>NC_091061.1:86978088-87608088 GCF_000393655.2 Nicotiana sylvestris
CACCAAGTCTTGGCGGATCCAGACAGACGAAAGGTAGCAAAATCAACTCCATTGGTCTCAACGATCCCCATGTTCCGAAAAACCTCGTGACAATTATCCAGATAATCCTGGGGATCCTCAGTAGATGCACCACTGAATGTAAAAGTGAAGAGCTTGGTGAACCTATCCAGCCTCCACAAAGCATCGGCGGACATAGCCGCTCCATTGTCGGTCTGAGCTACTACACCCGGCTGAACTGCTCCAGCTAGCTAAACTGCTGGAATCTAAATCTGGGCAGCCACCTGCTCCGGAGTGCGAGTAGCAGGAGTCTGATCCCCTCCTCCAGCCTGAGAAGTGGCTGGTGCTACAGGAAGCAAACTTGCTCGGGTGACACTCTCCATGAGGCCCACCAATCGGACTAGAGCATCCTGAAGAACTGGGGTGGCAATGAAGCCCTCTGGGACCTGAGTTGGGCCCACCAGAACTGCTGGGGTCGGAACCTCCTCCTCAAAATCAACATGAGGCTCTGCCACTGGTGCTGCTGCTCGGGGCTGAGCTCTACCCTTACCTCGGCCTCGCCCTCACCCTCTGCCCCTAGTGGAAGCTGCTGCTGGGGGCTCGGGCTGCTGAGCGGTAGTGAGGAAGCGTGTGTTCTCGCCATCTGCAAAAGAATAGAGTAGAAATCCAATTAGCATTGAGAAACAAATCTGCACGACAAAAAAGAACAAATGTGAAATTTTTCCTAACTCTATAGCCTCTGAGGGATAAATACGGACGTCTCCATACGGATCCCTCAGACTCTACTAAGATTGTCTGTGAGCTGTGAGACCTATGTAACCTAGAGCTCTGATACAAACTTGTCACGACATGGATTTCTCACCCTCGGGAGTCGTGATGGCGCCTACTAATGAGAGCTAGGCAAGCCAACCCTTAACTACCTTTTTCATTAACAAATTACTTTTTTTCAATTACCAGTGATAACATGAAAACAGCGGAATTAAATAAATAAGCGGAAGTCAACAATTTTTATAACTCAAGACTACGTCTATTACAACTTTCAAAACCTCAATACCCAAAACCTGGTGTCACAGTGTCATAGACTGTCTAAGAGTGACTACAAACAAGGCCTGAAGAAAATATAATAAACTGTTTCTGAACGAAAGAAACTGAAACAGGGAATAGAGATAGAGGGAGACGCCAGGGCCCGCGAACGCCAGCAGGTCTACCTTGGGTCTCCGGGTGCACTGAAGGAAGCCCTCCAACTACTGTCCGTAAGCTGCTCCGGGATCTGCACACAGTGCAGAGTGTAGTATCAGCACAACCGACTCCATGTGCTGGTAAGTGTCTAGCCTAACCTCTGCAAAGTAGTGATGAGGCTATGACCGAACTACCAAATAAACCTATGCAATTTAAATATATACAGCGGAAAGGAAGAAATAACCAGTAAATTTGGGAAGGGGAAAATATGCTGTGGGGGAAATAACGGTTCCGAATAGAAAGCATCAAGTAAGGAAAGTAACAACATAACTAGAATATCATCAAGAATCAGAAATCAACAATTTGCACGACATCACCCTTTGTGCTTTTACTCTCGTTCTCACCAAATCAATCATATAATAACAACGTGCACGGCATCACCCTTCGCGCTTTTACTCTCGTCCTCTCCAAAAATTATTTTATAACAAAAGTGTGCACGGCATCACCCTTCGTGCTTTTACTCTCTTTCCTCACCATATAGTCAATGATAATCTGTACGGAATGGCACATCGTACGGCACGACATCACCCTTCGTGATTTACACTCTTTCCTCACCATAGCAAACAATGCACGGCATCACCCTTCGTGCTTTAACGCTCTTCCTCACCCAAACAACAATCACAAACAAAGGGGCAAGGGAGTAAACAAATAACAATAGAAATCCCGACAAGGAAACAATATCAATAATCTCAGCATCCCGGCAAGGGAACAATTTAATAACTTTTTCTCTTTCTTTCACTTTTACTTCATAACTCACTTTACCATTTGAGCCAATGCTCCAAAGGGTTCAATCATCTCATATACTTTCACACTTTGTAATATAACTCAAGCCAATGCTCCTCGAAGTTCAAAGGTCATAATTTCTTTCAGAAGCTTTTCACAACATAAAGAAATCATCACTAAGGCATGAAAGACACAACAACATCAGGATATTTACAACATAAAGACTCACGGTCAGGCTAGACACTTACCAGCACATGGCGTCGGTTGTGCTGATACTACACTCTGCACTGTGTGCAGATCCCGGAGCAGCTTATGGACAGTAGTTGGAGGGCTTCCTTCAGTCCACCCGAAGACCAAGGTAGACCTGCAGGCGTTCGCGGGCCCTGGCATCTCCCTCTATCTCTATTCTCTGTTTCATTTTCTTTCGTTCAGAAATAGTTTATTGTATTTTCTTCAGGTCTTGTTTGTAGTGACTCTTGGACAGTCTGTGACACTGTGACACCAGGTTTTGGGTATTGAGGTTTTGAAAGTTGTAATAGACGTAGTCTTGAGTTATAAAAATTGTTGACTTTCGCTTATTTATTTAATTCCGTTATTTTTATGTTATCGCTGGTATTTGAAAATAAAAGTAATTTGTTAATGAAAAAGGTAGTTAAGGGTTGGCTTGCCTAGCTCTCATTAGTAGGCGCCATTACGACTCCCGAGGGTGGGAAATCCGGGTCGTGACAATGGCTAACCCTAGCACGTGCATATATGCTCGTAACCTCATATATGTATCACCCCCGCATGTAACAAATAATTTTAAATTGTGGGAAAAGTTCCCCAAACAAAGTTAGGCAAGACACTTACCTCTCTCCAAAATCGTCTCAAAGCTCAACCACGGCTTTGCCTTTCAAGCAAGCCTCCGAACCAACCAAATCTAGCAACTTATCAACCAAATAATTCAAAATAAGCATTAAGAACTACCCATGAATGAAAAATGTTCAATTTAGGTCATTATTGAAAAAGTTAACAAAAGTCAAGTCCCAAACCCGCTTGGTCCAAATCCGAAATTCGGACCAAACCTAATTACACATTCACCCCCGAGCCCGATTATGTAATTTGTTTCGAAATTCGACCTTAGTTTGAGGTCTAAATTCTAATTTTACACAAATCCCTAAGTCTACCCACATCCCAATTTCTACCATGAAAATCCTAGATTTTAGATTGAAATCTTATGAAATGTGATAAGTAATTGAAAGAAAGTAGATTAGAATCACTTACCAAAGAATTGGGAAAGAAGAGCTCTTGGAAAAATCGCGTCTAAGGTTTTTAGGTTTGAAAATTTGAGAGAATGAATTAAAATCCCATTCTCCAGCTATTTGTCCAGTCACAGATGTCGCATTTACGAACTGGGTTTGCATGCAAATGTGAAGAACCACTTGTAATTGCGAAGCCCTCCCATCTCTGATGTTATCGCAATTGCGATGAATAGTTCGCAATTGCGAACAATGGACCCTTCGCAAATGCGACCCAAATGATCGCAAACGCGAAGAATCTCTCCCCAAGTGTACTTCGCAAATGCGAACACTAGGTTTGCAAGTGCGAACCCAACAGACTTGGCAAGTTTCGCAAATGTGAACTCGGACCTCGCAATTGCGAGATCTGAGGACTGCACCTGCTATTTTTCTTAAGTCCAGAACCACTCCGAAGCCTAACCGAAACTCACCCGAGCACTCGGGGCTCCAAACCAAACATGCACACAAGTCCAAAAATAAGGCATGAACTCGCTCGTGCGATCAAAATATCAAAATAACCTCTAAAATCATGAATCAGACACCAAAATGCATGAAGATCAAAATATACTTCAAGAACTTCTAGAATCGCAATCAAGCATCCAAACCATGTCAAATCAACTCCAAATGGCGCCAAATTTTGTGCACAAGTCCCAAATGACATAACGAATCTATTTCAATTCCCAGAACTACAATCCGAATCCGATATCCATAAAGTCAACTTTCGGTCAAACTTATGAACTTGCCAAACCTTCAAAATTTCAACTTTCGCCAATTAGTGCCGAATTATTCTAGAAATATCCAAATGCAAATCTGGGCATACGCCCGAGTCCAAAATCACCATCCGGACCTAACGGAACCATCAAAACTCCAATCCAAGGTCAAATGCTAAAAAATCAAACTTGATCAACTCTTCCAACTTAAAGCTTCAATCTTGAAGTTCATTCTTCCAAATCGATTCCGAATAATTTGAAAATCGAAACCGACGATTCACACAAATCAGAATACATCATGCAGAGATACTCGTTCCCCCAAATTATAGAGCGAAGTGCAAATTCTTAAAACAGCCAGTCAGGTCGTTACAATAAATACTATATCAAAATTAAAGTAGAGGGGTAAAATTAGCCATTTTCCCTTTCTATAGAGAGCATATTGGTCAAGACAATTTTTGCAAAGGGATAAACTAGCTTAGACACGTTATTTGTGTTCTTATTTAATTAGGTTTATTCTCTTCTACTTGCAAATCTTCTCAGTATGTTAACTAACAAGTCTCCGAATCTGTTATCTTGATGATAAGTGTTACTTCTTCTGTTCCAATTTATGTGAATCTATTTTCTTTTTGGTCCGTTTCAAAAAGAATGACTCATTTCTATATTTGGTAATAATTTAGCTTAAACTTACAATTCTACCCTTAATGAGAAACTTTTATAACCACACAAATACTCTGGCCCCCTTTTGATTTGTTTAGGACCACAAATTTCAAAAGTCTTTATTTTTCTTAAACTCCATACCCAGTCAAACAGGTTCATGTAAATTGAAACGGGAAAGTACTAAAATGGTACATCTTGAAGAGTCAATGCTACTAAATTGTTATTACTAGGTATTGGCAAGCGAATTCAATTTAATCCTTTTCATCAAAAAATTATACCGTTTAAGTAGGATACATGAGCAACTCGATATAGCTTAAAGTCAAATTTTGATGAGCGGCGTTAATTATTATTTTTTAAACTTTCTAGATATTTCAATTTGAAGTCTGTAGTAAAAATTGGCGGTTCGATTTTATGATCATCAAGGCGTCTCGAGGTCTCCCAGTGATCGACTTCGAAGGCTCATAGCGACCGGCCTCGAGGCAGTGTAAACCAGTAGCTTCGGTGGATCGATGTGATGTTCCCAAAGCACGTGACCAGAGCTGAAAAAGCCTATTAGGCTAGTCCAGGCCCGCATCATGGCATTAAATGGCTGTACCGGCTCCATATCTTTGTAATAAATGTACTTGTACCATACTAGGATTCCCCTCACATATAAAGGGGATCGTTGTCATTTTGTAGACATCTGTTGCTCCATATTGAATATACAAGAACATTCTCTCTTTTCTCTAACATATTCTCTTGATCTCATTACTTGAATTTATTACTTATATTCATTGTGTTCCCTTTATTGTTCTTCATTGATTGCTTATTATTGGCCATAAAGAGCCATCGTTGATTTTATTATAACTGTTAGTCTTCCATCGACTACCCTCGGCGAGACATCATATTCGACCCCGAGGCCCCGAATGAGCAAGCTCGAGGCACCGATTGTCAGCCATTCGATTTGATTATCACTTTGCTCCCAAGCTCTTATCTAGTTTCCAAGTACCTCGCTTAGCATCTATTGCTTAAACAACTAGCATAAAAACAGATCACGTATTTTTAGAACCACAAAATCAAATTTAATTGTAATTACCATTTTCAAGGTAAACAAAGTCTATTTTTCTAATTTTTTTAGATGCAATATTATTACTATATTTTTTTTTATAATTGAGTTAGTCTAATATTTTTTAATAGATAAAATAGCAAATTTATTTAATCTCTCTTGAGACAGTGTGATCCTGCATAAAATTTTATCAAATTTTAATTTAGAAAAACTACTTCATGCAAAAGCAACTACTATAGGAATATTATTATTCTATAAGGGATATACGCATTTGAAAAAGAATCAAGCCTTCCTTCCTGATTAAGTATATCAATTAGAGTATTATCTTCTACGTATAGTATTTTTTTAACACTATTCAACAATTAAGTCTAAATTATTAATATGAGAGTGACTATCTTGTTTTAATCAAGGTTAAGGTAATTTATTTTCATATTCTTCGGATTATTCAAATTTAAACTGCTAGCATTATTCTTTTCCTTTTCCATTAAAAATTATAATTTTTAACTTTTAAAAACTCATTTTTTTTTTAAATAATTCATAAAACTACTACAAGAGAAAACGGGATCCCCAAAAATTTGGATCCTAAAGCTATTACTTTGGCAACCTTACCCTTCAACCAATATTGATATGACAAAAATAATTTTATATATAAAAACGTGATACTGTAGTGAAAGGGCAGCCTACAGTGCACTAACCTTTCGCTATGGGCAGGGTCCGGAGAATGGCCGGACCATAAGGGTCTATTGTACGTAGCCTTACCTTACATTTTTGTAAGAGGCTGTTTTCACGGCTCGAACCCGTGACCTTCTGGTCACATGACAACAACTTTACTGGTTATGCCAAGACTCCCACGTGATACTTTAGTACAGTACTTTTTAAAATCCTCTCGTATATAATTATATACCTGGCTCAACCACGGCTAGTGAAGATAACCAACGGGGTGAATACTTAGTACCCAGTACCCAATCGAGAAATAAAATTAAAACAATAAGGGGGCTTCTTATGCTGTATCTTAGAATTGTATGTATTATCCAATTTGGTTAGATGCGACAAGGTCTACTATCAGCAAAGGTAATTAGAATACTACTCACGCTGAGCGCAAATCCTCTTCATTTTTTTTTTTTTTTTTGGGAAATAGTGTTGAATATGTCCCCCAAAGGATAAGGAATAATAATCAGTTCATAGTTCAAAGATAAACATTAGAGACGAGCAAGTCAAACTTGTGGCTCTTTTCCAAATGGAGTATAGCCGTATAAGGTGGGAAAAGCGTGCCGTGAATTTAACCTAATCAGAAAATAAGAAAGTTTGTCAGAATATTTTCTTAAACTTACTATTCCTCGGTGAAATTTATATTATGAAATTTGGTTTTCGATGAAATTTTTACTATGTATTGTTGAAAATTAGAAGCAATACCAAATTGAAAAGAAAAAAACGAGTGACATTGAAACACTTTGTAACCAACCAAAGAAAATCACTTTTATTGCAAACCAAACAGACCAAGTAGAAGGGTCTCCCACTCCCAATCATCATTGGTTAACTCGACCACAACAACAAATAAACTTAAACAAAATTAAAACCAAAATAGAAAGCCAAACCAAACAGCAAAAGAACTTCAGCCCATACTAGAACCAAGCACAAACTGCACTTTTATCTAGAGAGCCAGGACTAGACCCGGAACGGATTTCCCGACCCGATTAGCGAGGCTACTCTCCCAAACAGAGGGGCAATGCAGGGGCGTTATAGATTCAAAATCCGATTGGGTTTTCTTCCCAAAACGGGTCACAATAAGCGAGGTGTTGAAGTACTCCCGAACCTGGGTAATTACCCCATCAGCCACAGTCCAGGCGTGGACCCAAGTAATGGAGCGGGTCGGGTCGCAGCCTTCGACGAGTACAATGGACCCGAAGACGTCAATGCTCTTAGGGATGAAGTGGAAAGCGTCCTTGGCAGTGCCGGTGAGGGTTTGCATCAAGAACTGATGAGAAGGTGGACCATGGAACCACCACTCGAGGTCCGCGGCCAGTAGGTTCTGGACCTGAACGACGTCGTGTGAGCTCAAGGCTTCATATAGGGCTACTACCACCCTTTTGTTTTGAGTTTCCTCCAGAGTTTCCTGAGTGTTAGCCAGTTCAGTTATAATAAGGAATAATAGAGAAAAATAATCAAGAAAGATTGTCTGAATTGAAGAGTAGAAGGTAAGGAATAATATGAAGGGGCGATGTCGGGGTAATATATAGGGGCTTTAGAAGGGTATTATGGAAATTATAGGTGAATAGTAGGGGGTATTTTAGGGAATTCAAAGGACATGCTCGCCATTCTTTGGGTGGGGTCAGGAGAGGATGGGTCCCACTGATGCTGTTTCCTAATTTTTTTTTTCAGCCCAGAGGTGATGTTATATGTGAAGATTTCAAGCACACTTTGTTTGACCTCACACAAAAGCACAAACTCAGTTGCAACATACAAACACCCATACGACAGAACCAACTCTTTTAACTTCTTTCTTGAACAAATTTTTGACCAAAAGTTGTGATGAAATAATAAATACTTTTTATTTTTATTCAATGTCTCGAATTTAATCTTAATAATAAAATTGTCTTTGAAAGAAATCACATTAACCTCAAAATAAAATTTTTTAATACAAATCTAAATTTATCGAGCTCCAATATAGGTACAAGATAACATGGGAGAAAGTAGCCAAAAAAAGGTTGACCAGGTATTACGAGGATAGCGTCTGTCTTAGACAATTGGCTCATGAACTTACGAACTAGAAGATTAATAATTTTTTTTGAATTCAAATTCCTCTTATTGTTAATTATGAAAACAGATTAACAAAGTTTTAGGATAGCATTTTACTATTTCAAGCCACAAGAAACAATATACTTAAATTGCACTATTGAACATCAATTAGACAAGCCTCTATTTGTTAGTTTCTCAACTCCTACATGAAAAAGGAACAATTTTCTTTTAATTTTATTGCTGTACAACGAAATGCATCATGCAAAAGTACAATTTGCAACTTCAACTAGATTATACAACTTGTTAATCTCATGAATACTCCAATTTTGTGTTGCAGCATGAACTAATTAATCCGAAATTTTAAGTTCTAAGAGAAATTTAAAGGTTGCGAATAAAGCTGCGAAATTGTCAAATTATGCGGCTAGTGATGTTGGCCATTGATTTTATCATCTACTAGTAGCTATTGGTAAGTTTGGCCTTGCTATAATAACTTCAATTGTTGTGACCATGGAATTCAAAGTTTGGAGTGCGGAATTGAACGCAAAATCATGTTTTGGGGAATAGATAAATTTGAATTCAAAGCTATTGAAGCCATTCCTTGCCATTATTTTTTTATAACCGTGATGTCCAGGTCAATTTGCGTGCATATTAACTAATTTCATGAGATACCTACTACTTCTTTTCAGAACATCATTGTACTGAAATAATATCGAACAAGAATGGTCTATAGGGTATAGATATATTTGTTTTGTTTTTTTCCAGTATAATAAAGTTACATAGTGTTTACACATCTTTGACATAAGAGGGACTTCTGTAAGAAGTGAAAGCCCCAAAAAAGCATGTGCGAATAATTTTGGATATACATTGTTTTTCTTTATTATACAAGAAATCATTTGTTGAACAAGTCAAGTGTATAGCTTAGGGCCGAGCATAATTTGGTAAATACCGAATTATCTTACCGAAATCGAAAATTTTGATATTTGGTATACGGTATTTTAGTATTTGGTATGGTATTTGTTTTAAGTTTTAAAAAAAATTGGTATTAGGTATGATATTTGGTATTTTAAGATAAAATACCGAAATACCGATACCGTACCGAAATATATATTATATTACACAAAACATATATTATCAATTATAATATAAATAAAAAATATAAAATTTTACTTTCCTTTATTCTCAAAGTTCATCAATTAACTCTAAACAAGTAACAAGACATTTCTAACGATAAAATATTTTTTTATGTACAGTTTTCTCTATTTGGGTCGATATTTGCTAGTTTTGGACAAATTTTTTGTCTACAAATATTTTTAGTTTTATATTTTTGAGTACTTTAATTAAGAATATTAGAGTGTATGGCTCTATGTATTAGTTCGTATTCAAACCGAATAAACCGAAGTTACCGAACCGAATAAATCGAAACCGAAAGGAGAAAAACCGAACCATACTGAATTTAATTAGGTACGGTATTGATATAGGATTTTAAGAAACCAAATACCAAAAATACCGAACCAAAATGTCTAAATATCATACCATACCGACCAACGAACACCCTTAGTATAGCTAGATATTGAGAAAAGAAAGAAAAAACTTTATTTTGGGTTACACGGAGTTTTGTCCAACTCCTCATCTAATCTTGGTCAAAGCAAACTTTGTATGAGTCAGATCAGATCATGACCCATCATCGAATGAACCCATTTTAACCAACCCAAGTTGTCACAAAAAGTGATGTCTCCATATCTGGTGGCATTCTAACGACCCGCTTGGCCATAAATTTTGGTGGCTTATTTTGAAAAAACAAAATTAAAAATAATGTTTGTTCTGTAATCACACCTCCTTTTTCGGTCGCGCCACCGTAAAGGGGCGTAGAGGGAGTTTTTCCAATTAAAGGACAATCGAAACAGGATTTTATTTAAAGATTCAGAGTCGCCACTTGGGAGATTTATGGTGTCCCAAGTCACCGGTTGAATCCCGAATCGAGGAAAAGAGTGACTCCGTTTAACAGTCTGCGCACCAGAAATCCGGATAAGGAATTCTGTTAACTCGGGAGAAGGTGTTAGGCATTCCCGAATTCCGTGGTTCTAGCACGGTCGCTCAACTGTCATATTCGGCTTGATTATCTGATTTTATACAATTTATGAACATATGTGCAAATTATAACTGTTTACCGCTTTTGTTATTATTTATTCAAAGAGTTGCAACGTCGTGAGAATGCATCTCGAATTGCGCCACATAAATGTACCCGCAATTTTCAATACGTTCCAACTTCGTTGAGATTTGGATTTGGGTCACATAAATGTGCACCCGAGTTTAGGAAGATAACATTATTAAATACACGCCTAAAGATACTAACGCGTTGTTATTTTGAGAAAAACCGTAAAATTCGCTATGCGGCCTGTCTCGAAATCTAAGCATTTGAAATAATTGTCCGTTGAGGGCCCCGCAGTTTGTGTATTCTTGTTTGTCGAGGCTCATCTCATTCATTATTTTTTTTTAAAAGGAATTTGCAACGTCATGGAAATGCACCTCGAACCACGTCACAATCAATGTACCCGTGGTTAGCGACACATTTCGACTTTGTTGAGATTTGGATTTGGGTCACATAAATGTGCACCCTGGTTTATGAAAATAACTTTATTAAAATATCGCCCTTAAAAACCACTATATATTTTTAACTTTGCGCAGCCATGAAAAATTCACTAAATAGTACACCTTGGTTTTTAAAGGATTAAAGTTAATTAAGTGAGGGCTATAATTGTTGGCCTGGCTAATATGGCACATCTCAAACCAATTGAAAGAGTCTAATTAATTAAGGTGAGCTTAAAGGAATTCTAATTATTTTTAGGCTAATGTTCAAACTAACTTAATAACTATTGGGTTTGTGTTAAATTGAAGCTAAGCGTTCAGCTGAAATGGCATTGGGCTGGCAGCTGGCCCAAATGAGTTGCAAGGCTATACATTCCTTATTTCATAATGGCCTTATGGCTTAAACAATTATCGAAACGGCTCATTAACAGAATAATTCAGAACCAATATCAGCACAACCAAACAAATATTATATGACATCATTCAAAATCTCAAGTTCATTCGCCTTTGTTTTCGTTGCTTTAGACATAAGCTTTTTGGTAACAATAATCAACTAGTATTCAAGCGTGAAGAAATGGGTTGTCATATTTTCTTTTAATGGATTTTGTTGCCTGGACTCCTGGAAAGAACATGGTATAGACATAAAAAAACAATAGAGTGTACCCTTTGTCAATTAGCAGTAAACAGTAAATCACAAACAAATTTTAATCAGTTACCAAGGTGGAGCCATAATAGGAATCAAACTTCCAACTAATCCAGAAGGCCAACAAAACCTTATAACAATTGAGTTTTACCTTAAGATCACCAACAAACCGATACGCTAACCAATGGCTGAATACGTTCTAATGCAAACAATCACAAAATCATCCTTTAAGTAAGCTCACTCCTAAAATACCGGTGCAGCAGTTATAACCACAAACTTTAGCTCAAATCATGTTTAGGTAAGGCACACTGACAACCTAGCAGCTCAAAGTTGTAAACTAATAGCATGTCAACATGAGCCTAGCAGTTTAAATTTGTAAATTAAAAGCATGTCAACATGAACATAGTAGTTTAGTTAGCTCTTAATTACAATCCGTATGTCTCCACTGTTCACATAATACAAAACACATAGCCAATATTGACTTGGTATAACTGACTAACAATTCATCCAATTATAAACAACAGACAGCCTACTAATGAACATAAATCTGTGAATGTTTCCATTTTTTGTGAACTTCAAGGAACTACATCAAAGGAGTTCGAAATATGCACCTGGTATTGACAACACAAGAAGAAGAAGAAGAAGAAGAAGAAGAAGAAGAAGAAGAAGAAGAAGAAGAAGAAGAAGAAGAAGAAGAAGAAGAAGAAGAGAGTCAGCAGCAGCAGTAGTAGCAAACAGAAGTGGCAACAGCAGTGCAGCAACAAATAACCAGCAACTATAAACTTCCCCAAGTATAGGGCAGAAGTAAAAGGAAGAAGGTTCTAGCTATTTCAGATTCTAAACCAGGCAATAAAAAATAGCTATTCTTTTTCAACTTTTCAGCTTTCAGAATTCAATTTCTCTTTCTTCTACAGACCTCCCTCTGCCCTCTTATACTTACTGCCTTACCCCCTTTTTCCACTAAAAATCTAAATTTTTCCACTTTAAATCCCACTAAGGAAAACTTTTCCTTATTTTCAGCCCTTCATTCCCTTTTGTTCCCCATTAGTGTATTAATTTAAAGACACTAATATCCCACTAACAAAACACTAACATTAAAATATTATCCTAACTGTTTCATTCCCAAATTACCCCTGAAAACCCATTAATATTATTGCCCCTAATACAATTATTCAACTGTATTAAAACTTTTAATTCTAAAATCTGTTCTAGCTAACAAAGATTTGAAAACTAAACCTGACTAACAGCTATAACCAAACTTATTTACAGCTAAATGACTAAGGTTCAATTCCAATTGAAACAAATGAACTGAATTTAAATCACCACACAGAACTCAACAGAATCATTTAAACTGAAATTGACAAATTGAATCAAAATGCACATGAATGCAGGTAACATGAATGCAGGTTCATTGTCAGCCTGTTGACAATACCCTGAAGCTAAGTGTCCATAGATCAAGCATACGCAACAACCATTTGACGAGCTTATTGGTTTACAAACAAGAACGAACTAATCGACGAACTATTTATAACTTATGTTATTAATCGACAGAACATAAGCTGATAGAGAAGAGAGAAAATAACGGACAATAGACGAATTACAAGGAACCTAATTTAGGTAAACCAAGAGTTGATTGAACTACTCAAACAGCATTGGAATATTTAATCTCACCAAAATCAGAAAAAGAAACAGAATATACATAATGGATTAACTTAAACTAAAAACCCTAAAGAAATGACTAATCACACAGACAAACAAACACATAGAAAAAAGAAAAAGAAGTTAAGAAGAACTCACTGTTCTTTTCTCGGATTTCAACTATATGCCCTTTCGAACTTGATTTCCAGTTAGTATTATATGTCTATTTCATCAGAAATAGACTTATAATACTAACCAGAAACCGTTCGACCCTGACAGCTTCGAAACAATCTCGAACTGTCGATCCCTAGATCCGCCATTCGATGAGTTTTTACCCGGATTCGAGCCAATCTGGTTAGGGATTAGTGACGAGGGAAGTCAGGTGGACGTTGGGTGTTGATTTGGGGGCGATTGGGTGAACTAAGGTTTTGGTCCGATTCTTCAGATGAATATTCGAGACGTTTGGTAATGATTCGCTGAGAAAGGGTTGTGGATTCATAGAGGGGAGGGTCTGGGGGTTCAGGGGTGTGTTTTGGTGGTCACTGGCATCGTTGCGCCGGGTTTACGACGAAGGGATGGGGTGGTGGCTACTAGGGTTCCTCGTCTCTGAAAGAGACGAGGTTTGGGAGAGAATGAGAAGAGGGGCTTGGTTTGGGGGGGGGTTCGTTTGGACCCCTTATATACGTACGTGGGGATTGGATCCAAGCCGTTTGATCAAACGAGATCAACAGCTTGGATTGTTTGATTGGTTTGAACGGTGTCGTTTGTTAAGGTTAGAGGCTGGATCGGGTTCAGGGTCGGGTAATGGAAATGGGGCAAAGTTTTGGTTGTTGGATGTGATGAATGGACGGTTGAGATCTATTAAAATCGAAACGACGTAGTTCTGTCCCTATACTACGTCGTTTCGATGGTTTCAGAGCCTGGAAGTTTGGACTAGGTATGGGGCATGTTTTTGGGCTGGGTTAATAGATTTGGGCTTTGGGATTTAATTTAGATTTGGCCCAAATTTTATTTCCTCTCTTTATTAACTCTTTTTTTTCTTCTTTTCCTCTCAAAAATTAAACTCAAAAATCTTAAATTAAATTATAAAACACCAAATTAACTTAAAAATACTAATTAACTCAGACTAATAATTATCACAAATAATTAAATGCCAAATTAAGAGAAAATCACACAATTTAACTAAAATTACAAATATATGTTATTATTATTTTTTGAATTTTCATTTTTGTAAAACACCTAATTATTAATTAATTCCAAAAATATAAAAATCCAATCCTAAATGCAAATGCTATATATTTTTTTATTTTTTAATGCATTAATAAAATTAAACATGCACAGAGATCTATGCAAACAAATAGGAAAATCGCACAACATTTCCTAAAAATAACACATAATTAAAGAAAAGACCTAATTTTGAGAATTATTTTGGAGTAATTCGTATGAGGCAAAAATCACGTGCTCACATCTGCCCCTCTTTGTCCGTAAACACGAAGAGTTTTCGTGCAAAGATAAAGTGAGCGGATACGAGAGATTTTTGCCTGTTTGAATACTCCGTGGGAAGCATTTTTTTGAAAGATTTGACTGAACCTCTGCTTCAAAGGTTTCCTACATATCCTTTGCTATAAAGGAATCAGGTCAATGTAGTTCGGAAAGTTTTGGGTAGCTGGGACTACCATGGGACTGCCTTTTGCTGTTACTGCTGTTGCTGCTGATGTTACCTCTTACTGACCTCCTTATTACACATTGATGAAAGATAAAGAAATTATACTAAGCTATGATCTATGAATTACAAAGATTTATTCCCGAGCTTGGTCATGTGACTGCTGCTGCCTTGTTGCCTTGTCTTTCCTCTGGTATTTTTTTTTACTCCTAATTTGACTTGTATTCTCCCTTGATCGCCGATCTCGAACTGTTTATTTCCTTCTGGCGAGTTTCGCATTATTTTCCCTTCGAATCTTGAACTGTCTTCCTCTGCTGGGGATTTTTGTTGTTTCCTGCTGGGGATTTTGGTTGTAATCCTCCGCTTTACTGACTTCAACACCAATTACTTCTTAAAATATAACACCTCCATTCTCCAGGCGGGCTCCTGACTTCAACAACTTTCTTAAAATATAACACCTTCATTCTCCAGGCGGGCTCCTGACTTCAACTGCTTCTTAAAATTATAACACCTCCATTCTCCAGGCGGGCTCCTGACCTCAACAACTTCCTTAAAATGTAACACCTCCATTCTCCAGGCGGGCTCCTGACTTCAATAACTTTCTTAAAATATAACACCTCCATTCTCCAGGCGGGCTCCTGACTTCAACTGCTTCTTAAAAATATAACACCTCCATTCTCCAGGCGGGCTCCTGACTTCAACAACTTTCTTAAAATTTTAACACCTCCATTCTCCAGGCGGGCTCCTGACTTCAACAACTTCTTAAAAATATAACACCTTCATTCTCCAGGAGGGCTCCTGACTTCAACAACTTTCTTAAAATGTAACACCTCCATTCTCCAGGCGGGCTCCTGACTTGAACAACTTCCTTAAAATGTAACACCTCCATTCTCCAGGCGGGCTCCTGACTTCAACAACTTTCTTAAAATTTAACACCTCCATTCTCCAGGCGGGCTCCTGGCTCCTTTAACTTGAATCATCTTCTTTCAACTGCTTCCCTCAAAACCGGTGTCTTATTCCTCCGAAAACTGTTGGGGACAACAACGGTGTTTTATTCACAACTATGTTATTTTCCTTCTTCACAGACTACTTCTTTTAAAGCTGGTGCCTTCCTTCCACTTGGAGCTACTTTCCTCAAGCTGGTGTTTTCACTTCTCTGAAACCCGCCGGGGATAACACTGCTGGAAAATTATCTTTCTTCTTTAAGACTAGTTACTTTCCTCCCTTTAACAATGGTGGGGATGATACTGATTCGAAGACCACTACCCTTAAAACTTGGGTTATCTTGCTTCTTCCAAGATTGCTTTCTTTAAAACTTGTATTCTTTCTCCCGTAAACTGCGGGGAATTCCACTTCCTTCAAAACTTGTGTTATCTTCCATCTTCCCCAAGTGGGTATCTGATTTCAAGAAAATTTTCGCAATGAGAGAAAATTTTCTGCCCCAGTTTGATAATCTTCTTTGTGGCCATGTCTTCCTACTGTCAATAATATTTCCTTTCCCTGTTTCAAATCAAAAAAAAATTTGTTAGTTTAAAATGTGGTGAGTGGTCGTGCCACTTCTGCTGGGGATGGTTTTTCCCTTTTTCCTTTCCCTGCTTTGCTACAAAACTTGTTGGTGATGATATTATTTGCTGGGGATGATATTCCTGCTGGGGATGGTTTTTCTTTTCTCTTCCTTCCCCGCTCTGTGTTGCCCGACCATTGCGGAACTTGGTCGAGAATCTGTCGGAGTTGTTCCTGTATCTCGCAAATCTGTTGGGGATCCTCATAACCTTTTAATTGTTGCTTTTCCGTTTTTCTCCAACTTCCCCTGGAAATTTGGTCCTCTTGGGATCTAGACCCATTCATCATTTTGGTCTTGCGACCAACTTCATTTTGCTTTGTCGCCTTATCTTTGGTCTGTCCTATTCGCATTTTGTTTTGCACCATTTTGGCAACTGGTAGTAAGCTCTGAAAATCCTTTTCAAAAACAAACTGCTGGGGAGGTAAAGTTTTTAAACCAATAAATGAAAAAGTGATGATTTCAAAAAATAGAAAAAGAAGAATCTTTCTGAACAAATGTTGAGGAAAAAGAAAGAAAAGAACTTATCTGAATGATATAACCGATCCCAACGATCATGTCGTGCATTCCGGATTAATCAACCTAGTCTATTCGTATCAATCAATCTTTCGGACGGCCTCATCTTGCTGGGGATAAACAAGCACTCAACTTTTTGCCAAATGCAGACCCTTTCTGCCAATCTTGTCTTGTCGCCTCATAGTGCCCTTCGAGGGGTTTTCACTAATAAGACTCTCTCATTTCTCTCAACTCTCGTCGCCTTATGGTGCCTGTGAAGGTTTTCACCGATAAGACTCTCTCATTTTATTTTATTTTTCAGCTGGGGATTAGAGTGCTGCCGATATGACTCTCTCTGCTGGGTATTCTTTTTGGCTATCAATTCATTTCCAGTTCATGCTCCTCTTCTCTGCTAGGGATCGGGGTGTTATCCCCGACTTCCGTTTGCATGACTTGGCACCTCTTGGATACTGATCGGGAGGTCTTTTTGGACATCAATATGGGTTTCGTGTATGGCTAAAGAAACGGGGTATCAAGAGTTCAAAATAATTTTGATGGGTAAAACAGTACAACTCTTGGAATCACACTTTCTTTCCAAAATTACAAACACAAACTTCTGCCCCAGTTTTTCTTGCTTGAGGATTTTTATTTTTTGTTACACTATGTTACATTACGCGCGCTATGTTACACTATGACCGAGCCGTGAGGCGCCTACGTATCCTTCTTTGAGGAATCAGGTCAAATGTAGTTCCCAATTCCTTTGTTTTTCTTGTGACTTTTCTTTTGTCTTTATTATCATTATTTTTCTCTTCTCTTTTCTTTCATTTTCCTTAATGATTCCAAAAGAGGGGTATGAAAGAACAAATAAGGCTCAAAAGGGGAAGCAAAGGTTAAAGTATTTGGATAGAAGAAAGAATTGCCTCCGTCATTTCATTCTCCGATAAATGCCAAGTACAAACAAACAACAATTACAACTAAAAGAAATCATACATAATATCTCTTAACTACGTCATAATTGATAGCCATGTCGACGCATTTCCCTTCGATATCTATTAAACATAAAGCGCCATTGGACAACACTCTAGTTACAATGAATGGCCCTTGCCAATTCGGGGCGAAATTGCCCTTTGCCTCAGCTTGATGTGGGAGGATGCGTTTCAGCACTTGCTGGCCCACTTCAAACTTCTGGGGACGCACCTTTTTGTTGTATGCTCTTGCCATTCTCTTTTGATACAACTGGCCATGACACACAACTGCCAATCTCTTTTCATCAATCAGGTTCAACTGTTCCAACCGGGCTTTGACCCACTCGTCATCATCAATCTCAGCCTTAGCGACAATCTAAAGGGATAGAATTTCAACTTCTGCCGGTATCACTGCTTCAGTTCCGTATACCAACAAATAAGGAGTTGCACCTACTGAAGTACGAACAGTAGTGCGATAACCCAACAATGCAAATGGTAATTTCTCATGCCATTGTCTAGATCCTTCTATCATCTTCCTCAATATTTTCTTTATGTTTTTGTTGGCCGCTTCAACTGCTCCATTCGCCTTGGGACGATATGGGGTGGAATTGCGGTGTGTAATCTTGAACTGCTGACATACCTGTTTCATCAAACCGTTGTTAAGATTAGCGCCATTGTCCGTGATGATCACTTTCGGGATCCCAAATCTATAGATGATATGGGAATGAACAAAATCCACAACTGCCTTCTTGGTTACCGACTTGAAAGTTTTAGCTTCAACCCACTTAGTGAAATAGTCGATGGTCACCAGAATGAACCTATGACCGTTGGTAGCTGCCGGCTCAATAGGTCCAATGACATCCATGCCCCAGGCAACAAATGGCCATGGTGCTGACATTGTGTGCAATTCTATCGGCTGAGAATGAATCAAATCTCCATGTATCTGACACTGATGACATTTTCACGCGAAATTGATACAATCACGCTCCATAGTGAGCCAATAGTACCCTGCTCGAAGAATCTTCTTTGCCAATATGAATCCGCTCATATGGGGCCCACAAACTCCAGCATGTACCTCTATCATAACTGTCGTGGCTTGACTAGCATCTATACATCTCAGCAATCCCAAATCTGGGGTTCTTTTGTACAACACTCCTCCACTGAGGAAGAATCCACTTGCCAATCGCCGAATGGCTCTCTTTTGATCTCCGGTGGCTTGCTTCGGGTATATCCCCATCCTGAGGTACTCCTTGACGTCATAAAACCATGGCTCGCCATCCATTTCTTCCTCTATCATGTTGCAATAAGCATGCTAATCATGAACCTGAATATGCAATGGGTCAACATGAATTTTGTCTGGGTGATGCAACATCGATGCCAAAGTGGCCAAAGCATCGGCAACCTCATTGTGAACTCTTGGGATGTGTCTAAACTCCACTGATCGAAATTGCTTGCTCAGATCAAGCAAGCATTGTCAGTATGGTATAAGCTTCTAATCCCTTGTTTCCCATTTACCCTGAATCTGATGCACCAGGAGGTCCGAGTCTCCCAAGACCAAGACGTCCTGGACATCCATGTCCGCAGCTAACCTTAAACCCAAAATGCATGCCTCATATTCAGCCATGTTGTTGGTACAATAGAAACGTAGCTGTGCCGTAATAGGATAATAATGTCCTGTTTAAGAAATAAGTACTGCTCCTATTCCAACTCCTTTCGCATTTTCGGCTCCATCAAAGAAGAGCTTCCAGCCTGGTTCCTTGGTCATTTCCAACTCATCTATCTGTATCACTTCTTCATCAGGAAAATACGTCCTCAAGGGTTCGTATTCTTCATCAACAGGATTCTTAGCCAAATGATGCGTCAATGCTTGGGCCTTCATGGTCGTCCTCGTCACATAGACGATGTCGAATTCTATGAGTAGTATCTGCCATTTTGCCAATCTCCCTGTGGGCATAGGCTTTTGGAAAATATACTTCAGCGGATCCAAGCGTGAAATGAGATAAGTAGTATATGATGACAAATAATGCTTCAATTTCTAGGCCACCCAAGTTAGGGCGCAACATGTCCTCTCGAGTTGAGTGTACTTAACCTCATAGCCTGTAAACTTCTTGCTGAGATAATAGATAGCTTGTTCCTTCCTTCCTATAATGTCGTGTTGCCCCAATACACAACCAAACGAATTCTCTAGGACCGTTAGATAAAGAATTAACGATCTCCCCGGCTCAGGTGGAACCAACACAGGTGGACTTGATAAATATCCTTTGATTTGGTCAAATGCCTCCTGACATTCTGTCGTCCATTCTACCACAACATCTTTCTTCAGTAGCCAAAAAATGGGTTCACAAGTTGCCGTGAGTTGAGCAATAAACCTGCTGATATAATTCAACCTTCCCAACAGACTCATTACTTCTGTCTTGTTCTTCGGCGGTGGCAAATCTTGGATGGATTTGATCTTTGACGGGTCCAACTCAATGCCTCGCCGACTAACGATGAATCCCAACAACTTTCCAGATGGAACACCAAATGCACATTTGGCTGGGTTGAGCTTAATATCGTACCTTCGAAGTCTTTGGAAAAACTTCCTCAGGTCTGCTACATGGTCTTCCTAATGCTTGGATTTTATGATCACATCGTCCACGTATACCTCAATCTCTTTGTGTATCATGTCATGAAATACAGTAGTCATTGCTCTCATGTACGTTGCCCCGGCGTTCTTTAAACCAAATGGCATTACCCGGTAGCAATAATTCCCCCACGGCGTAATGAAATCCATCTTTTTCGCGTCTTCTTCATCCATCAGAATCTGATGATACCCAGCGTAACAATCCACAAAAGATCCGATCTCACGTCCGGCACAATTATCGATCAAAATATGGATGTTGGGTAATGGAAAGTTATCCTTTGGGCTTGCCCTATTCAGATTGCGGTAATCGACACACACCCTGATCTTCCCATCTTTCTTCGGCACAAGCACCACATTAGCCAACCAATCAGGATATCGAGTGACCCGAATAACCTTTGCTTGTAGCTACTTGGTTACTTCCTCTTTAATCTTCACACTCAAGTTTGTTTTGAACTTCCTCAATTTCTGCTTGACAGGAGGGCATGTCGGGTCAGTAGGCAATTTATGAACCACTAAATTAGTGCTTAATCCCGGCATGTCATCGTATGACCATGCAAAAATGTCTTTGAATTTAGTGAGTGCTTTGACTAGTTCCTCCCTGATATTTGGTTCAATGTGGATGCTTATTTTAGTTTCCCTGATATCGTCTGCATCCTCTAAATTGATGGCTTCTGTGTCATTTAAGTTGGGCTTGGGTTTTTCTTCGAACTGGCTTAATTTTCTATTTATCTCTTCAAAGGCTTCATCCTCATCGTATTCCGATTCGTCATCATAATCGACCTCTTGTAAAATTAATTCGGAATCAGATTGATCTTTTAGACTAGGTTGAAAATCCGTTGTGCATGCCATGTCATTAAGACCAGTATAAAGAGAACTGTTCAGATAAAGAAAAGAAGAAAACAAAATTAAAAAGAAAAAATAAAAATAAGGAATGAAAAAGAAACTTTTTATTTTATTAAAATACGGGGTAACAGAGTTTCACACTTTGCCGAATACAAAACAAAACTGGATTACAATCCTGGAATAATCCAAAAACAAGAAAGAAAAATCAAAGCCCACTACCAAGACTCCCTACGGGTAGGAAGGGGAGTAGTCATCCAATTGTTGATATTGGCCCTAGGCCCCACAAACTGTATGTCTGCCTTACTGGAACCTTGTCCAGCTTCTATCATGTTGACATCAGCGAACAGTCTTTCAAAGCCTTCATTCAAATCTCCATCTGGTCTGATCAGTGGTCCGAGAACCTTCGGGACCGACAACTCTCTGATACCTGCTCTGACAAATGATCTGGATAGGCGCGGGATTGGCTTAGGGAGGACCCAGACTCTTTTTTTCAACTTGCGGGCTCGTCTCATATCCGCCACTGTAGGCTTGAATCCCAGCCCAAAAGTATCCAGGTTCTTGGGCAAAGAAACTGGCTGGACAATTCCCTGCAGATCAATCCCCAAACCTTTTCCTGGTACAAACCCGTTGTTTAACATCTCCGAGGCTATCATGAAGGTCGCAACTGCGATTCTGGGAAGTGGAAGGCCCCCGCCCTCAGGAATTTTGTCCACTGAGACTGCATCAAAAACCTGATAAACCCATGGGCCTTTGTCATCGTCGGTTTCTATGAAGGGCACAATGGCATCACTGACAGCGCCTATATCGTCATCCCCGTGTACCACAATCTCTTGTCTATCCCACTCAAATTTGACCATCTGATGTAGTGTAGAAGGCACTTCTTTGGCTGCATGGATCCAGGGTCGCCCCAATAGAAGATTATACGACACCTCCACATCTATCACTTGAAATTCCATGGTGAACTTGACCGGACCAATTGTCAATTCCAGTATGATATCACCCGCTATGTCAGTACCGCCCCCATCAAAACCTCGGACGCAGACGCTGTTCTTGTGAATCCTATCATCATCAACCTTCAGTTTGTTCAGAGTGGCCAAAGGACAGATATTGGCACTGGACCCATTATCAATCAGTACTCGATTGACCACCGAGTCTTCACATTTCACGGTCAGGTAGAGTGCTCTGTTGTGTTCTGTACCCTCTACTGGTAACTCATCGTCAGAAAATGTCACTCGGTTTACCTCGAAGATTTTGTGCACTATTTTCTCCAAATGGTTCACTGAGAGCTTGTTAGGAACATGGGCTTTGTTCAGAATCTTCATTAATGCCCGACAATGATCGCTTGAATGGATCAACAAGGATAGCAACGAAATCTGGGCCGGGGTCTTCCTCAACTGCTCTACAATGGAATAGTCTTGTGCCTTCATCTTCTTCAAAAACTCCTCTGCTTCTTCCTCTGTCACTGGCTTCTTTATTGTTATAGGATTGGCCCTTCTCAATTCTGCGGGAACAAAACACCTTCCCGAACGAGTTAACCCCAGGGCCTCGCATACTTCTTCCACGACCTCCTTCCCCTTATGCATCACTGCCACTTGACTGTAGCTCCAAGGCACAACTTTCTCACTTGTTATCGGCAACTGCATTACTGACATGATAACAACTAGTTCTTCGTGGGCCCCTTTCACAACTAACACTGGTGTGCTTGATACTCCCTGCAGCACTACCTTGACCGGCTCCGGCTTCTTCGCAACAACAGACGAACCTTTCCCCATTACCACAACTGGCTTGTCATCTACCCTTCCCAACTGTACCACTGCCTTTCCACTGGTCGGCTTCTCGCTTGGACTGGCACGAATCATCATTACCGTTTGTGAGGGTTTCTTGGGCTCCCCTCCTTCGTGCACTAGTTCGATCATGTGGGTCTCATGGTGCACCGACAACGGGTTCTCATTGATGTTGGGTGCCTCTGGTGCCTGAACCTCGATCCTATTTGTGTCAATAAGATCTTGTACGACAGTCTTCAACTTCCAACACTTCTCAGTATCATGCCCTGGAGCTCCCGAACAATATTCACAGCTTATCGAGTGGTCCAGATTTTTGGGAAGGGGATTTGGCAATTTGGGCTCAACAGGACTCAATAGGCCTAATTGCCTCAATTTGTGGAATAGAGTAGTATAGGTTTCTCCTAGCGGAGTGAATGTTCTCTGCCTGTGCACCCTTTCATTCCTGAAAGCCTGATTTCCGCGGAAGCCTAGCCTTGAAGGATTCCTATAGGCCCTTGGTGGTGGATATGTGCTTTGCAGAGGTGGGTATGTGTTTTGTGGAGGTGGATATGTATTCTGGGGAAACGGCGCACGCCATTGTGGGCGAGCCAGAGGCTGGGTGTAAGTTTGGGCGTGATGGACGGAGAAATGTGGCTATTGTGGTGGATAATAGGGTTGTGGAGGGTTGTATAGAGTGTGTGGGTAATTTGGGTGATGGGGTCTGGGTTGGTAGTGAGGGGAAGGACCTTTGGATCTGGACCAAGTACCTGTTTCGACTGTTGCGACCTCCTCTCTCTTCTTTTTCCCGAGCGCACCTCTCGTGCCGCTTTGGATAGCTTGAGTTATGGCCTTGATTGCCGAATAGCTCATTATCTTGTTGGACCTGAGTCCCTCTTCAACCATACCGCCCATTTTTACTACTTCGTTGAAAGATTTACCAACTAACGTCACCAGGTGACCAAAGTAAGTTGGCTCCAAAGTTTGTAATAAGTAGTCCACCATTTCAACTTCCCTCATTGGTAGATCGACTCTTGCTTCTTGTTCTCTCCAACAGAATCCGAATTCCCTGAAACTCTCTCCAGGCTTTTTCTCAAGTTTCAACAGTGTGAGACGGTCAGGGACGATCTCAAGGTTATACTGGAAGTGACCTGCAAATGCTTGTGCTAGATCGTCCCAGGTATACCACCTGCTAGGATCCTGCCTCGTGTACCATTCCAGTGCGGACCCGCTTAAACTTTGACCAAAATAAGCTATCAGCAGCTCATCCTTTCCACCTGCCCCTCTCATCTTACTACAGAAACCTCGTAGATGTGCCATGGGATCACCATGTCCCCCATATAGATCAAACTTTGGCATCTTAAAACCTGCCGGCAATTGAACATCGGGGAAGGGACACAGATCTTTGTAGGCCACACTAACTTGGCTGCCTAATCCATGCATATTCTTGAAGGATTGCTCCAGGCTTTTCACTTTACGAAGCACTTTGTCCTGCTCCGGATTCTTAGCCGGCCTCTCAGTTTCTGCCGGGAGCTGAAGGTGAGGGGTGTAAGTGTATGGCTCGGGTGCTTTGAAGGTGAGTTCGGGAGGATAGTATTAGTTGTCGTGAACCTGAAACACTGGTTCATCGGATGATTTTTGCAATGTGGCGGGTGGAGGTTCCACGAAACAGGAACAGTTGGTGGAGGAGGGTTTTGTTTGGGTGGTGGAGCTTGGGGATTATAGGAAGTTTCCCCTGATAGTATTGGGCAATGGGGAAGCTCATTGATGGACCAGTGGGAGGATGTTCCGGAGTCCGAGCCGGTGAGAGGGTAGGAGTAGGGGGAGGTATTGGTGATGTTTGTCCCCTAGCCCAGGCTAGGTGCATCCCAGCTATCTCTTGTCTCAACCTGTCTACTTCCTCCTTCATCATTTGCATCTCCGTCTTTTCCTCCTCAACACTTTTGTCCGAACCAGACATACTTTTCAGAATGGGCCCTTTAGATCTTGTGTGGTAATGGTAATCTACCAGAACGTTCTAACGAGCTAACTGTTTCGAAATCTCTGGATCAACAACAAACTTGTTAGCGTTAGAGTTTAACACATATTGCAATTTCACGTTGGCGATGCAATGTTCCTAAGTAGTTTAACCATTTCTATCATGTCTTTGTTCTGACTGCATGCGTCATTCCGACTTCTTTTAAGTGCCTCCAAACTTTCCTTTTTTTTAGTGGTGGTCGAATCTTATGTGGATTGCCTACGTATCATGTCCCCGCATGAATCAGACTGTGCGTAGTTCTGCCACATAAATGCGAAAGCAAATTTTGGGAATTTTCCATTTTCTTTACTGAAACATTATAATACAAACTAGACATTTTTTGGAAAGGAGAACAAACTCGAAGTAAAACCAATTACGGACTAAAAAAACTACTGACACATTTTGATGCAAAAGAGAATATACAGACAGACAACAGACTCTAAAAATAAAACACTGACTCGAACTATGAATACATTAAAGCTCCAAAAGTTGGTGCCCGCGAGGCATCGTTCGGCTTTGCCGCGGGCTTAGGTGCGAGATCCCTTTCAAGTTGCTCCAGTTCGTACATTGTCCGCTTGACGAAAATCATTACTGCTGACATGAAGTTAGTGCAGGTCATGTCTTCACACATTCGGCATCTCCTAATGATGGCATGGGCAATAGTCCCAATCTTGTTCCTGGTTCGACATTTTTCTATGAGCAGGCGCCTTATCTGATCACTACAGCCCCCCAAAACCTGAGAATCCTGGAGATGCCGCCTTTGCAGCTGCCGTATTTCATCTTCCATTCGAGCCAGTAAATCGTAACAGTGTCCACTTTTGATTTCATAAGCTTCAGCTTGCTTAGCTTCCTTGTCCTCGAGGGTGGTCATTTTTCCCTTTAGTTTGGCGATGTTTTTTTCATATTCCTTCTTCACCTGCTGCAAGTACTGTGTGCACTCTTTTGTTATTTTTGCCCATTATGCCCGGAGTTGTGCTACGACACCCTCGGATTTCTTCAAATCATCCCGGTGCTCCATGATTTCCTTCTTTAATCCGTTAATCAATCTTTCATCCGACCGACTCCTTTGCTGGTTGTCAGCATCTATCCTCATTTGTCGGATCTGAGCCTTGAGAGCCTCATTTTCTTGGGCTAACTTGTTCTTCTCTCCTTCATCGGCAGCAACTTGCACCTTGTTCTCAAATTTCAGATCCTTGACCTGTTGTTTCAGCTTGCCTACTTCGGCCCGGTATTTGCTCTCTTTGGCCAACCAGTCCTACGGCTCTTGTGACGCCTCAACGAACTCTTGAATGTGAGGTTTTTTGGTTAGCCGTTCTGGATCGTCCCTTACAACGTCTCTCTTTCTGTACCAGGCGATATAAGCAGGTGAGACTTCGCCTCTGGATAGGTCGCGCACTCGAGTGTTTACCGTTAAATACTGGCATTCATTCCATATAGAACGAACGGTTTCTTCATGAAATTGACCATTGGTGCTAACCTCGATTGCATAAACACTGAGATCTTCATCTGGGTGTACCACCTGACACCTCCCTAACTATCTCATCACCCGGTAAGGCGCATAAGGCTGAATGCCTCGGAGTCCCACTAAGAGGAAATAAGGACCCGTGGCGGGCATGTACACAATTTCTTCAACAGGAAGCCAACCCAATGTCCACCCTATTTGTGCTGCAGTGATGGCGCGAAGGCAAGATACCCAGGCTTCAGACCCTTCTGGCAATTTGAGCCCTGAAACCCTCGTGTTATATCCTTCAATGCAACCTTCGTTTGTAGATCTATAGCTCATATACTGAGGATGATGACATAAGTGCTCGATCATCCACATCTGCAATAACAAATTGCATCCTTCAAAAAAATCTGCCCCAGCTTTACAGGCTTATGAGAGCTCGGTATATCTCAGACACTATCATAGGGGCAAGCGTGCTTTTGTTGTTGGTAATCAGGACTTTGACGACTCCAGCCACCTTCAAATCAATATTTCTGTCTTTCCGAGGAAACACCACAATGCCCAAGAACGCTACCATGAAGGCGAACCGCCTATGTTCATCCCATTTTGTCTGATTCCCTCTGCTGCAAACCCCGCTTTCCAGATCGTCGAACCCTCCTACATGCCCATACCTCTGGTATATGAATTGCAGAGTAGAAAAACCCCTATCCAATTCAGAGTACGGGACTCCCTTGCTTATCTTTAGCAGATCCATGAACTTGTGCGAATTGACGGCTCTTGGAGCAATCAGATATTTGTGCCTTAGCCCCTCAGTAATGTCCATATAACCTGCTACCTCTTCTAAGGTTGGAGTGAGTTCAAAATCTGAGTAGTGGAATACACTGTAGGTTGGATCCCAAAATGTAACCAAAGCCTTTATTATGTCACATCTGGGTCTGACGTTCAACAAACTGGTGAGACCTCCCAGATGTAGTTTGATCTTATCTCGCTCTGACTTTTCCAAATCCTCCCACCACAAGCGCAACTCCAAAGGGATCTTGCTCCTAACTGTTACCGTCAAACTTGGACCCAGGCTCATTCAGTATGTTTGTTTAGGGTGATTAACATTCATTGGACTCAAAGAAAGAATAAACTAAAATTGACACACATTTAAATAAAGCTCCGATCTTGTCAATACGGCCTTTCAGCGCTTCGAAGAAGATTTAAAGGCTGTGTTTTACCAACCGGACAAAACCTTAAAAATGACCAAAAACAGCCTTCCGGCGTCTTTTTAGGGACATTCGGCTATTTTTACAAGAATGGAATCACCCGACTTATTTATGACGAAAGATTAAAAATTTTGACATTTTTTTTTGCTATTTTTTGCAAAAAGGGGAAGTTGGACCCGATGAGGGTTGCCTACGTATCTCACATCCTGTGAGAATCAAACCGGCGTAGTTCGGGCCACGACAATAAACTAATTCTGACAACAAGACTTGTTTAAACAAATTACACTAAAAAAATATTTTTTTTTCATTTTCACAAAATTTTGGCAGAGTTCACCGGTAACTCAGAATTATCTCTCTACACTGCTATTTTCTTTTCTCTTTTTTTTTTTCAATATTCCAGTATTTTCAGAAGCCGGTCAGCATGCAAGTCTGCAGCAAATAAATGCGTAAAACAAACAGGATGCAGCAGGATGGTCTTTTTCATTTTAGGTCGCTTGTCCTAGACGGACCCAACCCCTGTGTTGAGTCCCCTAAGTCAAGTGCACATAATGCAAATAAGTGTTCCTACTAGGGATCCGGCATGAGGTTTTGTTATACTAGGTTTATCCTGGGTGTTTGTTCTAGACCTGGCTTACCCGAGCGGACAACTCGAGCCGAGGATGGGAACTGCGTACCGGTAACCAAAAGATCATCCGGTTTTGCAACTCCTCCGAATCCTCGTTCTATTTTGGGATAGGACACTAACAGAAAGAAGTCACAACCAGTGTGCACTCCTCAAGAGAGAGTAGAGAGGAATTTTGTAGCAGTTTATATATATAGTTCAGATAATATCAAAGCGGTAAAAGCAACATTTAGCACATTAGGCCCAAACATGTAATAAAATCAGATAATAAACAAAGCCAGATATAACAATTATTATAAGCTTGAATTCTGAACCCTGAACCAAAAGTTCTGGGTTCTTACGGTCCCCAGCAGAGTCGCCAGAGCTGTCACACCTTCTTTTTCGGCCGCGCCACCGTAAAGGGGCGCAGAGGGAGTTTTTCCAATTAAAGGACAATCGAAACGAGATTTTATTTAAAGATTCAGAGTCGCCACTTGAGAGATTTATGGTGTCCCAAGTCATCGGTTGAATCCCGAATCGAGGAAAAGAGTGACTCCATTTAACAGTCTGCGCACCAGAAATCCGGATAACGAATTCTGTTAACTCGGGAGAAGGTGTTAGGCATTCCCGAATTCCGTGGTTCTAGCACAGTCGCTCAACTGTCATATTCGGCTTGATTATCTGATTTTATACAATTTATGAACCTATGTGCAAATTATAACTGTTTACCGCTTTTGTTATTATTTATTCAAAGAGTTGCAACGTTGTGAGAATGCATCTCGAATTGCGCCACATAAATGTACCCGTAATTTTCAATACATTCCAACTTCGTTGAGATTTGGATTTGGGTCACATAAATGTGCACCCGAGTTTAGGAAGATAACATTATTAAATACACGCCTAAAGATACTAACGCGTTGTTATTTTGAGAAAAACCATAAAATTCGCTATGCGGCCTGTCTCGAAATCTAAGCATTTGAAATAACTGTCCGTTGAGGGCCCCGCAGTTTGTGTATTCTTGTTTGTCGAGGCTCATCTCATTCATTATTTTTTTAAAAGGAATTTGCAACGTCATGGAAATGCACCTCGAACCACGTCACAATCAATGTACCCGTGGTTAACGACACATTTTGACTTTGTTGAGATTTGGATTTGGGTCACATAAATGTGCACCCTGGTTTATGAAAATAACTTTATTAAAATATCGCCCTTAAAAACCACTATATATTTTTAACTTTGCGCAGCCATGAAAAATTCACTAAATGGTACACCTTGATTTTTAAAGGATTAAAGTTAATTAAGTGAGGGCTATAATTGTTGGCCTGGCTAATATGTCACATCTCAAACCAATTGAAAGAGTCTAATTAATTAAGGTGAGCTTAAAGGAATTCTAATTATTTTTAGGCTAATGTTCAAACTAACTTAATAACTATTGGGTTTGTGTTAAATTGAAGCTAAGCGTTCAGCTGAAATGGCATTGGGCTGGCAGCTGGCCCAAATGAGTTGCAAGGCTATACATTCCTTATTTCATAAAGGCCTTATGGCTTAAACAATTATCGAAACGGCTCATTAACAGAATAATTCATAACCAATATCAGCACAACCAAACAAATATTATATGACATCATTCAAAATCTCAAGTTCATTCGCCTTTGTTTTCGTTGCTTTAGACATAAGCTTTTTGGTAACAATAATCAACTCGTATTCAAGCGTGAAGAAATGGGTTGTCATATTTTCTTTTAATGGATTTTGTTGCCTGGACTCCTGGAAAGAACATGGTATAGACATAAAAAAAATAATAGAGTGTACCCTTTGTCAATTAGCAGTAAACAGTAAATCACAAACATATTTCAATTAGTCACCAAGGTGGAGCCATAATAGGAATCAAACTTCCAACTAATCCAGAAGGCCAACAAAACCTTATAACAATTGAGTTTTACCTTAAGATCACCAACAAACCGATACGCTAACCAATGGCTGAATACGTTCTAATGCCAACAATCACAAAATCATCCTTTAAGTAAGCTCACTCCTAAAATACCGGTGCAACAGTTATAACCACAAACTTTAGCTCAAATCATGTTTAGGTAAGACACAGTGACAACCTAGCAGCTCAAAGTTATAAACTAATAGCATGTCAACATGAGCCTAGCAATTTAAATTTGTAAATTAAAAGCATATCAACATTAACATAGTAGTTTAGTTAGCTCTTAATTACAATCCGTATGTCTCCACTGTTCACATAATACAAAACACATAGCCAATATTGACTTGGTATAACTGACTAACAATTCATCCAATTATAAACAACAGACAGCCTACTAATGAACACAAATCTATGAATGTTTCCATTTTTTGTGAACTTCAAGGAACTACATCAAAGGAGTTCGAAATATGCACCTGGTATTGACAACACAAGAAGAAGAAGAAGAAGAAGAAGAAGAAGAAGAAGAAGAAGAAGAAGAAGAAGAAGAAGAAGAAGAAGAAGAAGAAGAAGAAGAGAGTCAGCAGCAGCAGTAGTAGCAAACAGAAGTGGCAACAGTAGTGCAACAACAAATAACCAGCAACTATAAACTTCCCCAAGTATAGAGCAGAAGTAAAAGGAAGAAGTTTCTAGCTATTTCAGATTCTAAACCAGACAATAAAAAATAGCTATTCTTTTTCAACTTTTCAGCTTTCAGAATTCAATTTCTCTTTCTTCTACAGACCTCCCTCTGCCCTCTTATACTTACTGCCTTACCCCCTTTTTCCACTAAAAATCTGAATTTTTCCACTTTAAATCCCACTAAGGAAAACTTTTCCTTATTTTCAGCCCTCATTCCCTTTTGTTCCCCATTAGTGTATTGATTTAAAGACATTAATATCCCACTAACAAAATACTAACATTAAAATATTATCCTAACTGTTTTATTCCCAAATTACCCCTGAAAACCCCTTAATATTACTGCCCCTAATACAATTATTCAACTGTATTAAAACTTTTAATTCTGAAATCTGTTCTAGCTAACAAAGATTTGAAAACTAAACCTGACTAACATCTATAACCAAACATATTTACAGCTAAATGACTAAGGTTCAATTCCAATTAAAACAAATGAACTGAACTTAAATCACCACATAGAACTCAACAGAATCATTTAAACTGAAATTGACAAATTGAATCAAAATGCACATGAATGCAGGTAACATAAATGCAGGTTCATTGTCAGCCTGTTGACAATGCCCTGAAGCTAAGTGTCCATAGATCAAGCATACGCAACAACCATTTGACGAGCTTATTGGTTTACAAACAAGAACGAACTAATCGACGAACTATTTATAACCTATGTTATTAATCGATAGAACATAAGCTGATGGAGAAGAGAGAAAATAACAGACAATAGACGAATTACAAGGAACCTAATTTAGGTAAACCAAGAGTTGATTGAACTACTCAAACATCATTGGAATATTTAATCTCACCAAAATCAGAAAAAGAAACAGAATATACATAATGGATTAACTTAAACTAAAAACCCTAAAGAAACGACTAATCACACAGACAAACAAACACATAGAAAAAAGAAAAAGAAGTTAAGAAGAACTCATTGTTCTTTTCTCGGATTTCAACCATATGCCCTTTCGAACTTGATTTCCAGTTAGTATTATATGTCTATTTCATCAAAAATAGACTTATAATACTAACCATAAACTGTTCGACCCTGACATATTCGAAACAATCTCGAACTGTCGAACCCTAGATCCGCCATTCGATGAGTTTTTACCCGGATTCGAGCCAATCTGATTAGGGATTAGTGATGAGGGAAGTCAGGTGGACGTTGGGTGTTGATTTGGGGGCGATTGGGTGAACTAAGGTTTTGGTCCGATTCTTCAGATGAAGATTCGAGACGTTTGGTAATGATTCGCGGAGAAAGGGTTGTGGATTCATAGAGGGGAGGGTCTGGGGGTTCAGGTGTGCGTTTTTGGTGGTCACCGGCATCGTTGCCTCCGGGTTTACGGCGAAGGGATGGGGTGGCAGCTACTAGGGTTCCTCGTCTCTGAAAGAGATGAGGTTTGGGAGAGAATGAGAAAGGGGGGGCTTGGTTTGGGGGGCGGGGTTCGTTTGGACCCTTTATATACGTACGTGGGGATTGGATCCAAGCCGTTCGATCAAATGAGATCAACGGCTTGGATTGTTTGATTGGTTTGAACGGTGTCGTTTGTTAAGGTTAGAGGCTGGATTGGGTTCAGGATCGGGTAATGGAAATGGGGCAAAGTTCTGGTCGTTGGATGTGGATGAATGGATAGTTGAGATCTATTGAAATCGAAACGACGTAGTTCTATCCCTATACTACGTCGTTTCGATGGTTTCAGAGGCTGGAAGTTTGGACCGGGTATGGGGCATGTTTTTGGGCTGGGTTAATAGATTTGGGCTTTGGGATTTAATTTAGATTTGGCCCAAATTTTATTTCCTCTCTTTATTAACTCTTTTTCTTCTTCTTTTCCTCTCAAAAATTAAACTAAAAAATCTTAAATTAAATTATAAAACACCAAATTAACTTAAAAATACTAATTAACTCTGACTAATAATTATCACAAATAATTAAATGCCAAATTAAAAGAAAATCACACAATTTAACTAAAATTACAAAAATATGTTATTATTATTTTTTGAATTTTTATTTTTGTAAAACACCTAATTATTAATTAATTCCAAAAATATAAAAATCCAATCCTAAATGCAAATGCTATATATATTTTTTTTTTAATTCATTAATAAAAAATTAAACATGCACAGAGATCTATGCAAACAAACAGGAAAATCGCACAACATTTCCTAAAAATAACACATAATTAAAGAAAAGACCTAATTTTAGGAATTATTTTGGAGTAATTCGTATGAGGCAAAAATCACGTGCTCACAGTTATAAAATAAAGACTATAAAGTAAAGACAAGTATAGAGAGAAACTGATATATTATTCGAATTCAAACTGATGTACATAATGAACTGAAATCTCTTCTATTTATAGAAGAAAAGAAGTTGTTGTGTAAGCTGCTACTATACCAGATATAGATAATATTCTACTGAGAGCAATGTATATCCATAACGAAGTACTGAAAGGATAAACTTATTATACCCGATATGGATAATCTTCTACTGGGGGTAATATTTATCCATAACTGGGTACTGAAAGGAGAAGCTTATTATACTCGGTATGGATAATCTTCTATCGGGGATAATATTTATCCATAACTGGGTACTGAAAGGATAAGCTTATTATACCCGGTATGAATAATCTTCTACTGGGGGTAATGTTTATCCATAACTGGGTATCAAAGTGATAAGCTTCTTCAGGAAGCTTATTTCCAATAGAGTACTTAAATAGATAAACATATTTACGGTGGAGTCTCATATAGATAAGCTTCTTCAGGAAGCTTATTTACAACGGAGTACTAAATGAACATCCATAATGTAATATATTTATAACACTCCCCCTTGGATGTTCATTAAAAGATAATGTGCCTCATTAAAACCTTACTAGGAAAAACCACGTGGGAAAAAATCCTAGTGAAGGAAAAATAGTACACATATTTAGTAATACGCATTGCTGGCTGCCTCATTAAAAACCTTATAAGGAAAACTCTGTGGGAAAAACCTTAGTAAGGGAAAAAGAGTACAACGCGCATTTTACTCCCCTTGAAGAAAACCTTATTTCAAATATTTGAGTCTCCGCATTCCAATCTTGTATACCATATTCTCAAAAATTGATGTTGGTAAAGGCAATCTGTTTGCTGGATTGTCACTTGAACTAATTTGATGCACATCAATGTCACAATTTTCCTGAAGATCATGTATGTAGAATAATTCTGGTGAAATGTTCTTCGTTCTATCTCCTTTTATAAATCCTCCCTTTAATAGTGCTATGCATGAAACATTGTCTCCGTATAATATTGTGGGTCTTTTATCACATTCCAACCCACATGTTTCTCGAATGAATCACTGATCTCAATCATATGCACTCCCTGCTTGCCGGTTTGAAATCGAGCTTTATGGGTATCGGATAAATAACCTGCATCTGCATTACCAATACGATCTGCACCACTTTTGTTAGCATTAGCAAGATAAATAAGTGCACCATCTACACCGAGATAGAGTATTTCAGGACCAAGGAGCTCCTCATCCTCTTCTAGAGGTTGGAACGGATCCTTATTCACTTCAAGTGATTGAATATTCATTGGTGTACTTAATGGGTACACTTTGTCCATGTAAAAGTATTTTTAAGACCCTCTTGGAGCTCTTCCGGAGTTCCAATAAGATTTATGTCACCAACATAAACAGCAAGTGTAACAAATTTTGATGACATTTTCTTTATAAAAATACATGGACAAATAACATAATTTATGTAACTTTCTTTCAGCAAATATTTACTGAGGCGATTATACCACACGCGCACAGATTGCTTTAAACCGTACAAAGATCTTTATAATTTGATCGAGTACATTTCTCAAGACTTTGAATTATATGCTTCGGGCATTTTCAATCCTTCAAGGATCTTCATATAGATTTAGCCAAATAAGTCATATAGGTTAAGACTTGTATCTAAATGGTATGACATCTTCAAGTGTCTGGACTGCTAGTCCGATCCTCACAATCTTTTACAATATTGTGCACTATATTGTATTAAATATATCGTCGATGATCATTTTGTGTCAGCTCCGAAGTGACATAACTTGTGGAGATCTCATCACTTTCTTTATTTTCAGGTACCTGAACTTTTTCGGGAGTTTCATGAAATGTTATGTCGTGGGCTCTTCTAGAGCTTATTTCCTCCTCATTTTGATCATTAGCTCCTACTATTTTTCAAGGATTGTTACCTTTGGAACCGATTGGTCTACCACGCTTCATGCGTACAGTAAACTCTATCCTTCAGGGACTTTAATTTTAATAGGAGCATTTGCAGCTGAAATATGATATTTAATTTTGGATCAGCAAATGCTTCTGGCATTCGACTTGAATTATCTTCTAAGTGAGGATCATGATAATTCGATTCATATAGCATATTTTTCAACTGTTTATTCCATCCCCCAAATGTTAGAAAAACTAACATATATCCCCAATCATCTTTGGGAAACATATCTTTGTGTATTATGGTAGAGAAATTAATCATATACCAAGCAACAAAAGATAGTAAAAATATTTGGTTTCTGATCCTAAACCAATTGTGAGGGGAGACTTATCATATATTGTTGATCTGATGCATACAAGTGCTGTTATATGCAATTTAGAAAATTTTAGACCAACACATGAAGCTTTGTTCTCATAAGCAATGATTTAGCCATTAATAGGAGGTATTCAATGTTAAACCAGCTTGGATATAAACCAACATTATCAAGATGAACTTTCTTGATTTCATAATCTGAAAATTATGCTCTTAATCGAGAAAAGCAATTCCAAATGCCAAACTGCAGGTTGACAATAATTACACATGTAACCATCTCATATATGCACCTATAAGTGGTTCACATGATAGGTGAACGGGCCCATATTCACCTTTTATATATTTCAGAATCAGGGGTCTTAGTCCCAACTTTAGCTGGTATAATCAATTCATTATGAGAACAAGCAACACATGAGAATTCCTGAAGAATCTTCTAGTTCTTTAGTATATGCTTATCTGAATTCTCAAATAGCTCATTTAAAAATGGCAAATGAAAACTTCAAGTTTATCATGTCATGTGCTATCTCTTAGTAAACTTCTGGTTTACTATGGCATAAACTTTTGCTTTAGTAAACTTCTGGTTTACTGTGATACATGATATAGTACAAATTAAAGAATAAGGCGGGTAACTTCTCACATACATATTATTTTACCCCCTATGATTGTGGAAACATGAAGATTATCAATCTTCCAATCATTTGTAGTCTCAATATGATAGCCATTTGTATTAGTAAACTTCAGGTTTACTACAACATATGTTTTGACCATAATCATATAATATGAATGACATATTTGTATATAAGCTCTTCGAGAGCCTTCATTTATTATCCACAATCTAATATTTATCTGGCACTACTGGTGTCATGTATTCTTTAGGCAAACATTTAGCTCTTCAGGAGTTGTTGATACATTTTGTACTATCAAATATTGCTCAGACACTGCTGGTGTCATGAGAGAAAATCACAATCAAATAAATAATGTAAAACAATTGTCTAAGCACACGAAAACTCCTATTCATAATATTTTTCCACTTCATGAGGCAATTTCAATTATGTTACTTCTTCAGGAGCAAATTTAAAATACGAAATATTGAGTATATATTCTCTCAATTATATTAACTCTTCTGGAGGTGAATTGTAATGTATTCACATCAAGAGCGCGTTCATATTTACCCGACTTATTAGTATTGTCACATTCACTTCAGGGAATGGATTAATATTATCAAAAGTTCTCATCCTTCAGGAAATCGAACATAATTATCTGAATGCGCATTAATCACATCAAATTGTGATGCCTCAACCTCTTTTAAAATATTTACTACTTCAGGAGCAAATCGAGGCGTGCATTTAATATAGAGAATATTTATGTAGCTTATCTTCAATTGTAACCATAGAAAGCCTAAATTATCACTTCTGGTGATCATAGGCATATACCACTTCTGGTAGTTAACAAAATATAATTACAATGAGATATACGAAATATAACCACTTCTTGTGGTTGTATATTTCTTGCAAACTCTGCTAGAGTTTAAGTTGATCTAATAATGTTATCCATATTCTTCAAAATGACATAAACAAGATATATTATAGTAAACATCATTATCAAATCATTATTTTTCTTTATGTACAACAATTACATAACCATACTATCTATTACAAATAACAAAAATTAAAATATTTACATTTCTACAGATTCACCACTGATTACATGACTTGTTTCTCCTTCTGGGAGTGCAAGGTAATCAGTTACATCCAAATGCATGAAGTCTAAATTATCTTCAGAAATAAAATTTGCTTCAGCATTTTTCTCTGTCTTCTTTAGGGAGGCTTGATAAAGCTCAACCAGGTGCTTTGGCGTACGACAGGTACGTGACCAGTGCCCTTTTTCTCCACATCTATAGCATGCATTTTCTGCATTTGGTGCTTGCACCGCTTCATGCTTTTGTTCCTTCCTTTTCCACTGCTGGTGGTGAGGAGTGTTCTTTGGTGCATTATTATTACCATGATTAGAGTTTCTTTCCCGACCACGACCATGACCACGACTGGGGCCACGACCTTTTCCACGTTTTGCCTGGTGGAAGTTCGTCTTATTCACTTCAGGAAATGGACAAGAACCAGTAGGTCGGCTTTCATGATTTTTCATTAATAGCCCATTATGTTGCTCGGCTATAAGAAAATGTGAGATAAGTTCAGAATACTTTTTAAATCTCATCTCTCGATATTGCTGCTGCAGGAGCATATTCGAGGCATGAAAAGTGGTGAAAGTTTTCTCCAACATATCATGATCAGTAATATTATCACCACATAACTTCAATTGGGAAATAGTTTTGAACATAGCAGAATTATACTCACTGATAGATTTAAAATCTTGTAGCCTTAGATGAGTCCAATCATATCGTGCCTGTGGAAGAACGACCATCTTCAGGTGGTCATATCTATCTTTCAAATTATTCCACAGTATGACTGGATCTTTAACAGTAAGATATTCCATTTTCAGGCCCTCATCAAGGTGATGGCGTAGGAATATCATTGCTTTGGCACGGTCTTGGTTTGATGCCTGATTTTTGTCTTTGATGGTGTCTGCCAGACCCATCGCATCAAGATGAATTTCAGCATCAAGCACCCAAGACATGTAGCTTTTGCCCGATATATCCAGGGCTACAAATTCAAGTTTAGAAAGATTTGACATTATTTAGGAAAAGAAAGTTCTTACCTCAGATACTTTCAAAATATTTGCTCGAGATGGCAGAGTCTCGTGCTGATAACGTGTTATAAAATAAAGACTATAAAGTAAAGACAAGTATAGAGAGAAACTGATATATTATTCGAATTCAAACTGATGTACATAATGAACTGAAATCTCTTCTATTTATAGAAGAAAGGAAGCTGCTGTGTAAGCTGCTACTATACCAGATATGGATAATCTTCTACTGAGAGCAATGTTTATCCATAACGGAGTACTGAAAGGATAAGCTTATTATACCCGATATGGATAATCTTCTACCGGGGGTAATGTTTATCCATAACTGGGTACTGAAAGGATAAGCTTATTATACCCGGTATGGATAATCTTCTACCGGGGGTAATGTTTATCCATAACTGGGTACTGAAAGGATAAGCTTATTATACCCGGTATGAATAATCTTCTACCGGGGATAATGTTTATCCATAACTGGGTACTGAAAGGATAAACTTATTATACCCGGTATGGATAATCTTCTACCAAGGATAATATTTATCCATAACTGGGTACTGAAAGGATAAACTTATTATACCCGGTATGAATAATCTTCTACCAGGGGTAATGTTTATCCATAACCGGGTATCGAAGTGATAAGCTTCTTCAGGAAGCTTATTTCCAATAGAGTACTTAAATAGATAAACATATTTACGGTGGAGTCCCATATGGATAAGCTTCTTCAGAAAGCTTATTTACAACAGAGTACTAAATGAACATCCATAATATAATATATTTATAACATGTTCATGAAATATGACCAGTTTTTTCAATTTTTTTCCAAGTTCCCAAAAACTCATTTAGTGTAATTTTTGGGTGAAAATTTACTTCCACTCACAACACTTCAATTTTTTTTCAAATAAAATGCATGTCGAGACACAACTTCAACTTCCAAAAATTATTTTTCAAACAAACTTTAGAAACTCGTTTTTCAAGTTTCAACCAAATCTATATCACCTTTTCTTTTGTTAAGGTGCTAATTTGCCAGCGACTTATTAATTAATTTAATCGCGAGGATATAACAATTGCAGTCTAAGCAAAACATCAAAAGGTGGAATATCTAAGAGATATTGAATAAGCGCTGGCGACGTTTTCATTAGCGTCCCAATTGATGAAATATAAAAGTCCATATGGTGGAAAGCTGAACAACAAAATCACATTCTTGTGTTCAATCAGTTATATTAATAAGTAGAAAAGTAGATAAAACAAATCCGATGACTCATAACATGACTAGTCTAGTGCATTACTCATTGGCCATTACACCTAGAAACGAACAAATAGAGGAAAACAATTGAAAAGAAACTACAATTTTTCCAACACTGGTACTGATCACTTTATACATAGAGAAGAAAATCGGCAAAACAACTCTTCTTGAATCGAATATTGGAGGCAAAGCCAAATGTAATCCGCTGCGCTCTCTCTACAATTTTGTTTGGATTTGTGAATCCTGGATGCCTATTCAATTATCATGACAGGGTGCTATTGCCTGGAGTGGCCGAATCAAATCGTTTATCTTAGAGAGGATGTAGCAATAACCAAAGTGAACTTGAATACTGAGGCTGAGAGGGTGGTCTCCCTTTCTCGCATAAAAATTACCAAAATTCGAACATGCTCCATTTTATCAAACCATGAGAACAAATCTATGCTCTATAGGGTTATCACTTCTTTGGACTGCTCACCAACTAGGTCTGATTGGAGCAAGATCTTATGAGAACATATTATCGATATGAGGGAACAATGGGGTGAAACGACCTCGCAATTTACTTACTGCAGCTCAACAATAAAAACGTCGTCCAGGTATTCCTTGTTGCTCCAAGTCCCATATGATTGCCCAGGGCTAAGAGTGGCAAACGAGCAGGGCGGGTCGCATATGGTTCGGATCGAAAACGGTTAATGAAAAAACGGATAAGTTATCCAACCCGATCCACATTTCATACAGATAGAAAATGGGTTAACCGGCGGATAATATGGGCAGATAATATTATCCATGACTTCTTGAAAATGATCACTTTTGGGAAAATTCCCAGTCTTCCAAACTTGAGGAACCCCCATTTGAGGCTTTACAAATGTAAAAGTTAAACTCATTGATTATCCATTTTCTAAATGGATAATCTGGTTCTTATCCATATATAACTCATTTTTAAAAAGTTAATTATCCAACCCATTTTTTTGTGGATAATATGGGTGGTTAACTGTTTTCTTTTAACCATTTGTCACCCCTACCCAGGGCATTGTCTAGAAAGTCAAGATATTGTAGAGTCAACTGGTAATAATATCTTAACAAAATGACGAGAGTGGCATGACTTTTGGATCCTTTAACGGTAGCGGAGCAACCACGGGATTGCGTCACGAGGGATTTCATAACCACATTACCATTGTCGGAAGGCTACAGTTTTTCCACTGACCCAGAAATACAAGGTAGGATGGGATTACGACTACATCATAGAAGTGGATAAACACATCATCTCAATTCAGCTCCTACATCAATTGGAGGTTGATTACATAGGTTGGGTTGGTTCAGATTTTACAATTACCAAACCAAATCAATTGTGTCGGGTTATTAAAACTAAATACCAAACCAATAAAATTCAAATTTTTCAATCTCGATTTTTCTTGGGTTTTCGGGTTTTTTCCCGATTAAATCTTTGTAGAACAAACATATAACTTGTGCTCAAAATATTTTTTTAATCCTAGTAAGATACAATTATATTAAGTATTTTCCAAGAAAATAACATCATGGTATTATACTAAAATATTCAATTATAAAGACAATAAAATTATGTAAAATATTGCTAATTAAAAATCCATAACAAAAATAAATATAATCTAAAAGTACTAAGTCATTCTAAAATAAGTAGACGAATAAGGAAATATTAATTACATGACTAAATGCTAAAGAAAAAATAAAAATAGGTTATGCATTTTTATCTAAATTATTGCAAAACAAAAAATAGACATTCAATACATTACCGTTCGTAGTATTGAATTGAATGTCTTTCGTTAGCATTAGTATTGATTTGATTTTGATTTGGACTTTTGTTAGCATTATTTAAGTTACTAATATTAATTGCTATAAAACTTATTGGAACATTCAAAAGTTCTAAGTCCAACCTTGAAATAATACCTTAAAAAAATAAAATCATGAAAAAATTTAAGAAATATTTATAAATTACATCATAATAAGTATATTTATATATTAAATATATCTAAAATTTCTATATATGTAATGTCGGGTTGGTTTGGTTTCAGTTTGATTTTCTTTAATTAAAACTAAATCAAACCAATTATGGTCGGATTTTTTTTCCCAACACCAAACCAAACCATAGTCGGGCTTTTTTTCTCGGTTTGACTCGAATTATCAGGTTAGTGCAGTTTGTCAGTTTCTTTTGTACACCCCTAGTTGAGAATTAAGATAGTAGGCTAGTAGGTAGTCGAGCGTTTCCCCTTGTATTCTCAGTTCGATAGCATTAGTATTAGTATGTTATCTTTTATTCTTAGATTATATTATTATTACCTAGGGTATAATTGTTATCTTGGTTTCAATCTTCTCCTTTTATCTTGTTATTGTTACTACTTACTGCCTTTACTTCGTTTCATTCTTTCTGTCGCCGAGGATCTATCGGAAACAACCTCTCTGCCCTTCCAGGGTAGGGGTAAGGCTGTATACATCTTACCCTTCCCGGATTGTGAGAATCACTTAGTTTATTGTCGTTGTTGTGTGTCATCGGTCAGTTTACTTTCTGGCTGCACCTGGCATGGCACGTCTACAGAAAATTATAGAATAACAAACGGTATTATCTTTTGACAAAAAGGTAACTTTGACGCACGGAATAACAAACTATATTAAGCCACGAAAAGAGAAGTTCCATGCAGAGTAACAACTCCACTAAACTAATAATGGACACAAAAAAATGGAGGTCCATATATTAATTCTGATGGTAGACCATTCTTAATCTGTAATAGAGGAAAAGTACGGAAATTCTGAGAAACAAACAAGCCTAAAAGCATTTGCTGCTTGAAATGTAGTGATTTTCTGCTTTTACAGAATGCTGATGTCTGCAGCCCATTGCCAAGTACTCCAATAGAATTTAGTTTCATAGGACTACTCAGCAACTACCAAATTTGTAAAAACTACAATAATACTTGGAAATAAACAAGATGGGATTGATTGGTTATATAGTATTATACCATGTAAGTGGAACGTTGAAAGTACCTTTTGTACTTGTCTGGCCAGTATTGAACCTTTCATTCACTTCAGAAGCCAATCAGTGAAGTTTGAAGGGTGCAGCAAATTAACAGACCATGAGCCAGAATAACTAAAAAAGAGGAGAAAGAGATAGGCATAGAATAATTGAAAATTAGAGCCAAATTTTTCTAGGGTAAAGCAGTGGAGCAGTTGGAGGCCTTATACTAATCCTTATATTCCCACTGTAACGATGCTTCCGTTGTGCTTCTGTGTAAACCACATACGTTTAATTTCTGTTTATAGGCTTTGATTGAAGAATACCACACTTGTCAAATATGTGTGCAAGTCTTCATTGAGATCGAATTTCAAGCTGCCATTTAAGATTGTGATGAGGTATCCAGACAGTGATCCTGGGCAGTGAGAGTCTATAGGAGGTTTTGAAAAGAAAGGAGCAATAATCATTTTCTTGTTCTATCAAGTCAAGAGGGTACTATTGCTCCTTTCTTTTTTAGATACTTTGACTTTATAAAGACAAAAAAAACCCTCAAGATAATCAATCTAGAGACCAAGTGATGTTACCCGATTAATGATAGATGCAACAGCTTTGCTATGACAACTTCAGTAGTAATATCAAGTTTGACCACCATCACATTTAGATACTCTGTCTTTATAGAGACAAAAAGAGCCCTCAAGACTAATTGATTTAGAGATCATTTGCTGTTACCTGACAGCTTTGCTTTGACAACTTCAGTAGTAATGACCACCATTTTTCTCCATCCTTGCTCCATGCCTAATCTTCCTCCCTGGATTTGTTTCATCTTTTTCTTCTGCAAAGGTGCCAACTTCAAGTTTACGGCCATTCATTCTCATGGTATTATCTAGGTGTAGAACACTTTATTTTGCTTTGCAATTACCAGTGGCTTTCCAGGAAAAAGTAGTTTTGACACTGCTTTTCTTTTCAGTGACAGTTCACTGTTCTGGTGACACTACTCAAGCAATTGTTTACTCTTCTAATAATCTTTAATATTTCTTGTTCTCAAAATAAAGTAAAACTATTGAAGTTTAAGATAATTACTAAGAGTATTACGTAAAATATTCTTAGTGACTAGGTTATCCAGCTGAATATTCTCAAAAAGCTCCTCTTTCTTTCAAATAAATAAAATATTTTTATCGTGATTAATGAGAACAAAATACTTGCATATACGGAATAATCACTCAATCAACTACGACAATCAATTGATCGACTATGCTTCAGTCCTAAACTAGATGATATCGGTAATATAAAACATTTGTATCCATTCGGATCTATTGAGGCCCATCTTGTTCCAATCATACATACAAGGAACATCCTAGGTAAATCTTCATCTTTCCAAAATGAAGTTGAGGAAGATATAAATGGACAAAAATTATTTGCAGATTTGTTAATTAAATTTTCCACCTAATTGACTGGAACCCCACAACTTTTAAGTTTGATGTATTTTTTCAATCCAAAAGGATATAGATCGAAAAGACATGCATTGACTAATGAATGGTGGAAAATGCTCTAAAGAATATGATGAGGTGAGTTAGGATAGAAGTACAGTCTGATTTAATCGAAGCAAGAGATTCCCCATAGTTATTCAGATACCTATTTCTGATAGGTTTTTATCATAAATTTCAAAATTTGTTTGAATGAGCATACAAAAAACTACTCAAAGTTCATCACCTTAAAGTTAGATCTTAGTTTGGTCTATTCAGATAACTCGGTTGGAAATTTCAAGATCCAGCAGGGTCCAGAATAGGAAAAAGGTCCAGCAGGATTCAAGAAAAGAACTAAATCTAGAAAAAAATCTGTATCCTCCAATTTACATAAAACATTGAAAGCTTGACACTTAGACAACGATACTCCTTTCAATGAAGAAATTATTTAAGTCCAGAAGAATTCGTTACTTACAGCCCAATAAGTCGATAAAGAAGTCACTCACTCATTAAAGGCAAATGCAGCACAAATTCAAGTGATACTATTAATTCAAAGCCATAGGTAAATATGAGGCTTTGAGTGATTAAATAGTCACAACCTCAGACTACAGAATAGAAGCTGCATATCAGAGAACTAACATTTAAGGCAAAGAAGAAAAGAAAACTAAAACTCAATTTAGGTGTTGTAGTCCCTTTATGTTAAAATAGTTGACATGCTTTTTGTTTTTTGTCTGTTCCCATATTACTTGACCATTCCCTTTAAATATTAAGCTTTTTCTTCTCCAACAATTGTAACCAATTTAAAGATCATTTGATGTTACCTGATTAACGAAAGAAGCAACATTTTTGCTTTGACAACTTCAGAAGTAATCTCAAGTGTGAGCACCATTTTTATGCATCCTTGCTCCATGCCCAATCTTCCTCCCTGGATTTGTTTCATCTTTTTCTATTGCAAGGTGCCAACTTCAAGTTTACGCTATTCATTGTCATGGTATTGTCTAGAAGTAAAACTATCAAAGTGCATGTTTGCTTGTAGACCAGAAATAGCCATTTCAAGCACCAAAAAAGAAATCAAGAAATAGGAATATCAGCATATACCAGAAAACAGACTAAAGAAGATGCTCTTGATTCCCAGCATAATCTCCACACACTCCAAGTCATGATTTCTACTGTTGCCGAGAAGAGCATACAACTAGGTGCTAATTGATATCTTTAGGCCTCAGGTTTAGAGTTTCATCACAAACAACAAACAATAAACAAAAATATCCACATACAAACCACTTCCTTAGAGCAGAGAACTACGCCTAACACAAATCTTTGCTATCATTAGCATGTTCAATGTGTATTCTTAAACTTTATTCCATTGTAATTCTGAGATAGTCTACCCCTTAACAAGTAAAGGAGAATTAATATGTTTTTCTTGCAAGACAATAGATTCAAACAAACTGCTCCCTCGCATTAATTTTTAAGGTAAGGAAGAAACTTAGACGGTTAGACCACTGACACGAGTAACTTTTGTATCGACTACATGACAGTTTCACCGACCACTTATGTTCCATATTTATTCCAGCAACATACACTAAAACAATAAATTGGCATAGAGCATTAGCTAACACCCTGCAACAAATTAAATATGGATGTCTGCAATTAGTATGAAGGCAATAAATATATATGGATCAGACAAGTTCCGTTACTGCAAAATGCAGCCAGATTAGTAACATGATCTTCTAATCCTGCTTCCATATAAGAAATGGACCCTAAGCAATAGCAAGTTGACGAATGATGTTGAAAGTCAAGAAAATCAATGCTAAAACTTCTTAATCTCTTCGTTTTTGTCATGGGATCAGAGTCTAGGTAATGAGTCTTTCCTATGAATATTGAATTTAAGTCAGCAACTCTTTGCTTACTCATCAATCTACGCTGATGATGTTACAGAGACTTGCTTCACTGTACCTCTTTCAGCTAATAAGAATAGATTTTGTTCCGATACCAAATGTGCAATTACCAGCAACTTCTCAGAGAAAAGAGTTTTGGCACTGCTTTTCGGTGATAGTTCACTATTTTGGTAACACTATTCAAACAATTGTTTACTCTTCCAATGATCTTTTAAAATGTCTTGTTTCTAAATTAAGTAAAAAGATATTTCACCCCATACGCTTTAAGGGTAAGTCAAAATTTAAGAGAACAAAAAGAGTATCAACCAATCAATAATGACAATCAGTTAATTGACTATGCTTCAGTTACAAACTACTTGAGATCGGTTATATAAAGCATCTCTTTAAAAAAAACTGAAAAGCTGGTCATAAAGCATCTTTGTCCATTCCGATGTTTTCAGGCCTACTTTCTTCCAATCTTATATAAAAGGAGCATCCTAGATAAATTTTCATCTTTCCAAAAAGAAGCTAAGAAAAGATATAAGCAAACAAAAATCGGTTGCAGATTGGGTAATTTAATTTTCCATCCAATTGATGGAACCCCTGCAAATTTTAAGTCTCATGAATTTTCTAATTCAGAAAAAGTACAAATCGGAAAGAAATGCATTGAATGTGAAAGGTGGAAAATGCTCAATAGATGATTACATGATGGTGAGTTAAGCAAGGTTTGATTTACTTAAAGCAAGAGATTCTCCCTAGTTATTCAGATACCTATTATGATTAAATAGGTTTCATATATTCAAGATTTGTTTATTAAGCATTGTGGAAAAATCTATTCAAAGTTCATCTCCTTAAAATTAAATCATGCTTGGTCTGTTCAGACAACTCAATTGGAACCTCAGAAGAAAATTTAGAATACAAAACGGATTCAGAAGAAAAAAAAAAGATTCATGCAGATTCAAGAACATATCTAAATCTCGAACAAATTCAGTATGCTACAATTTAGATAAAAATTTGCAAGTTTGGCACTTTGACAACGACACTTCTTTCAATGAAGAAATTATTTAAGTCCAGGAAAATCCGCTAAAGCACAATAAGTCACTAAAGAAGTCACTCATACTTACTAAAGGCAAATATAACACAAATTCAAGTGATACTAATAATTAAAAGCCATAGGAAAATATGAGGCCTTAGGTCATTACCAATCACAAGCCAAAACCTCAGAGTAGAAGAATAGAAGCTGCCATGGCAAATCAGCAACATTATGCATCTCAGAGAACTAACATATAAGGATAAGAAAAAAGAAAGCTAAATCTCAATTGAGATGTTGTAGTCCCTTTGTTGTAAATTAGTTAATTGCTTTGCTTTTTTGTCTGTCCATATAACTTGACCATTCCCTTTAAATCCCAAATTTTCCTTCTATTCCAACTCTAACAATCTTATACTAATACTCTCTCTACTCAAGCTATATGACACTCCTTCCATTCGGATATTGCAAAAATAATAATATTATTTTATACAACTTTCAGAACTTTTAAGAGTTTAACTTATTTGACTATTAAAATGTTAACTTCAATATGGCGCTTTCTATGTTAAACTAACTTTTAAACTATTACTATTACTTCAAATTGACATATATATACTCAGTCAAACACAGTCATATAAAATGAAACAGGAGTACTACTTTATATTGTCTTAATGCTGCGAGACATGTTCCTCACTAATTCAACATATCAAAGTATTTAATACTTCTTTATTAGTTATGACATAAGAAAATATTCAAAAAGTTTCTCAATCTGTGCTAGTCAAAGTAGGTAGTGTACTTTAGGAAAGGAACTAATTATAAATCATCAGATCAAAGGTAAAAGTCAAGCCACAATCTTCTCAAGCGAAGTCTACTTTCAAAAAGTACTCATATTCATTATTGCTCTTCACCTTTCACTAAACCAGCCTCCTTCTTATAAGGATTGAGAAAAGAATAAGGCCAATTATCTTCCCAACTCCAGTAAGGGGGCACCATAAGGGGGATCAGAAAGTGAATCTTGTATAGCAGATCATAAAATAGATCAGTAGAAATTCTTGTAGAATGGGATTTTCATGTCAGAATGCCTTATTAAGTCAAAAGATTTTTCACTTAGAGCAACCAATTAAGAGTGAGCCTCACTGATCAAAATAAGTTATATGTGCCGCCTAGAAGCATGAAAACGCTGGCAAAAAATGTGAAAGAATCAGAGTACTGCGAAATATTACAGAGAATAAAATATCTGAAACATGATGATCACAACCAGCACTTGTACAACATATTTAGAATGTAGAAATACAACATACCTACAGCTAAAATGAAACTTGCGCAGGCGAGCTTACAGTTGAAAAGTTCTCATAACATTGCAAAAAAGATCGTACTACACATCTTCTCTTTGTATAATCGAAGGAGCAGGCGGTGTCATTATCTCATTTTTCACTATTGAAGGTGGAGAGGAGTTGGGAGAACATTGAGTGGATCTATATAGCACATCCTCACGAGGTAATGGAGCTATACTTTCATCTTGTTTCATATAAAATTTATCCTCCACAATGTCATAAGAATTTCCAGTCCTTACTTCCTGTGCAAGAGAACACCAACAGCAGAAAAGCCATAGTGCACAATCAGCAACAGAAGGTTTACCACAGCAAGTATTGTAAGGAGGCAAATTGTATCGTTTTCTCATCTGAATCCTCCAAAAGCCACCATATAGTAACCCAAATAGACAAAGGAAAATTCCAGTAAGTCCTAACGCCCCCCTGACACTATCATTGTCAATATTAACAGCAGCCAAATTGAAGATCCAGAAAGGAGCCATACAGAAGAGAAGAAAAGTTGCAATATGAACATACATGTTTCCAAACCCAAGTCTCTCCATATTCCAACCAAAAACACAAAAACTGCAGAACAGAGAGAGATATGCCAAAGAAATATCATCCCAAAAATCAAGAATGCCTCCACTCCATCGTGGCCTAGTTTCAAGAATTCTTCCTTCATCTGATGCAAAAGAAAATCTTCTTTCCAATGATTTTCTTCTCAGTTGGCTAGATGCGCTGCTCTCAGCAGCTGTCATCTGAAGTTGTGCTTCCTCATCTAACTCAGTATCATAATCTTTTCCAAGAGGGCTGAGCATAGAGTAAACTCCAGCAATGGCAGGTGCACCAATTGCAACTGAGATACATAATCCTACCCCAATAGCTGGTCTTTCTGACCTCCTGTAACCCAAATTAAGGCCACACAGAGCATATTGAGCAAAACAGTTGAGATTAAGTAACCCAACAACCACCATCATGTGTGTCCATTCATGGGGCTTATAAGTGCCATGTTTGCAGTAAATCTTTCTCAGCCTGGAAATATCTTCTGGCCTCCATCGCATTAAAAGAACAAAGTGATAGAGCCTTTGTGGGTGTTGGTACAGACACATCAGAGTAAACAGTGCATTTAGGATTTGGTTATTCACTTCAAACCATGTATCTCTCTGAGATTTCTTAGGGATGGCATGGTTCAACATCCCTGTCATCACAAGAAATAAAATTGCGCCAGAAACGGCTACGCATACAATCCAGATAAAGAGTACAATATTCAGCGGATTTCTGAACCACTCTTTGCACATTTTGCAAAGAGAGGTCCAATCAATTTTCCGTGAAAACAGCCTAGAAAGGCGTTGACGGAGATGAAGGCTGCTAGAAGAAGGTACAGTTCGAGAAAACTCATCTCTTTCATCAGCTATCTGCTGAAACTTTGCCGAGGGAGAGCCCAAATTACCAAAGTTGAGGAACCTTAGCCTTTTGGGAATAGCAAGATTGTTACCTTGGGAATGGTTCTGAGAATTATCGTTACGTATGAGTCCCCTATGAGATGTCGAAACATGTAGAGGTATATGAGTCTTCACTTGACCACCCTTAGGCTCCTCAACAATACCATGGCATTCACCATTGACAGCAGATGTCATTCTTGCTTCAGTTAAATTTTATTGGGTTCAAACTCAAAGTATAAACTTCAACAGATCATTATCTACAGCTTCTCCGCTTCAATGGGGCAAAGTAAGCATCTCAAATCTGTAGATTAAGACAGCTACATCAATAATCAAATGCTTCAACGTTTATGGCGTCAAAAAAAAATCTGGCTTCCGCAGAACTGTGGCTAGTTGCAAGCAGTGGCGGAGCCAGGAATTTAGGAAAGGGGATTCAAAAAATTTGAAAAGCAAATTTTGAAACTGTCTTTGCCACTCCAATTAAAACTTCCCTTATGTCTAAGGGATTCAAAAGTTTACATTATATATACAAAAAAAAACATTGTTTCTGCCCTATATAGGCAGTACAATCTCCAACATAAAAAACCTACAAATTTATGATAAAATGAGCTAAGCGAATTCCCTAAAAGGTCACTCAAGACACACCATATGACAGATTGAACTTAATTACCCAAGAAAACATGAGAAAATGAGTATGAATTACAGAATTGGCCAAAATTTCATTGTTAACAGTTTTATCTCATGATCAGCAAGAGCTGTAAGCACAGAGGGGCATAAACAGTACATATTACCCACAACTATAAATTAAGTTTTAATTCATGAATCAGCAGAAAGAAAAAAAAAAAGAAAAGTAAAATAAGACAAAGAAGTCAACATACATACCATTAATACAGCATACAGAGATGAGAGTAATTTGAATAAAAAATTGAAGCCTTGGTTTTCTGGGTTGTGCTTCATTTAACCTAAGCTTTAATTCAAAAAAGAAGGAAAAAGAAGCATCTTTGGAATTTTTCTGGGTTTACTTCCTACGAAGGAACATTAGGATGCCTAAAGGGACCAAAGGAGATGAAAAAGCCAAATGGGTATATGCTAGAGTGGAAAAATCAAAAGCATATGTACCCCTTAATGAAAAAGAAAAGCAAAAAGGTGGCCCCTTTGTAGTTCACCTTCAACCAAAGCAAAAGGATTACTCCCTCTTTTGCAATTTACGTGAACCTGTTTAATCGGGAAGGACGTTTAAGATAAAATGAATATTTTTGGAATTTGTCATCTTAAACAAGTCAAAAAGGACCCAGAATATTTATGTGATTATAAAAGCCTCTCATTAAGAATAGAATTGTAAATTTAAACTAAATTATTTCCAAATTTATAAAGGAATTATTCTTTTTGAAACAGACTAAAAAGAAAATAAATTCACATAAAATGAAACGGTGCTGCGCAATGGCCAGGGTAACACTAATTGTGATAATCGGAAAATTATTATAATAACAGTCTTCTTTTTCATTGTTCTTATTTTTCTAGAAAACGAACAAATTTGTTTATCTAGAAAAATTCTAATTTTAGTATTCTTCTTTTACTTTTAATGATTTATATTTCTACAAAAATAAAGTACTTAAGATATAATTTTTAAATTTTTTTACAGTCAAACATATAAAAATAAACTATTAAAGCACACTGTTCAATATTACGATAAATTGACCAAATGATTTGGGAACGCGAAATCTTGAACATTTTGCCAACAAAGTCTTGGCATGTTGGTTACTTAAAAAAGTATTTCTTTCTAAAACTATTTTTATAATTAAATACAATCACAATAACAACAACCCATTAATAATCTCACTAGTGGAGTCTGAGGAGGGTAAAGTGTATGCAAACTTTATATTTACTCCTAAGGGTAAAAATACTATTTTCGAAAGACTCTCGGCTCAACAATTAAATACAATCACATAAAATAAAGTAGAATAAAATAAAATAGATGGAGTATTATCCAACCGAGCCCACGCTCCAACAATTTGGTAATGCAAACCCCATATTATGATAAATTGAAATGATTTGGAAATGGGGATTTTTGAACATGTTGCAAATTTGGACAATGGACAGGTGCCAATAAGTCTTTGACATGTGTGCAATTATTTTCAACCTTATGCTAGGCTTTTTTTTGCTGTGCTTTGAAAATAATTCGTCGTTCTCTGTCATCAAAAAAAATACTAGTAGTATAGTACTAATAGAAGGGGCGGTAGGTGGGCTAACTGACATTGTCAGAATAGTTGCCAATTCTGGGCAGTGAATATTCGTCATTGAACCAACCAGACATAATAGAAGATTTGCTCTTGATCTGTTTTACATCTACCAAGGATTAATTTAACGGCAAAGGCTAAATATACCTCTCTACTTTCAAATATTATTTATTTGTATTCCTCGTTATACTATTAGGTTATATATACACTTACCGTCATACTATTGGATTATCTATATCTCTATTGTCATACTTTGAAACAAAAATACCCCTATTTTGGATGAAATGACACATGACAATACAATATTAAAACAACTCATTTCTTTTTTTTACCCGACCCGTTTTTAAAAAAACCCACAACCCGAACCCTATTTTCATTTTTTACAGTTTTTTTTAAAATTTCAGTTTTTAAAAAACGAAAATATTTTGTTAAAAAAAATATTTTTTTTCTGTTTTTACAAATTTGTTTTTCCAGTTTTTACAAAATAAAATTCTTTTAACAAACTGAAAAAAAATATTTTTTCAAAAACGGAAATATTTTGTTGAAAATAATTTTTTCAGTTTTTAAAAAACGAAAATATTTTTTTTCTGTTTTTACCAAAAAAATTCAGTTTATACAATTTTTTTTCCAGTTTTTACAAAAAGAAAATCTTTAAAAAAACTGGAAAAAAAAACATTTTTCAAAAACAAAAATATTTTGTTGGAAATATTTTTTTCAGTTTTAAAAAACAAAAATATTTTGTTAAAAACTGGAAAAAAATTCCAATTTTTACAAATATGTTTTTACAGTTTTTACAAAAAAAAAATATTTTGTTACAATTTTTTTCAGTTTTTACAATTTTTTTTGCAAAATCTTTTCAGTATCTATTCAGTTTAAAAAAACGAAAATATTTTGCAATTTTTTTTTAAGTTTTACAAAAAGAAAATTCTTTAAAAAAACTGAAAAATATGGTTCAGGTTGTGGGTTTTTTGTAAAATGGGTTGGGTAAAAAAAAGAAATAGGTCATTTTAATCTGGTGCTGCCACGTGGCACTCCCTCCAAAATAGGGGTATTTTTTTTCAAAGTACGACGGTAGGAGTATGGATAGCCCAATAGTACAGGTAAACAATATTTGAAAGTAGAGGGGTATATTTGGCCCTTTGCCGTTAATTTAATTCTCTCCGTAATAAGGTCGTAAAGTGGAGCATACCACAAGTGACTTGTTTAAAGTCAAAAAACATTGTTGGTTTTTTCCCCTTCATTCCTAGGAGAAAATGATCTCGCCCCATTACATTTTTTAATAATCAAATCAATTGTGTCGAATTTATAAACCAAATAGAACTAACAAAAGTCATATTTTTCAATCTCGATTTTTCGGTATTCTCAAGTTATTCGCATTTATTTTTCAGTAAAGTTTTCATAGGACAAAATATATAACTTGTGCAATATAGTTTTATTAGTCCTAGTAAGATACAACTATATAAGGTATTTTTCAAGAAAATAAGGCACGACAACACCCTTCGTGCTTTTCTCTCTTGTTGCACCAGCCAAGACAGGATTCAACGTGTGGTTTATCTGTTGTTGATGAAAGAGAGTCGTCACCTAATATTTAAAGGTATATTAAGGTACCTATTTAATTACTAAGTTACATTTTTTACTGGTCTGCTAACCGGTGAGATTATGGATAAGGGTTCTTGTTCTTTTAAGGGAAATGTATTAGGAACCCTTTAAAATCTACCTGAGGTAGTTCCATAGGACTTAGACTAATTTTAAGGCATCTGTTATTTATACTATGCTTAATACTATTAAAAGTACAGCTTACTATATATCTAAGGGAGGGTATATAAAAAGAGATGTGAGATTTTAAGAGGAATATGAATTCATAAACGAGTTAGAGATATGTTAAAAGAATACTGAAATAGGTATGTAAGTGGTCTATATTTTATAAGGTTTGTAGAAAGAGGTGTTATGACAACAATTGCTTCAGGAAATGGTATTCATATAATTCTAAAAGATATACTTCTATATGCAAGAAAGTGAACTTAAATGTATCTTGATTTTTAAAATCTGAAAATGGGCGGTCTTTTGAAAATCCATTTGGGCGATTCACTTTTTAAAAATCTGATTTTATTTATTGGTAGTAAAGCTGGTGATTCTTTTCTGATTTTTTTTGAAAATGGGCCGCTGCTTTCACTAAATTCTGGGCTACAAAAATCTTTTAAGAGAAGGCAAGTGAGCGATGAGATTATAATGTACAGGCAGATTATAATTAGCGAATGAGGATCTATTACTAACTAATTCCTTTTAACTCCTATATTATTTAAAGCTTGCCTATATTTCATGTGACAGTAAAGCATGAAGGTAAAGTATGTGATCTAATATATGAGTGTTATATATATTGTCACACCTCCTTTTTCCGTCCCCGCGTGGGGTGGAGGGGAGTTTTTCCAATTAAAGGACAATCGAAACGGGATTTGTTTATTTATTTCAGAGTCGCCACTTGGGAGATTTAGGGTGTCCCAAGTCACCAATTTTAATCCCGAATCGAGGAAAAGAATGACTCCATATTACAGTCTGCGCACCAGAAATCCGGATAAGGAATTCTGTTAACCCGGGAGAAGGTGTTAGGCATTCCCGAGTTCCGTGGTTCTAGCACGGTCGCTCAACTGTTATATTCGGCTTGATTATCTGATTTTATACAAATATGAACTTATGTGCAAAATTTTATCTTTTTACCGCTTTCTTACTTATTGTTATTATTTTACGAGAATTGCAACGTCGTGGAAACATATCTCGAACCACGTTACATCAATGCACCCGTAGTTGTTTGGCATATCTCGACTCGGTTGAGATTTGGATTTGGGTCACATAAATGTGCACCCGAGTTAAGGAAAATAAATTATTAAAGGCGCGCCTAAAGCAACTAGCGTCTTGTTATTTTGGGGAAGGCCGTAAAATTCGCTAAACGGCCTGTCCTCGAATTCTAAGTATTTTAATATATACATTTAGAGGGCCCCGCAGCTTGTGCATTTTACTAGGCGAGGCTCATCTCATTTATTTTAAATGGACAAATCCTAAAGCTACTACATCTTTTCTATTAAAATTAGTCTCTAAAATAAATAAAGAAAATCCTAATTAATTACGAGCTTTTTTATTATTATTTAAGAAAGTATGGCATACTAATTGCTATATTAATACAAATATTGATGAACAAGAATTTTACTAAAAAAATTCGAAATTATAAATAAAATAAAAATTCGACAACTAATATTCAAAAGAATCAAATATAGTTAGATTGAAGCTCGCATTGTTATATATATAAAAAAACTATTGGAATTAATTATTCACAACCATTTGAAACTGGATTTAACCATAATTACTAAAGCTTAATAGAAAGTTTATTAGACTTAAACGTTCTTCTAATTTTGTTTGAACTCAAATCATGCCTTAATACCTAATTCACGAAATTTAGTTCAAATTCATGCCTTAGCTAAATTTAAGTACTTGTTCACAATTAACCTACTGTTGATAATCTTAGAACCTTCATAGCTAGTGAATTAACCCGTTTTGCCAAGCCGATTCATTAAAGACTAACTTATGTTATTTTCTCTTATTCCAATTATTATTCAATAATACATAAAATAGCCTAAATACAATCAATAAAAGGAACAGAGAAAAAGCGAAATTAAAACTTCAAAATTCGATTCTTCATATGTATTCATGCTTCCACATTTTTAGCTTGCAATAACTAGTATTACATTCGTGTACCTGGTATTGGAAAACAAGAGAAGATGAAGATGAGAAGCAGCAACAGTAGTAACAATGCAGCACAGCAACGACAGTCCAGCAACACAGGAATAGACCAGTAACAGTAGGAATAGTAGAAAACCCAGGAGACTATAAACGACTCCAAGTATAGAGAAGAAGTAAAAGGCAGGAAGGTTCTGACTATTTCAGATCTTAAGCGAGGCAATGAAACAGTAACTATTCTTTTTCAACTTCAAAACTCTCCAAAATGAATTCTGCCCCTGTATATTCAGTGTATCCAGAATGTATATCGGGTGTATACTTCTCACTCCGCCCCCTCTTTTTTTCTTCTCTCTATCTAGTTTTTCCTCTCTTTTTTTCCACCCTTCTTCCTAAATTTTCTCTTCTATTTATAGCAAAATTTTCGAAATTTTCAGATTTGTTTTTTATTATTTTATTATTTTTTTAATTAAAAGAAATCCCACTTACAAATTGCTTTTATTTTTTTAGAAAAAGAAATCCCACCTTTATTTACTTTTATTTTTAAAATTCCAACTTTAATTACTTTATCTTATTTAAAATCCCACTTTTTATTTTTTTAAAAGAGAATCTCACTTTATTTAACTTTTCTTTAAAAAACAAACCACTATCTTTTCTTTTTCTTTCAAAAATGCTACTTTCAATTACTTTAAATTTTTTAAATTTTCAGATACCTTTATATTTATTTTTTAATTCCAACCTTCTTTTACTTTTAAATTTTTTAAAAATTCCACAAAACTTTTTATTTTTTTTAATTTTTTACATTCTTTTACTTTTTAAAAAAAAAAAGAGAATTTCATCTATTTTTACTTTTATATTTTTTTTATTCAATACTTCCCTTTTTCTTATTTATATATTTTTTAAATCATTCCCGAAATTATTATATATTTTAAAAAAAAATAAAAATAATAATAATAATAAAAAAAATTATAATATTTTCGGAATTTTTATATATAAAAAATAAATAAAACTATTAATAGTGATAATTCACCTTTTATTTTTTATTTTTTTGGTTTTGTTTTGTGTTGGACAAAAATGAAGAAGGGGTGTTGGGTTAATGGAGCGGACCGGGTCGACCCGGTTTGAAGTGGACCGGGTCATGGGGAAAGTTGGGCAATTATTTGGGCCTGTGGTTTGAAATTGAAGAAGTGGCCCAATCCGATTTTTCTTTGTATTTTTGTTCTCTTTTCTTCTTTTATTTTTCTAAAACTAAATTATAAAAGTACTTAAATTATTATTAAGAACTAAATTAAGTTATAAAAGCGCAAATTAACTTCCAATAACAATTAACGCACAATTAAGTAATAATTAAGCATAAAATTGTTCATTTGGACATTAAATGCTAAAAATGCAAAAGATGCCTATTTTTGTAATTTTTAATTTTTGTAAACAAATTTAATTACTAACAATTGTAGAATTAAATCCTACATGCAAAATGCGACATATTTTGTATTTTTTATTAATTTAACAAATAAACATGCATAGACAAACATACAAATAGTTACACAAAATATCACAAAAATTGCACACCAAGAAAAATTATTTTATTTTTTGAATTTTTTGGGAGTAATTCTCATATAGGGCAAAAATCACGTGCTTACAGCTGCCCCTCTTTGCCCGAAGACACGAAGGGTTTTCGTGCAAAGATAAAGCGAGCGATTTTTGCCCATCCGAGTACTCCGTGTGAAGCATTTTTTTTTTGAAAAAGATTTGACCGAACCTTTGCTTCAAAGGTTTCCTACATATCCTGGGCTAAACAGGAATCAGGTCAATGTAGTTCGGGAAGTTTTGGTAGCTGGGACTACCGTGAGACTGCAATGTTACTGTTGTTGCATGCTATTACCACTGCTTACCGATCTCTTTGTTACACCGTGCTTAAAAGAAAACAAGAAGCTAGGCTAGACTGCAACTTGTTCTTGTTGCCTTGCTTTCTTGTCGGCTTGTGTTTCCTCCGGTGCTTTTCTTCCGTGAATTTGGGGATGACACTGACCCTTTGCTTTTCTGAATACCAGTTTTCATCATTTTGTTCGGTTCGCTGGGGACATGGCTTCCTTCATTAAGCTTTTTGGCGGTTCCTCTGGGGATACGGCTCTCTTCATCAGATCTGTTATGCTGGGCATAATTTAATGGGCCACAGGCCGTTTCTTTCAAGACGCGTCTTTTCTTCCATTGACTCATGCGCTTGAACTTGTGCTGGGACCTCTTGTTGCAACCTTCTGCTTTCCGGTGCTGGGGATTTTTATTGTTTCCTGCTGGGGATTCCTGTTGTAACCTTCTACCTTCCGGTGGGTTACTGATTACAAGATTTGCAGTATAAGACTCAAAAGTATTCCTCTCGTTATACATGTGGGTGCCTGAATGCAAAAATATGAAATGTATGCCCGCATTATATTGGTGGGCGACCTAGAACAGAAATGAAAAGACAGAAATGTATTCCCGCATTATACTGGTGGGCGACCTAGAATAGAAATGAAGAGACAGAAAATGTATTCCCGCATTATACTGGTGGGCGACCTAGAACAAAAATGTATTCCCGCATTATACTGGTGGGCGACCTAGAATAGAAATGAAAAGACAGAAAATGTATTCCTGCATTATACTGGTGGGCGACCTAGAACAGAAATGTATTCCCGCATTATACTGGTGGGCGACCTAGAACATAAATGTATTCCCGCATTATACTGGTGGGTGACCTAGAACAGAAATGTAATCCCGCATTATACTGGTGGGTGACCTAGAATAGAAATGAAAAGACAGAAATGTATTCCCGCATTATACTGGTGGGCGACCTAGAACAAAAATGTATTCCCGCATTATACTGGTGGGCGACCTAGAATAGAAATGAAGAGACAGAAAATGTATTCCCGCATTATACTGGTGGGCGACCTAGAACAGAAATGTATTCCCGCATTATACTGGTGGGCGACCTAGAACAGAAATGTATTCCCGCATTATACTGGTGGGTGACCTAGAACAGAAATGTAATCCCGCATTATACTGGTGGGTGACCTAGAATAGAAATGAAAAGACAGAAATGTATTCCCGCATTATACTGGTGGACGACCTAGAACAAAAATGTATTCCCGCATTATACTGGTGGGCGACCTAGAATAGAAATGAAGAACAGAAAATGTATTCCAGCATTATACTGGTGGGCGACCTAGAACAAAAATGTATTCCCGCATTATACTGGTGGGCGACCTAGAACATGAAATGTATTCCCGCATTATACTGGTGGGCGACCTAGAACATGAAATATATTCCCGCATTATACTGGTGGGCGACCTAGAACAGAAATGTATTCCCGCATTATACTGGTGGGCGACCTAGAACAGAAATGTATTCCCGCATTATACTGGTGGACGACCTAGAATAGAAATGAAAAGACAGAAAATGTATTCCCGCATTATACTGGTGGGCGACCTAGAAGAGAAATGTATTCCCGCATTATACTGGTGGGCGACCTAGAACAGAAATTGATTCCCGCATTATACTGGTGGGCGACCTAGAATAGAAATGAAAAGACAGAAAATGTATTCCCGCATTATACTGGTGGGCGACCTAGAACTGAAATGTATTTGTTTCCTTGTTTCTCCGAGAAATTTTTTGACAATGACAGAAAATTTTCTGCCCCGGTTTTGGTGACTTTTCTGGCATCGCGTCCTTCTGCCATCATCAACCTTTATTTTCCTGCAGCAGACAAAAGGACTTTGTTAGTTTTAATCATAGTGTTAATTTTCCGATTTTCTTTTCTTGCTCTGTGCCCCCACCACTGGTTGGGGAACAAAGTTGCTTGCTGGGGGTGACCTGTCTGATGGGGATGGTTTTCCCCCTTTTCTGCTTTTCTCTTTACAGAATCAAACTGTGGGAGTCCACTTCCCTCCCGAAACCACTCCTTTAGGAGTTTTATTTCCTCCCGGAATGGCAAGGCATAGAATTGCATTGCCTGGGGATATCTTGCACCGGATTGATTTCCCTTTCTTGTGGCGTCTGACCACTTCGGATTTGGGTCCGTGATTTATCGACGTTCTGCGGGGAGTCCTTCTCGGAACTTTGTCCACGAGTCCTTCACTCGTTATTTTCCGCTCTCTTTACGTCACCCTTCTTTCGATGCAATTCGTCATTTGGTTTTGCGACCGACGCCTTTTGTCTTATTCTCGGTTTTTTGCCTATCCCTTTCGTACTTTGCTTTTGGACCCCCTTCAGTCTCTGGTAGTAAATTTTGACAGATCCTTTTCAAAACCAATTTTTTAGAAAGAAAAATGAAAAAGGTAGAAAAGGAGAAAAATCTTTCTGAACCAAAAACTTATCTGGATGACATGACTGGTCCTTATGATCATGACGTGCACCATAGATTTCCGACCCAGTCTATTTGTATCAATCATCTTGCCTGATGGTCTTACTTGCTGGGGATAAATGAACGTCCATTTCTTTGCGAACGCGAACCCTTTTATTGATCTGCCTTGTCGCCTCATAGTGCCCTTTGAGGGGTTTTCACTAATGATACTCTCTCTTTTCTCTCGGATCCCAGCGCCTTATGGTGCCTGTGAAGGTTTTCACCGATAAGACTCTCTCGTTTTATATCTCTCATCTTTCGTCGCCTTATGGTGCCTGTGAAGGTTTTCACCGATAAGACTCTCTCATTTTATTTCTTCCAGCGGGGAATTGGAGTGCTGTTGATATGACCCTCTCTTTGGAGATTCCTTTGGACTGTCAATTCATTTCCAGTTTTATGATCCTCTTCTTCGCCAGGGATCAGTGTATTATTCTCGGCTTCATTTGCCTGACTTGGCACCTCTTGGATATTGGTCGGGAGGTCTTTTGGACGTCGATGTTGGTTTTGGTGTGGGGCTAAAAGAAAGGCTTATCAAAAAATGAAATAACTTTGATGGGTGATCCGCTACAACTTTTGGAATCAAACCTTTTGTTGGACTTTTTAAAACATAACCTCTGCCCCAGTTTTCTTGCTTGGGGGATTTTATTTCTACTCTATGTTGAGCTATGTGCGTTATGTACACTGTGCCTTATTATGCGTATTTATGTACACTATGCATCCTATGTATACTATGATGCACACTATGACCGAGCCGTGAGGCGCCTACGTATCCTCTTTGAGGAATCAGGTCAAACGTAGTTCCCACGGTTTGTGGTTTTTATCTTCTTCTTTTTTTCTTCTTTTTTTCTTTTTTTTTTCTTTTTTTTCTTCTTTTTTTTTCATTTTCTCTTAAAAATTTTCTCTTCTTCTTCTTCCTCTTTTCATATCTTTTCCGTTAGTGATTCCAAAAGAGGGGTATGAAAGAATAACTTAAGGCTCAAAAAGGGAAAACAAGGGTAAAAGTGTTTGGATAGAAGAAAGAATTGCCTCCGTCATTTCATTATCCAATAAGTACCAAGTACAAACAAACGAACCAATAATTGCCATAATCAAAAGAAATTACGCATAATATCTCTTGACTGCATCCGAATTGATAGCCATGTCAACACATCTTCCTTCGATATCCGTCAAACACAAAGCTCCATTGGACAATACTCTGGTCACGATATAAGGCCCTTGCCAATTTGGTGCGAACTTGCCTTTTGCCTCGACCTGGTGTGGAGGATCTTCTTCAATACCTGCTGCCCTACTTCAAACCTCCTGGGGCGTACCTTCTTATTATATGTTCTCGCCATTCTCTTTTGATACAGCTGACCATGGCACACTGTTGCCAATCTTTTCTCGTCTATCAAGCTCAACTGTTCCAATCGAGCTTTGACCCATTCATTGTCATCAATCTCGGCTTCAGCGACAATCCGGAGGGATGGAATTTTGACCTCCGCTGGTATTACAGCCTTAGTTCCGTACACCAACAAATAAGGAGTTGCACCTACGGAAGTCCGGACGGTAGTGCGGTAACCCAACAAAGCAAAGGGTAATCTCTCGTGCCATTGTCTAGATCCTTCCACCATCTTTCGCAGTATCTTCTTGATGTTCTTATTGGCTGCTTCGACCGCTCCATTCGCCTTGGGACGATATGGGGTGGAATTGCGGTGTGTAATCTTGAATTGTTGGCATACCTCTCTCATCAGGCTGCTATTAAGATTCGCACCGTTATCCGTGATGATCACTTTTGGGATCCCAAATCTGCAGATGATATGGGAGTGAACAAAGTCCACCACTGCCTTTTTAGTTACTGACTTGAAGGTTTTAGCCTCAACCCATTTGGTGAAGTAGTCAATGGTTACTAGAATGAACCTATGACCGTTGGATGCTGCTGGCTCGATAGGTCCAATGACGTCCATGCCCCATGCCACAAACGGCCAGGGTGCTGACATCGTATGTAACTCTGTTGGTGGAGAATGAATCAGAATCTCCATGTATCTGACACTGATGGCATTTCCTCACGAAAGTGATACAGTCATGTTCCATGGTGAGCCAATAATACCCTGCCCGAAGGATCTTCCTTGCCAATACATATCCGCTCATATGTGGCCCGCAAACTCCAGCATGTACCTCTGCCATAACCGTCATGGCTTGACCGGCATCTATACATCTCAACAATCCCAAATCTGGGGTTCTTTTGTATAGCACTCATGCGCTGAGGAAAAAACTATTTGACAAATGCCGAAGGGCTCTTTTTTGGTCTCCAGTGGCCTGTTCCGGATATATCCCCATTCTGAGGTATTCTTTGATATCATAAAACCAGGGCTCGCCATCTGCTTCCTCTTCTACGGCGTTGCAATAAGCGTGCTGATCACAGACCTGGATGTGCAGAGGATCAACATACATTTTGTCAGGGTGGTGCAACATTGATGCTAAGGTGGCCAATGCATCCACAACCTCGTTATGAACTCTCGGGACATGTTTGAACTTCACTGATCGAAATCGCTTGCTCAGATCATGCAAGCATTGTCGATATGGTATGAGTTTCAGATCCCGCGTTTCCCATTCACCCTGAATCTGATGTACCAAGAGGTCCGAGTCTCCCAAGACCAAAACGTCTTGGACATCCATGTCTGCAGCCAATCGCAGACCCAAAATGCAAGCTTCATACTCGGCCATATTGTTGGTGCAATAGAAGCGTAGTTGAGCCGTAACAGGATAATGGCGTCCTGTTTCAGAAATGAGTACCGCTCCTATTCCAACCCCTTTCGCGTTTGCAGCTCCATCGAAGAAAAGCTTCCAACCCGGTTCCTCGGGTAACTCCAACTCATTTGTATGCAATACCTCTTCGTCGGGAAAATACGTTCTTAAGGGTTCATATTTTTCATCAACGGGATTCTCTGCCAAATGGTCGGCCAGTGCCTGGGCTTTCATGGCTGTCCTCGTCACATAGACGATATCGAACTCTGTGAGCAGAATTTGCCATTTTGCCAACCTCCCTGTGGGCATAGGTTTCTGAAAGATATACTTCAATGGGTCCAAACGGGATATGAGATAAGTAGTATACGAGGACAGGTAGTGTTTCAACTTCTGAGCTACCCAAGTTAGGGCGCAACATGTTTTCTCGAGTTGAGTGTACTTGACTTCATATACTGTGAATTTCTTGCTAAGATAGTAGATGGCCTGCTCCTTCCTTCCTGTGTCATCATGTTGCCCCAGTACACAACCAAATGAATTTTCCAGGACCGTCAGATAAAGAATTAAGGGCTTCCCTGGCTTAGGCGGGACCAATACGGGTGGATTAGACAGATACCCTTTGATTTGGTCGAAAGCCTCTTGACACTCTGCCGTCCAACTTACCGCAGCATCCTTTTTCAGCAGCCGAAATATGGGCTCACAAGTTGCTGTGAGTTGAGCGATGAACCTGCTGATGTAATTGAGTCTACCCAGCAAACTCATTATCTCTGTTTTGTTCTTTGGCGGTGGCAAATCTCGGATGGATTCGATTTTGGATGGGTCTAACTCAATCCCCCGTCGACTAACGATGAATCCCAACAACTTTCCTGATGGAACCCCGAATGCGCATTTGGCCGGGTTAAGCTTGATATCATACCTTCGGAGTCTTTGGAAGAATCTCCTTAGGTCTGCTACATGGTCCTCCTGACGCCAAGACTTTATGATCACATCATCTACGTACACCTCAATTTCTTTGTGTATCATGTCGTGAAACACATCAGTCATTGCTCGCATGTACGTTGCCCCGGCATTCTTCAGTCCGAACGGCATTACCCGATAGCAGTAAGTTCCCCATGGCGTGATAAATGCTGTCTTTTCCGCATCTTCCTCGTCCATTAGGATCTGATGATAACCCGCATAGCAATCCACAAATGATCCGATATCGCGCCCAGCGCAATTATCGATCAAGATATGGATGTTGGGTAATGGAAAATTGTCCTTGGGACTTGCTTTGTTGAGATTGCGGTAGTCGACGCACACCCTGATTTTCCCATCCTTCTTTGGAACTGGTACCACATTGGCCAACCACTCGGGATATCGAGTGACCTGAATGACCTTCGCCTGCAACTGCTTAATCACCTCTTCTTTGATCTTTACACTCATTTCTGTTTTAAATTTCCTTAGCTTTTGCTTGACCGGAGGGTATGCCGGGTCAGTGGGCAATTTGTGAACCACTAAATTGGTGCTTAATCCCGGCATATCGTCGTATGACCATGCAAAAACATCTTTGAATTCCACGAGGGTTTTGATCAATTCTTCCCTGACATTCGGCTCAATATGGATGCTGATTTTGGTTTCTCGGACATTATCAGCGTCTCCTAGATTCACAGCCTCAGTGTCATTTAGGTTAGGTTTGGGTTTTTCTTCAAATTGGCACAGTTCTCGGTTTATCTCTTCGAAGGCTTTATCTTTGTCATATTCAGATTCATCGTCGCAAACGACCTCTTGTGTCATTAAGTCGGATTCAGATTGATTTATTAGACTAGGTCGAAGATCCGTTGTGCATGCCATGTCGTTAGAACCAGTAAAAAGAGAACTGTTCAGAAAGAAAAAGAACAAAACAAAAATTAAAATGGGGACAAAAGAAGAGAACTTTATTAAACTTGCGGGATAAAAGGGTTCACACTTTTACAAAACAAAAGTAAAACTTGGATTACACCCTGAATAATCTGAACAAAACAAAACAAACAAAACATAAATCAAAGCCTACTACCAAGACTCCCCTCGGACAGGGAGAGGAGTAACCGTCCAATTGTTGGTTTTGGCCTCAGGCCCCACAAACTGTATCTCTGCTCTGCTGGAACTTTCTCCAGCTTCTACCATACTGACATTAGCGAATAGCCTCTCAAAACTCTGATTCAAATTCCCATCCATACCAATCAATGGTCCTAGAATCTTTGGGACCGGCGGCCCTTGGGCGCTTGCTCTGACAAAAGACCTTGAGAGACGTGGCACCGGTTTGGGCAGAAACCAAACCTTCTTCTTCATTTTTCGCGCTTGCTTCCTATCTGCTGCGGTTGGTTTGAACCCCAATCCGAAAGTTTCAAGATTTTTAGGCAGGGAAACAGGTTGGACAATCCCCTGAAGCTCGACTCCCAGGCCCTTTCCCGGCATAAATCCATTACCCAGCATTTCCGAAACCATCATGACTGTCGCAGCAGCTACCCTAGGGTGCGGGATGCTTTCTCCCTCAGCAATTTTGTTTGCCGACCCTGTATCGAAAATCTGGTAGACCCAAGGATCTTTGTCATCAGCGATCTCTATGAAAGGTACAATGGCGCCACCCATGGTGCACGCCGTGTCCTCGCCGTGTAGCACGACCTCTTGTCTTTCCCACTCGAACTTCACCATCTGATGTAGGGTGGAGGGCACTGCTTTGGCTGCATGAATCCATGGTCGTCCTAACAGAAGGTTATAAGATACTGTGGCATCTAACACCTGGAACTCCATGGTGAACAGGACTGGACCGATGGTCAATTCAAGTACAACATCCCCTACAGTGGCTGTTCCATTTCCGTCAAATCCTCGGACGCAGATGCTATTCTTGCGGATCCTTCCATGGTCGATCTTTAACTGGTTCAGAGTGGATAATGGGCAGATATTGGCACTTGAACCGTTATCCACCAATACCCGAGTAACTACCGAGTTTTCACATTTGACAGTTAGGTAGAGAGCTTTATTATGCTCTGTACCTTCCATCGGCAGGTCATCATCTGAGAATGTTACCCTGTTCACCTCGAAAATCTTGTTGGCAATGGTTTCCAGGTGGTTTACAGAAATCTCGTTGGGCACATGAGCTTCGTTCAATATCTTCATCAGGGCCCGACGATGCTCCTCAGAATGGATCAGTAATGACAGCAACGAGATCTGGGCCGGTGTTTTCCTCAGCTGTTCGACCACGGAGTAGTCATGTACCTTCATCTTTCTCAGGAACTCCTCAGCCTCTTCTTCGGATACAGGTTTCTTGGTTGCAGTTGGGTTGGTTCTTCTTAACTCCACCGGAACAAAACACCGACCTGATCGAGTCAGCCCTTGCGCTTCGCAACTAACTTCCTCCACCTGTTTTCCTTTGTACATCACCACTGCCTTCTCGTATTTCCAAGGCACAGCCTTGCTATCAATCATTGGTAGCTGGACTACAGGCTTTATAGTGACCAGTTCCCTGTACACCCCTTTCAACACAACTGCAGGCGTGGGTGGAGTCCCTGATATTACTAACTTGTTTGGCTCGGGTTTGCTTGTTATGGCGGACGGGCTCTTTCCCAATATCACCACTGGCTTGACGCCTTCTTTCTGCGACTTTACCCCGGTTCCTCCACTGGTCGATCCTTCTTTCGGAGCGGCCTGGATCATCATAACTGTCTGTGAAGGTTTTCTCAACTCTCCTCCCTCATACACCAACTCGATCATGTGAGCCTCATGGTGCACTGGCAGTGGGTTCTGGTTGATGTTAGGAGCCTCTGCTCGATCTTATTGGTGTCAATAAGATCCTGTATGGCATGCCTCAATTTCCAACACTTTTCGGTATCATGCCCCAACATCCCTGAGCAGTATTCACAGCTTATTGATTGGTCCAAGTTTTGGGGCGGGGGATTTGGTCCTCGAGTCTCGACCGGACTAACCAAACCCAACTGCCTCAATTTGTGGAACAAAGCGGTGTAGGTTTCTCCCAACTCAGTGAAAGTTCTCTGTTTCCGCAGCCTGTCATTCCTAGCAGCTGGATTTCCTCGAAAGCCTTCCCCTGGAGGGTTTCTATATGCTCCTGGTGGAGGATAGGTGTTTTGTGGGGGTGCATATGTGTTCTGGGGAACCGGCGCACGCTATTGCGGGCGAATCAGAGGCTGAGTGTATGTCTGGGCCTTGTGTACGGAATAATGTGGTTCTCGAGGTGGATAGCAATGTTGTGGTGGGTTGTATGGGTAGTTTGGCCTGTGAGGTCTGGGTTGGTTGTAGTGTGGCTTGCTAGCCCTGGACCAACTGCCTGCCTCGATCGTGGCAATTTCTTCTTTCTTTCTTCTTCCCAACGCACCTCCGGTGCCGCTCTGAATAGCTTGGGTCGTGGCCTTGAGTGCCAAATAATTCAAGATTTTGTCAGACCTCAGACCTTCTTCTATCATGACCCCTATCTTGACCACCTCGTTGAAGGATTTTCCAACCGTTGTCACCAAGTGACCAAAGTAGGTTGGATCCAATGTTTGTAAGAAATAATCCACCATCTCTCCCTCTCTCATGGGAGGATCGACTCTGGCCGCTTGCTCTCTCCAGCGGAACCCGAACTCGCGAAAGCTTTCCCCGGGTTTCTTCCCAGTTCTCAATAATGTGAGACGGTCAGGTACTATCTCAAGATTGTATTGGAAATGACCCGCGAAAGCCTGCGCCAGATCATCCCAAGTGTACCATCTACTGGAATCCTGCCTGGTATACCATTCTAGTGCAGGTCCGCTCAGACTTTGGCCGAAATAAGCTATCAGCAGCTCATCTTTGCCGCCTGCCCCTCTCATTTTGCTACAGAATCCCCGCAAATGTGCCATGGGATCACCGTGCCCTTCGTACAAATCAAACTTAGGCATCTTGAACCCAGCCGGGAGTTGGACGTCCGGGAAAGGGCATAGATCTTTGTAAGCTACGCTGACTTGGTTGCCCAATCCGTGCAGGTTCCTGAAGGACTACTCCAGGCTTTTGAACTTTCTCAATACCTCATCCTATTCAGGGGCTTTATCCGGCTTTTCAATCTCTGCCGGTATTTCCAAGTGCGGATTGTAGGCCTGTGGTTCGGGGGCATGGAATGTGGGCTCAGGGGGATAGTATTGCGTATCGTGAGCCTGAAACAATGGCTCACTGGTCGTTCTTTGCAAGGTGGCTGATGTGGGTCCCACAAAGGTGGGAATATTTGGTGTTGGGAGAGGTTGATGGGGTGGTGGAGCTTGGGAATCATGAGGGCTTCTTTCTTGATGATAACGGGGATTTGGGAGGCTTGTGGAAGGGCCGGAATGAGGGTATTCCGGCATGCGCCCCAGTGGCTCAGGGCTCTTTTGTGCTTTGGCTAAAGCTAGCTGCATTGCATTCATCTCTAGTCCCATTCTTTCAATCTTTTCCATCGCTTCTTTTAACAACTGGCTCATCGGCCTTTCTTCCTCGTTACTATTCTCTGAAGTAGTCATGCTTATTGCTACCGGTCCTTTGGATCTGGTTTGGTAAGGGTGTATTGCCAGAATTCTTTAACAACTAACTGTCTGGATCAGACAACAACAAACTTTGTTAGCGTTAGAGTTTAACAGATTTGATCTCAACACATAGATGATGCAATGCTCCTAGACAGTTAACCGTTTCTACATGCTTCACTTCAAACAACATGCGTCATCCCGGTTTGCTCATTTGTCCCCTTTTTCTATTATTTTATTTTATTTTTGTATTTTCTTTTCTTTCTTTATTAAAAGCGGTCGAATCTTATGGGGATTGCCTACGTATCACGTCCCCGCACGAATTAGACCAGGCATAGTTCTGCCATAAAATAAGAAACACAAAATTCTTTTGGAATCATTAAATTCGTTCTCAAAATTTTGCTATTACAAATTACTTCAAACAAGGAACAACAATAGTACAGACTCCACAGTTCTTAACCCGATTTGACTAAAAGAAAAGAAAACAACATATTGGAAAGCAACAAAGCCAAATAAATAGGACTCGACCAAAGATTAATTTTCCAACTTAGGGGCTCGCGAGGCATCATTCGGCATTTATGCGGCCCTTGGTGTGAGGTCCCTCTGCAAGCTCTTCAACTCGTTCATAATCCGGTGGACGCAGCCCATGATGGAAACAAGGAGGGTCTTCCGAGGTGTTCGCTCACATGCTAGGCATTTCATGTAGATGTAATGCCCAATTTCGTCAATCCTTCCTCGAATGTTGTCCCTTTCAATGAACAATTGCCTGATTTGTCGGTTCTTCAATCCCAGTGCCTGAGCATTGTCGGCAAGTCGATCCTGGAACAACTCCATTTGTCTTTCCATGCAGGCCATTGCATCGTAACAATGTCTTCTGTCGGCCTGGGCATCTCGTGCTTGTTTGATGATCCGATCATGTAGAGTGGAGTTCGTTTCCCTTAATATCCCGATGCTCATTTCATAATCCCTTATGACCTGTTGCAGACGCTGCCTCCGGGCCATTGTGCATTTTGCCCATCTGTCCTTCATCCTGGCTATGCAAGCTTCTGATTGTTCTAATTCTTCTTGGATTTGGACGACCTGATTTTTCAAACCTGCTATCAACCTTTCGTCGGAGCGACGTCTCTGTCGGTCAATGTTACTTTTGCTGGCTTGGCGTAGGCGGGCCTTTAGCGTCTGGTTCTCTTGGGCTAGCTTGTTCTTTTCGCCCTGTTCCGAGGCGACTTGCACGTTGTTCTCAAATATAAGCCTCTCAACTTGCTGCTTTAGCCTCCCGATTTCAACCCGGTAACCTTCTTCCCTTTTTAACCATCCCCATTGCTCCTGTGAATCATCCGTGAATTGTTGGATGTGAGCTCTTTTAGCAGGTTTCTGCCAAATCTGGAATCTTCTTTCGAACCAAGCATCGTACTTTGGGTCTACCTCACCTTTAGCTAGTTCTCGCACCATGGTCTTGGGTTCCAAGAATCTACATTCGTGCCACAGCTTTCTAATCTTTCCCTCGGGAAATATGACTCCCGGGCTTTGCTCAATGGCGTGCTTGCTCAGGTCTTCATCAGTAGGGATTACTTGAAACCTGCCCAACTGGCGCAATACCCGATGAGGAGCATATGGCTGGATGCTGCGAAGTCCCATTAAGAGAACATGACATTCTTCAGCTGCCATGTATATTACCTCTGTATCAACCAACCAGCCGAATGCCCATTCAATTTGGTCAGCTGTTGTTGACCTTAATCGTGTAAACCATGCTTCGACACCTTCAGGAAACCTGACGCCTGTCATGCGCTTCTCGAAGCCGCTGATACAATTCCTCCCGATCAACCCATGATTCATGTATCCTACTCGGTGATGGAGGTGCTCTTGCATCCATAGCTGAAGTAACAGATTGCAACCCTGGAAGAACTTGCCTCCTTCTCGGCATATTGTCAAGGCTCGGTAGATTTCGGACAAAATCAAAGGAACAACAGTACTGTCGGTTCTTTTGATTGCAACGTCGGCCATCCCTACAAGGCCTATCTCTATCTTTTTATCCTCCCGTGAAAGCCAAAGTACGTCTTGCTTCCCATTTGTTTCTGTTCCCGCCATGAGTTAGTCCAAGGTTTGGTTCCTCGAAACCTTGCGAAGTTCCGTATCGTTGATATAAGAATTGGAGAGCACAACGTCCTCTCGATAAATCGTCGTGTTGTACCTTCCGACTGATGCTTAGCAAATCCAGGAATGCGTGCGGAGATACCGGCCTTGGCGAAAGTAGGTATTGTCCTCTTAACCTTCCATTTAATCCCGCATATCCGGCGACTTCCTCTAGTGTCGGTGAAAGTTCAAAGTCAACAAAACGGAATACATTGCGGGTTGGGTCCCAAAATGGTATTAGAGCTTCAAGAATATCTGTCTTTGGCTTAATACTCAGCAAATTGACAAAACCTCCCAATACTCTTCCCACTATCTCTTTGCTGTCGGCTTCCAAATCATTCCACCACATGTGGAGTTGTAGAGGGACCTCGCTAAGGGCCGAGAACGGTTCATTTTGCTCTGTGCTCATCCTGCACATTTATTAAGGTGATTCTTTAGGCGAAAACAAAAACCTTTATTTTGACTCCAAACAAAAAATCTTTGAAAAAAAAACAATATATGTATTTATATACATGTGTATATATATATATATATATATACATATATACTTTATGGTATATCATTATTGGTAAAATGAAAAAGGGAGTTAGACCCGATGAGGGTTGCCTACGTATCCCACATCCGGTGAGAATCAAACCGACGTAGTTCGGGTAATAAACTAACTAGTTTATTTATTTATTATTTTTTTTTTGAAAACAAAGTAAACTAAAATAAAAACTCATTCCTCATTCTCACCTTGCTATTTTTCTCTTTTCTCTTTTCCTTTGTTTTTAGTAAAACAAACTATTAAAATAAATATACCCATTTTCTCTTCTATCTGAACTTTGTCATTTTTTTTTTATTTTTTTGTAAAAATTTCCCAACATTCAAAACCGGTCATCATGCATGTTCGAAGCAAATAAATGCACAAGCAGTGAGCAGGATGCATCAGGATGGCCTTTTCTGTTTCAGGTTGCTATTCCTAGACGGACCCAACCCCTGTGTTGAGTCCCCTAAGTCAAAAATGCACATGATGCAAATAAGAGTTCCTACTAGGGATCCGGCATGAAGTTGAGTTATTCTAGGTTCAGAACCTGGGTGTTTGTTCTAGACCTGGCTTACCCGAGCGGACAGCTCGAGCCGGGGGGGGGGCAGCGTACCGGGAATACAGAAGCTTCACCGGCTTAGCAACTTGTCCGAACCTTGTTCTAAATTGGGATTTGACACTATACAGAAAAGAAGCCGTACGAAGTACACCCTTCTTCATGATTTAGAAGACTCAGAGAGGATATGGGTTTCGACACAATTTATATACAGTTCACAAAATATCAAAGCGGTAAAGCAGTTAGTTAGCACATTGAGCACAGATCATGTAACAAAATCAGATAAAACTGAATATAACAATTTATTTAAGCTCGAATTTCTAACCCTGAACCAGTGGTTCTGGGTCAGGAGATCCCCAGCAGAGTCGCCAGAGCTGTCACACCTCCTTTTTCCGTCCCCGCGTGGGGTGGAGGGGAGTTTTTCCAATTAAAGGACAATCGAAACGGGATTTGTTTATTTATTTCAGAGTCGCCACTTGAGAGATTTAGGATGTCCCAAGTCACCAATTTTAAACCCGAATCGAGGAAAAGAATGACTCCATATTACAGTCTGCGCACCAGAAATCCGGATAAGGAATTCTGTTAACCCGGGAGAAGGTGTTAGGCATTCCCGAGTTCCGTGGTTCTAGCACGGTCGCTCAACTATTATATTCGGCTTGATTATCTGATTTTATACAAATATGAACTTATGTGCAAAATTTTATCTTTTTACCGCTTTCTTACTTATTGTTATTATTTTACGAGAATTGCAACGTCGTGGAAACATATCTCGAACCACGTTACATCAATGCACCCGTAGTTGTTTGGCATATCTCGACTCGGTTGAGATTTGGATTTGGGTCACATAAATGTGCACCCGAGTTTAAGGAGATAACATTATTAAATACGCGCCTAAAGCGACTAGCGCAGGGTTATTTTGAGAAAAGGCCGTGAAGTTCGCTAAGCGGCCGATCCCGAGTTCTAAGTAATTAACACATACATTTGTGAGGGCCCCGCAATCTATACATTTTACTAGGCGAGGCTCATCTCATTTATTTTAAATGGACAAATCCTAAAGCGACTACATCTTTTCTATTAAAATTAGTCTCTAAAATAAATAAAGAAAATCCTAATTAATTACGAGCTTTTTTTTTATTTAAGAAAGCATGGCATACTAATTGCTATATTAATACAAATATTGATGAACAAGAATTTTACTAAAAAAAATTCGAAATTATAAATAAAATAAAAATTCGACAACTAATATTCAAAAGAATCAAATATAGTTAGATTGAAGCTCGCATTGTTATATATAAAAAAAACTATTGGAATTAATTATTCACAACCATTTGAAACTGGATTTAACCATAATTACTAAAGCTTAATAGAAAGTTTATTAGACTTAAACGTTCTTCTAATTTTGTTTGAACTCAAATCATGCCTTAATACCTAATTCACGAAATTTAGTTCAAATTCATGTCTTAGCTAAGTTTAAGTACTTGTTCACGATTAACCTACTGTTGATAATCTTAGAACCTTCATAGCTAGTGAATTAACCCGTTTTGCCAAGCCGATTCATTAAAGACTAACTTATGTTATTTTCTCTTATTCCAATTATTATTCAATAATACATAAAATAGCCTAAATACAATCAATAAAAGGAACAGAGAAAAAGCGAAATTAAAACTTCAAAATTCGATTCTTCATATGTATTCATGCTTCCACATTTTTAGCTTGCAATAACTAGTATTACATTCGTGTACCTGGTATTGGAAAACAAGAGAAGATGAAGATGAGAAGCAGCAACAGTAGTAACAATGCAGCACAGCAACGACAGTCCAGCAACACAGGAATAGACCAGTAACAGTAGGAATAGCAGAAAACCCAGGAGACTATAAACGACTCCAAGTATAGAGAAGAAGTAAAAGGCAGGAAGGTTCTGACTATTTCAGATCTTAAGCGAGGTAATGAAACAGTAACTATTCTTTTTCAACTTCAAAACTCTCCAAAATGAATTCTGCCCTTGTATATTCAGTGTATCCAGAATGTATATCGGGTGTATACTTCTTACTCCGCCCCCTTTTTTTTCTTCTCTCTATCTAGTTTTTCTCTCTTTTTTTCCACCCTTCTTCCTAAATTTTCTCTTCTATTTATAGCAAAATTTTCGAAATTTTCAGATTTGTTTTTTATTATTTTATTATTTTTTTAATTAAAAGAAATCCCACTTACAAATTGCTTTTATTTTTTTAGAAAAAGAAATCCCACCTTTATTTACTTTTATTTTTAAAATTCCAACTTTAATTACTTTATCTTATTTAAAATCCCACTTTTTATTTTTTTAAAAGAGAATCTCACTTTATTTAACTTTTCTTTAAAAAACAAACCACTATCTTTTCTTTTTCTTTCAAAAATGCTACTTTCAATTACTTTAAATTTTTTAAATTTTCAGATACCTTTATATTTATTTTTTAATTCCAACCTTCTTTTACTTTTAAATTTTTTAAAAATTCCACAAAACTTTATTTTTTTTTAATTTTCTACATTCTTTTACTTTTTTAAAAAAGAAGAAGCGAATTTCACCTATTTTTACTTTTATATTTTTTTTATTCAATACTTCCCTTTTTCTTATTTATATATTTTTTAAATCATTCCCGAAATTATTATATATTTTAAAAAAAAATAATAAAAAAAATAATAATAAAAAAATTATAATATTTTCGGAATTTTTATATATAAAAAATAAATAAAACTATTAATAGTGATAATTCACCTTTTATTTTTTATTTTTTTGGTTTTGTTTTGTGTTGGACAAAAATGAAGAAGGGGTGTTGGGTTAATGGAGCGGACCGGGTCGACCCGGTTTGAAGTGGACCGGGTCATGGGGAAAGTTGGGCAATTATTTGGGCCTGTGGTTTGAAATTGAAGAAGTGGCCCAATCCGATTTTTCTTTGTATTTTTGTTCTCTTTTCTTCTTTTATTTTTCTAAAACTAAATTATAAAAGTACTTAAATTATTATTAAGAACTAAATTAAGTTATAAAAGCGCAAATTAACTTCCAATAACAATTAACGCACAATTAAGTAATAATTAAGCATAAAATTGTTCATTTGGACATTAAATGCTAAAAATGCAAAAGATGCCTATTTTTGTAATTTTTAATTTTTGTAAACAAATTTAATTACTAACAATTGTAGAATTAAATCCTACATGCAAAATGCGACATATTTTGTATTTTTTATTAATTTAACAAATAAACATGCATAGACAAACATACAAATAGTTACACAAAATATCACAAAATATCACAAAAACTGCATACCAAGAAAAATTATTTTTTTTTTTGAATTTTTTGGGAGTAATTCTCATATAGGGCAAAAATCACGTGCTTACATATATGATAATAAAAATGCGACAAAGCGGCAAGGTAGTAGGAAAAAGTAATGAAGTAGTAAACTAGATTAAGGAAGCAATAAATAATAACAAAGGAAATGAGAAAAAGAAGACTAGATTCTAGTGATTGGGTCTCAAAAAGGTAGGCCCAGCAATTGAGAGATACGGGTACAACTGACTGGACTCTCCAGAAAAATGCAACAAGGCTCTTCCTTATCCCAAATGTGTACATGCCCAAAAGAGGAAAAAAAGTCATTAGATACATGCTCCATATATTCAGCATATTCAAACATGTATAAAATATATATAAATAAACGACTGGAACAAGAAAATATCAATATTCAAATGCTATGGAAAATTATACTGATGTGGTAGTCATACATAGCAAACAATTTATATTGAAAACCTTTCGTTGTCATTAAATACTAAACCCCCAAAGAACCGAAAGTGTTAATGAATCAAAAGCCTAAGGAGGAAGTTCTACTCAAGGTCGATGCCCCCCTTTGAATCCCCCGACATTTCAAAGTTCCCAAAGGACTCAAGGCCCAAGGCAATGCTTATGCCGGGGAGGGCAGTCCAACCTAGAGCTAAATTACACTTGTGACGATCCGGCCAGTAGTTTCATGAGCTACCGCTCTATTTTCCCTATTTCTGCTTCTTTATGCTTTGTTTATACGTGTCATGTGGTATCGGGTTGGTCGGATCAAATCCGGAATAATTTTGGTAAGGTTTGAGACACTTAGTCTCTTTTAAGGAAGTTTAAGTTAGAAAAGTCAACCGGATGTTGACTTATGTGTTAGAGAGTTCGGATGTGAGTTCTGATAGTTCGGTTAGCTTCGGGAGGTGATTTATGACTTAGGAGTGTGATCGGAATGAGTTTTGGAGATTCAGAGTTGATCTAGGCTTGGATTGGCGAAGTTGAGATTTTGGCGATTTCAGGTTGATAGGCGAGATTTTGATATAGGGGTCGGAATGATATTTCGAGAGTTGCAGCAGTTCCGTTGTGTCGTTTGGGATGTGTGCGCAAAATTTCAGGTCATTCTGACGTGGTTTGATTAGGTTTCTTATCAAAAGCATAATTCGAAAGATTTTTGAAAGTTTGGCTTGAATCCGATGTGTTTTGGGTGATTTGATGTTGTTTGAAGTGTTTTGATGATTGGAACAAGTTTGAATAAGGTATTAGGATATGTTTGTGTTTTTGGTTGAGGTCCCGGGGGCCTCGGGGTAATTTCGGAAGGTTAACGGGAAGTTTGAATTATTGTTGCAACTGCTGAATTGCTGCTTCTGGTATTTTTGCACCTGCGGATTGGGGACCGCAGGTGCGGCGCCACATATGCGAGAGAGTGGTCGCAGAAGCGACCAGAGGTATGTTTGACTGGGACCGCAAAAGCGGTTAGGAGAACCACATCTGCGATGTCGCAGATACGGGCGAGGAACCGTAGATGCGGATGGCTGGGAACTTAAGTGATTCCGCAAAAGCGGACGTTGAACCACAATTGCGGTACTGCAGAAGCGGGTATGAGACCGCAGATGCGAAAAGGTCTGAGCAGAAGGTATAAATTGTCTTCTTCGCGAAATTTTGCTAAGTCTATCATTTTTGAAGACGGGAAAGAGGCTAAGGCATATGATTTCAAGAGGAATCAAAGGATATCAGTTGGGTAAGTTTCCTAAGCTTAATTACTTGGGTTTAAGATCATTTTTTCATTGTTTAATCATGGTTTTAGTGAAGATTAAGGAAGAAAATTGGGGATTAAGGCTTGAGTTTAAGAGCCCTCTAAATGGGGATTTGATGGGTCATTTGGACTCCGATTTCAGTGTTCTTGATATGTATAGACTCGTGGGAGGATAAGGATTCCGTTGATGTGGAAATTATCGAATTTCGAGATGTGGGCCCAGGGGTCGGATTTTGGTAATTTCGGGATTTGTGTCATATTTTGATTATTTTCGCTTGGGCTTCATTCCTTTAGCATATTTTGACATCCTCGTTCTGATTTTGGATATATTCGATGCAAGTGGAGGCCGATTTGAGGGGCAAAGGCGTCGCGAGCTAGAGATTTGACCGGTTCGACGTGAGTAATGATTGTAAATGATATTTTGAGGGTTTGAAACCCCGGATTGCACTTCGTAGTGCTATATTGAGGTGAAACACATGCTTGATGACGAGCGTGGGGTCATGTACTATTAGGGATTGTGACTTGGTCGGTCCTGACCGATGATTTTATCGCGTGTTTGATTGAAGTCTATTTGCTATCATCATTATTTGGGCTAAATGCCATATTTGGGCCTTGTGCCCAACTATTTGAACCCTTCGTGGATTTTTACTGATATTTCCTCACTGTTTTGACTTTATACTTGAACTCAGTCATGTTATTTTCCACTGTTTTCGTACTCAGCCATGTTCACTCAATTTTAATACTTAAATGATATTTTTAAATGATGATTGGGCTTAGACACTCTGCTTTACTATTGCCCGAGTGGCTTGTGAGAATTTTTGACCGAGTAAGGCCGATGACCTATGTTGTGAGGAAACATTTGATACTGAATATGAGGCCGAGGGCCTGAGATATGTACGCAACGAGGTGACTTGATTGATATGAAGCCGAGGTCCTAGTGATAATGCCACGAGGTGGCTTGATATTGCGCTTGGGCTGTAAGGGGCCCCTCCAGGAGTCTGTACACCCCCAGTGAGCGAGGGTAACCATTGTGATTTGAGATTGAGACCGAGGGGCTGGTATTGTTCTGAGATGTTGCCCGAGGGGCGGTTTTGTTGATACAGTGCCCGAGGGGCGAACCTTTATGTGTTTATTTTTCCTTAATTGCTTGTCAACTATCTGCTTACTTGTTGAAAAAAGATTTTACTTATCTTTTAATTGGTTTACTATTTTTAAATAGTTTTACTGCTTCATTATAGAATGCCTTCTGCCTTACGTGTTTTCTTGCTTTAAGTCTTTATTTACATTTGTTACTCACTGAGTTGGAGTACTCACTTTACTCCCTGCACCCTGTGTGCAGATTCAGGCGTATCTGGTCCCTCTCCCGAGTGCTGATCTTTTCCAGCTACAGGCGGATCCGAGGAGTCTTTAGGTAGCTGCTGGCGTTCACAGCCCGGAGCTCATCCCTATCTCATTTCTATATGTCTTTAGTCTTTGTATTAAACTCTGTAGTTGACTTAGAGTATTCTAGTTTTGTTTAGATGCTCAGGACTAGTGACACCCCGGTTAGGGCTGTGTATGGGTGTTCTTCCACGTATTTATGTTATCATTGTTATTTCGGATTTATTTTATCATGTCTAAACCGTTTCTTAAATGCTTAACTGTTAATAATTGGAAAATGGAAAGTGTTGGCTAGCCTTGTCTTCACGAGAGGTGCCATCACGACCGGGTCCGAGTTAGGGTCGTGACAAGTTGGTATCAGAGCCTAGGTTACATAGGTCTCACGAGTTATGAACAAGTTTAGTAGAGTCTCGCGGATCGGTACGGAGATGTTTGTATTTATCCTCGAGAGGCTGCAGAACCTTTAGGAAAAACTTCATATTCTTGAAATTATTGTCGTGCGAATTTGTTGATCCGAGTACTAAACTTCTGTTATTTTATTCTCTCACAGATGGTGAGGACACGCGCTACCGGTCAGGATGGACGACCATCAGTACCACTAGTTATGGCCACCAAAGGCCGAGGACGCGACCGTGGTCGTGGTAGGGGTAGAGCAGCTAGGGCAGCACCTACAGATCCACCAGCTGCCCCAGTTCAGGATCAGGTCCCAATTATGGGCACTCCAGCAGCACCAACTGTGCCCATTGTGATTCCGGGTCTTTAGGAGGCCTTAACTCAGATCTTATCAGTTTGCACTGGCCTATCTCAAGTGGTTTCAACCACTACAGCCACAACTACTTCTCAGGCCAGGGGAGGCAATCAAGCTCCCACCGCTCGCACACCTGAGCAGGTCCTGTAGGGACTTCAGATGCCGGGGGCACATCCAGCCCAGCCGGTTGCATCTGCTCATGACTATGTAGTTCCTGCTATGCTAGATGATGAGCAGCATAGATTGGAGAGGTTTGGTAGGCTTCAACCTCCGACCTTCAGTGGTGCAGAGGGCAAGGATGCCCAGGGTTTCTTAGATAAGTGCCAGAGGATGCTTCGTACAACGGGTATTCTAGAGACCAGCGAGGTCGCTTTCACTACTTATCAGTTTTTTGGAGCTACCTTTACTTGGTGTGGAGGCTTTTGAGAGGCGTAGGCCTATTGGTGTAGCACCCTTTACCTGGCAGCAGTTCTCCGTTCTCTTCTTGGAGAAGTATGTGCCACAGTCCCGCAGAGAGGAGATGCGTAGGGAGTTTGAGTGGTTGCATTAGGGGGAGATGACTGTGACGAAGTACGAGAGGTTCTCCGAGTTAGCTCGCCATGCTATTTGGATGGTTCCGATAGATAGAGAGAGGATTAGGAGGTTTGTTGATGGCCTCACTTATCAGCTTCGTATTCTCATGACCAAGGAGAGGGTGATTGGTGCTACTTTCGAGGAGGTTGTGGATATTGCCCGTAAGATTGAGTCAGTACGTCTCTAGGAGCGCGAGGAGAGGGAGGCCAAGAGGCCTCGAGGATCTAGTAGTTACATTGGTAGACCTTCGAGAGGTCAGTTTCAGCACGGCAGAGGCCGTCCATTCAGGCATGCTCAGCCAGCTCGCTCAGGTTATCGTGGAGCATCATTGGGTCATGGTTCACACAGTTCTAATCAGGGCCAGTCATCACTTAGTGCCCTTCCAGCTCAGAGTTCATCCCGTACTCCATCAATTCAGGGCTCTTCTATGCCGAGCGCATCTTCTAGTCACTCCGGTGCGAGGGGTTCCCTTTAGTCCCCTTCTCCAGTGTCGGGGAGTTGTTACGAGTGTGGTAAGTGGGTCATATATGGAGGTAGTGCCCTCGTCGTCTTGCGAGTTCATCTCAACAGAGGGGTCAGTCATCGGCTTTAGCGCCAGTTACTTCACCACCACCCGCCCAACCAGCTAGGGGTGGAGGTCAGTCAGCTAAGGGTCGCCCTAGAGGGGGAGGTCAATCAGGTGGCGGTCAGGCCCATTTCTATGCACTTCCAGGCAGACCCGATGCCATTGCTTTAGATGTTGTTATTACAGGTATTATTTCAGTCTGCCACAGAGATGCCTCTGTATTATTTGATCCCGGTTCCACCTTTTCTTATGTGTCATCATACTTTGCTCGTTATTTGGGTATGCCCCGTGAGTTTCTTGCTTTACTTGTTCATGTATCTACCCCGGTGGGCGGTACTGTTGTTGTAGACCGGTTGTATGTGGTGACTATTGGGGGTTTGAAGACCCAAGTGGATTTATTATTACTGAGCATGGTAGATTTCGATGTCATTTTGGGCATGGATTAGTTATCTTTATGTCGTGCTATTCTGGACTGTCATACTAAGACAGTTACGTTGGCTATACTGGGAGTGCCGCAAATCGAGTGGTGAGGCGTGACTGATTATGTTCCCATAGAGTAATCTCATCCTTGAAATCCCATCATATGGTTGGGTTGGATTGTCTTTCGTATCTAGCCTTCGTGAGGGATGCCGGTGGTGAGACTCCCAATATTGATTCTGTTCCAGTTGTGAGGGATTTTCCCGATGTGTTTCCTGCAGACCTGCCGGGCATGCCATTGGATAGGGATATTGATTTTGGTATTGACCTGGTGCCGAGCACTCAGCCCATCTCTATTCCGCCGTATCGTATGGCACCAGCTTAGTAGAAGGAATTAAAGGAGCAACTTTAGCAACTCCTTGATAAAGGGTTCATTCGGCCAAGTATGTCACTTTGGGGTGCGCTGGTTCTATTTGTGAAGAAGGATGGCACTATGAGAATGTGAATTGATTATAGGCAATTGAACAAAGTAACAATTAAGAACAAGTATCCTTTGCCTCGCATTGATGATTTATTCGACAAGCTTCAAGGAGCGAGAGTGTTCTCCAAGATTGATCTCCGTTTAGGTTATCACCAGTTAAAGATCAGGTACTCAGATATTCTTAAGAGAGCTTTCAGGACCTGATATGGTCATTATGAGTTCTTGGTGATGTCTTTTGGGCTGACTAATGCCCCAGCAACATTCATGCATTTGATGAACAATGTGTTTAGGACTTATCTTGACTCATTTGTCATAGTCTTCATTGATGATATTCTGGTATATTCACATAGTCAGGAGGAGCACGCAGAGCATTTGAGAGTTGTGTTGCAGAGATTGAGAGAGGAGAAGCTTTATGCAAAATTCTCTAAGTATGAGTTTTGGCTCAGTTCAGTGGCTTTCTTGGGGCACGTGGTGTCCAAAGAGGGTATTCAGGTTGATCCGAAGAAGATAGAGGCGGTACAGAGTTGGCCCAGACCGTCCTCATCCATAGAGATTCGCAGCTTTCTTGGTTTGGCAGGTTATTATCGCCGTTTTGTTTAGGAATTCTCATCTATCGCATCGCCCTTGACCAAGTTAACTCAAAAGGGTGCTTCATTTGTATGGTCGGACGAGTGTGAGGAGAGCTTTCGGGAGCTCAAGACAGCTCTGATCACAACTCTAGTGTTAGTTTTGCCATCAGCTTCAGGTTCATATACCGTGTATTGTGATGCTTCGAAAGTTTGTATTGGTTGTGTATTGATGCATGAGGGTAGAGTTATTGCTTATGCTTCTCGTCAGTTGAAGCCCCGTGAGAAGAACTACCCCGTTCATGATTTGGAGTTGGCTGCCATAGTTCACGCATTGAAGATTTGGAGGCATTACTTGTATGGCATATCTTGTGAGGTGTTCACCGATCATCGCAGTCTTCAGTATTTGTTCAAGCAAAAGGATCTTAATTTGAGACAGCGGAGATGGTTGGAGTTGCTTAAGGATTATAATATCACTATATTGTACCATCCGAGAAAGGCCAATATGGTGGCTGATGCTTTGAGCCGAAAGGAAGTGAGTATGGGGAGTTTAGCATATGTTCCAGTTGGGGAGAGACCTCTTGCAGTTGATGTTCAGGCCTTGGCCAATCAGTTCGTGAGGTTAGATATTTCCGAGCCCAGTTGGGTATTGGCTTGTGTGGTTTCTCGGTCTTCCTTATATGATCGCATTAGAGAGTGCCAGTATGATGATCCGCATTTGCTTGTCCTTAAGGACAGAGTTTAGCATGATGATGCTAGAGATGTGACCATTGGTGACAATGGGGTGTTAAGGATGTAGGCCAGATTTGTGTGCCCAATGTGGATGGGCTTCGGGAGTTTATTCTGGAGGAGGCCCATAGCTCATGGTATTCCATTCATCTAGGTGCCGTGAAGATGTATCAGGATTTGAGGCAGCACTACTGGTGGAGAAGAATGAAGAAAGATATTGTGGAATTTGTAGCTCAGTGTCTCAATTGTTAGTAGGTGAAATATGAGCATCAGAGACCGGGTGGCTTGCTTCAGCAGATGGATATTCCCTAGTGGAAGTGGGAGAGGATCACTATAGACTTTGTTGTTGAACTTCCACAGACTTTGATGAAGTTCGATGCTATTTGGGTGATTGTGGATCGGCTGGCCAAGTCTATGCACTTCATTCCTGTGTGTACTACTTATTCTTCAGAGCGGTTGGCAGAGATCTATATCCGGGAGATTGTTAGTTTGCATGGTGTCCTAGTTTCCACTATTTCAGATAGGGGCACTCCGTTTACATCGTAGTTTTGAAGGTCTGTGTAGCGAGAGTTGGGTACTCAGGTTGAGTTGAGCACAACTTTTCATCCTCAGACGGACGGGCAGTCCGAGCGCACTATTCAGATATTGGAGGACATGTTGCGTGCTTGTGTCATTGATTTCGGAGGTTCATGGGATCAGTTTCTACCACTTGCATAGTTTGCTTATAACAACAACTACCAGTCGAGTATTCAGATGGCTCCATATGAGGCTTTGTATGGGAGGCATTGTAGATCTCCAGTTGGTTTGAGCCCAGTGAGGCTAGGCTATTGGGGACAGACTTGGTGCAGGATGCCTTAGAAAAGGTGAAGGTGATTCAGGAGAGGCTTCGTACATCGCAGTCGAGGCAAAAGAGTTGTGCTGATAGGAAGGTTCGAGATGTGTCCTACATGGTTTGTGAAAAGGTTCTGTTGAAGGTTTCACCCATGAAGGGTGTTATGAGATTCGAGAAGAAAGGGAAATTGAGTCTGCGGTTCATTGGATCTTTTGAAGTGCTTCGGAGGATTGGGGAGGTGGCTTATGAGCTTGCTTTGCCACCCATCTTATCGAATGTGCATCCAGTATTTCATGTTTCTATGCCCCGGAAGTATATTGGGGATCCGTCTCATGTTTTAGATTTCAGCACGGTTCAGTTGGATGATGATTTGACTTATAATGTGGAGCCAGTAGCTATTTTGGGTCGTCAGGTTCGAAAGTTGAGGTCAAAGGATATAGCTTCAGTGAAAGTGTAGTGGAGAGGTCGGCCCGTGGAGGAGGCTACATGGGAGACCAAGTAGGAAATGCAGAGCATATATCCTCACCTGTTTGAGGCTTCAGGTATGTTTCTTGATTCTTTCGCGGACGAACGTTTGTTTAAGTTGGGGAAGATGTGACGACCCGGCCAGTTGTCTCATGAGTTACCATTCCGTTTTCCCTATTTCTGCTTCTTTATGCTTTGTTTATATGTGTCATGTGGTATCGGGTTGGTCGGATCGAATTCGAAATAATTTTGGTAAGGTTTGAGACACTTAGTCTCTTTTAAAGAAGTTTATTGGAAAAATCAACCGGATACTGACTTATCTGTTAGAGGGCTCGGATGTGAGTTTCAATAGTTCGATTAGCTTTGGGAGGTGATTTATTACTTAGGACTGCGATCGGAATGAGTTTTGGAGGTTCGAAGTTGATCTAGGCTTGAATTAGCGAAGTTGAGATTATGGCAATTTTCGGTTGATAGGAGAGATTTTGATATAGGGGTCAGAATGGAATTCTGAGAGTTGCAGTAGTTCCGCTGTGTCATTTGGAATGTGTTTGCAAAATTTCAGGCCATTCGGACGTGGTTTGGTTGAGTTTTTGATCAAAAGCGCAATTCGGAAGATTTTTGAAAGTTTGGCTTGAATCTGATGTGTTTTGGATGATTTGATGTTGTTTGAGGTGTTTTGCTGATTGGAACAAGTTTGAATAAGATATTAGGATATGTTTGTTCTTTTGGTTGAGGTCCCGGGGGGCCTCGGGGTGATTTCGGAAGGTTAACGGGAAGTTTGAATTGTTGTTGCAGCTGCTGAATTGCTGCTTCTGTTATTTTCGCACCTGCGGATTAGGGACCGCAGGTGCGGCGCCGCATATGCTAGAGAGTGGCCGCAAAAGTGACTAGATGTATGTTTGACTGAGACCGCAGAAGCGGCTAGGAGAACCGCAGATGCGGATGGCTAGGAACTTAAGTGATTCCGCTGAAGCGGATGTTGAACCGCAATTGCGGTACTGCAGAAGTGGGTATGGGACCACAAATGCGAAAAGGTTTGGGCAGAAGGTATAAATTGTCTTCTTCGCGAAATTTTTCTAAGTTTATCATTTTTGAAGATGGGAAAGAGGTTAAGACATAGGATTTCAAGAGGAATCAAAGGATATTAGTTGGGTAAGTTCCCTAAGCTTAATTACTTTGTTTAAGATCATTTTCCATTGTTTAATCATGGTTTTAGTGGAGATTAAGGAAGAAAATTGGGGATTAGGGCTTGAGTTTAAGAGGCCTCTAAATGAGGATTTGAGGGGTCATTTGGACTCCAATTTCAATGTTCTTGATATGTATAGACTCGTGGGAGAATAAGGATTCCGTTGATGTGAAAATTATCAAATTTCGAGACATGAGCCCAGGGATTGGGTTTTGGTAATTTCGGTATTTGTGTCATATTTTGATTATTTTCACTTGGGCTTTGTTCCCTTATCATATTTTGACATTCTCGTTCTGATTTTGGATAGATTCGATGCGAGTGGAGGCTGATTCAAGGGGCAAAGCCATCGCGAGCTAGAGATTTGATCGGTTCGAGGTGAGTAATGATTGTAAATGATGTTCTGAGAGTTTGAAACCCCGGATTGCACATCATAGTGCTATATTGAGGTGAGACACATGCTTGATGACGAGCGTGGGGTCGTGTACAATTGGGGATTGTGACTTGGTCCGTCCCGAGCGATGATTTTACCGCGTGTTTGACTGAAATCTATTTGCTATCATCATTATTTTGGCTGAATGCCATATTTGGGCCTTGTGCCAACTATTTGAACACTTCAGGGATTTTTACTAGTATTTCCTCACTGTTTTGACTTTATACTTGAACTCAGTCATGTTATTTTCCAATATTTTCATACTCAGCCATGTTCACTTAGTTTTAATACTTAAATGATATTTTTAAATGATGATTGGGCTGAGACACACTGCTTTACTATTGCCCGAGTGGCTTGTGAGGAATTTTGACCGAGTAAGGCCGAGGGCCTATATTGTGAGGAAACATTTGATAATGAATATGAGGCCGAGGGCCTGAGATATGTACGCCATGAGGTAGCTTGATTGATATGAGGCCGATGACCTAGTGATGATGCCACAAGGTGGCTTGATATTGCACTTGGGCCGTAAGGGGCTCCTCCAGGAGTCTGTACACCCCTAGTGAGCGCAAGTACCCATTGTGATGAGAGATTAAGCCCGAGAGGCTGGTATTGTTTTGAGATGTTGCCCGAGGGACGATTTTGTTGATACAGTGCCCGAGGGGCGAACCTTTACATGTTTATTTTTCCTTAATTGCCTGTCAACTATCTGCTTCCTTGTTGGAAAAGGATTTTACTTATCTTTTAATTGGTTTTTTTAATTGGTTTTACTGCTTCATTATAATATGCCTTGTGCCTTACGTGTTTTCTTGCTTTCAGTTTTTATTTACATTTGTTACTCACTGAGTTGGAGTACTCACTTTACTCTCTGCACCCTGTGTGCAGATTCAGGCATATCTGGTCCTGCTCCCGAGTGCTGATTTTTTCCAGCTTCAGGCGGATCCGAGGAGTCTTTAGATAGCTGTTGTCGTTCGCAGCCTGGAGCTCCTCCCTATCTCATTTCTATATGTCTTTAGTCTTTGTATTAAACTCTGTAGTTGACTTAGAGTATTCCGGTTTTGTTTAGATGCTCATGACTAGTGACACCCCGATTAGGGCTGTGTATGGGTGTTCTTCCGCGTATTTATGTTATCATTGTTATTTCGGATTTATTTTATCATGTCTCGACCGTTTCTTAAATGCTTAACTGTTAATAATTGGAAATAGGAAGTGTCGGCTGGCCTTGTCTTCACGAGAGGCGCAATCACGACCGGGTATGGGTTAGGGTCGTGACAACACTCCCAAATAACTATAACCACTAACGAATTATTTTTTCTATGGGTTTAAGTGCCAATGAGGCCATTTCAATGTAAACTAAATGCTATAACATTACTTACTACAAAAATATACGTTTCCTCCTAAAATAAGAACACAGACTATATTTGATACCAAATAAAATAATACATATCAGGTAAATTTAAAGGTTTGACTTTCGAACACACACGTGAGAGGAGCAGAAACATCACAAGCGTACTGTTAAAAGTCTAAACATTAGAGAAGAGCACACTCAAAAGAAAGGCAAGATATACATGGTTCATATATGTAACAACACAAAGATACAGATGCTCCTGTCCCTGGAAAACTAACTGTGAACTGATTGGTTAGCTTCTAGCACATATAGGGATTAGTAACACTACTTAGAACTTTAAAGGTCATTTATAAAGATTCAGACAAAACAGTTACGGCTAACCATTTTTTACAGAGGATATCAGAAATAGGAGTGAACTCTCAACATGACTACAAGTTCACAGATTTGAACATGAAATTGCTAAGGGCTCAATAAGTCATATCCTGGATAGTATTATCCTTAAATAGGCCATCATATTCATACAGTATCAACAAAGGGGCTTCTCACAAGGTTCAAGGATTAGGTTCAATTTCAAATTAACAATAGGAAAATGATTGAGTACAATTTAAGACAAGAACATGGAATTATAGAGTCAAACAGAGATAATTCAGTCAGCTATATACAGGCAATTCAAATGAGGTTGTGACTTCATATAGATAGGGGAACTTTGCACATTACAGGATCAAGTAAAACATTAAAAAAGGGAGTTACAAATGAAGGAAGTCTTGTATCAAAACAAGTTTAACTCAGACACATAGTCTAACTTAGTATCTAAATGTGAAGTAGTCTTTAACACTTAATTATAACAGAATAACTAATTCCTACTTTTATGGAAGATAATCTTAAAGATAAATGCATGTAAGCCTCACAAAGTCAACAATAGTTTAAAAAAATTTAAGACAGGGAAGTACTACACAAAGTAGGTTTTGAACTAAACATGTAATTGAAGGTTTTAACTGATCATGAGACAACTAAGTTCACCTTTACAATAATTACCAGTTGACTATAACCAAACATGATCATGACTTATTTTATGAAGAGGAAGATAGCTTAACCTTAACAGAATATATACAGCAGAGGTTCATGAAAAGAAGACAATTTAACTCAAACAAGATGGTTTCATGCAAATGCATCCAACAGTTAGGTATATCTATGAGAATTCAAGAAGTTACCTTCAGAGTTAACAGATACAGGTATAGGGAAGAGAGGCATTTGAGAACTTAGATGTTCATGCTTAAGTTAAAGGATATGAATTTATGAACTTTCAGGTTCATCTTATTTAGGACTATCAAACAATTGACTCGACTCTAAGACTAATAGAATACAGGGAAAACAATATGTAAAGGCAAAGATCACTGCATAATCATCAATAAAAGGTTGTGAAGTTTAGGTAAGTATGAACAATCATTCAAGACACATTACAACTTAAACATGTAAACTGTTGGAACTCAGAATCGAAAACCATCAGGTGTCACATAATAACTTGATCAATCATTAATTAAAGGCTCAAAAGGCACGGCGAACGATCACAAGCGGGCAATATACTATTATAAACAGAACATAAGAATTCTCATACTAATTACAAACATCATAAACTACTATAATTCTCAGAAGATAACTAGCATATTTTTAGCCCTCAGATGAGATGAACAAAAGAGAGAAAAAAGGAATATACTGACCTTTTTTAGGGTAGCAGGCCAAACATGGATCTCTCTTAGTGCTTAAGACCCCAAAATCTTCAAGCTCGAAGCAACAATAATACTCAAAAAAAGAACAGGATTCAGTAAGAAACTCTAGGTTTCGAAAATCAGAATTATTCTTAGAGGATTGTGTAGATGTTTTTCTTCAGTGTTAGGTCGTGTGTTGGTGAGAACATTCAATAGCTCTATTTATAGTGTCATTTAAGGCTCTTAGGTTTCATATTCAAATCAGTAGTGGAAAGTGACGAAAGGTCGATGATGATGGCAAATCGAGTGAAAAATCTCAAAGACAAAGGGGAATTAATGATAGTTTTTACCTGAGTGGATGACCACTGAAGGAAAACCCATCGTACAAAGCCCAAAAACCCAGAGGTCACTGCGTTTGACCTCTGGGTACAAAATATTCATGATGAAGCTTTGAAATGTGCACATGCATGCTCCGATTTGGTAGAGTGATTGGAGAAACCAGATAAAATTAAAGTTCATTAATTAGGTTTAAGGTTTTGAATCGGGGTTTTTGAATTCAAACGACAAAAATGGAAACTGGGCTTACCGGCTTCATCTCCTAGTGACAAAGGAGATGAATCTGCAAGTTGATTTGAAAGAACAAAGGAATGGTATTTCGACCTCACTGGTCGTGTTTAATCTCTCAAATTTAAAGAGCAAAAAGGTGAAACTAGCAGGATTCGGGGGATGGAGGGACATGGAAGGACGATTTAGTGAAGGTCTTGTGACGTTGCACCGATTTGTGCTAGTTTCCTTTGATTTATGGGTGGGAAGGGATGAGAGAAAAGTGATAGAAAGGGGAAATGAAGGCGGCGGGGCTGGATGAGAATGATTAGGGTTTCTGGGTAATTGGGGGTTGGTCTCTAGGTTAAGTATTAGGAGATAGAACCTGGACTATTGATATTTTAAGTCTTAGGAGATAAAACTTCTCCCAAGTGTGTGGCAGCAAACTAGCTGGTTTGCTCCGCACTTGATCCTGCCGCCATCTCTTGGTTGAACCGGTCATCTGAAACACTGCAAAGTCTACTCCATTAGACTCAACAATACATATGTTGCTCAGTACCTCAAAGCAACAGTCCAAATAATCATGTGGGTCCTCAAAAGGTGAACCACTGAAGTGAATAGGGAAGAGCTTTGTAAACTTATCTAACCTCATCAATCTCTCAGAAGACATCACAGGACTCTTTCCGGTCTATGCAGCAATAACAGGCTGAACTACCCCAATTGGTTGGACTGCTGGAGTCTAATATATGGGAGCCATTTGCTCTGAAATGTGAGTAGTGGGAGTCTGTTCTCTTCCCCTAGCTTGAGAGATGGCTGGTGCCACCAGATGCACCAGTTTGGGCAACACTCTCTATAAGCCCACTAAACGGACTAGAGCGTCCTAAAGCACGAGAGTGGCTATAAATCTCTCAGAGACCTGAGCGGGTCTAACTGATGCAATCTGAGTTGGGATCTCCTCCTTATGATCAATATGAGCCTCAATAGTGGGTAATACTGCATGAGATCTAGGCTGCGCTTCATCTCTGCCTCGGTCTCTAGCTCGACCTCGGCCTCTAGCTCGACCTCGGCCTCTACCCCTGGTAGTGGCTGCAAGATGAGGATCCGACTCCTAGCTAGCTGTAGATATTGTGCGTGTTCTAACCATCTATGAGAGAACAAGAATGGAATGATTCAAACATCAATGATAGAATAAAATCGCACGATGGGGAAAGAAAGAAGTGATTTTTCCTAGAACTCCATAGCCTCTAGAAGATAAGTACAGACATCTCCATACCGATCCTCCTAACTCTACTAAACTTTCTCATGACTCGTGAGACCTAAGCAACCTAGTGCTTTGATACCAACTTGTCACGACTCGAAATTCCCAACCTCAGGATTGTGATGGCGCCTAACATCTACTTGCTAGGCAAGTCGACGTTAATAAAGAAATTAACCAATTTTTAACAATTAATTCAAAGTAATGACATTAAAAGAGAAATAAGTTAAAAATTTAACACAGTGAATAAAAGTTATGTAAGGCTGACTACTCCCAGAAATTCGGAGTCACAAGTACATGAGCAACTAGAAGTCTACAAGCATAGTCTAAAATAAATACAACCATTCGAAGGAGATAAACAGTAAGGATAGGAAATTGAAGGGGGACTTCAGGTCTGTGAACACCAACAATTTTTATCTCAAGTCTCCAAAGTAATGTGATCCAAGCCGACGCACCTCTAAGCACCACCGAGACCAATACCAATATCTGCAAAAGAAGTGCAGAAGTGTAGTATGAGTATAACCAACTTAATCTACTCCATAATATCGAGCCTAACCTCGATGAGGTTGTGACAAGGCTATTACAAGATACCTACGTAAAACCCTGTACAAATATATATAAAACAATAAAATAACAAGTAGAGCGATAAAATATTAACTGGGAGGGGACATGCGAAAGGGGATATATCATAAAAACTGCAAGTACGAGATTAAAAAATAACATCTTCCGAAATAAACAACAATATAACTGAATAAATCACCAAAACTAGAAATCAAACAAGGCAATGATATGAAGATGGCACATCATCACCCTTCATGCTTTCACTCTCGTCCTCATCATGTAATATCATAAATAAATGATACGACATCACCCTTCGTGCTTTTACTCACCAACACAGCATCACCCTTCGTGCTTTTCTCTCTTCCTCACCAAGTGACAACACAAATCCGAATAATAAAATCAAGATGGAAAGCAATTTTACTTCAACTATGGTGTCATGATATCAAACTCAAGTTTCAAAAAATTCAACATCTTTTAAATAAACAATAAATACGAGATGAATAATTGAAAGACGTAATAATCTAACATAAGCATGAAAAACATAATCAGTGAAACAATATAATACAATGAAATAATTTCCACCCGCATGCTTTAACCCACTGACAACACATAGATACTCATCACCTCACCTATACATTGTCCCCACACATAAAACACGTAGCAAATAGATTAGCAAGTCCTAATCCTTCAAGTTAAGGTCAACTACGATACTTACTTCACTCCACGACCAAATCAATGATCAATCGCTGCTTTCCTCTGAAATTAGCCCCCAACTAATAAAATATAACCCAATATAGTTCAAATAATTCAAAATAGGCTTTAGAAACTACCCACGAGTGAAAAAAATTCAATCTTTAATTATTTTAGAGAAAGTCAACAAAAGTCAACCCCGGGCCTGCTTGTTCAAAACCTGAGGTTCAGACCAAATACCAATTACCCATCCACCCCCGAGCCCGATTATGTGATTAGTTTCAAATTTCGACCTCAATTTTAGGTCTAAATCTCAATTTCGTAAAATCCCCAATTTCGACCTAAATTCCTATTTTCTACCATGAAAAAGCGTAGATTAAAGGTTAAAATCAATGGGTGTTTATGGAAATGTAAGGAAACAAGTTAAAATCTACAAACATATGAAGTTGGTATGAAAACCTCTTCAAAATCACCCCTATTCCATGCTCAAACTTGAAAATGGTGAAAAATGAGAAGAATCCCAATTTTTGAAACTTTAAACCATTGGACGTCAGGTGTTCTTTGCATTCGCAAGACACCTGATGCGATCGTGAAGCATCATCGGCTAGAAGGCCTTCGTATTCATGGGAAACCCTTCGTTCTTGCGAAGGGTTGATCCCCCTACCTTCACATTCGCGAGCCAACGCCCGCGTTCGCGTAGGGTAACCACATGCCTCCCCCAGAATCTCCTTAAACCTTCGCATTCGCGTGTGAATGGCCTTGTTCTCAAAGGGTAAGCCCTCCACTTCTTTGCATTCATGAACGGTTCTCCATGTTCGCATAGAAGAACTCCGCCCCTGTCTTAGTTTCCCCTTCGCGATTGCGAAGCGCATATCATCAGACACCAGCAAAAAGCTGAAACCTGCAATTCTAAGTCGAAAAATGACTTGTAGCCTATCTTAAACTAACTTAAGCCCCGCGGGCTCCAAACCAAGCATGCATACAAGTGTAATAACATCATACAAAGTCAATCGCGCGATCAAAACATCAAAATAACATCTAAAAATATAAATCGGACATCAAAAGGTATGAAATTTTCAAAGAAACTCAAGAACTTTCAAATTCACAACCGAGTGTCTGGATCATATCAAACCAACTCCATTTTGCACCAAATTTGTAGATAAGTTTTAAATAGCAAAATGAACTTATACCAAGTTTCGGAACTGAAATCCAAATCCGTTAGTCATAAAGTCAACCTACGGTCAGACCTAGGAAATCTTTAAACCTTCAAGTTACTAGTTTTCAACATATTGAGTCAAATCAAGATAGGGACTTTCGAATTCAATTTCAGGCATGCTTAAGTTCAAAATCACGATATGGACCCACCGATATCATCTAAATACCGATCCTTGTTCGTTTACACAAAATATTGACCGTAGTCAACTCAAGTCATTTTTAAAGCTATCAATTCATGTTTTCTTCAAATTTTTACATAAAATCTTTTCGAAACAAGATACGGACTACGCACGCAAATTGAAAAACACTAAATGGAGCTAATAGAGGTCTTGAAACATGGAAATAAGGGCTAGAACTCAAAACGACCAATCGGGTCACCACACATTGAAGGCTCAACATTTCAAAAACTTGATCTAGGTTCTTAGTATTTCAACAGACACTATAGTGATCTTCATAACAGTCAAAAGTAAGCATGTACATGATTGAAACTTTACTCCACTAAACACCTATACTAATAGCCTTGTTCAGGCTCCCAAAAGGTAAGTACAACTAGTAGAGACATCCATCTATGTAAGAGGGTCAGTTTTAATCTACTCCAAACTTAGTAGCATGATCACTAGTCTATCAGATTCTCAATCGACTCCAGATTCATAACTGAATCTTTATAGACAAGGATATCAACCAAATTCAGACAATAGGTAGGGATGTTCATTTTTAATGGGTGAAAACAGAACAAACATATCTCACTGAGTTTACTTAAGCATATGAGCGGTCAAGTTACAACAGTAAACTTCCCATTTCGGATTCTATGTTCAGCATTGTTCACTCAAGTTGTCAAGTCATTAAGGCAGACATGGTTCAACTTTCTTCTTCTATAAAGAAAACTTTTCAAATGAAGAATACAATAGTTCAGGTATGAGACTCTCTCAAATGAAAAGTAGGTAAAAGGTTCATGAGCATCACTGGGCCAACACAAGCATAGAGGTCAATAAGAATCACTTAACCAGCATGTAATAGAGTTCCACATGGTCACTACTATAGAGTTCATGAGATAGGCATGGCTTTAAAATAATCAATTAAGATTATTAAGTCACATGTAAGTCAAGGGCTGTGGTGAAGATCACATTTATAGGTTCAAAACAATATGTTATAACTGCATTAATGCAAGGATCAATACAACAAACATGAACTCTAAACAGATTAATTGGAAAGGTCTCAAGCATGGTTCAATTAAGTTAGCTAAACATGATAGTATGGTATTATTTGACTAACAGAGATAGAGCATTCATAGAGTTATCACAGGGTTTTAGCTTAGCTAGTGACAAAAGTTCAGCCCATGGTTGTGCATAATATGGTAAATACCGAATTACCGTACCGAAATAGAAAATTTTAGTATATGGTATTTGGTATTATGGTATTTGGTATGGTATTTTATTTAAGTTTTTAAAATAATTTGGTATTTAAAAAAATAATATCGAAATACTGATACTGTACAGAAATATATACTAAATTACACATTACAGATATTATTGATACACATACTAAGTTACACAATAATTCTCTTTGGTAGTAAAGCCCATGTACTTATTTAGGAAAATAAAGGAATAAGATAGGATACAAATTCTAATTGTGTAGGATGTAGATTCTAATTCTTACTCTCTAGGTTACCAAGCAGTTTAACTTAATGTTTTAATGGTTTTAGTGTGTTTCTTACTCTGTTACTCTTGTATTGTTATTGTATATATTGGATTAGTCCTTGATGTATTCTCTAATTTTCACAATTAACTCTAAACAAGTAACATGATATTTTTAATGATCAAATGTGTTCCTTTATGTACTTTTTTCTCTTAGTTGATACTTGATGGTTTTGGACAAAGATTTTGTCAATGGTCAGGCAAGCTAAGAATGTTTTCATTGAGTACTTTAATTAAAAATATTACAATCTATGGTTCTATGCACTAGTTAATATTCAAGCCGAATAAACCGAAATTACCGAACAGAAAAACCGAAATCGAAAGGAGAAAACTAAACCATACCGAATATAATTAGGTATGGTATTGGTATAGCATTTTAAGAAATCGAATACCAAAAATACCAAACCAAAATAACTAAATACCATATCGTACCGACCGATGAACACCCCTAGTTCAACAGGACTTATATCAATCATTACAGAAAATATATGAAGTTCATTAACAACACAAATTGGTCGGCAATGCCAAACCAATAATAACTTATCAAGAGATAACCAACTCAATCAATGAGAATAACATGTGAAAGCAGAACATAATAAACAGTCATAAGCTACTAATATGTATCATAAACGAAAGATGATCAATGGAGAGAACATTATAAACATAAAATAACACAAATGATCAAAGATAAAGAGATGGTCAGTGGTTCTTATTTTAACCATTTAGGAGTCCAACATAAAACTAGTCACGTACATGGATCAAAACTTGAGCATGAGTGAAAAGAAAAGAGAGAAGTTAGGGAACAACTACAAAAAACTTAAAACTTAGCTGAAAGACTTAAACTTTTAGTTGTTTCTGCTCTTAGTATTAAGTATGTTTGTGTTTGTTAGTTGAGGACATTGAATGCCCTATTTATAGGGGCATTCAAGCCACTGGGGTCTTCAATCGGATTCAAAATTGATAGTGGATAGTGACGAAGGTAGGATGATGATAGCATAGAGGTGAAATCAGAAGGGAAAGAGGGGAAAATAATGGAGATATTTTACATAAGCACGAGAAAGGTCGACCATGGAAGTCCTTGATCCAGCGGTTAAACCGTAATGTCCCGAGGTGTTTGACCTCTGGACAAAGAATCATGATGATGAAGCTGAAAATACAGCCATGCATGTTTCGATTTGACGAGACATAGGATGGATTAATGGATTTTCAGGTTACATAGTTTTAGGTCTACAGTTTCGGATAAGGGATTTTGAATCTGGGTGATGAAAGTAGAAAAATCGATTAAATTCGTGGATGTAGGGGACAAAGGGGATGATTTGATGGCTGGATTTATGACATTGCACAAATTGGTGCAAGATTTTTTGATTGATTAGGGTTGAAGGAGTTAAGAATAAAAGAGAGAAAAGGAAAACTAGGGTGGCCGTTTTGGGATAATGAACTAGGTTTAGGTCGTTTAATGGGTTAAAACGAAAGTCGGGATCTGGGCCGTTGGATCATTTGATCAACGACCCTGATAATTCAGGTCATAAGATTTACTAAAATTGGTTATTAGGAAAAAATAGGGACCGTAGGGTCTGTGTGATCTAACGGTTGAGATAAGATCTAGCGTGAGGTTTAAAATAAAGGGCAAAACAGGAATAAATGTGGACCGCCAATGATTTGAATCGACGATCCAGATCCGTTGTGCTTGTTCTATGAGTGAAGGGGCGGGTGACATGGCACGATGCCATTGGTTCTCAAGGGTTGGCACGGATTGCCAAAGTGAATAGAGGGTGTTAGTTTCGGACCGGGTTAGGCAATTGGGCTTGTTTTTGGGTTGAATTAACTAGAATTTGATTCAAAGAATGGCCACATTGTATTTAATTAGATAATTGCAATTGTAGCCTTTTAAGTTTTAAACCCCTTTAAAATTAACTTAATTTAATTTAATTAATTCTAATTAAATGTGATAAAAATATAATCATCAGATACATTATAAATTACTGCAATTAATTAATTATCTATTAAAAAAAATTATTTACTAAATTTTGAAACTAGTTTCGGATTAATTTAAAGTAATACGCGATGAATTAAAAATCAAAGATTAATTTGTTAAATTAATTATATGTAATGACCCGGCCAGTCGTTTCCTGAGTTACCGCTCCGTTTTCTCCATTTCTGCTTCTTATTGCTTTGTTTATCGGTGCTATGTGTGATCGGGTTGGTTGGCTCGGTGTCAGAGAGGTTTTAGCAAGGTTTGAGACACTTAGTCTCTTTTGAGTAAGCTTAAGTTGGAAAAGTCAACCGGATGTTAACTTATGTGTTAAAGGGCTTGGATGTGAGTTCTTATGGTTCGGATAGCTTCGGGAGATTATTTGAGACTTAGGAGCGTGATCAGAATATGTTTTGGAGGTCCGAAGTAGATTTAGGCTTGAATTTGCGAAATAGGAATTTTGGCATTTTTCGGTTGATATGTGAGATTTTGATATAGGGGTCGGAATGGAATTCAAGAAGTTGTAGTAGGTTCGTTGTGTCATTTGGGATGTGTGTGCAAACTTTTAGGTCATTCGGACGTGGTTTGGTAGATTTTTTTATCAAAAGCATAATTTGGAAGATTTTTGGAACCTTAGGCTTGAATTCGATGTGTTTTGGGTGACTCGATATTGTTTGAGATGTTTTGAAGATTGGGATAATTTTGGATGGTGATATGTGACTTGTTGGTGCTTTTGGTTGGGGTCCCGAGGGCCTCGGGGTGATTTCGGATAGTTGGCGGAAGATTTGAGTTGGGTTTTGACAGCTGAAGTTTCTCCCATTGCTGTCATAACCACACCTGTGGCTAGGGGACCACAGGTTTGGTCTCGCAGAAGCGAGTTAGGAGCCGCAGATGCGGCCAAAGGCAAGGTAAGTGAAAACCGCAGATGTGGGATATGAACCGCACCTACGGGCCCGTAGAAGCGAATGTCTGGTCGCATGTGCGAAAGGGGCCTTAAGTGATAACCGTAGAAGCGGTGCTCGGACCGCAGAAGCAGTGCTCGGACTGTAGAAGCGGTGCTCGGACCGTAGAAGCGGTTGCGCAGGAGCGAGGGATTGGCCGCAGGTGCGAAAAGCCTGGGCTAGAAGGTATAAAAGAATTGCTTCGCGATTTGGGCTGAATGCCATATTTGGGCCTCGTGCCAACTATTTAGACCCTTAGGGGATTTTTACTGCTATTTCCTCACTGTTTTGATTTTATACTTGTACTCAGTCATGCTATATCATACTGTTTTTCATAACTCAACCATGTTTACTCTGTTTTAATACTTTAAATGATATTTTGGGCTGAGCATCATATTTTACTATGCCCGAGTGGCTTTTAGAAATTTTGACTGAATAAGGCTGAGGGCCTATGTTGAGGATACTTTTGGGTCGGGCTCCATGCCGCAACAGTGATACACTAATTTATGATTATGAGGCCGAGGGCCTGAGATTCTACGCCACGGGATGACTTGTTGATATGAGGCCGAAACCCTATTGATTATGCCACGAGATGACTTGATATTGCGCTTGGGCCGTAAGGGCTCCCTCCCGGAGTCTGTACACCCCCAGTGAGCGCGGGTACCCATTGTGATATGAGATATATCACGAGGGGTTGGTGTTGTGAGCACGTGATTTTTTGCCTTATGAAAACTACTCCAAAATAAATCAAAAAATAAAATAAATTTCTTTTACTGTGTAATTTTTGAATTTACGTGATGTTAAATATTTGTTTTATGTCCGTAAATATTTACGGTGTCATAATAGAATGAAAAATAAAATAAAATACATGTTGCATGCATATAGGATTTAATTATGTAATTAAAAAGATAATTTAAACAAAATCACAAAAAATATGCAATAGTTCTATTTTAAATATTCCACTGTGTGATTGATGTTTTGTCTATGTGTTAAATAATTGTTATAGAATAATTAATATATTTTTGTGAAGTTAAAATTATTTTATAATTAAAATTAGAAATCTAATTAGAAAAAAATGAAAAAAAATAATACATATACACAAAATCGGACCTGGATTAAAATCCAGGCCCAAATCGAATTAATTCCCCCTCACAGCCCAATCCAAACCAACCTGTCCGGTCCAACTCATGAGTAAATCCAAACGACGACGTTTGGTCACACTCTATCAAGGACCGTTGGATTAAATCAATCCAACGGCTGATATCCCCTACCCTTACCCGTAATCCGTAACCCGACCCATTGACCCGATTCAGTCCGACCCCAACGTTAAACCAAACGACGTCGTTTGGTTAAGTGAGATGATCCTGACCGTGAATCTTGCTTGATCGGACGGACAAGATCAATCCACCCCTCCCCTATATAAGTTCCAGACCCCTACCCCGGCCCCCTAACTAAACACCCCCCTTCCTTACTATTCATCATCGTCCCCAAACCCCCACTCCTAACCCTAGCCGCCCTAGGATTCCACCGCCTGAAACCCGGCGGCATCAACGCCGCCGGTCACCAAAATAACACCCTAGAATCCCCTGAACATCCTCTACACAGATCTAACATTGGTTTCCTTCGAATCAGGCCCCAACTCTTCGAATCTTAAATCGAAGGTTGGCCTGAAAACCTTATCTTCTCCGATGACCTCCAAAATAACACCACAGTTTCTCCTAAATTCCCTCACCAAGGATCTGTTAGTTGCATGGTTCGAATCATACTGGAACTACTCGAATCTTCATTTGAAGATTCGAGTACAACCTAACCTTATCCCAACCTACTTCAAACTCACACCAGTTACCCCCCTGACCTCCTTCGTGCCTATAACATCTTTGGTTTCCCTCGAATCTAACCAGAAATGAGTAAATCTCAAATCGAACTTTCAAGAACCCTAAAAATACCAGACTTTTGGATTCTGTCCAGATTGAATAAAGATTGAGGTTTAATCGACCTTAGTCGAAGTATTTTCAGTGGAAAATACTTCGACTAAGGTCTGTTTGATTTCAAACAAAGTCCAAATCCAAGTCGAGTTGAGTTCAGTTGAATTTAAAGGTTCAGAGGTAATTTCTGTTTCTTATGTGCATTCTATGTGTATTCTATGTTCGTTTCATTAGTTTGTTTAATTTTTCATAATTTTCTAGTCAAATTTTGTTATACTGTCCCCTACCCGTCAACTTGATTCTAAATGTGAATTGTTTCTGTTGATTGTGATTATGTACAATGTGTGTAATCGACTCGACTAAGTTCGTCGATTAGTTATATCATAAATCCTGCTTCTGAAAATGTTGACTGAAATAACCTGTTTTGGATGGATTATTTTGCTATAATCAGTTAATTAGTTATTGTTAATCAGTTGGTTCTTGTTTAATAAATCCATCAAATGGATGTTATATGTGTGTTGTTTTCTGAACATTAAGTTCAGAACATTGTCAATATATTGACAATGCTCCCGTTTGTTTGATCTTAGTTCAAAAGCTGAGTTCAGTTGAATTATTAGGCTGAATTCAGTATAATGTTGTTATGATGTTAGTTCTGAATTCAAGTTCACAAAGGTTGGGTAAATACAATTGTATTAGGAGGTTAATCATTAGGAATTGGTTGTTAGCTGCTAGACAAGTTTTAATTCAGATAACTTGCTAAAATCTAAGACAGTAATACCAGTAGAAAACAGTAGGTCAGGGACATTTCTGGGATAGAACAATGAGGATAATATGTTAATAGCAATGTGCTGAAAGTGGAAGTTAATGGCTATAATTTAAGATACTAATGGGGAACAAGGGATAATGGGCTGCTGAAAAACATGATAATAGCACTCAATAGGATTTAAAGTATTCAAAAGTAGTTTTAATGGAACTTTTCTAATTTTTAAAGGAGAAAAGGGCCCTGGCAGCACTAGAAGGGTATAGGACAACCTTGTACAAATAGAGGGGGATTGGGACTGATTTAAGAGAGCTGGAAAAAAAAAATCAGATTTGAAAGCAGATTTTAAGAAGAAAAAGAGAGTATGAGATTTGAAGAGTTTTCAGAGAGAATTTAGAAGAGAGCTTTGGACAGACTTTGAGAGTTTTTCAGACAGAAAAACAGAATTTAGGAGAATTTAGACAGACTTTAAGAGATTTAGAGAGGAAGAGAAAAAATCTGAAAAGATACAGTTTTCAGACAGAAAGATAGAGCTTAATGGGACTGGAAGGGTTACAGTCATAATAAATTTGAAGGAGGGTTACAGTCACACACACACACAGATACAACAACAGAAACAGAAAATCAGAAAAATGGAAATTTGAAACCGAAAAGAAACTGAAATCTGAAATGTTGTTCTTTTGTTGAATCTGTTCAACTTTATTTGGTTCCACTGATTCAGTTAACATCTGAAGTGTCTTTTAAAAATAACTGTACTGTGCATCTGTTTTCTTCGGGTCTTATTATTGCTCAAATCTGTGGGAATACTGGTATTTTGCTGAGTTTGTTACTGCTGCTACTGCTGGAATTTACTCCTTCCACCTTCATTTTCAGGTACATGTTTTTTAAATTTCATGTTGGAAAGAGATTCAACATGACTAATCAATGAAGCTTGAATTGCAATTCTGTTTTCCATTTGTCCAAGTTCATTAGTTTAAATTTCATTTTTTTTATGTTAGTTAATTAGTAGTGAATTCAATTTGATAACTATGAGTTAATTGTCTTACCTTGAAATTCATATAAGGCTTTGTAATAATGTTAGCTCTTCATCTCATTAGTTTTGTCATGTTTGAACTGTCAAGGTAGGAAACATGATATAAAGATTGGCCATTAACTAGGCCTTGTGACATTGTTAGTTGAATTAAAAATAGCGTGAAAAATATAAAAACCATATTGCTAGTTTATTCTGATAATCTAATTTAGTTGTGGAAGGAATGATATAAGTTGTACGTTCATATGTGGCATTATAACAGGTATCTATAGAACCACTAGTGGATGGTAAGTTGAGTTGTTATGGCTCATTATGATGTTAAAGTATTACGAATGTTTCAAAACATACAAATATGAATATATGGCATGTAAGGCAATGTTGTTAATCACTTTGTATAATAATTCCCTTTCTTATCAATTTAATGCTTATTTACCATCCTAAATAAGTAATTAGGCCTATTGGATTAAAAGCAAGTATATGAGAATAAGATGAGATATACAAATTGCAACACTTTAAGTCAATGACAATTAGAAATGGGATTTGCACTAATTAAATAATAAAAAAATTGTTCCAAAATACTTCTTCCTTTCATAAATCATGTTTGTTAGTTTCATATACAATTCATCCTTTGGCATATATATGTTGTATTTGTTTGAATCATATTTTTATTCTTTTCTTCGAATTTGAATAGCGGGATGAATATAATTTATACTCGGAAATTATAATCGACGGACAACCTTTAATAGATTGTGAATTCTTTTCAAAGAATTCAAAGGCCTCTAAAGTGGGAGTTCTCATGATTTTCACATAAAAAATGTATGATATAATAAATAATTTGTGAAAAGTCCATAATACTATTAACAAAGATTTTGCGCAATCAGGGATGCGTTCGCGCACCCTGATTATATTTTAAAAGTAAATTCGGATTATGCGTACGCGCAATTTCGAGCGAATATTTAATAAAACGAATTTATTTAAAAAAAATATTAAATAATTTCATATAATCCGAGGTGTGCAGTTCATTATCTAAATAAAAAGGGTGATGATGTTCCTGATTTTATTTTTAATTTTGGAATATATATTTTTTATAAAAACTATAACATGGATGATTTTATTGTGTACACGTACGCGTGGCACAATCCCCGGTAATTATAAAAAGTATATAATACGAATATACGTACGCGTAATTCGTCCATATAATTGTAAACAATAAGTAAAAAGCGGTAGTAAAATCATGCAATAAAAACGTATTTAGTAAAATCAAGATAATTAAGCCAATAATAAAAACAGTTAAGCGACCGTGCTAGAACCACGGAATTCGGAAATGCCTAACACCTTCTTCCGGATTAACAGAATTCCTTACTCAGGATTTCTGGTTCGCAGAATAATAAACAGAGTCATATTCTCCTCGATTCAGGGATTAAAATTGGTGACTTGGGACGCCTTAAAATTCCCAGGTGGCGACTCTGAAATAATTAAATAAATCCCGTTTCGACTGTCCTTTAATTGGAGAAAACTCCCCTTGTACCCTCATGGGGGTATGTAAAAAGGAGGTGCGACAGCTCTGGCGACTCTGCTGGGGAATTTTAGTTGTAACCCAGAACCACTGGTTCAGGGTTTAAAGAATTCGAGCTTAAGATAACTGCAATAATTGGCTTTATTTACTATATGATTTTCAACTGTTTATATGCTAATATGCTAAATGTTGCTTTTTATCGCTTTAATATTATTTGAATTGTGAATATATACAACTGCTACGAAACCCCTTTCTTTCTGAGTCTTCTGAATTTTATGGTGTACACGTGCGCGTGACCCACCTTTCTGTTAAAGTCATACCAAATAAGACGGAGTTGGGACAAGTAACTAGGCCGGGCAGACTTTCGTGCTCCCGGTACGTTGCCCCCGCTTCGGCTCAAACTGTCCGTTTGGGTAAGCCAGGTTTAGAACAATCAACCTAAGGTTTTACACTTAGAATAACTCAGCCATGTACCGGATCCCTAGTAGGAACGAATATTTGCATCATATGCATTTGGCCTTGGAGACTCAACACAGGGGTTGGGTCTGTCTAGGACAGGTGAACCCAAAATAAAAAGACCATCATGATGCATCCTACTTGTTACTTGTGCATTCATTTGCCTCGAACATGCTTGTTGACCAGCTTAAATAAAATCATGGTGATAAGAAAGGAATAAAATGGGTTGTTTTAAAAATTTCGAAAAAAATAGTTTTAAATTTTGAAATAAAGGTATTTAATAAATAAAAAAAATTCGAAAATGATTTTTTTTAGTATAAATTTTCCAAAATGAATTTTGACTTTATTAAAATTAAATTTCAGATACAAAATGAGCACCACACAAAGTCCCTCATCCACAAGTACGGAAGAATTTCTATGTCAGCTTCAAATGTAGTGGTATGATTTAGGCGAAGACAGTCAAAAATGGGTCGTCAAGCATTTGGGAAATCTCACGGACATTATGAAAGTTAAACCCCGTGATGATCTAATTGCGGCGTTAGTAACTTTCTGGGACCCTGTTCACAATGTTTTTCGTTTCTCTGACTTCGAGCTTACTCCTACATTAGAGGAGATAGCTGGCTATGCTGGTTTTGACGGAAGTCTAAGAAATCAAAGCTTGATATTCACAAAGGCTCCTTCGGTACATCGATTCTTCGGTCTTCTGAACATCAGCAGTCAAATCAGGAAAAGCAATGTCATCAATGGATGTTGTTCCTTCAACTTTTTGTATTCAAGGTTCGGAAAATCAGATGGGTTCGAAATTCATGAGAAAGGCCTTACTAATAAGCAAAACAAAGACACTTGGCAGATTCACCGTCGATTTGCTTTCATGGTGGCTTTTCTAGGAGTCATGGTCTTCCCAAATAAAGAGCGAACAATTGATATTCGCACCGCGAAAGTTGTGCAAATCCTCACCACTAAAGAAAATCACACCCTTGTCCCCATCATTCTATCAGATATTTATCGGGCTTTGACTTTATGCAAATCAGGAGCAAAAGTCTTCGAAGGATGCAAAATTTTGTTGCAAATGTGGGTGATTGAACATCTCCAACAACAGCCCAAGATCATACAGTATGGGTCAAACAATGATAATTGCATCGAAAGCTATGAGGAAAGAACAAAAAATTATCAGGTGCCAGAAGGGATAGAAGCATGGGTATCTCATCTAAAGGCTTTAACGGCAAATCAAATTGAATGGACCCTGGGATGGCTCCCGATGAGGGAAGTAATACATATGTCAACCTCAAATAGTTATCTACTACTATTGGGATTAAGAAGCATTCAGCCGTATGCACCACTAAGAGTCTTAAGGCAACTAGGGAGATATCAAATAGTTCCTGATGATGAAGATTTGAGTATGCAAGTAATCGAATTACACCCAGAAGCCACTATTCCCGAAGCTCTACTTCAGCAGATGTGGAATGGATGTCGATACTTGAAAAGTGATACTCAAGTCCCAGACACTACAAGGGGTGAGATAAATCCTGGATATGCAAGGTGGTTTGAAAAACGATCTCGCGTGGATGATGTATCAGAGCCTGAGCTAAGAAGGCCAACAAAAAGACCCCATGTTCAAAACTTCAATGATAAAATCCAAGAACGGTTGATCTGGGGAGAAAAGGAAAAAGGGTACAAAGCAACTATCCATGCCCTAAAAGAAAATCTAAGAAGCCTCAGTTTGGAGAAAGATTTGCAAGAACAAGAAGCCGAAGGCGAGAAAAAGAGTCTAGCTTGTGAGAATGAAAATCTTCATGCTCGATTCCAAAAAATGAAAAGAGTTTCTGAAACGCCAAAGAGGAGCTGGAAGGATCAAAAAACCATCGCCAATCTCTTTGAAAGAATGCAAGATTATGATTCCATTCTTGCGGAAAATGAAAGGGCGTTGAGCAAAGCAAAAGAAAGGATCCAACAATTAAACGAAGAAGCCAGATCTAACAAGGAACGCCAGGATAGGCAATCCGAAAAAGACAAGGCACAATTCAAGAAGGAAAAAGACTATTGGACGCGATCAGAAGACCAGCTTCGTGCACAACTAGAAGAGGCAAGAAGATGAAACAGAGAACATCAACAAGCAGACCTCGACAGGGAAAGATCGCAAGCAAGATTAGAGCAGGCTAGACTCCGAGCTCTGTTAGAATCAGCTCTAGATCGTGAAAACCGTGTCAGAGATATAGCCACCACTCGTCAGCAGCAATTGCAAGACCAAGACCAACGTCTCCAAGGTTTCAGGGCACAAATCCACGACCTGGCAGTCTTCACATCTCAAAGTTATGTAAACTGCCAAGGAATGGATTATGAAAGGTTTACAGAGCATGCGCCCACTTTTGCTCGTCATCTAGCAATGGAGTTGGAAAGGATGTATCGTACGCTGGGAGGCCATCCAGGTCAAGCCCCACATTGAGCAGATAATCCAATATTTGACAACAAAAGTGGAAAGTGGGGCATGTTGTGAGATGTTAAGAATTGTATCTTTTATTTTGATTTAAGTGTGTGTATTTTCAAGCCATTTTCTTAAAAGTTTTCAAATGTAATTCCATCTTTGTGTAATGAATAAAAGTGATTGCCTTTAGTCCGAACTACGCAAGGTCTGATTCATGTAAGGCATGATACGTAGGCAATCTCTAAGATTCGACCACCACGATAAAAGATATATATAATAAATAAAAGTGAATAACAATAAAAATTTCAAGAAAGCTGGGACGACACAAACAGCCGAGCAAATGCATAATAGAAAGGGATTATTTGTCTAGGAGCATTGCATCTCAACGTGTAATTATATATGTGTTAAACTCTCAAAACTAACAAGTTTGTTCATTTTCAGAATTCAAGCAGTTAGTTTCTCTAAAGAGTACACTGGCATATTATCACTATCACACAAGATCAAAAGGACCAATACCCGAAAGTATGTCTATCCCAGATGTTGACACAGGTATGGAGCTAGAGGAGATGGATGTCGGGAAAATGAAAGAAGAGATGTTTAAACTCAAGCAGCAAATGGCTGAGATGTACCAAGCCTGGTCTACAGGACAGTTACCCCCATCTCACCCAAATAACCCTGCTCCATCAATGACCCAAACTCAGGATAATATCACCACTGAATTATCCCCAAATTTCCCCATTTACCAGCACTACCGAGGCACCACCTCTCAGACACCACAGTCTCCACCTCCAAAACTAGTTCCGTACTTTCCTCCAACTATGACTCCTGTTTTCGTAGCACCTCCCCCTGCTACATTTCACAAATCTCCTAGTGAGCCTATATTCTAGGCCCAGGACAACCAATATTACCCCCGGAGCCCACCTTCAAAGCCTCCGAAATCAATTCAACTGCTCCTCGGTTTGATCTCCCAACCGAAATTGACAAGCCAGCCAAAAATGCTGAGCAAAAAGAGATATTCAGGAAGGTCAAGAGTCTAGAACAATCGTTCAGAGACATGCGAGGATTAGGTGGGCAAGTCAGTGTAGCCTACAAAGATTTATGCTTATTCCCCAATGTACAATTTCCAGTTGGCTTCAAGATGCCCAAATTTGACCTATACAGCGGGCACGATGACCCAGTAGCCCACTTAAGGGGTTTCTGTAGCAAGATGCGAGGAGCTGGGGGAAAGGATGAATTATTGATGGCTTACTTCAGTCAAAGTCTAAGCAGATCAGCTTTGGAGTGGTATACACGCCAGGACCATGGAAGATGGTACACCTGGGATGACCTGGCACAGGCATTCGCATACCATTTCCAATACAATCTGGAAATCATCCCAGATCGATTATCTTTGACAAAATTTGAGAAGAAGCACAATGAAAGCTTCAGAGAGTATGGTTTTCGGTGGAGAGAACAGGCAGCAAGAGTGGATCCTCCTATGAAGGAGAGTGAAATGGTAGACTACTTCCTCCAAGCCTTGGAACCGACTTACTATGCCCACTTGGTTTCAGCGGTTGGGAAATCATTCAACGAAGTAGTGAAGATGGGAGGTATGGTGGAAGAAGGCCTCAAGACAAATAAAATCATGAGCTATTCAGCAATTAAGGCAACTACTCAAGCTATTCAAGGCGGGGTAGGAGGAATCGGAAGAAAGAAGAGGGAGGAAGCAACAGTAGTTGATTCAGGAATTTGGTCGGGACCCAGAGGTTCACCGCTTTACTATAATCAACCACGACCTCGCCAATCAGCTTACCACCATGATTCATCCCAACACTACCATCACCCTTTAGAGCCTCATTTTTCCATTAACCATGCTCAAGCATACAATCAGCCACCTGTTCACACCAATTGGCGTGCTCCGGTCACACCAAATACTTACCCACGAGCCTATCCCAGACCAGGTTTCAGGCCTAGGCCAGCATTCAGGGGAGAAAGGGAACAGAAAAAGAAAACTTACACTCCATTGGGAGAGTCTTACACCAGTCTGTTCCACAGGCTGAGACAGCTAGACATGCTGAGACCAATACAATCCAAGCTACCCAATCCTCCTCCAAAGAATCTGGATTACACCATTAGCTGTGAATATTGCTCCGGTGCACCAGGCCATGATACGGAGAAATGTTGGCATTTGAAAAATGCAATACAAGAGCTGATTGATACTAATAAAATCGAGGTTCAAACCCCCGAAGCCCCAAATATCAATAGAAATCCAATGCCAGCCCATCAAGAGGCTAATATGATAGAAATCATACAAGCTGATGGGGAGACAAAGAAGCCGTCACAAACTGTCATGATGATCAAATCTCATGAAACCAATCCAGATAAGCAGTTAACAGAGGAGAAGCCGGTGTCTAAGCAAAACAAAAATGGTGATGAACCATCTATGATAGTCGATGAGGGATCATCGAGCAAAGTTGCCGCAAAACAAGAAAGGCCGAAAGTGATAGTACCAGGGGTTGCTAACAAACCCATTATATTCGTGGAAGGAGCCCGTACAGATCGGGTTATTATTGCACCTGTAATCCAGCTGCCGGTCATCAACAACAAAGCCATCCCATGGAACTATGAACGGGTGACTGTAATGTACAAGGGCAAAGAAATCAAGGAAGAAGTGTGTGAGGTGCAAGGCTTGACACGTTCGGGAAGATGTTTTACTCCCGAAGAGTTGAGAAAAACTAAAAACAATCCAACGCCAACAAAGAGAGCTGTGACGGAAGAAGAGGCGGAGGAGTTTTTAAGAAAAATGAAACTCCATGATTATTCTGTTGTGGATCAATTAAAGAAGACCCCCGCTCAAATTTCATTGTTGTCATTACTGATACATTCAGAGGAGCACCGTCTGGCTTTGATGAAAATCCTGAATGAGGCTCATGTTCCTGAAAAGATCTCTGTAAATCATTTGGGAAAAATAGCCAACAGAATCTTTGAGACAAACAGAATTACATTTGCTGATGATGAATTACCTGTGGAAGGTACCGAGCACAACAGAGCTCTTTACCTCACCGTGAAATGTGAAAACTCCGTAGTAACCCGGGTATTGGTTGACAATGGGTCCAGTGCAAACATATGCCCTCTCTCCACTTTAAACAAATTAAAAATTAAAGAGGAGAGGATCCAAAAGAATAGTATCTGCGTACGAGGATTTGACGGTGGAAGCAGAGATTCATTTGGCGACATAGTGTTGGAACTAACTATAGGGCCAGTTGAATTCACAATGGAATTCCAAGTGTTGGACATGACTGTTTCTTACAACTTGTTGTTGGGTCGACCATGGATCCATGCTGCTAAAGCAGTCCCGTCAACACTACATCAGGCTGTCAAGTTTGAATGGGATCATCAAGAAATAGTCGTGCATGGAGAAGAAAGTTTAAATGCTCACAACAGTACCATTGTACCGGTCGAGGGAACAGAAATTGACCAAGGACCATGGGTATACCAAGTGTCCGACACGGTGTCGGTAGAGAAAATTCCAGAAGGGAAATACCTTCCGAATCCAAAGATATCCTCTGCATCAGTCATGGTAGCTTATGAAATGTTAAAGAATGGCTTTATACCCGGCAAAGGTCTGGGCTTATCTCTGCAAGGAATTGTACAACCAGTATCTCTCCCCGAGAACTGGGGAACATTCGGTTTAGGGTTCATACCCACCGCCAATGACGTGATAAGGGCCAGGAAGTTGAAACACCGAGCATGGGTTCTTCCAAAACCAGTACCACATCTGTCAAAGTCTTTTGTCAAGACCAGTGCTAAAAATCGCCCGATAACAACAATTCCTAAATCCCGGGTCAATCCTGAAGAGGAATTAATTGAAAGGTTCGAGAAATTGTTTAGTGATGTGAATATGTTGGAAAGCGGAGAAGGGTGTAGCAACGCAGAAGTTCAATTCGTTGGGCCAGAAACAAAGCTCAATAATTGGAAAGCCACTCCTCTCCCAATTCGAAAGGAGTCTTGGTAGTTTATTTTGATTTTCTTTCAGTTTGTTTGGGTTACTTCAGGGTTGTAATCCCAAAGCTTATCTTACAGTTTGTTTGAAGTGTGCAAACCTTGTTATCTTTCATCATCCAATAAAAAGCAGTTTCCTTTTTATTATCATTCCTGATAGTTTTCTTTTCTTTTTCTTCTTTCCTGTACAGTTCCTTTTACGCTGGCTCTAGTGATATGGCATGCATGAGGAATCCTCAGCCCAGTCTTAAAAATCAATCTGGTTCCGAAGTAATAATTCAAGAAATATATTGTGATTATGAATCAGAATATGATGAAGATGAGGTTTTTGAAGAGATTAGTAAAGAGTTAATTCACTTTGAGGAAAAAATCAAACCTAACTTGAGTGATACCGAGGACGTCAATATAGGGGACACGAGTAATGTCCGGGAAACTAAAATAAGTGTCCATCTCGAACCAAAGATCCGAGAGGAGTTAATTAAAGCACTCATAGAATTCAAAGATGTTTTTGCATGGTCGTATGACGACATGCCGGGCTTGAGCACTGATTTAGTGGTCCACAAATTGCCCACCGATCCAACGGTGCCTCCTGTCAAGCAGAGGCTGAGAAAATTCAAGCCTGATATGAGTGTGAGAATTAAGGAAGAAATCACCAAACAATTGGAAGCAAAGGTCATTCGAGTCACTCGATATCCTGTTTGGTTAGCTAATGTCGTTCCTGTGCCAAAGAAAGATGGCAAAATTAGAGTATGCGTCGACTATCGCAATCTCAACAAAGCAAGTCCAAAGGATAATTTCCCATTACCCAATATCCATATTTTGATCGACAATTGTGCCAAGCATGATATAGGGTCTTTCGTGGATTGTTATGCCGGGTATCATCAAATTCTAATGGATGAAGAAGATGCAGAAAAGACGGCATTCATCACACCATGGGGAACTTATTGCTACCGGGTAATGCCATTCGGTTTAAAGAACGCCGGAGCAACCTATATGAGAGCAATGACCACAGTGTTTCATGATATGATACACAAGGAGATTGAGGTATACGTGGACGATGTGATCATAAAATCAAAGCATCAGGCCGACCACGTTGGGGATTTGAGGAAGTTCTTCTTAAGACTTCGCAGGTACAACCTCAAGCTTAACCCTGCCAAGTGCGCATTTGGAGTTCCGTCTGGAAAATTGTTGGGATTCATAGTCAGTCGACGAGGCATCGAGCTAGACCCCTCAAAGATCAAAGCCATCCAAGAACTGCCACCTCCAAGAAATAAAACTGAAGTAATGAGTTTGTTGGGGAGGTTAAATTACATCAGCAGGTTTATTGCTCAGCTCACAACAACCTGTGAGCCAATTTTCAAATTGTTAAAAAGGATGTTGCGGTCAAATGGACCGATGAGTGTCAAGAAGCGTTCGATAAAATAAAAGGGTACTTGTCAAACCCACCCGTGTTGGTCCCGCCAGAGCCAGGAAGACCTTTGATTCTTTACTTGACGGTTTTGGAAAATTCATTTGGTTGCGTATTGGGGCAACATGACCTCACTGGCAGAAAAGAACAGGCCATCTACTACCTTAGCAAGAAGTTCACAGCTTATGAGGTTAAGTATACTCATCTGGAAAAGACATGTTGCGCCCTAACATGGGTAGCTCAAAAATTGAAACACTATTTGTCATCCTACACTACTTACCTCATTTCTCGGTTGGATCCATTGAAATACATTTTTCAAAAGCCTATGCCAACGGGAAGACTTGCAAAGTGGCAGATATTGCTCACAGAATTTGACATCATCTATGTGACTCGAACTGCAATGAAGGCTCAAGCGCTGGCCGATCATTTGGCCGAAAACCCGGTCGATGAGGAATATGAGCCGTTGAAAACGTATTTTCCTGATGAGGAAACAATGCATATCGACGAGGTGGAGCAAATTGAAAAACCTGGCTGGAAACTTTTCTTTGATGGAGCTGCTAACATGAAAGGAGTCGGAATAGGAGCTGTAATCATTTCTGAAACAGGGCATCACTATCCTGTTACGGCTCAACTACGATTTTATTGCACCAATAATATGGCTGAATATGAAGCTTGCATTTTGGGGTTAAGGCTAGCTGCAGACATGGGTATCCGAGAAATCTTAGTCATGGGAGATTCGGATCTTTTGGTACATCAAATTCAAGGAGAATGGGAAACCCGAGACTTGAAGCTCATCCCATACCGACAATGTCTACATGATCTTTGTCAGCGGTTTCAATCAGTGGAATTCCAACATATTCCAAGAATCCATAATGAGGTTGCTGATGCATTGGCTACCCTGGCATCAATGTTGCACCATCCGGACAAAGCTTATGTAGATCCAATACATATTCAAGTCCACGATCAGCACGCTTATTGCAATATGGTTGAAGAAGAATTTGATGGTGAACCATGGTTCCACGACACATCAAGGAGTATATCAGGATGGGGATATATCCCGCACAAGCCACAGGAGACCAAAAGAGGACCATTAGGCGATTGGCAAATGGATTCTTCTTAAGCGGAGGAGTTTTGTATAAAAGAACACCAGATCTTGGATTATTAAGATGCATAGATGCCAGACAAGCTACAACTGTCATGTCTGAAGTACATTCAGGAGTTTGCGGACCCCACATGAGTGGATATGTGTTGGCAAAGAAAATCCTCCGAGCTGGTTACTATTGGCTTACCATGGAGCGAGATTGTATCAGTTTTGTGCGCAAGTGTCATCAATGCCAAATACACGGAGATTTGATTCATTCTCCACCATCCGAGTTGCACACAATGTCGGCACCATGGCCCTTCGTTGCCTGGGGCATGGATGTAATTGGACCAATTGAGCCGGCAGCATCCAATGGGCACAGGTTCATTCTGGTAGCTATTGATTATTTCACCAAATGGGTTGAGGCCAAGACATTCAAATCAGTGACCAAGAAAGCTGTGGTCGATTTTGTCCACTCAAATATCATATGTCGATTCGGAATCCCGAAGGTGATCATCACAGATAACGGTGCTAATCTTAACAGCAACCTAATGAAGGAAGTATGTCAACAGTTTAAGATTACACATCGCAACTCTACCCCATATCGGCCCAAGGCGAATGGAGCAGTAGAAGCAGCCAACAAAAACATAAAGAAGATACTTCGGAAAATGGTAGAAGGTTCAAAACAATGGCATGAAAAATTACCATTTGCATTATTGGGATACCGCACTACTGTTCGCACTTCAGTAGGAGCCACTCCTTATTTGTTGGTATATGGCACTGAAGCAGTAATTCCTGCAGAAGTTGAGATTCCTTCCCTTCGGATCATCGCCGAAGCAAAGATTGATGATGATGAATGGGTCAAAACCCGTCTAGAACAGTTAAACTTGATTGATGAAAAATGATTGACCGCAGTATGCCATGGTCAATTATATCAAAGAAGAATAGAAAGAGCATACAACAAAAAGGTGCGTCCCCGGAAGTTTGAAGTAGGTCAGCATGTGCTGAAACGTATTCTTCCACATCAGGTTGAAGCAAAAGGCAAATTTGCCCCGAATTGGCAAGGACCATTCATTGTGACCAGAGTATTATCGAATGGTGCACTATGCTTAACAGACATTGAAGGCAAGTGCATAGACATCGCGATCAATTCTGACGCGGTAAAGAGATATTATGCATGAATTTTTGAATGTTTGTATTTAGCATTATTTCGAAGATTGGAATGACAAAGGCAATTTATTCTGCTATCCGAAACACTATACCCTTTGTTTCCCCTTTGATCCATACTTGTTTCTTTCCTACCCTCTCTTGGAATCAATGAAAATCAAGTATGAAATAAAAAAAAAATCACTATTATTTAGTGAACTACGTTTGACCTGATTCCTCAAAGAAGGATACGTAGGCGCCTCACGGCTCGGTCATAGGGTGCACAATATACATAAAATGTGCACAAAAAGAAACATCAAGCGACCCCAATCAAGGAACTGGGGCAAGAATTGTATTGGAAATAAGAAAAAGATTCCAAGAGTTGTAATTTTAAACACATACCAAAACTGTTTAGCTTTTAATACCTTTTCCATTTCTAACCCCATACCAGAAAGACCTTTCGACCAATCTTAGAAAAATGCTGAGTCAAGCAAATGAAGATGGTTCATAATACTCTGGTACAAACAAGAAAAGAAAGTAAAAATGAGAGAGTCTTATAGGTGAAAACCCACACGGGCACCATAAGGCGACGGAAGTTGAGAGAAAAGTAAAATGAGAGAGTCTTATTGGTGAAAACCTTCGTGGGCACCATAAGGCGAAAAGGAAGTGAGAAATGAACAAATTAGGAAAGTTTATCGGTGAAAACTCTTTGAGACGTTGCAAGTCCAACAGGTCTGTGAAATGAAAAATGAGGTTGGATTATGGGAATTTTGGCAAAAAACAAAAATGAGACGATTGAAAGGAGATTGATTAAAAGACTGGGTTAATTAATCCGAAATGCATACCCTGATCATTGGTGCCAGTAACTCCAATCAGATAAGTTTTTATTCTTTCTCCAACAATCATCCAAGCTTGGATTTTTCTTTTCATTCTATAATTGTCGAAATCAGCGTATTTCGTCACTAATAATCTTACTTTTTTAAAAGCTTTGAGATAAGTTTTATTCCAAAAATAAGAAGGAATGTCAAGGTATACTACCAAGATTCAAGGTAACATGATACAAAATACGGCCACAAAAGGTGGGAGATAAAAGATATGGGTATAAGAAAGGTGAAATCAAAAGTGGATCAGCAAAGTCAGAAGGGACATATGATTACAGTTAAAAGGGTTTGAAGGAAAACGTACAGAGAGGAATCCTATAGTCAAGGATCAATTACAAGAACAAAACAGTCTTTTCAACCATTCCAAGGCAATAAAGAGAAACGAAGAGAAGCATCACCATCGGCAAGAATACCCCAGTCAACCACCCTGCTTTAAACTAACGAAGTTTTCTTTGATTTAAAACAGGGGCAAATACAATATTTGTGTCAGGAAATACCTGGTAAAGAATCAAAGAAGTCAGGCATCCACCTGGAGAATGAGGATGAGAAAAAGAAGTCAGGCGTCCACCTGGAGAATGAGGATGAGAATCAAAGAAGTCAGGCGTCCACCTGGAGAATGAGGATGAGAAAAAGAAGTCAGGCGTCCACCTGGAGAATGAGGATGAGAATAAAAGAAGTCAGGCGTCCACCTGGAGAATGAGGATGAGAATCAAAGAAGTCAGGCGTCCACCTGGAGAATGAGGATGAAGAATTGAGGAAGTCAGGCATCCACCTGGAGAATGAGGATGAGAATTAAAGAAGTCAGGCGTCCACCTGGAGAATGAGGATGAGAAAAAGAAGTCAGGCGTCCACCTGGAGAATGAGGATGAGAATCAAAGACGTCAGGCGTCCACCTGGAGAATGAGGATGAGAATCAAAGAAGTCAGGCGTCCACCTGGAGAATGAGGATGAAGAATTGAGGAAGTCAGGCGTCCACCTGGAGAATGAGGATGAGAATTAAAGAAGTCAGGCGTCCACCTGGAGAATGAGGAAGAGAAAAAGAAGTCAGGCGTCCACCTGGAGAATGAGGATGAGAATCAAAGAAGTCAGGCGTCCACCTGGAGAATGAGGATGAGAATCAAAGAAGTCAGGCGTCCACCTGGAGAATGAGGATGAAGAATTGAGGAAGTCAGGCATCCACCTGGAGAATGAGGATGAGAATTAAAGAAGTCAGGCGTCCACCTGGAGAATGAGGCGTCCACCTGGAGAATGAGGATTAAGAATCAAAGAAGTCAGGCGTCCACCTGGAGAATGAGGATGAAGAATTGAGGAAGTCAGGCGTCCACCTGGAGAATGAGGATGAGAATTAAAGAAGTCAGGCGTCCACCTAGAGAATGAGGATGAAGAATTAAAGAAGTCAGGCGTCCACCTGGAGAATGAGGATGAAGAATTGAGGAAGTCAGGCGTCCACCTGGAGAATGAGGATGAGAAAAAGAAGTCAGGCGTCCACCTGGAGAATGAGGATGAGAATTAAAGAAGTCAGGCGTCCACCTGGAGAATGAGGATGAGAATTAAAGAAGTCAGGCGTCCACCTGGAGAATGAGGATGAAGAATTGAAGAAAGTCAGGCGTCCACCTGGAGAATGAGGATGAGAATCAAAGAAGTCAGGCGTCCACCTGGAGAATGAGGATGAGAATCAAAGAAGTCAGGCATCAACCTGGAGAATGAGGATGAAGAATTGAGGAAGTCAGGCGTCCACCTGGAGAATGAGGATGAGAATTAAAGAAGTCAGACGTCCACCTGGAGAATGAGGATGAAGAATTAAAGAAGTCAGGCGTCCACCTGGAGAATGAGGATGAAGAATTGAGGAAGTCAGGCGTCCACCTGGAGAATGAGGATGAGAAAAAGAAGTCAGGCGTCCACCTGGAGAATGAGGATGAGAATTAAAGAAGTCAGGCGTCCACCTGGAGAATGAGGATAAAGAATTGAGGAAGTCAGGCGTCCACCTGGAGAATGAGGATGAGAATTAAAGAAGTCAGGCGTCCACCTGGAGAATGAGGATGAGAAAAGAAGAAGTCAGGCGTCCACCTGGAGAATGAGGATGAAGAATTGAGGAAGTCAGGCGTCCACCTGGAGAATGAGGATGAGAATCAAAGAAGTCAGGCATCCACCTGGAGAATGAGGATGAGAAAAAGAAGTCAGGCGTCCACCTAGAGAATGAGGATGAGAAAAGAAGAAGTCAGGCGTCCACCTGGAGAATGAGGATCAGAAAAAGAAGTCAGGCGTCCACCTGGAGAATGAGGATGAGAAAAAGAAGTCAGGCGTCCACCTGGAGAATGAGGATGAAGAATTGAGTAAGTCAGGCGTCCACCTGGAGAATGAGGATGAAGAAAGAAAAGAAGCAGTTAAGGCACCCACCTGAAGAACGAGGGAATGCAATTGAAGTGTTGAAATCAAAAGCCCGCTCATATGAAAAAAGGAGCACACTTAGAATCAATAAAGCAGAGGAGTCCAACAAAATCCCCAGCGAGAAACAACAAGAGTCCCAAAAGAAAATATGGGACACAATGAAAAGGAATACGGAATAGTCCAAATGCCCAAGAGTCACCAAGATATCAAGACAACAAGAAACGCAAGGGCATGATCTAGATAAGATTTTTATAATTCTTGTACCATAATCTAGTTTAGTTTTTTGTATTACCTTTGAAGTAAGGTGTAATAAGGAGGTCAGCAAGCAGTAAAAACAGCACGAAGCAGCAGTAACATCACAGTCCCACGGTAGTCCCAGCTACCAAAAACTTCCCGAACTACATTGACCTGATTCCTTTATAGCCAAGGATATGTAGGAAACCTTTGAAGCAGAGGTTCGGTCAAATCTTTCAAAAAATGCTTCCCACGGAGTATTCGAACGGGCAAAAATCGCTCGTATCCGCTCACTTTATCTTTGCACGAAAACTCTTCGAGCTTCCGCACAAAGAGGGGCAGCTGTGAGCACGTGATTTTTGCCTTATGAAAACTACTCCAAAATAAATCAAAAAATAAAATAAATTTCTTTTACTGTGTAATTTTTGAATTTGCGTTGTTAAATATTTGTTTTATGTCCGTAAATATTTACGGTGTCATAATAGAATGAAAAAATAAAATAAAATACATGTTGAATGCATATAGGATTTAATTATGTAATTAAAAAGATAATTTAAACAAAATCACAAAAATATGCAATAGTTCTATTTTAAATATTCCACTGTGTGATTGATGTTTTGTCTATGTGTTAAATAATTGTTATAGAATAATTAATATATTTTTGTGAAGTTAAAATTATTTTATAATTAAAATTAGAAATCTAATTAGAAAAAAATGAAAAAAAATAATACATATACACAAAATCGGACCTGGATTAAAATCCAGGCCCAAATCGAATTAATTCCCCCCTCACAGCCCAATCCAAACCAACCTGTCCGGTCCAACTCATGAGTAAATCCAAACGACGACGTTTGGTCACACTCCATCAAGGACCGTTGGATTAAATCAATCCAACGGCTGATATCCCCTACCCTTACCCGTAATCCGTAACCCGACCCATTGACCCGATTCAGTCCGACCCCAACGTTAAACCAAACGACGTCGTTTGGTTAAGTGAGATGATCCTGACCGTGAATCTTACTTGATCGGACGGACAAGATCAATCCACCCCTCCCCTATATAAGTTCCAGACCCCTACCCCGGCCCCCTAACTAAACACCCCCCTTCCTTACTATTCATCATCGTCCCCAAACCCCCACTCCTAACCCTAGCCGCCCTAGGATCCCACCGCCTGAAACCCGGCGGCATCAACGCCGCCGGTCACCAAAATAACACCCTAGAATCCCCTGAACATCCTCTACACAGATCTAACATTGGTTTCCTTCGAATCAGGCCCCAACTCTTCGAATCTTAAATCGAAGGTTGGCCTGAAAACCTTATCTTCTCCGATGACCTCCAAAATAACACCACAGTTTCTCCTAAATTCCCTCACCAAGGATCTGTTAGTTGCATGGTTCGAATCATACTGGAACTACTCGAATCTTCATTTGAAGATTCGAGTACAACCTGACCTTATCCCAACCTACTTCAAACTCACACCAGTTACCCCCCTGACCTCCCTCGTGCCTAGAACATCTTTGGTTTCCCTCGAATCTAACCAGAAATGAGTAAATCTCAAATCGAACTTTCAAGAACCCTAAAAATACCAGACTTTTGGATTCTGTACAGATTGAATAAAGATTGAGGTTTAATCGACCTTAGTCGAAGTATTTTCAGTGGAAAATACTTCGACTAAGGTCTGTTTGATTTCAAACAAAGTCCAAATCCAAGTCGAGTTGAGTTCAGCTGAATTTAAAGGTTCAGAGGTAATTTCTGTTTCTTATGTGCATTCTATGTGTATTCTATGTTCGTTTCATTAGTTTGTTTAATTTTTCATAATTTTCTAGTCAAATTTTTGTTATACTGTCCCCTACCCGTCAACTTGATTCTAAATGTGAATTGTTTCTGTTGATTGTGATTATGTACAATGTGTGTAATCGACTCGACTAAGTTCGTCGATTAGTTATATCATAAATCCTGCTTCTGAAAATGTTGACTGAAATAACCTGTTTTGGATGGATTATTTTGCTATAATCAGTTAATTAGTTATTGTTAATCAGTTGGTTCTTGTTTAATAAATCCATCAAATGGACGTTATATGTGTGTTGTTTTCTGAACATTAAGTTCAGAACATTGTCAATATATTGACAATGCTCCTGTTTGTTTGATCTTAGTTCAAAAGCTGAGTTCAGTTGAATTATTAGGCTGAATTCAGTATAATGTTGTTATGATGTTAGTTCTGAATTCAAGTTCACAAAGGTTGGGTAAATACAATTGTATTAGGAGGTTAATCATTAGGAATTGGTTGTTAGCTGCTAGACAAGTTTTAATTCAGATAACTTGCTAAAATCTAAGACAGTAATACCAGTAGAAAACAGTAGGTCAGGGACATTTCTGGGATAGAACAATGAGGATAATATGTTAATAGCAATGTGCTGAAAGTGGAAGTTAATGGCTATAATTTAAGATACTAATGGGGAACAAGGGATAATGGGCTGCTGAAAAACAGGATAATAGCACTCAATAGGATTTAAAGTATTCAAAAGTAGTTTTAATGGAACTTTTCTAATTTTTAAAGGAGAAAAGGGCCCTGGCAGCACTAGAAGGGTATAGGACAATCTTGTATAAATAGAGGGGGATTGAGACTGATTTAAGAGAGCTGAAAAAAAAAATCAGATTTGAAAGCAGATTTTAAGAAGAAAAAGAGAGTGTGAGATTTGAGAGTTTTCAGAGAGAATTTAGAAGAGAGCTTTGGACAGACTTTGAGAGTTTTTCAGACAGAAAAACAGAATTTAGGAGAATTTAGACAAACTTTAAGAGATTTAGAGAGGAAGAGAAAAAATCTGAAAAGATACAGTTTTCAGACAGAAAGATAGAGCTTAATGGGACTGGAAGGGTTACAGTCATAATAAATTTGAAGGAGGGTTACAGTCACACACACACACAGATACAACAGCAGAAACAGAAAATCAGAAAAATGGAAATTTGAAACCGAAAAGAAACTGAAATCTGAAATGTTGTTCTTTTGTTGAATCTGTTCAACTTTATTTGGTTCCACTGATTCAGTTAACATCTAAAGTGTCTTTTAAAAATAACTGTACTGTGCATCTGTTTTCTTCGGGTCTTATTATTGCTCAAATCTGTGGGAATACTGGTATTTTGCTGAGTTTGTTACTGCTGCTACTGCTGGAATTTACTCCTTCCACCTTCATTTTCAGGTACATGTCTTTTAAATTTCATGTTGGAAAGAGATTCAACATGACTAATCAATGAAGCTTGAATTGCAATTCTGTTTTCCATTTGTCCAAGTTCATCAATTTAAATTTCATTTTTTTATGTTAGTTAATTAGTAGTGAATTCAATTTGATAACTATGAGTTAATTGTCTTACCTTGAAATTCATATAAGGCTTTGTAATAATGTTAGCTCTTCATCTCATTAGTTTTGTCATGTTTGAACTGTCAAGGTAGGAAACATGATATAAAGATTGGCCATTAACTAGGCCTTGTGACATTGTTAGTTGAATTAAAAATAGCGTGAAAAATTTAAAAACCATATTGCTAGTTTATTCTGATAATCTAATTTAGTTGTGGAAGGAATGATATAAGTTGTACGTTCATATGTGGCATTATAACAGGTATCTATAGAACCACTAGTGGATGGTAAGTTGAGTTGTTATGGCTCATTATGATGTTAAAGTATTACGAATGTTTCAAAACATACAAATATGAATATATGGCATGTAAGGCAATGTTGTTAATCACTTTGTATAATAATTCCCTTTCTTATCAATTTAATGCTTATTTACCATCCTAAATAAGTAATTAGGCCTATTGGATTAAAAGCAAGTATATGAGAATAAGATGAGATATACAAATTGCAACACTTTAAGTCAATGACAATTAGAAATGGGATTTGCACTAATTAAATAATAAAAAAATTGTTCCAAAATACTTCTTCCTTTCATAAATCATGTTTGTTAGTTTCATATACAATTCATCCTTTGGCATATATATGTTGTATTTGTTTGAATCATATTTTTATTCTTTTCTTCGAATTTGAATAGCGGGATGAATATAATTTATACTCGGAAATTATAATCGACGGACAACCTTTAATAGATTGTGAAATTCTTTTCAAAGAATTCAAAGGCCTCTAAAGTGGGAGTTCTCATGATTTTCACATAAAAAATGTATGATATAATAAATAATTTGTGAAAAGTCCATAATACTATTAACAAAGATTTTGCGCAATCAGGGATGCGTTCGCGCACCCTGATTATATTTTAAAAGTAAATTCGGATTATGCGTACGCGCAATTTCGAGCGAATATTTAATAAAACGAATTTATTTAAAAAAAATATTAAATAATTTCATATAATCCGAGGTGTGCAGTTCATTATCTAAATAAAAAGGGTGATGATGTTCCTGATTTTATTTTTAATTTTCGAATATATATTTTTTATAAAAACTATAACATGGATGATTTTATTGTGTACACGTACGCGTGGCACAATCCCCGGTAATTATAAAAGATATATAATACGAATATACGTACGCGTAATTCGTCATAAACAATAAGTAAAAAGCGGTAGTAAAATCATGCAATAAAAATGTATTTAATAAAATCAAGATAATTAAGCCAAGAATGAAAGCAGTTGAGCGACCGTGCTAGAACCACGGAATTCGGAAATGCCTAACACCTTCTTCCGGATTAACAAAATTCCTTACTCAGGATTTCTGGTTCGCAGAATAATAAACAGAGTCATATTCTCCTCGATTCAGGGATTAAAATTGGTGACTTGGGACGCCTTAAAATTTCCAGGTGGCGACTCTGAAATAATTAAATAAATCCCGTTTCGACTGTCCTTTAATTGGAGAAAACTCCCCTTGTACCCTCATGGGGGTATGTAAAAAGGAGGTGCGACAGGTGTTGTCCCCTTGTACTCCCCGAGGGGCTGATTCTATTGGTATTGTGCCCGAGGGGCGGTTTTTATATGTTTATCTCTTCTAGGTACCTGTCATTTACTTGTTTAACTGTTAAAAAGGTATTTTAAAGAAGCTTAAACTAAACTAAGGTGTTTTGATGTGATTTCACTGTTTTATTACACTTTACTGGTTTTACTTTGCCTCTGTATAGCATGTTGTTGTGTTTTTACATGATTTCTTATCGCTCAGTCTTCATTTATTGTTATTACTCACTGAGTTGGAGTACTCACTTTATTCCCTGCACCCTGTGTGCAGATTCGGGCGCTTCAGGTCCTGCTAGCGAGGGTTGACAACTTCCAGCAGATTTTCGGAGTCCACTAGGTAGCCGCTCGGCGTTCACAGCCCAGTTTTTCTCCCTCTTATCACTATTTCTTTTCCCTTGTACTGGATTTTTTAATAGACTGTGTAGTCCCTTTTTCGTATTCCTAGACTTATGTTAGATGCTCATAACTGGTGACACCTTGATGTCGGGCTGTGTTTGGTTTTTCGCAGTTGCTATATTAAACTTTATTATGGAATTTATCATGTTTTATGACTTAATTATGAATTATTATTATCTATCAATTTAATTGGGTGTTGTGTCAGCTGGCCTTGTCTTCACGACATGCACCATCATGACCGGGTATGGGTTTAGGGTCGTGACAAGTTGGTATCAGAGCCTAGGTTACATAGGTCTCACGAGTCATGAACAGGTTTAGTAGAGTCTCGTGGATCGGTACAGAGACGTTTGTATTTATCCTCGAGAGGCTGCTGAACCTTTAGGAAAAACTTCATATTCTTGAAATTCTTGTCATGCGAATCTGTTGATCTAAGTATTAAACTTCTGTTATTCTATTCTCTCACAGATGGTGAGGACACGCGCTACCAATCAGGATGGACGACCACCAGTACCACCAGCTATGGCCACTAGAGACCGAGGATGCGGTCGTGATCGTGGTCGCGGTAGGGTCAGGGGTGTGGCCCGCACAACAGCTAGGGGAGCACCGGTAGATCCACCAGCCACCCCAGTTCAGGATCAGGTCCCAATTGTGGACGCTCCAGCTTTACTAGCTCAGGCACCAGCATGGCCCATTGTGATTCCGGGTCTTCAGGAGGCCGTGGCTCAGATTTTATCAGTATGCACTGTCTAACTCAGGCAGTTTCAGTTACTACATCCGCAACTACTTCTCAGGCCGGGGGAGGCACTCAGACTCCCGCCGCTCGCACACTTGAGCAGGTCGTGCAGGGACTTCAAACACTGGGGGCACATCCAGCCCAGCCGGTTGCAGCTGCTCAGGACTGTGTAGCTCCTGCCATACCAGAGGACGAGCAGCGTAGGTCGGAGAGGTTTGGTAGACTTCGGTCTCCGACTTTCAGTGGTACAAAGGGCGAGGATGCCCAGGGTTTCTTGGACAAGTGTTAGAGGATTCTTTGTACAGCGGGTATTCTGGAGACCAGCGGGGTTGCTTTTACTACTTTCAGTTTTATGGAGCCGCCTTCACTTAGTGGGAGGCTTATGAGAGGCGTAGGCCTATTGGTGCATCACCCCTTACATGGAAGCAGTTCTCCGTTCTCTTTTTTGAGAAGTATGTGCCACCGTCTCGCAGAGAGGAGCTGCGCAGGCAGTTCGAGTGATTACGTCAGGGAGAGATGACTGTGACGCAGTATGAGATGAGGTTCTCCGAGTTAGCTCGTCATGCTATTTGGTTGGTTCCGATAGATAGAGATAGGATTAGGAGGTTTGTTGATGGCCTCACTTATCAGCATTGTATTCTCATGACCAGGGAGAGGGTGTCTAGTGCTACTTTTGAGGAGGTTGTAGACATTGCTCATGAGATCGAGTCAGTTCGTCGCCAGGAGAGAGATAAGAGGGAGGCCAAGAGGCCTCGAGGATCTGGTAGTTGTGGTGGTGCTTATTCGAGAGGTCAGTTTCAGCATGGCAGGGGGTGTCCATTCAGGCATGCTCAACCAGCTCGCCCAGGTTATCGTGGGGCGTCATCGGGTCATGGCTCTCACTGTTCTCATTAGGGCCAACCATCACTTAGTGCCCTTCCAGCTCAGAGTTCGTCTCGTGCTCCATCAGTTCAGGGTTCTTCTATGCTAGGTGCATCTACTAGTCATTTCGATTTTAGGGGTTCCCTTCAGTCCCCGTCTCCAACACCCCGGGAGTTCCTATGACTGTGGTAAGATGGGTCATATGTGGAGGCAGTGTCCTCGTCATCATACGGGTTCATCTTATCAGAGGAGTTAGCCATGGACTTCAGTACCAGTTACTTTACTACCACCTACCCAGCCAGCTAGGGGTGGAGGTTAGTCAGCCAGGGGTCACCCTAGAGGGGGAGGTCGATCAGGTGGCGGTTAGGCCCATTTTTATGCATTTCCATCTAGACCTGATGCTATTGCTTTAGACGTCGTGATCACATGTATTGTACACATAGATGCCTTTGTATTATTTGATCCCGGTTCCAGTTATTCTTATGTGTCATCATACTTTGCTCATTATTTGGATGCGCCCCGTGAGTCTCTTGTTTCACCTATTCATGTATCTACTCCGGTGGGTGATACTATTGTTGTAGACCGTGTGTACCGATCGTGTGTGGTGACTATTGGGGGTCTAGAGACTCGAGTGGACCTTTTGTTGTTATGTATGGTGGATTTCGATGTTATTTTGGGCATGGATTGGCTATATTCGTGTCGTGCTATTCTGGACTGTCATGCTAAGATAGTCACATTGGCTATATCGGGTGTGCCACAGATTGAGTGGCAAAGTTTGACTGATTTTGTTCCCAGTATGGTAATCTCATTCTTGAAGGCCCAACGTATGGTTGGGAAGGGTTGTCTTTTGTATTTAGCCTTTGTGAGGGATGTCAGTGCAAAGACTCCTAGTATTGATTGTGTTCAAGTTGTGAGGGATTTTCCCGACGTGTTTCCTGTAGACCTGCCAGGCATGCCACCAGATAAGGATATTGATTTTGGTATTGACCTGGTACCGGGCACTCATCCTATCTCTATTCCACCGTATCGTATGACACCAATGGAGTTGAAGGAGTTAAATGAGCAGCTTCAGGAACTCCTTGATAAGGGGTTCATTTGGCCTAGTGTGTCGCCTTGGGGTGCGCCGGTTCTATTTGTGAAGAAGAAGGATGGAACGATGAGGATGTGCATTGATTATAAATAGTTGAACAAAGTAACAGTTAAGAACAAGTATCCTTTGCCTCGCATTGATGATTTATTCGACCAGCTTCAGGGAGCGAGAATGTTCTCCAAGATTGATCCCTATTCAAGTTATTACCAGTTGAAGATCAGGGACTCAGATATTCTTATGACGGCTTTTAGGACCCGATATGGTCATTATGAGTTCTTGGTGATGTCTTTTGGGCTGACCAATGCCCCAACAACATTCATGCATTTGATGAACAACGTGTTCTGACCTTATCTCGACTCGTTGTCATAGTTTTCATTGATGATATTATGGTGTATTCGCGTAGTCAGGAGGAGCACGCGAAGCATTTGAGAGTTGTGTTGGAGAGATTAAGGGAGGAGAAACTTTATGCAAAATTCTCCACGTGTGAGTTTTGGCGCAGTTCTATGGTTTTCTTGGGGCACGTGGTGTCAAGTGAGGGTATTTAGGTTGATCCAAAGAGGATAGATGCGGTGCAGAGTTGGCCCATACCGTCCTCAGCCATAGAGATTCGCAACTTTCTTGGTTTGGTGGGCTATTATTGCCAGTTTGTTCAGGGATTTTCATCTATCGCATCGCCCTTGACCAAGTTAACTTAGAAGGGTGCCTTATTCAGGTGGTCGGATGAGTGTGAATAGAGCTTTCAGAAGCTCAAGATAGCCTTGACCACAACTCCAGTGTTAGTTTTGCCATCAGCTTTAGGTTCTTATATCGTGTATTGTGATGCTTCAAGAGTTGGTATTGGGTGTGTGTTGATGCAGAAGGGTAGAGTTATTGTTTATGCTTCTCGTCAGTTGAAGCCCCATAAGAAGAACTACCCTGTTCATGATTTGGAGTTGGCTTCCACTATTCACACGTTGAAGATTTGAAGGCATTATTTGTAAGGTGTGTCTTGTGAGGTGTTTACTGATCATCGTAGCCTCTAGCACTTGTTCAAGTAAAAGGATCTCAATTTGAGGTAGCGGAGATGGTTGGAGTTGTTAAAGGATTATGATATTACTATATTGTACCATCTGGGGAAGGCCAATGTGGTGGCCGATGCCTTGAGTAGGAAGGCGGTGAGTATGGGGAGTTTGGCATATATTCCAGTTGGGGAGAGACCTCTTGCAGTTTATCTTCAGGACTTGGCCAATCGATTCGTGAGGTTAGATATTTTGGAGCCTAGTTAGGTATTGACTTGTGTTATTTCTCGGTCTTCCTTATATGATCGCATCAAAGAGCGCCACTATGATGATCCTCATTTTCTTGTCCTTAAGGATAAAGTTCAGCACGATGATGCCAGAGATGTGACTGGTGATGATGGGGTGTTGAGGATGCAGGGTCGGATAAGTGTGCCCAATATGGATGGGCTTTGGGAGTTAATTCAGGAGGAGGCCCATATCTTGTGGTATTCCATTCATTTGGGTGCCACGAAGATGTATCAAGATCTGAGACAACATTACTGGTGGAGAAGAATGAAGAAGGACATTGTGGGATTTGTAGCTCGGTGTCTCAATTGTCAGCAGGTGAAATATGAGCATCAGAGATCGGGTGGCTTGCTTCAGCAGATGGATAATCTAGAGTGGAAGTGGGAGCGAATCACCATGGATTTTATAGTTAGGCTCCCATGGACTTTGAAGAAGTTCGATGCTATTTGGGTGATTGTGGATCGGCTGACCAAGTCCGTGCACTCCATTCCTGTGTGTACTACTTATTCTTCAGAGCAATTGGTAGATATCTATATTCGGGAGATTGTTCGGTTGCATGGTGTCCCGGTTTCCATCATTCCAAATAGGGGCACTCAGTTTACTTCGCAGTTTTGGAGGTCTGTGCAGCAAGAGTTGGGTACTCAGGTTGATTTGAACACAACTTTTCACCCTCAGGCGGATGGGCAGTCCGAGCACTATTCAGATATTGGAGGACATATTGCGGGCTTATGTCATTGATTTCGGAGGGTCATGGGATCGGTTTCTACCGCTCACAGAGTTAGCTTATAACAATAACTACCAGTCGAGTATTCAGATGGCTCCATTTGAGGCTTTGTATGGGAGGCGGTGTAGATCTCTAGTTGGTTGGTTCGAGCCGGGTGAGGCTAGGCTACTAGGGACAGACTTGGTGCAGGATGCTTTAGAAAAGGTGAAGGTGATTCAGGAGAGGCTTCGTACAGCGCAGTCGAGACAAAAGTGTTATGCTGACAGGAAGGTTTGGTATGTGTCCTACATGGTTGTTGAAAAGGTTCTGTTAAAGGTTTCACCCATGAAGGGTGTTATGAGATTTGGGTAGAAGGGTAAATTGCGTCCTTGGTTCATTGGGCCTTTTGAGGTGCTTCAGAGGATTGGGGAGGTGGCTTATGAGCTTGCTTTGCCACTGAGCTTATCGAGTGTACATCCGGTATTTCATATTTCTATGCTTTGGAACTATATTGGGGATCCGTCTCATGTTCTGGATTTCAACACAGTTCAGTTAGATGGTTATTTGACTTATGATGTGGAGCAAGTGGCTATTTTGTAGCGTCAGGTTTGAAAGTTGAGATCAAAGGATATAACTTCAGTGAAAGTGCAGTGGAGAGGTAGGCCCGTGGACGAGCTACCTGAGAGATCGAGCGGGAGATGCGGAGCAGATATCCTCACCTGTTTGAGGCTTCAGGTATGTTTCTTGACTCGTTCAAGGACAAACGTTGTCACTCCACCTTTTTCTCAGGAAATCGGGTTTATGACATTTGGGAGGACAACTCGTTCCCTTTTGGGAATTGGGTTTGAATAGAAGAGTCGCCACCTAATGATTAAAGTGAACTAGGACACTAGGAGGGGTTTGTTTTGAGTAACCCAGAGATTGGCTAAGGGCTTGAAATTATCCCAAGGGGAAGGTGTTAGGCACCCCTCAGGATCCACTAGTGTGGTTCCCGGCCAAACTATTGTTGTAACTTAAGTGTAAATAACACATAGGCAAATAAAGGCTTCAAATAAGAGGGGATTTTCACATAATAGTTACAAATAAACAAAAGTAAGAAAAAGGAACTAAAAAGAGTTGATTTTCGTAAAAGAAATGGTTAAAAAAAAAGATTTAAAAGAAACAAAGAAAACGAAGGGAGGGGGGTGGGGTCCTAGGTTTATTAATAATATGGATCACCCCACACAACATCCGGTAATCACTCCTTAGTGAGGGGCTACACGTGATGCTATTGCGTGGTCATTATATCTATATCTATCCTTTCCCACCCCGTTAAGGTATTAAAGCGCGGAATGGTCTCGTTTACTTATTACATGCTATTACCCGCCCCAATCCTATCAGCCCCGAAGGCACTTGGGACTACTAATCCTAAAGGGAGGAGGTATTGGGCTTATTTGTGGTTTCAAAAGGTAAAATACTAAGGCAACAAACAAAACACATATAGCAAGTTTGGGGAAGCATATAAACAAATAAAAGGGCTCAAATAGACCTCCTTTAAACCAAAGAAAGCACATAATGTAGCATGACTTGCATGTACTGTTTAAGGTCTGATTAAAACTTAAAAGGTGGAAACAAATTGATTTATTACATAATTCAGATAAGAAGCCCAAATCAGGCCTGCCTGCTGGTTGTAGCTGATAAAAAGTCTGATTCAGTTCATAAACTTTCACCCTATGACTTCCCGAAGTGTTAGACGAAGACCCTATATGCATGATATCTACTGATTCTAGAAACAATGAAGTAAACATGAATACATACTGATTTAAGAAAAAATTGTCTATTATTAAATAAAGGCGAGTTTTAGCAAAAGAGCATGCGTCACTGTTACTGGTTTTAGACTTATAAGCCAGTGAAGCGGTTCAGATTCGATTAAAGCTCCTATAGGCATGCTTTCTATGTGTTGTCGATTTTGGACACTTTTGTAAACATGGTAAAAAATGCAGAACTCCTATAGGCATGGTAAGCAGGATATCTATATGATACACAGAAAATTCAGAAATTCCTATAGGCAGGATATCTATATGATATGCAGAATTTTAGAAAATTCCTATAGACATGGTATCTATACATGAGAACGCAGAAATTCTTAGAGACATGGTATCTATATGAGAATGCAAGATTCCTATAGACATGGTGTTTATATGAGAATGCAGGAATTCATAAACTCTTATAGGCAGATTATCTACCCCTTTTGCATACGTAGTTACCCCTCTTTTTTTCACTAGCCATCCCCGAGAGTTTTATTACAAAGTTATTACAACCCCAGAAAAAGTAAAGTAAAGAAAAGTACATCTGAAATTAAAAGTACAACCAAGGAGAGCCTGATTCAGACTTCCTGTCTGAAGTATGAAGTAAACCAATTTCAAGAGATCATATTTCAAAGTCTTTCTCCCATTTGGATGTGTCAGAGTTCCCTAAGAGCCTCATAAGAACTCTGGGAAGTGCTTATACCCAAATGTATCACCAGATTAAGACAAAGTGCAGTGTGGAAGGGCCAGCCCTGAAGTGTCCCAGTTTAGAGGGAACTCAAGGTCCCAAGGCAAGGCTCACAGAAGGGGGGGGGGGGCAGAACTTAGAGACTAAGAGAGAGTGCAAGTGCAGAATTCTGAAAGGGGGACCGGAAAGGGAAACAGTTTACATTAATACACATAGGGAATGGGGAGGTGGTAAAGGGGCAAGGACAGGCTAGTGGGCATACTCAGCAATGGGAAATGCTGGCACACCCATAAGCCTGTTAGAACACATTGTTTAGAGGTTAGGATCCTTTGAGAGATCAAGATCAATCCACGGACAATAACTTACATATTGCCATGTTTTAAACTATAACTCAAAACACATAAGGGGGTTAGGGAGTAGGGATTCATAGCAGAAACAAGCAGAAGAAATCAACATGCTAGTTTAAATATTTAACTCTGCAGAAGCAGCAAAGTAGACATGGATACAAAGAGCTATAAATAAGCACATTGTGGTGATGCTGAAGCTTAAATTAGGACATACCAGTTTCAAAGAAACAAAAGAGAAAATGCAGTAGTCTTATAAAAGCCACAATGCAGACAAGAAGAGAGGGTACTATTATGTGTAAGTAAGAATTCAGAAGAGATCGTGAATTGTCGTGTTTGTGAAAAAGGGTCGTGCCTTTTATAGTGTGAAAATCATGAGTAAATAAGGTAAGAAAATAGGTAAGGAGCTGATTGTCAATCATTTACACAAGACTCCCTTTAATTAAGGGATTCAAATTCAAATGGGTAAAAACCATTTAAGAAAAAAAATTGAATAAACATTTTTTGCAAAGCATGCAATTAGGGGCAAGTACATAAAAGGCTATTTAAGGGAAATGTTTTGAAAAACACGATTCGTACAAATAAGGTAAGCAAATCAATTAACAAGCAGTAAATCAAAAGGGTCTGAGATTTTGCATGAATGAACCGAGTCAGAAAAGATGAAGAATGGTTTCAACTTAGGTCGAATCACAGAGAAAATTAGCAAACAATGGAATGAAGTCAATCAGACCATATTCAGAGGGAAGTGTGAACTAATCACAAATTTGAAAGTCACTTGAGAGGGAAGTGCATCATATATAAGGAGCATGTGAGCATGTTAAGCATGAAAGAAAAAAAAGAAGAGATTGTCGTGTCATTGTGAAATCAGTAGGAAAATTCAGTGTAGAAGAGTTTAGTAAAAAGCCAGAATTATATGAAAACAAAGATGTCCAAACTCAGTTCAGAGACTCGAAGTTAGTCTGAAAGAATTAGGGGTTTTTTGAAATAAAACTACTTCAAGCAAACCACAAAGCGGAGATGAGAGGGCAAACAATTGAATCGAAGCATGTTTAGAGGTTTCAGAAAAGAACTGAAACTTCCAACATGCTTCTTTCAGCAACAGAACTCATGAGTAACATGCAAACACAGTAGAAGGGTTCAAAGCAAACAGAGTGAAGAAAATAATTCGAAGCATAATGAGAAAAGACTGAACAATAGAAGAAACATGCTTAATAAGACCTTTTAGAAGAAACGTAAATAGAGCTCAGTAGAAGGAAAATAGTAAAAACACTCAAGAACACAGTAGAAAAAAATATAGTAGGAGAACATACCAGAACATGGTAGAAGAAAAATACCAGAACACAGTAGAAAAGCATACGAAAACATAGTATAGGAAAACACAGTAAGAGATGCATACAAGAACATGGTAGAAGACAATACAAGAACACAGTAGAGGCAAATACGAGAACACAGTAGGAAAAGCATACAAGAACATGGTAGAAGAAAAAATACAAGAACACAGTAGAGGCAAATACACATGAAAGACAAAGGAAGTCAGAAAAACACTTAAACACTTTCAGAAAACCCTAGATCGGAAAAGAAAGATTTTGAAAGTAGTTTTTTTGAAAGAAAAGTCAGGAAAACGTTTAAGACCTTAAGGAAAGCATGGATCTAGAACAGATCTAAGGGAATCGAAAAAACCTCGAAGTGTTAGGGTTTCAAAAGAACCCTAGAAATGATAAAGGCTTTGAAAAGGTCACTGATCTGAGCCGGGGAAGTCAAAACTAGGCTCGAAGCAGGCATGGCTCGCCGAAGCAGGCCGGAGATGGCCATAGATCTTGAATCAAACGAAGCCTGGACCAAGCTTCTTCATGGTCAGGCCTTAAATCTTCAGAAATCAGGCGTGTGGGAGTCATAAGAGGCCGGCGTAGGACTCCGATGTCCTTGGAAGCCATGGATTCCGGTGGATTTAGGGTGGAAGTGGTGAGAGGCGGCTAGGGTTTGAGAAGCTTCGAGAGAGTTTGAGAGAATGAAGGGGTTCAAAGGCGGCTACCGGTGACAAAATGATTGGGGTTGGGGGGTGTTGGTAAATTAAAAAAAGGAAAGGGAGAATGTGAGTCGTTGATCTGTAAGATCAACGGCTAGGATTTAAAGGGGGGCCGGGTGGGTTATTCAAATAGGATGTGGGTCGGGTAATTTTAGGAATTGGGCTGGGGTTCAATTGGGTTCAATTAGGGGCTAATTTAAGGCTAAAATTGAAATAGGTAGGGCTAGTATTTAAATAGCCACTTTTTCCCTTATTTATTTTACAATAATAATAAAATAATTTTTGTAAATGACTTAAAGGTACTAAATTAATTAATAATATATAAATATTAAATTAAAAATACTGAAATCAATTTTGCAATTATAAACACAATTAAATCTTAAAATAGGCTAATATTGCAATTATATGCAATTTAGCTTTCAAAATACTAAGTAAATTTGTAAGAATGTGCAAATATTACCTTAGCTATATTTTGGTATAAACAAGAGAATCCAATAAATGAATAACCAAAATTCCATTTTTGGAACACTTATTGGCTTTTTTTGATAAAATAGGGTAATAAAAATGATTTTAAAATCTTTAAAAAATTGAGAAAAATAATAGGACCTTGGGATATGCTTATATATGCATATATATGCTGTTTTAAAAGGTATTTTACATATGAAAATATATAGAGAAAATTGGGTATCAACAGCTGCCCCTCTTTACTCGGGGAGAATAAAAGAGTTGTCGGGTAAAGATATGATGGCCAATTTTGACTGAACGAAATGGTTTGAAGAGGTTGACCGTGATCTAGTTCCTGAGCTGCCTACATATCCCTGGTCTTACAGGAATCAGGCGATATGTAGTTCAAGATCCGTCGGCAGAATATGCCGATGGAGGTTTTTTTAAGACGGACGCGATATTTGGGTTGGGATGGATGGTTAAAGTCTAACAGGGCTGCGGGAGCTGTAGCGGGATTGCTCCTACTGAGACGGTCGTTGCTCGCTGGTTTGCCTACAAATAAACAATGTATTGTGCGGAAATTTAAACATGATGCAAATTCCCGTCGGACCATGAATGTTGTCTTTGGACGGTGAGGATGATGTCCTTAGACCATGATGTCCTGAGCCATGAAGCGTTTGATAAGGGATTCGCAGGCCATGAAATGATACTCTCGGTCTATGAGAATGATGCCTCCGAACTATGACGCCTTTGAATAATGATATGTAAAGATAAAAGGGGTCCTCAGGTCATGGCATGGCGTTCTCGGGCTATGAAAATGGTGCCTTCGAACAATGACGCCTTTAGATAGATTGGCGTTCTTTCAGCCCATGAGATGCAGAAGGTGGCGATCTTTCAGCCGATGCAAGATGTAAATGAAGTGGCGATCTTTCAGCCGATGCAAGATGTAAATAAAGTGGCAATATTTCAGCCATGCAAGATATAAATGAAGTGGCGATCTTTTCGCCGATGCAAGATGTAAATGAAGTAGCGATATTTCAGCCATGCAAGATGTAGATGAAGTGGTGATCTTTCAACCGATGCAAGATGTAAATGAAGTGGTGATATTTCAACCATGCAAGATATAAATGAAGTGGCGATCTTTCAGCCGATGCAAGATGTAAATAAAGTGGTGATCTTTCAGCCATGCAGAATGTAAATAAAGTGGCGATCTTTCAACCATGCAGATGGAGGTAGAGCTTAACCTCGGAAGGAAGAATGGTAGCCTTATGCAATGCAAAGAATGCAGATGGAGACAGAGCTTAGTCTTGGAAGGCAGAATGGTAGCCTTATGCAATGTAGGAAATGCAAATGGAGGTAGAGCTTAACCTCAGAAGGAAGAATGGTAGCCTTATGCAATGCAGAGAATGCATTTGGAGACAGAGCTTAGTCTCGGAAGGCAGAATGATAGCCTTATGCAATGCAGGAAATGCAGATGGAGGTAGAGTTTAACCTCGGAAGGCAGAATGGTAGCCTTATGCAATGCAGGAAATGCAGATGGAGGTAGAGCTTAACCTTGGAAGGTAGAATGGTAGCCTTATGCAATGCAGGAAATGCAGATGGAGGTAGAGCTTAACCTCGGAAGGCATAATGGCAGCCTTATGCAGGAAGTAAAGATGGCAATAGAATTTTTTTAGCTGATAGCGGATTGTTGTATCGTGATTGCTGGGGATATTGTCCTTGCTGGGGACACTATTGTGTGCGGATAGCAGTTGTGAGCAAGTACGACGGTTCGAAGAGTTGTATAACTTTGTGAGTGAGCTTATAGTATATTTGATGATTTTGCACCCCAAGTGCCTGCATCCGAAAAACAATCGTGAGTTTGTAAAGGGGGAAAGGTTAGTTGGTATCCCCCACTGGCTTTGCTTGACCTCCTCGGCTTTGATCCGGTGATGTATAGATCACTAGGGTAGCGTTGCTAAACAAGGCAATTTTAGTAATAAACATGCATGATTTAGTAAAAGCATAACATAAGTACATAATTAAGAATAGTTTCTTTACATGAACCGACGACTGCGACGTGGTTCAAGACATTGCAACTTCTCTTACTCCGGAATTTTGAGGGTCCTTCTCAAAATTCTGCCCCAGTTTACTGGGATGCTACTTCTGACGACTGTTAATGATAAATGGCTGGAATCGCTTCGGAATTTTGAGGGTCCTCCTCAAAATTCTGCCCCAGTTTTCAATAGCGGGGGAAATGAAAATTTTATTGAATTGTGACCAAACCCATAGGGCTACCTACGTATTCCCTCTTAAACGGGAATCAAGTCAGGTGTAGTTCAAATTATATCATATAAGGAAAGCATAAAGGTTACACATAGTATCGCTTGATTGCGTCTGAATTGATCGGCTTTGGCCAAACTTTTCCTTCCATTTCTGCAGGTATGAGGGCTCCTCCTGTCAGAACCTGGTGAACCATGTACGGACCCTGCCAGTTGGGAGAGAATTTCCCTTTGGCTTCATCTTGATGCGGGAAAATTTTCTTTAACACCAGCTGCCCCGGTGTGAATTGTCTCGGCTTGACTCTTTTGTTGAAGGCTCTGGACATTCTGTTCTGATAGAGCTGACCATGGAAAACTGCATTCATTCTCTTTCCGTCTATAAGAGCTAGCAGCTCGTAATGACTTTTCACCCATTCTGCATCGTTGAGCTCTGCTTCCTGTATGATCCTTAAGGAAGGAATTTCCACCTCGGCGGGAATGACTGCCTTTGTACCATAAACCAACATATAGGGGGTTGCCCTAGTTGATGTGCGGACTGTGGTGCGGTACCCCAATAAAGCAAATGATAACTTCTCGTTCCACTATTTATGCTTCTCTATCATTTTTCTCAATATCTTGTTGATATTCTTATTGGCGGCTTCTACGGCTCCGTTCATCTGAGGTCTATAGGCTGTAGAATTCTTGTGTTTGATCTTGAAGGTTTTATATATGGCTTTCATCAGGTCACTGTTGAGGTTGGAACCATTATCAATGACAATTGACTCCAGGATCCCGAACCGGCAAACGATACGGTCGCAGATGAAATCTGCCACGACTTTCTTAGTCATTGCTCTATAATATGCTGCTTCAACCCATTTGGTGAAATAATCAATTGCTACTAGGATAAACTTGTGCCCATTTGATGCGGCAGGTTCGATTGGTCCGATAACATCCATTCCCCAAGCGGCGAACGGCCACAACGAGCTTGTTACATTAAGCTCATTTGGAGGCACCTTTATCATGTTTGCGTGTATCTGGCAGTGGTGGCACTTTCGAACATACTGGATGCAGTCTGTTTCCATAGTCATCCAAAAGTAACCAGCTCGGAGTATTTTCTTTGCTAAGACAAAACCATTCATATGTGGACCACAGGTCCCTGCATGAATTTCCTCTAATAGCTTGGATGCTTCCTTTGCGTCGACACACCTTAGTAATCCCAAATTAGGAGTCCTCCTGTACAGGATTCCTTCGCTGTGAAAGAAATTGTTGGATAACCTCCGAAACGTGCGCTTCTGAGTAGCGTTTGCGAGTTCTGGGTATTCTCTTTTTGCCAAGTATTCCTTGATATCATGAAACCAAGGCTTTCTGTCTGCTTCTTCTTCAACATGAGCACAGTAAGCTGGCTGATCATGGATCTTTACCGGAATAGGATCAATGGAATTCTTGTCTGGATGCTGTATCATGGATGATGGGGTAGCCAGTGCATCAGCGAATTCATTCTGGACCTGGGAACATGCTGGAATTCTGTCTTTATGAACCTCTTTCTCAACTCCTGTACATGATGCAGATAAGGGAGTATCTTGGAGTTCTTGGTCGCCCATTCTTCTCGGACCTGAAGTATAAGCAAGTTCGAATATCCAATTACTAGCAACTTTTGAATGTTCATGTCAATGGCCATCTTGAGCCCTAAGATGTAGGCTTCATACTCGACCATATTGTTGGTGCAGGGGAACTTGAGTTTGGCAGACACTGGATAATACTGACCGGTTTCTGATTCTAGGACTGCTCCTATGCCAACTCCTTTGAAATTTGCTGCTCCATCGAAAAACATTCTCCAACCGTCATAGGACTCTGCAATATCTTCTCATATGAATGATACCTCTTCATCAGGAAAATATGTTTTCAGGGGTTCGTATTCTCCATCCACGGGATTTTCAGCAAGGTGATCTACTAGTGCTTGTCCTTTGATTGCTTTCTGAGTCACGTAGACAATGTCAAATTCGCTCAACAGGATTTGCCACTTGGCTAGCTTGCCAGTGGGCATGGGCTTCTGAAAGATGTACTTCAAAGGATCCATCCTTGATATGAGATATGTGGTATAGGCACAGAAATAGTGTCTCAGCTTCTGCGCCACCTAAGTCAAAGCACAACAGGTGCGCTCTAACAGAGAATACTGGTCCTTGTATGGGGTGAACTTCTTATTGAGGTAATAGATGGCCTGCTCTTTCCTCCTCGTTTCATCATGCTGTACCAGAACACAACCGAACGCTCCATCCAGTACTGCGAGGTAGAGCAATAGAGGCATACCTGGCTCGGGCGGGATCAAAATCGGTGGTGTTGACAGGTACTCCTTGATTCGGTCGAAGGCCTTCTAGCAGTCATCGGTCCATTTGGTAGCGGCATCCTTCTTCAACATCTTGAAGATTGGCTCACAGATAAATGTAGATTGTGCTATGAACCGACTGATATAGTTAAATCTCCCCAAGAAACTCATTACGTCTTTCTTGTTCTTTGGTGGTGGCAATTCTTGAATAGCTTTGACCTTTGATGGATCCAGTTCTATTCCTCGGCAACTTACAATGAACCCAAGTAGTTTTCCGGCAGGAACCCCAAATGTGCACTTCGCGGGATTCAGTTTTAGGTTGTACCTTCTCAGTCTATTGAAGAACTTCCTCAAATATTCCATGTGATCAGTGGCTTTCTTGGACTTTATGATAACATCGTCTACATATACTTTGATCTCCTTGTGTATCATATCGTTGGAAATAGTGGTCATGGCCCTCATGAAGGTGGTCCCTGCAATTTTTAACCCAAACGGCATCATTTTGTAGCAGTACATTCCCCACGACATAATGAAGGCCGTTTTCTTAGCATCTTCTTCATCCATCCAGATCTGATGATAACTAGCGAAACAATCTACAAATGATTGCAACTCGTGCTTGGCACAATTGTCAATCAGGATGTGTATGTTCGACAAGGGGAAGTCATCTTTTGGACTGGCCCAGTTGGGATCCCGGTAGTCGACACAGACTCTGACCTTCCCATCCTTCTTTGGTACCGGCACAATGTTGGCTAACCATGTCGGATATTCTACTACCCTGAGAACCTTAGCTTTGACCTGCTTAGTGACTTCTTCCTTGATTTTCAGACTCATATCAGGCTTGAACTTTCTGAGCTTCTGCTTTATCGATGGACATGTCGGATCGGTTGGCAGTTTGTGGGCCACAATAGATGTGCTCATACTAGTCATGTCATTATATGACCAGGCAAATATGTCCTCGTATTCTCTTAGAAATTATGTGTACTCTTCTTTTTCTGACGGTGATAAGTGAACGTTGATCCGAGTTTCTTTGACATTTTATGCATCTCCCAGGTTAACAATCTCGGTCTCGTCCAGGTTGGACTTAGGTCTGTTCTCAAAATTCTCAACCTCTTTAACAATCTCTTCTGGTATGTCGTCTTCCTCTGAATCTATGTCTGTTTGTTGCGTTGTCTTGTTGCATGTCACATTCATTGGTTCATCAAGATAAGTAATAGTAATGCTATATAAATAAAGTAATGAGAGAAAATAATAAGAGTAACATTTATAAGGAAGCCGAAATGCTTTGATAAATTTCATAATTGTTTTGAACATTGGAGATCTTATTGCAAAATTTAAAATGCGAAAGGAAAGTCGACTAGTGAAAATAAAAGATAATGTGTGATGCTTTGTTGAGCCTTGCTACCCCGAAGCTTTCCGGGCTCTGGTGGTTCTGATGGTCCAGTTATTGAGGCACGCTCCTCTGTTCACTGCCTGTATGGAAGGGCCTTCCTCCCCCTCCTCCTCGAAAATGACACAACAATCCATGTCATCGTCTTCTAGGAACAAGTTCCTCACTGCTGGCAGTGCTTCCTTTTTTCCGACCCATAGATAACATAGGCTGGCTGGAAAGTCCACTTCAAATGTGGTATTGGCTGCTCTAGCGGGTAGTATGGGCTGCACCATGGTGGCGACCAGTTGTTGAATTCCTCCCAAGTATACTCGTATCCCAAACCGAAAGTGGTGCCATGTTTCTTCAATTTGATAGGCTTGGCGATCCCTTGGAGGTTCTTGCCAAGTCCCTTGCCAGGTTCATATCCGCTCCAGTTCAATATGCTTTCAATTTTGTTGTCCCACCATTTGTCTTTGTCAACGACGTTGATTCGCTCGATGTGGTGATAGGTTTCCCTGCCTATCTTTCTTATTCCTTCGATCGTTGGGATGGTTTGGCGACTATATATGAGATTGCTACCATCGCCGTGAATGATCACCTCTTGGTGATTCCACTCAAACTTTACTGCCTGATGTAGTGTTGACACTACAGCCCCAGCGGCATGAATCCACGGCCGTCCCAACAGCAAGTTGTAAGATTCCGGCACATCCATTACTTGGAAATCGACATCGAACCAAGTAGGCCCCATTTGCAAGCACAAACTAATTTCCCCAATAGTGGACCTTTGGGAACCGTCGAAAGCTTTGACATTGATGGCCCCGTCCTTGATCTCATGCATCCCCTTCCCCAATGTTCTGAGTGTTACCAACGGACAAATATTGAGGCTGGACCCTCCATCAATCAGGATCCTAGTGATAAAATAATCTTTGTATTGCACGGTGATGTGCAATGCTTTGTTGCGACTCAACCCTTCTGGTGGCAGCTCATCTTCATGAAAAGTGATCTTGTGACTTTCCAATACCTTCCCTACCATGTTTTCCATTTCTCCTCCGCTGATGTTGCTTGGTACATATGCCTCACTCAGCACCTTCAACAAGGCATTCTTATGTGTATCAGAACTTTGCAGAAAGCTAAGATATAAATCTGTGCCGGTGTTTTGTTCAGTTGATCAATGACTGAGTATTCCTTGGCTTGTATCTTTCTCCAGAGACATCGGGCCCGGTTTCAGTGATGGTCGGCCGACCAGAGGCCTGCTTACTCGACTCAACTAAATGCTCCAAAGTATAAAACCTGCCGGTTCTTGTCATACCTTGTGCCGCAACTGTTTCCCCGAACTTGGCTTTCCCTTTCCTTATCGTCTCAGCTGTGTAATCCCAAGGTATGGCATTTGTATGGAACGGTGTTACGGCCGACATTGCTACTAGAATGTGCACCTTTACTCCGAATAGAGCATGTATTTTGGAGGGTAAAACAACAACTTCAAATGGTGCGGGTGCGTTTGCTGGAGACCCAAACTCGACCTCAATTGGTGTTGGCATCTTTGTTGGGGGTGGTGATTCAAACTCAAGTGGTATGGACATGTTTACCTCGGCATCCCCAGAAGGCTGAATCTGGACTACGTTTGGATTGAGGGTGACTATAGGCTTCTTTGGTTCGTCGCCTTCTGTGATCAAACTGATTGATCCCTTTGGGTCCAAATCATCCTCTATTTCAATCACATGAACACTTCTACCCTTATGGTCTGGCAGTGGGTTGTTGCGGACATTCGGAGTAGGCTCCTTTGCCACGATAATCTTGTTATCAATCAAAGTCTGTATCTTATCTTTCAGAGAACGACATTCATCAATGGTATGTCCGTTCATGCCGGAATGGTATGCACATGATTTGTTTGGGTTAACCCATTTGGAAGGGTTATTAGAGGTTATAGTAGGGATAGGGGTGACATAACCAGCAGCTTTGAGCCTTTCGTACAACTGGTCAATGGGTTCAGCAATGCTTGCATATTGTTTGGGAGGCCTGCCGTCAAAATTTGGTCGAGATTTAGGAAAGTTTTGATGTGTGGGAGGTGACTGATAGTGGGATGGTTGAGTATTATAGGCTTGATAGACAGGTGCAGGTTGGGAGTATCTTGGTGAGGTAGGTTGATATGTAGGAGGTGGGGGTGATTGGTAAGTAGGTGGTGGAGTTTGGTAAGAGGGTGAGAGTGCTTGGTAGTTCGGAGTAGGTTGATGTGTGAGTGGAGGTATCGGATAGGCTTGGTATTTGATAGGGGATTTGGTCCTCTATGCAACCATTACAACATCTACGTCCCTTTTCTTGGACGTACCACGAGATTGTAAAGCCTTACTGGTAGCTTGCAAGGCTTCAAAGTTCGTAACCATACCACTCTTGATGCCTTCCTTGATCCTTTCTCCCAGCTTGATGATGTCAAAAATTTATGGTTCTCAACCAACATTAGCCTCTCATAATATTGCGGGTCCTGAGCCTGGACAAAAAACTTGTTCATTTGTTCTTCCTCTAAAGCAGGTCTGACCTTAGCAGCTTCTGATCTCTAGCGAGTGGCATACTCGCGGAATGTTTCTGTTGGCTTCTTCTTTAAGTTCTGAATGTAGAACACATCTGGTGCATTTTCTGTATTGAACCTGAATCTGTCCATAAAGTCGGACACCATACTCACCCAGTTCGACCATTTTTTCGGGTCTTGGCTGATGTACCAAGACAGAGCATCTCCTTTTAGACTCCTCATGAAAAGTTTCATGTGGATCCGCTCATCTCTCCCCACTCTGACCAGTTTGTTGCAGTATGTTCTCAAATGACCTCTCGGATCCCCTGTACCATCAAACATCTTAAACTTATGAGGTTTGTACCCCTCGGGTAGTTCGACATCGGGTTGTATGCAAAGATCTTTGTAGTTCAACCCTTCAATCCCCTTACTTCCTTCGACGCCCTGAATTCGGCTAGTCAACTCCTTAAGCTTTTCAGCCAGACTCCTGATGAGTGAGTCTTTATCATCAGACTCGAGTGTGCTTGAAATGGGTTGGGTGGAGTGTGGCATGGTCTCCACGAAGATGGGGATGTTATGGTAGGCGTGGAAATGGTCATTTGTGGAATTCAAAGGTTCAGGGATGAGCAGTGGGGATTGTTGGATGTGTGGCAAGTATTACAGTGGTGGCGAGGAGTGCAATGGTTTTGTGGTTTTAGGATATTTTGTGGAGGTGTGGGGTTGATATCTGGGTTAGTGAGGGAAAATGACAAATTTGCCAAGTTCCGAAATTGGTCAAGTTCCTCTTGAAATTTCACCAGTTTCTGCTCGAGCTGGGATGCACTTTCTTTGGAGACCTGAGTACCATGAGTGACCTCTACCCGTTCAGTTGAGTTTTCCTTTCTGGTGTTGTTCAAATCTTCCATCTTTCCTTTGTTCCTGCTTCTGATAATACTAGGATGAGGAGTGGGTGGAGGGCCCTTTGATCTTGTGGAATATGATGATGATGCCAGAGTGCACGAACTAACCTTTGGGGAGGGGAATAAATAAAACAAAAGTAAAAACAAAAAGGTAACAAGTCAGTGCGAATTATAAGAAAAATGTTGTGATATTTAAACACGTAGTGCAAGCATGTAAATCGTGTCCTAATTTGGGAGCCTCGTTGTGCCCAAGGTAGGCCTAGTGACAAATTGATTTGGAGAACTTAGAACGCTGAATGCCTCATTTTATTGATAAAAGTAGACGAATCCCAAAACGACAAGGAATAAAATGTCACTAGTGGCCATTGGCCTTATTACACTTCTTAAAGCAAAAAGAAAAGATTCCTATCTATTTGGTCCCAGAAGGGCCTTCCCTAGACTCGGCATCTTTGGCTCCATCGAATAGCTTCACCAGCTCGCAAAGTCCTAGCAGCAGGTAGGCTCTAGCCAGGTGTCTACCCTTGTTTCCTTCAGCATTCTGGCAGTCCTCGATCCTCTTGAGAAACTTCCTTTCCAGCTCCACTAAACCTCGTTCCAAGTATCCCAGTTACTTGTTGGCACTGACAGCCATGTCTTTCCACTCTTCAATCAGTTTTTGGTGGGATTCTTGAATCTCACGGTGCTCGCTTTCACATTCCCGAATCCTCTTGCGCAGTTGGTTGTATTTGACCTGTGTTTCAGCCCTTTCTTCGATGATTCTATGACCTCGAACAAACTCGGGTTGACCTAGACCATTATGATTATCCTCCAGCCAGCCTGAATAGTATGAAGTACAACCAGCATGGTATCTGTCTGGCTTGATGGTATCCCTTCCCATGATGATTTTGCAGTGCCACATATGCTGAGCCTGGCACTTGTAAAGGCTATCATTATCCTGAAATTCAGCCCAGAAGTGACTCATCTCGTCGACCCTTGGTATAACCTGCTTCCTATTAGCCTGTCTCATAACTCGGAGAGGGACGTAAGGGTAGGTTCCTCTCAAACCTATCAGTATCAGAAACGGTGCATCCCTGGATCGGGCGATGAATTCCTCAGTAGGGAACCACTCGAACATCCATTGTACTTGATCCTTAGTTAGATTTTCAAACAGCTCTAACCACCCTTTGGAATCTTCTGGTTGAGCGAACATGTTGGCCATGTAGTTCACTCGTCTTGGATGATGGAAGGCTATGTGATCATCCTAATCCCTTCGCTGAATCTTTTGTCAGTATTCACCTCTTTGGAGGTGCTCCATGAGCTAGAGCTGGAGTAGCAAATTGCAACCCTCGAAATGTTGGGCTCCTTGTTGACACTTCTCCATGGCTCGGTATATCTCCGCGAGGATCATGGGCACTATGCTAAACGGTTGCCCACCAATTCCCTCCATTAGAGTTTTGGTTACCATAGCTAGACTAGTGTGGATCCTTGCTTTCTTCATTGGAAACACTATCATCCCCAAAAAGCAGAACATGAAGACAAAGACCCTTCGGTGAATATGCCCCAACAATGTAAGGGCGAACTCATCCGGATAAGTACGGTAGGATTTGCTATGACCGTACCTCTCATACAAATAATCAAAGGGAATGTAGGACTCCTTCAAACATGTCAAGTCTAGATTCTTCTTTAGGCCCATCATTTTGAGAAAACCTCCACCCTTGCAATTTTCCGGCATTAACAAACCCAGAGTCTCCCATGGTATACTAGCCAATCCTCCTATTTCCTCTAGCAGGGGTGTCATCTCAATCTCCCCGAAGCGAAACATAGACCTATAACAATTCCAGAACAGAGTAGTAGCTTCTATGATTTTGTTGTTGGGTTGGATCTCCAGGAGAGAAGGTAGATTTCCTAGGTATTTCTGGACAAGAGTCTGATCACTAGAATGAAGATCCTCCCGCCAGCTTAGCAACCTTGGGTGGATGTTAGTGACCATGCCGAATTTGGGGACTTCGTGCCTCATGTTTCTGCAAGACAAAAGAGTTAGGCCCTTACCCCCACCAGACTCGACTATTAAATACCAATAATTGGCATAAGACATTTAGTTCTCCAAATAAATGCACAGAACGTGGTAGTGTCCGTTTGGGTTTTGGGAAAACCCAGTGGACTTTGGACAAGGCTATCTTAAAGAGTCATTATGCGGACAACACAACTGACTCGTATAGGTTTGACCATGATGCATGCATAGTTAAACAAAGTAAGGTTTTTATGGGGTTTTAGACTGGTACCCTTGAGCGGACAACTCAAGGGGGAAAGACACGGAACCGTCGACTACACCGTTGATCGACTGGTTTTACCGCAAATACACCTTTTCCGGATTTAGGGGTGATAATATCGGAAGAGCGCAACCACTCATTATAAGCGTTGCTATGGCATGGCACGAGTGGAATATGATGCTGAAAATATGCTTATGCAATAATTAAAACAAGTTGTCACGTATTTGCACGTTCATAAAGTAATAATTACAATAATTTTAAAACAGTAATAAAGGAGTGCAGTAAAGGAAAGCAGTAAAAGAAATAAGGGAAAGAAACAAGAGACAAATCAGTTTTTGCAGTAGAAGAGGGAATTAAATGCTTAAAGGTATTAAACAAATAAAGGCACATAAGAAATGTAAAGTCACAGTAATAGCCTAAAATGGTAAAAGCCTAAAAGAAAATCCCCAGCAGAGTTGCCATGCTGTCGTGCCCCCTTTTTCTCGCGAAATCGGGTTTATGACATTTGGGAGGACAACTCGTTCCCTTTTGGGAATTGGGTTTGAATAGAAGAGTCACCACCTAATGATTAAAATGCATTAGGACACTAGGAGAGGTTTGTTTTGAGTAACCAGAGATTGGGTAAGGGCTTGAAATTATCCCAAGGGGAAGGTGTTAGGCACCCCTCAAGATCCACTAGTGTGGTTCCCGGCCAAACTATTGTTGTGACTTAAGTGCAAATAACACATAGGCAAATAAAGGCTTCAAATAAGAGGGGATTTTCACGTAATGGTTACAAATAAACAAAAGTAAGAAAAAGGAACTAAAAAGAGTTGATTTTCTTAAAAGAAATGGTTAAAAAAAAGATTTAACAGAAATAAAGAAAACGAAGGGAAGGGGGGGGGGTCCTAGGTTTATTAATAATATGGATCACCCCACACAACATCCGGTAATCACTCCTCAATGAGGGGCTACACGTGATGTTATCGCGTGGTCATCATATCCATATCTACCATTTCCCACCCCGTTAAGGTATTAAAGCGCAGAATGGTCTCGTTTGCTTATTGCATGTTATTACCCGCCCCAATCCTATCATCACCCGAGGCACTTGGGACTACTAATCCTAAAGGGAGGAGGTATTGGGCTTATTTATGGTTTCAAAAGGTAAAATACTAAGGCGACAAACAAAACACATATAGCAAGTTTGGGGAAGCATATAAACAAATAAAAGGGCTCAAACAGACCTCTTTTAAACCAAAGAAAGCACATAATGTAGCATGACTTGCATGTACTATTTAGGGTCTGATTAAAACTTAAAAGGTGGAGGCAGATTGATTTATTATATAGTTCAGATAAGAAGCCCGAATCAGGCCTGCCTGTTGGTTGTAGCTGATAAAAAGTCTGATTCAGTTTATAAACTTTCACCCTATGGCTTGCCTAAGTGTTAGACGAAGACCCTATAGGCATGATATCTACTGATTCCAGAAACAATGAAGTAAACATGAATACATACTGATTTAAGAAAAAAACGTTTGTTATTAAAGAAAGGCGAGTTTTAGCAAAAGAGCATGCGTCACTATTACTGGTTTTAGAATTATAAGTGAGTGAAGCGGTTCAGATTCGATTAAAGCTCCAATAGGCATGCTTTCTATGTGTTGTCGATTTGGGACACTTTTGTAAACATGGTAAAAAATGCACAACTCCTATAGGCATGGCATCTAGATGCTGAATTTCGTTTAAAGCCTATGAATATGATATCTAATTGTGGTTGATTATTTAAGACCTATAAACATGTTTGCCTAATGAGGAATGCATATGCAAGATTCAGTAAGAACCTATAGGCAGGATATCTATATGATACACATTAAATTCAGAAATTCCTATAGGTAGGATATCTATATGATATGCAGAAATTCAGAAAATTCCTATAGACATGGTATCTATACATGAGAATGCAGAAATTCTTAGAGACATGGTATCTATATGAGAATACAATATTCCTATAGACATGGCGTTTATATGAGAATGCAGGAATTCGTAAACTCCTATAGGCAGGTTATCTACCCCTTTTGCATACATAGTTACCCCTCCCTTTTTCACTAGCCATCCCCGAGAGTTTTATTACAAAGTTATTACAACCCCAGAAAAAGTAAAGTAAAGAAAAGTACATCAAAAAATTAAAAGTACAACCAAGGAGAGCCTGATTCAGACTTCCTGTCTGAAGTATGAAGTAAACCAACTTCAAGAGATCATATTTCAAAGCCTTTCTCCCATTTGGATGTGTCAGAGTTCCCTAAGAGCCTCATAAGAACTCCGGGAAGTGCTTACACCTAAATGTATCACCAGATTAAGACAAAGTGCAGTGTGGAAGGGCCAGCCCTGAAGTGTCCCAGTTCAGAGGGAACTCAAGGTCCCAAGGCAAGGCTCACAGAAGGGGGGCAGGACTTAGAGACTAAGAGAGAGTGCAAGTGCAGAATTCTGAAAGGGGGAACGGAAAGGGAAACAGTTTACATTAATACACATAGGGAATGGGGAGGTGGTAAAGGGGCAAGGACAGGCTAGTAGGCATACTCAGCAATGGGAAATGCTAGCACACCCATAAGCCTGTTAGAACACATTGTTTAGAGGTTAGGATCCTTTGAGAGATCAAGATCAATCCATAGACAATAACTTACATATTTCCATGTTTTAAACTGTAACTCAAAACACTTAAGGGGGTAGGGAGCAAGGATTCATAGAAGAAACAAGCAGAAAGAAATCAACATGCTAGTTTAAATATTTAACTCTGTAGAAGTAGCAAAGTAGACATGGATACAAAGAGCTATAAATAAGCACATTATGGTGATGCTGAAGCTTAAATTAGGACATACCAGTTTCAAAGAAACAAAAGAGAAAATGCAGTAGTCTTGTAAAAGCCACAGTGCAAACAAGAAGAGAGAGTACTATTATGTGTAAGTAAGAATTCAGAAGAGATTGTGAGTTGTCGTGTTTGTGAAAAAGGGTCGTGCCTTTTATAGTGTGAAAATCATGAGGAAATAAGGTAAGAAAATAGTTAAGGAGTTGATTGTCAATCATTTACACAAGACTCCCTTTAATTAAGGGATTCAGATTCAAAACGGGTAAAAATCATTTAAGGAAAGAAATTGAATAAACATTTTGTGTAAAGCATGCAATTAAGGGCAAGTACATAAAAGGTTATATGTGGGCAAGGTTTTGAAATACACGGTTTGTGCAAATAAGGTAAGCAAATCAATTAACAAGTAGTAAATCAAAAGGGTATGAGATTTTGCATGAATGAACCGAGTCAGAAAAGATGAAGAAGGGTTTTAACTTAGGTCGAATCACATAGAAAATCAGCAAACAATGGAAAAAAGCCAATCAGACCATATTCAGAGGGAAGTGTGAACTAATCACAAATTTGAAAGTCACTTGAGTGGGAAGTCCATCATATATAAGGAGCATGTGAGCATGTTAATCATGAAAGAAAAAAAGAAGAGATTGTCATGTCATTGTGAAATCAGTAGGAAAATCCATTGTAGAAGAGTTTAGTGAAAAACCAGAATTGTATGAAAACAAATATGTCCAAACTCAGTTCAGAGACTTGAAGTTAGTTTGAAAGAATTAAGGGTTTTTTGAAATAAAACCCTAGTTCAAGCAAACCACAAAGCAGAGATGAGAGGGAAAGCAATTGAATCGAAACATGATTAGAGGTTTCAGAAAAGAACTAAAACTTCCAACATGCTTCTTTCAGCAACAGAACTCATGAGTAACGTGCAAACACAGTAGAAGGGTTCAAAGCAAATAGAGTGAAGAAACTTATTCGAAGCATAATGAGAAAAGATTGATAAGAACAGTAGAAGAAGCATGCTTAAGAAGATCTTTTAGAAGAAACTTAAACAGAGCTCAGTAGAAGGAAAATATTAAAAACACTTAAGAACGCAGTAGAAAAAAATATAGTAGGAGAACATACCAGAACATGGTAGAAGAAAATACTAGAACACAGTAGAAAAGCATACAAAAACATAGTATAGGAAAACACAGTAAGAGATGCATACAAGAACATGGTAGAAGAAAATACAAGAACACAGTAGAGGCAAATACGAGAACACAGTAGGAAAAGCATACAAAAACATGGTAGAAGAAAAAATACATGAACACAGTAGAGGCAAATACACATGAAAGACAAAGAAAGTCAGAAAAACACTTAAATACTTTCAGAAAACCCTAGGTCGGAAAAGAAAGATTTTGAAAGTAGTTTTTTTGAAAGAAAAGTCAGGAAAACGTTTAAGACCTTAAGGAAAGCATGGATCTGGAACAGATCTGTGACAACCCGGCCAGTCGTCTCATGAGTTACCTCTCCATTTCCCCCAATTCTGCTTTATTATGCTTCGTTATCCGTGTTTTATATGATCGAGTTGAGTAGGTTGCGTTCGGAGTGGATTTGGTAAGAAATGAGACACTTAGTCTCTTTTGAGAAAGTTCAAGTTGGAAAACTCAACTGGATGTTGACTTGTGTGTTAGAGAGTTTATATGAGAGTTCCGATGGTTCGGTTAGCTTCGGGAGGTGATTTATGGCTTAGGAGTGTGATCGAGATTGGTCTTGGAGGTCCGGTGTAGAATTTGGCTTGAATTGGTGAAGTTAGTATTTTGGCGATTTCCGGTTGTTAGGCGAGATTTAGATCCGAGGGTCGGAATTGAAAATCCAAGAGTTTCTATAGCTTCATTATGTCATTTGTGATGTGTGTGCAAAATTTCAGGTCATTCGAATGTGGTTTGGTTCGGTTTTTGATCGAAAGCGTATTTCGGAGGTTTTTAGAAAACTTAGGCTTGAATCCGATGAATTTTGGGTAATTTGATGTTGTTTGAGGTGTTTTGATGATTGGAGCAAGTTTGAATGAGGTTTTAGGATGTGTTTGTGTTTTTGGTTAAGGTCTCGGGGGCCTCGGGTGAGTATCGGATAATCAATCGGACCATTTTTGGCTTTGAGAAGTTGTAGAATTGGCTGATCAGATGTTGCAGGTTTTAAGCCTTCGCGATCGCGCAGGGTCCATCGCGATCGCGTAGAAGGATTTTGGGTTGGCATGAGTTTAGCCTTCGCGTTCGCGTTTGAGGTCTCGCGTTCGCAGAGGGCTTTGATCTTGTTCTTCGCGTTCGCATGCAGTGTTTCGCGTTCACGTATAAGTATTTGGGGGTCCAGTGGTTTTGTTCTTCGCGTTCGCATCAGTTGGGTCGTGTTCGCATATGTCTGGGAAATCAAGCATCGCGTTCGCAGTGAAGTCATCGCGTTTGCATAGTGTATTTTTGGAGTCGTGGAATTTTGCTCTTCGCGATCGCGAGGCTTGGGCTGCGATCGCGATGAGGGAATATCATAACTGGGCAGTAAGTTTATAAAACATTTCATCCGCGATTTTAAGCCATTTTTCCACCAAAGCTGATCATTTTGAGAGCTCTTTGAGGGAGATTGAAGAGGGATTCAAGGAGAAGTGATTGGAGGTAAGATTTATGAACCTAAAACGTTATTCTATTGTGAAATTAACCTAGAAATTCATAGAACTTAAGCTGAGAAGGGAAGAACTAGGGCTTGGGATTTTGAACTTTTAAATTGGGATTTGAAAGACCATTTGAGGTCGGATTTGTGAACTTTTGATATGTATTAACTTGTGGGAGGATAAGGAACCCGTTGATGTAAAAATTTCTGAGTTTCGAGAAGTGGGTCCGGGGCTCGGGTTTTGCTAATTTCGGGATTTTTGATATTTTTCGATTGTTTTCGCTTGGGCTTTGTTCCCTTAGCATATTGTAACATATTCATTCTGATTTTGGATAGATTCGATGCGTGTGGAGGCTGATTCGATGGGAAAAGGCGTCGCGAGCTAGAGTTGTAGCCAGTTCGAGGTGAGTAATGGTTGTAAATGATGTCCTGAGGGTTTGAATTCCCGGATTGCACATCGTAGCGCTATATTGAGGTAAGACACGCACTGGATGATGAGCGTGGGGTCTTTTACTACTGAGGATTGAGACTTGATCCATCCCGACTGATGATTTTACCTCGTTTTTGACTAAAACTTACTTGTTATCATCATGATTTGGGCTAATTGCCATATTTGGGTTTCGTGCCAACTATTTGAACCCTTCAGGGATTTTGACTGATTTTCCTCACTATACTTGTTAAAAATCATATCCTCAGTCATGTTTCTATCTGTTTTAAATGATTCGAGCTGGTTTTATCATACTATTCCTAAATGAGAGGAATTTGTGGGCTGAGATCCCTATCTTCTATTATTGTGCCCGAGAGGCTGTGAGGTTAATGACTGAGAGGGGTTGAGAACCCAATGGTGAGGATATTATATATGTTATGGATCGGGCTACACGCCGCAACAATACTTATATGGATCGGGCTACACGCCGCAGAAATATAGCGCTTGGCCTGTAGGAGCCCCTCCGGAGTCTGCATACCCCCAGTAAGTGCAGTCGACTATCTATATGGATCGGGTTGCACGTCGCAGCGATGTACGGATCGGACTGCACGCCGCTGTGGTTATTATGATTTCTGTTATTATGAGATATATATGGGTCGAGAGCTGAGAATGAGCACTAAGTGATGAGAGTGAGCCCGAGGAGCTGATACTGTTCTGAGTGATTGATACTGTGCCCGAGGGGTGGATTTCTACTTGTTATTTACCTGCTAAATTACCTGTTTTACCTGATTTAAAGAGATTTCACTTGACTTCTTCACTGATTTACTACTTTACGTGATTTTTACTGCTTTGATATAGAATATCTTTGTGTCTTTGCGTGTTTTCATGCTTTCAGCCATTATTTATTATTATTACTCACTGGGTCGGAGTACTCACATTACTCCCTGCACCATGTGTGCAGATTCAGGCATCGCAGAGTCCGCTCCTAAGTGTTGATCTTCCCGTCCAGGCTGTGTTTTGGAGATCACGAGGTAGCTGTTGGTGTCCGCAGCCCCCGTGCCTCCCTTATCTTATCATTTTCATGTTCTTAGAACTATTGTATTGGGTTTAGTGATTAGTAGACTGTATTAGGATTTCTCTTAGTTGCTCATGACTTGTGACACCCTGGTTTGGGCTGTGTCGGGATAACTTTTACTGTTGTTATCATTAATTCCACAAATTATGGATATTATATCATGCTTTAGAACTGTTTATGATATTTAATTGTTTAAAAGATGTGTTTTGTTTTGGTTTGGCTGGCCTTGTATTCACGAGAGGCGCTATCACGATCGGGTTCGGGAATTGGGTTGTGACAAGTTGGTATCAGAGCCTAGGTTCCATAGGTCTCACGAGTCATGAGCGAGTTTAGTAGAGTCCCGCGGATCGGTACAGAGATGTCTGTATTTATCCTCGAGAGGCTGCAGAACCTTTTTAGGAAAAACTTCATATTCTTGAAATTCTTGTCGTGCGACCTTGTTGATCCGAGAACTAAACTTTTGTTATTCTATTCTCTCATAGATGGTGAGGACGTGAGCTACCGTACGAGGTGGACGACCACCAGTGCCACCCACTGATGTCACTAGAGGCCGTGGACGCGGTCGTGGCAGAGGCAAAGTAGCAAGGACATCACCTGTTGATCCACCAGCTGCCCCAGCTCCGGATCAGGCTCCAGCAACACCAATTTAGGCACCAGCTGTGCCCATCATGATCTCGAGTCTACAGGAGTCCTTGGTATAGATCTTGATAGTTTGCACTGGCTTGGCTCAGGCAGTTTCAGCCACCACAGCAGCAGCAACTACTTCACAGACCAGGGGAGGCAATCAGACCCCCGCTGCTCGCGCACCTGAGCAGGTAGTGTAGGGACTACAGACACTAGGGGAACCTCCAGCCTAGCCGGTTGCACCAGCTCAAGAGTTCATTGTACCAGTTATGCTAGAGGATGAGCAGCATCGTCTTGAGAGGTTTGGTAGACTCCAGCCTCCATCATTCAGTGGTGCTGAGGGCGAGGATGCCCAGGGTTTTCTTAATAAGTGTCAACGGATGCTCCATATAGCAGGGATTCTTGAGACTATTAGTGTGGCATTTACCACCTTTCAGTTTACTGGGGCTGCTTTCACTTGGTGGGAGGCGTATGAGAAGAGTAGGCCAGTTAGTGCAGCGCCCCTTTCTTGTTAGGAGTTCTCCACTCTCTTGTTGGAGAAGTATGTACCGCAGTCCCGCAGAGAGGAGATACGTAGGCAGTTTGAGTGGCTGAAGCAAGGGGATATGACTGTGTCACAGTATGAGGCGAGGTATTCTGAGTTGGCTCGTCATGTCGTCTGGATAGTTTCGACAGACCGTGAGAGGATCAGGAGATTTGTCGATGGCCTAAACTACCATGTCAGTATTCTTATGACTAGAGAGAGAGTATTGGGTGCTACATTTGAGGAGGTGGTTGATATCGCGCACGAGATTGAGACGGTCCGCCGTCAGGATCGAGAGGAGAGGGAGGCTAAGAGGCCCCGAGGGTCTGGCATTTATAGTGGTGCTCCTTCGAGGGTCCAGTTCCAGCATAGTAGAGGTCGTTCTTTCAGGCCCACTCAGTCGGCCTGTCCAGAGTATCTCGGGGCATCTTCGGGTCATGGTCATCATGGATCTCAGCGGGTCCAATCATCACTTAGTGCCCTACCAGCCCAGAGCTTGTCACGTGCCCCATCAGTCCAGGGTTCTTCCATGCCAGGTCCTTTTACTGGTCATTCCGGTGCCAAGGGTTCCCTTCAGTCCCCATCTCTAGCACCGGGTAGTTGTTATGAGTGCGGAGAGTTTAGACATATGAGGATGCAGTGCCATCGACTTCGTGATAGTCAGCTTCAACTGAGGGGTCAGCCCTCGAATTCTGCTCCTGCTACTTCACCACCCACCCACCTAGCTAGGGGTGGGGGTCATGCAACTAGGGGTCGCCCCAGAGGGGGAGGTCGATCAGGCAGTGGCCAAGCTCATTTTTATGTTATTCCAGGCAGGACAGATGCTATTGCTTTAGATGGTGTCATTACAGGTATTGTTTCAGTCTGCCACAGAGATGCCTTTGTATTATTTGATACCGGTTCCACCTATTCTTATGTGTCCTCGTATTTTTCTCATCATTTGGGTACGTCCCGAGAGTTTCTTGCTTTACCTATTTATGTATCTACCTCGGTAGGAGATACTATTATTGTATACCGTGTGTACTGGTCATGTGTGGTGACTACTAGGGGTCTGGAGACCTGAGTGGATCTATTCCTATTGAGCATGACGTATTTTGATGTCATTTTGGGCATGGATTGGTTATCTCCATGTCGTTCTATTCTAGACTGTCATGTTAAGACAATCACTTGGGCTATGCCGGGTGAACCGCGGATCGAGTGGCATGGTGTGACTGATTATGTTCCTAGTAGAGTGATATCTTTCTTGAAGGCCCAACGTATGGTTGGGAAGGGTTGCCTTTCATATTTAGAGTTTGTGAGGGATGTGGGAGCTGAGACTCCTAGCATTGATTCTGTTCCAGTTGTGAGGGATTCTCCCGATGTGTTTCCTGCAGACCTGTTGGGCATGCCACCGGACAGGGATATTGATTTTGGTATTGACCTGGTGCCGGGCACTCAGACTATTTCTATTCCGCCGTATTGTATGGCACCAGTAGAGTTGAAAGAATTGAAGAAGCAGCTTTAGGAACTCCTAGATAAGGGGTTCATTCGGCCTAGCATGTCACATTGGGGTGCGCCGGTTCTGTTTGTAAAGAAGAAGGATGGCACAATGAGAATGTGCATTGATTATAGGCAATTGAACAAGGTAACAATTAAGAACAAGTATCCCTTGCCTCGCATTAATAATTTATTTGACCAGCTTCAGGGAGCGAGAGTGTTCTCCAAGATTGATCTCTGTTTTAGCTATCACCAGTTGAAGATCAGGGATTTAGATATTCTTAAGACCGCTTTCAGGACCATATATGGTCATTATGAGTTTCTTGTCATGTCTTTCGGGCTGACCAATGCCCCAGCAACGTTCATGCATTTGATGAACAGTGTATTTCAGCCTTATCTGGATTCGTTCGTTATAGTATTCATTGATGTTATTATGGTGTACTCTCGTAGTCAGGAGGAGCACGCAGAGCATTTGAGGGTTGTATTGCTGAGACTGGGGGAGAAGAAGCTTTATGCAAAGTTCTCCAAGTGTGAATTTTGGCTTAGTTCAGTGGCTTTCTTGGGACACATGGTGTCCAGTAAGGGTATTCAGGTAGATCCAAAGAAGATAGTGGCATTTCAAAGTTGGCCTAGACCGTCCTCAGCCACAAAGATTCGTAGCTTTCTTCGGTTGGCAGGTTATTATCGCCGGTTTGTTCAGGGATTCTCATCTATCGCATCGCCCTTGACCAAGTTAACTCAGAAGGGTGCTCTATTTGTATGGTCGGACGAGTGTGAGGAGAGCTTTCAGAAGCTCAAGACAGCTTTGACCACAGCTCTTGTATTGGTTTTTCCATCGGCTTCAGGTTCATATACCGTATATTTTGATTCCTCGAGAGTTGGGATTGGTTGTGTATTGATGCAGGAGGGTAGAGTTGAAGCCCCATGAGAAGAATTACCATGTTCATGATTTGGAGTTGGCTGCCATAGTTCATGCATTGAAGATTTGGAGGCACTACTTGTATGGCATATCTTGTGAGGTATTTACTGATCATCGCAGTCTTCAACATTTGTTCAAGCAAAAGGATCTTAATTTAAGGCAGCGGAGATGGTTAGAGTTGCTTAAGGATTATGATATCACCATATTGTACCATCCAGGAAAGGCCAATGTTGTGGCCGATGCTTTGAGCTGGAAGGCAGTGAGTATGAGGAGTTTGGCATATATTCCAGTTGAGGAGAGATCCCTTGCAGTTGATGTTCAGTCCTTGGCCAATTGGTTTGTGAGATTAGATATTTTGGAGCCCAGTCGAGTGTTGGCTTGTGTAGTTTCTCGGTCTTCCTTATATGATCGCATCAGAGAGCGCCAGTATGATGATCCACATTTGCTTGTCCTTAAGGACAGAGTTCAGCATGATGATGCCAAGGATGTGACCATCGGTGATGATGGGGTGTTAAGGATGTAGGGCCGGATTTGCGTGCCCAATGTAGATGGGCTTATAGAGTTGATTCTGGAGGAGGCCCATAGCTCACAGTATTCTATTCATCCGGGTGCCGCGAAGATGTACCAGGATTTGAGGCAGCATTATTGGTGGAGAAGAATGAAGAAAGATATTGTGGGATTTGTAGCTCGGTGTCTCAATTGTCATCAGGTGAAATATGAGCATCAAAGACCGGGTGGCTTGCTTCAGCAGATGGTTATTCCCGAGTGGAAGTGGGAGTGGATTACTATGGACTTTGTTGTTGGACTCCCACGGACTTTGAAGAAGTTTTATGCTATTTGGGTGATTGTGGATCGGCTGACCAAGTTCGTGCACTTCATTCCGGTGTGTACTACCTATTCTTCAAAGTGGTTGGTAGAGATTTATATTCGGGAGATTGTTCGGTCGCACGGTGTTCCGGTTTCCATCATCTCAAATAGAGGTACTTAGTTTACTTTGCAGTTTTAGAGAGCCATGCAGAGAGAGTTGGGTACTCAGGTGGAGTTGAGCACAACATTTTATCCTCAAACGGACGGGCAGTCTGAGCGTACTATTCAGATATTGGAGGACATGTTGCGTGCTTGTGTTATTGATTTCGGAGGTTTATGGGATGAGTTTCTATCGCTTGCAGAGTTTGCCTACAACAACAGCTACCAGTCGAGTATTCAGATGGCTCCGTTTGAGGCTTTGTATGGGAGGCGGTGTAGAACTCCAGTTTGTTGGTTCGAGCCCAGCGAGGCTAGACTATTGGGGACAGATTTGGTTCAGGATGCCTTAGAGAAGGTGAAGGTGATTCAGGAAGGCTTCGTACAGCGCAGCCGCGTCAGAATAGTTATGAGGACCAAAAGGTTCGAGATGTGTCCTATGTGGTTGGTGAGAAGGTCTTGCTGAAGGTTTCGCCCATGAAGGGTGTTATGAGATTTGGGAAGAAGGGAAAGTTGAGTCCGCGATTCATTGGGCCTTTTGAGGTGCTTCGGAGGATTGGGGAGGTGGCTTATGAACTTGCTTTGCCACCCAACTTATCTAGAGTGCATCCGGTATTTCATGTTTCTATGCTCCAGAAGTATATTGGAGATCCGTCTCATATTTTGGACTTCAGCACGGTTCAGTTGGATGATGATTTGACCTATGATGTGGAGCCAGTAGCTATTTTGGGTCGTCAGGTTCGGAAGTTGAGGTCAAAGGATATAGCTTCAGTGAAAGTGCAGTGGAGAGGTTGGTCCGTGGAGGAGGCTACCTGGCAGACCGAGCGAGAGATGTGTAGCAGATATCCTCACCTATTTGAGGCTTCAGGTATATTTCTTGACTCGTTCGAGGACGAACGTTTGTTTAAGTTGGGGAGGATGTGATGACCCAGCCAGTCGTCTCATGAGTTACCACTCCGTTTCCCCCATTTATGCTTTATTATGCTTCGTTATCCGTGTTTTATATGATCAAGTTGAGTAGGTTGCGTTCGGAGTGGATTTGGTAAGAAATGAGACACTTAGTCTCTTTTGAGAAGGTTCAAGTTGGAAAAGTCAACCGAATGTTGACTTATGTGTTAGAGGGCTCGGATGAGAGTTCTGATGGTTCAGTTAGCTTCTGGAGGTGATTTATGGCTTAGGAGTGTGATCGGGATTGGTTTTGGAGGTCCGGTGTAGAATTTGGCTTGAATTGGCGAAGTTAGTATTTTGGCGATTTCCGGTTGTTAGGCGAGATTTTGATCCGAGGGTCGGAATGGAAATCCGAGAATTGTTGTAGATTCGTTATGCAATTTGTGATGTGTGTACAAAATTTCAGGTCATTCGGACGTGGTTTGGTTGGGTTTTTGATCGAAAGCGTATTTCGGAAGTTTTTAGAAAACTTAGGCTTGAATCCGATGAATTTTGGGTAATTTGATGTTGTTTGAGGTGTTTTGATGATTGGAGCAAGTTTGAATGAGGTTTTAGGATGTGTTGGTGTTTTTAGTTGAGGTCCCGGGGGCCTCGGGTGAGTTTCGGATGGTCAATCGGACCATTTTTGGCTTTGAGAAGTTGCAGAATTGGCTGATCAGATGTTGCAGGTTTTAAGCCTTCGCGATCGCGTAGGGTCCATCGCGATCGCGTAGAATGATTTTGGGTTGGCATGAGTTTAGCCTTCGCGTTCGCGTTTAAGGTCTCGCGTTCGCGGAGGGCTTTGATCTTGTTCTTCGCGTTCGCATGCAGTGTTTCGCGTTCGCGTATAAGTATTTGGGGGTCCAGTGGTTTTGTTCTTCGCGTTCGCATCAGTTGGGTCACATTCGCACAAGTCTGGGAAATCAAGCATCGCGTTCGTAGTGAAGTCATCGCATTCAAGTGTATTTTTGGAGTCGTGGAACTTTGCTCTTCGCGATCGCGAGGCTTGGGCCGCGATCGCGATGAAGGAATACCAGAACTGTGCAGTGAGTTTATAAAACATTTCATTCGCGATTTTGAGCCATTTTTCCACCATAGTTGATCATTTTGAGAGCTCTTTGAGGGAGATTGAAGAGGGATTCAAGGAGAAGTGATTGGAGGTAATATTTATGAACCTAAAACGTGATTTTATTGTGAAATTAACCTAGAAATTCATGGAACCTAAGCTAAAAATGGAAGAACTAGGGCTTGGGATTTTGAACTTTTAAATTGAGATTTGAAGGACCATTTGAGGTCGGATTTGAGAACTTTTGATATGTATGAACTCGTGGGAGGATAAGGAACCCGTTGATATAAAAAATTCTGAGTTTAGAGAAGTGGGCCCGGGGCTCGGGTTTTGCTAATTTCGGGATTTTTGATATTTTTTGATTGTTTTCGCTTGGGCTTTGTTCCCTTAACATATTGTGACGTATTTGTTCTGTTTTTGGATAGATTCGACACGCGTGGAGGCCGATTCGAGGGGTAAAGGCGTCACGAGCTAGAGTTGTAACCGGTTCGAGGTGAGTAATGGTTGTAAATAATGTCCTGAGGGTTTGAAACCCTGGATTGCACATTGTAGTGCTATATTGAGGTGAGACCCGCACTGGATGATGAGCGTGGGGTCTTTTACTACTGGGGATTGAGGACGGATGATTTTACCGCGTATTTGACTGAAACTTATTTGTTATCATCATGATTTGGGCTAATTGCCATATTTGGGCTTCGTGACAACTATTTGAACCCTTCGGGGATTTTGACTGTTTTTCCTCACTATACTTGTTAAAAATCATATCCTCGGTCATGTTTCTATCTGTTTTAAACGATTCAAGCTGGTTTTATCATACTATTCCTAATTGAGAGGAATTTGTAAGCTAAGATCCCTATCTTCTATTATTGTGCTCGAGAGGTTGTGAGGTTAATGACTGAGAGGGGTTGAGAACCCAATGGTGAGGATATTATATATGTTATGGATCGGGCTGCACGCCGCAGCAATACTTATATGGATCGGGCTGCACGCCGCAGCAATATAGCGCTTGGGCTATAGGAGCCCCTCGGGAGTCTGCACACCCCCAGTGAGCGCAGTCGACTATCTATATGGATCGGGCTGCACGACGCAGTAGTTATTCTGATTTCTATTATTATGAGAGATATATGGGTGGAGAGCTGAGAATGAGCACTAAGTGATGAGAGTGAGCCCGAGGAGCTGATACTGTTCTGAGTGATTGATACTGTGCCCAAGGGGCGGATTTCTACTTGTTATTTACCTGCTAAATTACATGTTTTACCTGATTTTAAGAGATTGCACTTGACTTCTTCACTGATTTACTGCTTTACGTGATTTTTGCTGCTTTGATATAGAATTGCTTTGTGCCTTTACGTGTTTTCATGCTTTCAGCCATTATTTATAATTATTACTCACTAGGTTAGAGTACTCACATTACTCCCTACACCGTGTGTGCAGATTCAGGCATCGCAGAGTCCGCTCCTGAGTGCTGATCTTCCCGTCTAGGTAGTGTTTCGGAGATCAGAAGGTAGTTGTTGGCGTCCGCAGCCCCCGTGCCTCCCTTATCTTATCATTTTATTGTTCTTAGAACTATTATATTGGGTTTAGTGATTAGTAGATTGTATCGGGATTTCTCTTAGTTGCTCATGATTTGTGACACCTCGGTTTGGGCTGTGTCAGGATGGCTTTTACTGTTGTTATCGTTAATTCCGCAAATTATGGATATTATATCATGCTTTAAAATTGTTTATGATATTTAACTATTTAAAAGAGGTGTTCTACTTTGGTCTGGCTGGCCTTGTCTTCACGAGAGACGCCATCACGACCGGGTTTGGGAATTGGGTCGTGACAAGATCTAAGGGAATCGGAAAAACCTCGAAGGGTTAGGGTTTCAGAAGAACCCTAGAAATGAGAAAGGCTTTGAAAAGGTCACTGATCTGAGCCGGGGAAGTCAAAACTAGGCTCGAAGCAGGCATGGCTTGTCGGAGCAGGCCGGAGATGACCATAGATCTTGAATCAAACGAAGCCTGGGCCAAGCTTCTTCGTGGTCAGGCCTTAAATCTTCAGAAATCAGGCGTGTGGGAGTCATAGGAGGCCGGTGTAGGACTCCGATGTCCTTGAAAGCCATGGATTCCGGTGGCTTTAGGGTGGAAGTGGTGAGAGGCGGCTAGGGTTTGAGAAGCTTCGAGAGAGTTTGAGAGAATGGGGGGGGGGGGTTCAAAGGTGTCTACCGGTGACAAAATGATTCGGGTTGGGGGGTGTTGGTAAATTAAAAAAGGAAAGGGAGAACGTGAGCCGTTGATCTGTTAGATCAACGGCTGGGATTTAAAGGGGGCCGGATGGGTTATTCAAACGGGATGTGGGTCGGGTAATTTTAGGAATTGGGTTGGGGTTCAAATGGGTTCAATTAGGGGCTAATTTAAGGCTAAAATTGAAATAGGTAGGGCTAGTATTTAAACAGCCACTTTTTCCCTTATTTATTTTACAAAAATAATAAAATAATTTTTGGAAACGACTTAAAGGTACTAAATTAAATAATAATATATAAATATTAAACTAAAAATACTGGAATCAATTTTGCAATTATAAACGCAATTAAATTTTAAAATAGGCTAATATTGCAATTATATGCAATTTAGCTTTAAAAATACTAAATAAATTTGTACAAATATGAAAAAATTACCTTAGCTATATTTTGGTAAGTATAAACAAGAGAATTCAATTAATGAATTACCAAAATGCCAATTTTGGAACACTTATTGGTTTTTTTTCTTGATAAAATAGGGCAATAAAAATGATTTTAAAATATTTAAAAAGTTGAGAAAAATAATAGGACCTTGGGATATGCTTATATATGCATATATATGCTATTTTAAAAGGTATTTTACGTATGAAAATGTATAGGGAAAAATTGGGTATCTACAAACGTTTGTTTAAGAGGGGGAGGATGTAACGACCCGGCCGGTCGTTTCATGAGTTACCATTCCATTTTCTCTATTTCTGCTTCTTATTGCTTTGTTTATCGGTACTATGTGTGATCAGGTTGGTTGGCTCGGGTTCGGAGAAGTTTTGGCAAGGTTTGAGACACTTAGTTGCTTTTGAGTAAGCTTAAGTTGGAAAAGTTAATAGGATATTGACTTATGTGTTAAAGAGATCGGATGTGACTTCCGATGGTTCAGATAGCTTCGGGAGGTGATTTGAGACTTAGCAGCGTGATCAGAATGTGTTTTGGAGGTCCGGAGTAGATTTAGGCTTGAATTGGCGAAATTGCAATTTTGGCGTTTTTCGGTTGATAGGTGAGATTTTGATATAGGGTCAGAATGGAATTCCGAAAGTTGAAGTAGGTTTGTTGTGTCATTTGGGACGTGTGTACAAAATTTTAGGTCATTCGGACGTGATTTGGTAGACTTTTTTATCAAAGGCGTAATTTAGAAGATTTTTGGAACCTTAGGCTTGAATTCGATGTGTTTTGGGTGATTCGATGTTGTTTGAGGTGTTTTGAAGATTGGTATAAGTTTGGATGGTGATATGTGACTTGATGGTGCTTTTGGTTGTGGTCTCGGGGGCCTCGGGGTGATTTCGGATGGTTGGCGAAAGATTTGAGTTGGGTTTTGACAGCTGAAGTTTCTCCCATTGTTGTCATAACCACACCTGCGGCTAGGGGAACACAGGTGAGGTCTCGCAGAAGCGAGTTAGGATCCGCAGATACAGCCAAAGGCAAGGTAAGTGAAAATCGTAGATGCGGGATATGAACCGCACCTATGGGCCCGCAAAAGTGGATGTTTGGTCGTAGGTGCGGAATGGGCCTTAAGTGATGACCGCAGAAGCGGTGCTCGGACTACAAAAGCAGTTGAGCAGGAGCGAGGGATTGGCCGCAGGTGCGAAAAGCCTAGGCCAGAAGGTATAAAAGAATTCCTTCGCGATTTTTGAGTTGTTCTTCACCATTTCAAGTCGATTTTGGAGCTTTTTGAGAGATTTTGAAGAGGGATTCAAGGGATAACATTTGGGAGTAAGATTTGTGAACCTAATAATCGATCCTAAGGCATTATTTCACTGATTTGGCCTAAGATTAATGAAAATTAAGGGTTAGAAATTGGGGATTAGGGCTTGGTATTGGAGACCTTGACTTGAGGATTTGAGGGGCCATTTGTGGTCGAATTTTGGGACTTTTGATGTGTATGAACTCGTGGGGAGATAAGAAATCTATTGATGTAAATTTTATCGAATTTCAAGACGTGGGCCCAGGGGACGTGTTTTGGTTAATTTTGGGATTTATGTTGTAAATTGATTATTTTCGCATGGGCTTCATTCCCTTAAAATATTTTGATGTCATGATTCTGATTTTGGATAGATTGACACAAGTTGAGGCCGATTCAAGGGGCAAAGGCATCGTGGGCTAGAGTTTGGACAGGATCGAGGTTTGTAAATGTTGTCCTGAGGGTATGAAACCCCGAATTTCACATCGTGGTGCTATATTGAGGTGACTTACATGCTAGATGACGAGTGTGGGGTCGTGCACCGTTGGGGATTGTGACTTAGTCCATCCCGAATCACTATTTACCGCGTATTTGATTGAAAACTATTTGCTGTCATCATGTTTTGGGCTGAATGCCATACTTGGGCCTCGTGCTAACTATTTGGACCCTTAGGGGATTTTTACGGCTATTTCCTCATTGTTTTGATTTTATACCTGTACTCAGTCATGCTATATCATACTGTTTTTCATAACTCAATCATGTTTACTCTGTTTTAATACTTTAAATGATATTTTGGGCTGAGCATCATATTTTACTATGCCTGAGTGGCTTTTAGAAATTCTAACTGAGTAAGGCTGAAGGTTTGTGTTGTGAGAATACTTATTGGTCGGGCTACACGGCGCAGCAGTGATACACTGAGTTATGATTATGAGGCCGAGGGCCTGAGATTGTACGTCACGAGGTGGCTTGTTGATATGAGGCTTAGAGCCTATTGATTATGCCACGAGATGGCTTGATATTGCGTTTAGGCCGTAAGGGGCCCCTCCCGGAGTCTGTATACCTCGAATGAGCGCGGGTACCCATTGTGATATGAGATATAGCCTGAGGGGCTGGTGTTGTTCCATGTTGTTGCCCGAGGGGCTGATTCTGTTGGTATTGTGACCGAGGGGCGGTTTTTATGTGTTTATCTCTTCTAGTTGCCTGTCATTTACTTGTTTAACTGATTAAAAGGTATTTTAAAGAGGCTTAAACTGAACTAAGGTGTTTTGATGAGATTTCACTATTTTATTACACTTTACTGGTTTTACTCTGCCTCTGCATAGCATGTTATTGTGTTTTTACGTGATTTCTTATCGTTCAGTCTTCATTTATTGTTATTACTCACTAAGTTGGAGTACTCACTTTACTCCCTGTACCCTGTGTGCAGATTCAAGCGCTTCAGGTCCTGCTAGCGAGGGTTGACAGCTTCCAGCAGATTTTCGGAGTCCAGTAGGTAGCTGCTCGGCATTCGCAGCCAAGTGTTTCTCCCTCTTATCCCTATTTCTTTTCCCTTGTACTGGATTTTGTAATAGATTGTGTAGTTCTTTTTCCGTATTCCTAGACTTATGTTAGATGATCATGACTGGTGACATCCCGATGTCAGGCTACGTTTGTTTTCCGCAGTTGTTATATTTCACTTTATTATGGAATTTATCATGTTTTATGACTTAATTATGAATTATTATTATCTGTCAATTAAATTGGATGTTGTGTCGGCTGGCCTTGTCTTCATAAGAGGCGTCATCACGACTGAGTCTGGATTTAGGTTCGTGACATTATAAAACTTGCTTATTGAAATACAAAGGTTGTTTTAATAATTCCAAAATAGTAAGGGTAATATAACTCATCAGTGTTTAATATTTTAACACTATTAATTATTTTTCCTATTATAATTATATAAAAATAGGTATTATTGATTAGAAAATATTTTACCACATTTATTGTAAATTATTTAAGTATAAATAATTTAATTTTAAAAAGGAGGATCAAAATTGGCCGTTAAATATCCAGTTAAGCATCAAAAGCCTAAATATGTTTCTAACATGAATAAAGAAACTCAAGTAATCATATAACAGTTTAAGGCATATGACAAGAATAACAAGTATGGATGTGTGTTCATAATATAACATGTAACTATGACCCAATCAAGCATATCAACAAGTCTAAAGAGTAACTCATCGGGCTCAAATAAGATGTCATAAGTTAAAACATGATCTCTAGCATAAATAATTGTGCCATGTGGTTATAAGAATCAAATAGAGCATAAGTAAATAAGAAATTGCACCCAATAAAGGCATAAAAAACCTAAAATCCACCCAAAATATGCTATAACTTTGGTGTGCAAATATACGCTCGTCACCTTGTGTATACGTCACCCCCAAAACACCTAGCACATAGGAAATAATTTCATATTTAGAACATTCCCTCAAGTAGAGGTTAAGCAAGATACTTACTCATCAGAGAGCGTCTTTTCCTTCTTCTTGACCTTTAATAGTCCAAACTTAGCCAAATATCATTCAAGGAAGTCAAACAATGCTAAAAAATGATCCCAATAAATAAAGCTTGAATCTTTGAAGAAATCTCAAAAAATCAATCAAAAAGTCAAATCAGGACCACACGGTCAAAACTCTAGACCAATACCAAATTTCGGTTGCATATTCCTCCATGAGTTTAAATATGTGCTTAGATTTTTATTTGGAGTTCATTTGAATACTCAAAACTCAATTTGGGTGATTATAGATCAAGTTATTAAAAAATCCCAATTTCTCTTGTTCAAGTCCATATTATGATATTCAATCTAGTGATAAATTAATGTATAAATCATAGATTTAGGTTAGAATCACTTATCACAATCTTGTAGATGAAACCGTAGCCGCAAACCTCTCAAAATGAGCTCCTAAAGTAGAAAAATAAAACAAAAATTACATAACTCGACCCTAAACAGCTTCCGAAAGTAGCTGTCAAAAAGTGTCTAGATGGATGCATAATAGCTTCGCGGTCCGCATAATAGCTTCGACGACCGCATAATCATCGCAGGTCGTAACAATTCAAAAACTGCCCTGACACCCTTCTGGCAAAATAGCCATAACTCCTTGTAAAAAAGTCGGAATAATGAATGATTTGAACCACCAGAAACTTGACTCAAAGGGATGCAATATCGTAAAAACCCCATCCAAAAATATTTTATAGTTTGGGATAAATTCTCTCTTAAATTCAGGTCATCTGCAAAAAAGCTCTGTTTCAACAACTCAATTCTTCTGGAACTTGCACTAAATGCGCTGAAACTCACCCGGGCCCCTTTGTACCCCATCCAACCAGTCATACAAGTCCAAGTACCCCATATGGACTTGTCTAAAGGCTCAAACACCCACATGAATATGACAATAAAGAATCGAGGCTCACACTGAATAGAATTTCTTTTAAATTCTCAAATCTTCATTCTTTCAAAAAGTCTTCGAATCACAATTAGACACTTTGGATTATTTCCAAACATTGTAAAAAAGATGAATTCAGTGATATAGACCTATCCAATATGTCGGAATACTAATCAGAGTAAAATAATATCCAAATCAACTCTTGGTCAAACTTAGAAACTCTTAAGTTCCTCAAATTTCCAACTTTAGACAAATGGTGGCAAATTCTTCTAGGAATGTCACGCCCCAAAATCCGAGGAACGCGACCGACGCTCAACCGAGTAAACTCGACTGAGCAAGCTTGTTAGGTTTCATACTACCCAAATTCGTCTTTGAATAAAGAGGAAATGTACACCATTAATCAAATTCTATAAACATGTCATTAACAATTTCCATTTCATTTCCATTAGCAACTTCGTTCACTATTTTGAAGATATTACAAGTTTTATACATCATTGCCAAACATCAATATTTCTATTTTAATTCCAATACCTGACACTACCCACAACCTGTCTACGGAGCCTCTAAATACAACTGAAGAGTAATATGGAAATGCGGGCAATAAGGCTCCGGCTATACCTCAAAATACAAAGTACATGATAAACAACGGTACAAGACCCCGAAATGAAGTGGGGCTCACCAAGTTAGCTGAAAGGAAGATGTGTCACTAGCTGCGACCAACACTGCCTACTATGGAACCACCTACATCCATTTAAAGACGTAGCGCCCCCGGCGAAAGGGACGTTAGTGCCGTCAAATAACACTAGTATGTATAACTAAACACCAACTCAATAGAAAGAACTATCATACAAGAACAAAGAAATCATAAGTATTCAACAAAAGCTTTAAAGAATCACCACATCATCAATTGAAAGGAATCACATAGTTTTCACATAATTACCATTTATCATCTCACTTCAATTTTTGTTTCACATATATTAGTTCATCGGCACTTGGAGCCACAATTATCACATCATGCTTGGCACCAGGCCACATTTCATATTTCGAGCTATTTTCCCCCGCATTTCATATCAATATCAATTTTAACAACAAGCCATTCAATCCAAGATATCAAGTACACATGAGAGGAATCATGAATCATGGACAAATTATTTACCGTGAAAATGGTAACGACAATTAAATTTGTAAATGGGATTCTAAAAATACGTGATTTATTCCCGAGCTAGTTGTTAGAGCAGTTGATGCTAATAATGTGAAGCTTAACGATGAAATGCGAGCTAAAACAAGACAGTAATAATCAAACCGAAGGGGCCTGTTGCCCGGATGCAAAGTCGGTTGATAAGGACCTCGGGGTCGGGACTCGAATCGAGCTCGAGCTATCAGGGGCAACTGGGAATAGGATAACAATTAAGGATGCGATCAAGCAAGGCTCTTTACGGCCAAAGTTGTGCAATATAGCATGAAATAAGTAAGAAGACAATCGATGTTAAAGCGGCCTTGAGCCAGTGAGAACGAAAAAATAGGAGAAAGAGAGAGAGATATTATTGCTTTTGTGAAGAAATGGAGCAACATCAGCCCTTTACAAAGTGGTATGGGTTCCCCTTATATAGGCGAGGGAACACGGTATGGTACAGAGTGCATTAAATGTAAAGATACGAGGATAGGACGGCTAGACATGACACTAGAGCCTATTGATTCTAGTTGCTTGACTCAGGAGCTCCCCGTCTTCGTAACCTTTGCTGGGTCGCGGACAGATCCCTTAACCTCGGAGCCTCTGCAGGGCTATGGATGATCCTCGAGATAAGGAGCCCGATCATGATCCCACAGCCTCAAGGTGCTGACATGACATCCCAAATATACCTTAATGGCGGGAAATGGATTCCCCTGATTTCACCGCATACAGATAGTCTCCGTGTTTCCTAGAATGAAGTAATAGGAAACGATATTACTAGATACTCCCCGTCTTCACCCTTCCTTCAGGCCCGTGAATCAGAATTTTGCTATTTGACATCTTTACATCTTTCCCTCTTTTCACAGGAAGGTTTTACCATTTTTCGTGGCCACAACTTCTAGGACGGTCCCTCGACGGAATGATACTACATCGTCATCCCGATTACCTGCGGGGGAAAACAAATCGATTCCCACTTTAGAGCAATGGACTCCTCCCGATATTGACATGTTGAAGGATTTCGACATCGAGACTCCCTCGTCTATGTCGGGTTGATGTGAGCACGTATCTCGATATGTTAGCATTGTGACCAATGCTGACAAAATGAAGGAAGACTGCCGATGGAGCAAGGCAGTGGAGGTAGAGATTCCCGGCCCCAGCGACAACATTACCGACTTCAAAGGCTGGCTTTCTTTACATATATACTTACCTATTCACCCTGGGTCCTGATAAATTTGTCGAATCTCCTCCTTTGGAAATCGACTCGGTTATCCTTGACTTCTATGCCCGATATTGGGTGACCCTCGATCAGATCTACCCGTCCTTTTGGAGGATTGTGTTAATGCTCAGGCACTTTACCGAAAGGGTTACAGGCAAGGTTTTTTCCCTTAGCCATTTGATTTGATTGTACTGCCCTCGGCTATATCGAGGCTTAATTAAGCTTCAACATCGGTCCAAAAAGTCTCTCTTCACGAGTGTTGATGAGGGGAAGGACTGGGGATGGATGAGCAGGTTTATTCAAGTGAGTACCTCGGATATCATCCCGTCCCGGAGGATGCCCTTTCCAGAGCGATGGAACGATTGTCACACCTCCTTTTTCTACCTACACCCCGAAGGGTGCATAAGGGAGTTTTTTCAATTAAAGGACAATCAAAACGGGATTTATTATTAAAAGAACTCAGAGTCACCACTTGGGAGATTTATGGTGTCCCAAGTCACTGGTTGAATCCTGAATCGAGGAAAAGATTGACTCTGTTTAACAGTCTGCGAACCAGAAATCCGAGTAACAAATTTTGTTAACTCGGGAGAAGGTGTGTAGGCATTCCCGGGTTCCGTGGTTCTAGCACGGTCGCTCAACTGTCATATTTGGCTTAATTATTTGATTTTAGAACATTTTGAATCTATGTGCAAATTTTAACTTTTAACCGCATTTTTTTAAAGAAGATTTAACATCGTCTAAAATATGTCTTTGGATCGCGCCACATGAAATGCACCCGCAATCCGAAACACATTTTATTCAATGTTATTAGGATTTGGATTTGGGTCACATGAAATGCACACCCGAATTTAAGGAATTCAATTATTAAAATAATGCGCCTAAAATGACTACGCGTTTGCAATTCGCGAGGGCCATGGAATTTTAACTAAACGGCACGCCTCAAATTCTAAGGATGAATACAAGATTAATTAAATGAGGGCCATGCAATTATCATTTTTGTTTGGCATAACACACCTCAATTCTAAATTAAAAGGATTAATCAAACTAAAATTTGGAGGGCCATAACTATTATTATTTTTCTAATGTGGCTTTCCCCAATTCATTTTAAGGAAACTAGTTGAAGGAAAGGCATTGAAGGGGTACTAATTACTGAAAATCGAGTCTACTTGGTAGCTGATCCTGCATCAAATGACTAAGCTATTAAACGAGAATTGTTCCAACAAAGATGCCCTCGCAAGGATGACAGATGGATTTAGCAAAATTAAACAAATTTAAGTCCATTAAATACATAAGTCTTTTTATGAATGTCTTCTGAGACTTGGCCTGGGAGGAGCCCATTTTTAAATGGACGAGAAGATCCAAAAAACATGTGACAAACTGCCAAGTCTGTCATGAGCTTCCTCAATTGGGCCAACGTTAGGCTCAGTTCTATGAATCCCCACATTCGCTCGACCAAATAAAACCAATTAGTTGAAAACTATAGGAAGACAAGGAATTAAACTAATGAAATTATTTATGAACTTCAACTAATTAAACAAACTCAACAATTTTTGTCACCTAGCAATCCAAAAGAACATCACCACCCCAAGAAAAATTAAAATTCAATTAAGAAATGGTTTGAAAAATTCATTGGCACATAACCAAGATCGAACATGCTTTTCATACAAATCTTTTCATACCAAACAATGAATGTGCTGACTAAATGCCATTTTATTTAGTTTCATTATTTAACATGAACCACTACTAATTTCAAACTCATGCATGAAGTGATAACCTACCAACCGAACAGGACCAAATGAGACCCAAAATTCAAGGCTTAATAGTTCCAAATAAGACAAGCATCAGGACCATTCCTGCTTTTACTCTTGTGACCCATACACAGCAGTAGGCCTCATTGCTTGAAAATCAACACAACACTACCCTACAGTCCATAGACTGGTCCCTAATGCTATCCATATCTCAATAGCAATGAAAGTTATACAACATAAAATGGAGATTGTAGCTTGAAACAGAGATAAGTTTTAAATTTAGCGTTGTAGTTTCCATAATCAGAAGGGTGAACAAGTCTACTATACTACAAGAGATTTAAACATTATTCTCCCATCCAAACAAACGAACTTCAGCTAACTTACAAACCCAAACTTGCTAAATTATGACACCGGGCTATCTTATAAATGAGATTAAAACCAGAAATATAAATGAACAACCAAAACATGTAAAGAAGGCATAAACTACATAGCAATCATAAGATCTTTGAAAGACAAAAACTGAATTTCAACATTTATAATTAGTCTTCCATGTTGAACATATATTTGCACTTCACATGCGATTCAGGATGCAAGAAATACCTGGAAGTAAACGAAAGAAGAAAAATGAAGAATCAGCAGTAATAGCAGCAAGCAATCAGCAGCAGTTTTCAACCAGTTTCAAACCCAGAAAAATGAAATAACAGCCTAGGAAAATAGTTTAATCCAAGCAAATGAACCAGAAGACCTTAACCCGACTTGATTTCAACTCATTTCAACTATCAGCTATCCAGAATTTGCTTCAGCCCTAAGGAAACTTCAAAAATAACCAATAACTCAATGAAACAATGTAATTCTTTAGAGTTCTTAGAATGTTCTCTTAACTCTTCTCGGTATTTTAGAGTCTCAGAATCTATGTATTTCAGAGTACCAGACTGTTCTCCTCCCTTTTTCAGTATTTTTAGAATCTCAGAATGTTCTCTTTTTTTTAACTCTTTGTTTCTTCAGCCTTTTATGGGAAACAAATTAGTGCAATCCCCATTACGAGTGTCCCTTCACTATTTTAATTATCCCCACTGATTTAGTTTCTAAATTAATCAATTAGTGCCATTTCCATTATCAATCCCCTTTTCTATTTTAATTATCTCCACTAGCCTAGTGCCTTTAATTAATTCAGTAATGCAATTTCTACCCTACCACTATTGAGAATCTTCCTTAAGTTAGGTAAACACTTGAATTAAACTTACACTAATCAATTCTTATCAACAAGAAATTAATTAAATTATCAGATTAATGTTAGTTAAATCGACTAAATGATTAACAAGATATGACTGATAATACCATTAAGGAAACAAATAACATATTCACAATCAACAAAACCCATGGACGGAAGCTATTTTAAACCTACGGATTGGTCGAGTTTCAATTGAAATCGACCAGAAAAAGAAAAAGAGATGAGGAAGGATGAATAACAGAATATTACTAATCGAGAATAAATAATAAACTCGGAAAACTTACCGGCCAGGCTCAAACTTGGAATTGGCACTCTGAATCAACCCAAAATAATACCAAACGTTTGTTCTTGGTGGAGAACAAACGAGCGTCATTATTTTGTGATGAAACAGGCTTGAATAAGCCTAGAAATCCAACAAAATGACCTTTCATGCACTGGTCAGAATTTAGGGTTTTAAGGCTCGAACTCAGATTCGATATTCGAAGAGTTCTAGGCGGATTCGAAGGAAACTGAGCGGGTATTTGGACTGAGGGGGGTTTGGGGGTTCCGGGGTGTAAATTTGGCGATGAACGGAGCCGGTGCCGCCACCCTAGGGTGGTGAGGGTATGGTGGCGGCTGGTCTCTAGGGTTTGGGTGAGGGAGACGAGAGATGAGATGGGGGGTTCTGAGGGGGGCGGGGTCCGTTTGGGCAATTATATACTGGGGGTGGAATTGGATCCAGGCCGTTCGATCAAACGAGATCAACAGCTTGGATCATCTGACTAAATGGAACGACGATGTTTTAGACACCTTTGAGACCGGATCAGTCTCTGAAAAACGGGTGGGGGTCGGATACAGGCGATGGGGCGCATTCTGGACCGTTGGATGAATGATCTTTAACGGCTCAGATGAATGGTCGGTAAACGATGTCGTTTGGATGGTAAAGGGGCGGACCGGGTTGGGACGGGTTTTGGGTGTATTTGATTTGGGCTGGGGATTTTGGCCCAAATCTATTTTCCCCTCTTCTATTTAATTCTTTTCCTTTTTCTATTTATTTCCCAAACTATTTTTTCAAAATTAAAACTAAAATCCCAAATTAAATTATAAAACCCAAATTAGCTTAAAAAATATTAATTAACTCTAAATAATAATTATCATAAATAATTAAATACTAAATTTAAAGAAAATCACAAAATTTGACTAAAAATACAAAGATATGTTATTTTTTGTGAATTTTTCATTTTTGTAAAACACCTAATTATTAATTAATTTCAAAATATGTAAAGTCAAATCCTAAGTGCAGATGCTATATTTTTTGTATTTTTAATGCATTAATAAAATTAAACATGCACGCAAACATATGCAAACAATCAGGAAAATCGCACAGTAATTCTTAGAATAACACATAATTAAAGAAGAGACCTAATTTTTGGAATTATTTTAGAGTAATTCATGTGAGGCAAAAATCACGTGCTCACAGCTGCCCCTCTTTGCCCGGAAACATGAAGAGTTTTCGTTCAAAGATAAAATGAGCGGATACGAGCAATTTTTTGCCCGTTTAAATACTCTGTGGTAAGCATTTTTTTTTGAAAGATTTGACCGAACCTCTGCTTCAAAGGTTTCCTACATATCCTTGGCTATAAAGGAATCAGGTCAATGTAGTTCGGGAAGTTTCGGTAGCTGGGACTACCATGAAACTGTGATTTTACTGTTGTTGTTGTTGCTGCTACTGCTTACTGACCTCCTTATTACACCATGACAAAAATAAAGAAGCTAGACTAAACTATGATCTATGCTACAAAGATCTACTCTATACTTCTCAAGCTTAATCTTGTGATTCTTGTTGCCTCATTGACTTGTATTTTCCAGCGGAAGTTCCTTTGCTGCTAACTTGAATTGTATTGTTGAGATGCTTTCTCTTTCCTCCAGGCAGGCACCTCATTGCTGAACCTTTAAACGTCTTCCTTTGACCATTGTTGCCTATCCTCTGTTCTACAGGCGGGCTCCTAATTACTCGAACTTGAATTGCTTCTTCCCTTCGTTCTCCAGGCGGGCTCCTGACTACTTGTAATTTGAATTGTATTACTTTGTTCTCCAGGTGGGCTCCTGATTTCAACAAAATCGACAAAACAAAGAAAGTTTTCTGCCCCAATTTGGTAGTTGGACACATATGTGGGTGTTAACCCTAATCATATTACCAAATATCAATAAGAACTTGAAAGCTGAAACTTGAATTGTACTGCCTTGCTCTCCAGGTGGGCGCCTGATTGCTGAACTTGAAATGTATTCCCTTGTCCTCTAGGTGGGCTCCTGATTGCTGAAACTTGAAAGGTGTTCCCTTGTTCTCTAGGAGGGCTCCTGATTGCCGATACTTCAACTGTTGTTCCTTGTTTTCCAGGTTGATGCCTGATTGCTGATATTTCAACCGTTATTCCTTGTTCTTCAGGTGGATGCCTGATTGCTGATATTCCAAATGTCTTTCCTTGTTCTCCCGGTGGATGCCTGATTGCTGATATTTCAACTGTCTTTCCTTGTTTTCCAGGTGGATGCCTGATTGCTGATATTTCAATTGTCTTTCCTTGTTTTCTAGGTGGATGCCTGATTGCTGAATCTTTAACTTCTTTTCCTTGTTCTCCAGGTGGATGCCTGATTTCTGAAACTTGGTCCATCTTCTTCTCGCAACTACCTTTCTTTGGCTTGTCCTCCCTCGTTCCTCCAGGTGGGTGCCTGATTACCAATACTTGTGCCAATCTTCCTTGAAACTTGATTTGTTTTCCCTTGTTCTTCAGGTGGGCTCCTGATTACTTGATCCTGAACTGCTTTTTATCCTTAACATCCGTGTTGTTCTTCCCTGTTCTTCAGATATGTATCTGACTTTCAACAAAATAGACAAAACAAAAGAAAATTTTCTACCCTAGTTTGGTAACCGGGCGCATCTGTAAGTGTTAATTGAATCCTTTTACCAAACATCTCTAACAATCTGCAAGCTAGATCCCATTATCCATGAGGGTCCTGAAAATCTCTAGCAAGTTTCCAAAGCTACATTATATTTTTTAGAGGTATGATTTCATCGAATCTTGTTATTTAAGACAGTCTTAAAGTTACATCCATTATCCAGGAGGGTCCTGAAATTTCAAATTAAAGCTTATCTTACGAATGACAATTTCAACGCTAAACTGTACTCTCTTATAACAACACTTACTTATCTAATGGAATGCTTAAAGTTACGTCCCAATATTCAGGTGGGTCCTGAAAACTCTTATGCGAACTTTGAAGCCAACTTATATTCCTTTTGGTGCACATTTGTCCTATATTTACTACTTATGATTGTTTTGGATTTTAACCTAGGTCCCATTTTCCAGGAGGGTCCTGAAGTTTCGAATTGATTATTGTCTTAAAAAATGAAAAATTCAAACCAATTTATATTTTCACAAAGTAGAGCTTGTGCTAGATATTGTACTCATGAATATTTTGAATTAAAGCTAAGTCCCATTATCCAGGAGGGTCCTGAAAATTTTCGATTAAATCGGGGAAAAAGGTGGAAAAAGATGGTGTTTCTGTTTGGAGAAAGAGTTGAGGAAGTAGAAAATCATAGCCACCAGTCTGGGAAGAAGAGAAGTTAGAATCTTTGTCCTCATGGGGAAAAAGTGGAAAACGATGGTGTTTCTCTTCTTTTTTTTGAGAATATAAAGCGGAAACGGGTTCTTTTTGGTCCCTTTGTTGGCCAGCCCGAGAGACCGGGGCTATGAAGATCTCCCAAATTATGCTAAATTCCAAGGATCCACTTGTAATTCTGCTACTCATGATTACTTAAGACTTTAAACTAAGTCCCATTTTCCAGGAGGGTCCTGAGAATTCTGCGATCAAAACTGCATGGGACTTGCTTTCCTTACAGGGTGCTTCCTGAAACACATGCCATCTTTGCCTCTATTTCAAATCAAAGAAAATCTTGTCAGTTAAAAACATGGTGGTTAGTTATGGCATTCTTGTTGGGGATGGTTTTCTCTTTGACATGCTTTACTTCGACCGACTGCCTTGAACTGGTCGAGAATTGTTTTGACCTCCCGACTGATCCTCAACCACAGGATCCCCCAACTGTTGTTCTCCCCTTCTGACCTTTTTTCCTGTACCCGTACATCTCCCACGACATTACTGAACCATTCCACCGATATAACTTTTGCTTACACCCTGTGTCCCACTTTTCATCATACTATCTCTAGCATGTCCTAGCCGCATTTTGCTTTGTGCAATTTTGAATATGGTAGTACACTTTGACATTCCTTCTTATTTGTTGAAGCAAGGCTAACCTTGGAAGAGCTTTAGAGGAGTAAAATTAACATCAATGAAATGCAACAATCTTGATAATTAAGAATAAAGAAGAAAATCCAAATTTGGATGACTGTTGGAGATAGGAAAAGAAACTTATCTGAGTGGATTCACTGACACCAATGATCATGGTATGCATTTTGGATTAATCAGCCCAGTCTATTTAACCAATCTCCTTTCCAATTGTTTTACTTTGTGCTCCAAGATTTCCACAACCCAATTTTTACTTTCCGCCAACTTACGGACCTTGTTCGGCTTGCAGTGCCCTGAAGGGTTTTCACCGACAAACCTCTCTTATTTATTCATTCCTTAATTCCTTGTCATCTCATGGTGCTCGTGAAGGTTTTCACCAATAAGACTCTCTCATTTTTACTTTCTCTCAGCTTTCGTCGCCTCATGGTGACCACGAGGGTTTTCACCAATAAGACTCTCTCATTTTTTTTGATTTCTCTTGCTTAAACCGGAGTGTTGCCCCTGATATGAATTTTCTTTACTTGCTTGATTTGACATCTCTCGAAGACTGATCGGGAGGTCTTTCTTTGGACGATAATGTGGGCTATTTGGATATGTTTGGAAAGAAAAGGGTATCAAAAAGGCTCAAAGAAACTTAAATGGGTCAAAATTACAACTTTTGGAATCTGATCCCTTACCACAATCACAACTTCTGCCCCAGTTTCTTGCTTGGGGATCTTTTGATATTTTATTTTACTATGACAAAGCCATGAGGCTGCCTATGTATCCTTAACAGGAATTAGGTCAAACGTAGTTCACACCTGAATTTCCTTGTTGTTATACTTTCTCTTTCACTTCTTTTCTTTTCTCTTTTTCTTTTCTTTCTTTTCTCTCTTTTTTGTTATTGATTCCAAAAGAGGGGTATGAAAGAAAAAAATAAGTCTCAAAAAAGGGGGTACAAAGGGTAGAGTGTTTAGATAGCGGAACAAATTGCCTTCGTCATTTCATTCTTCGAAACAATGCCAAGTACAAATAATCAACAATTATAACAAAGAAATCATACATAATATCTCTTGACTGCATCAGAATTGATAGCCATGACTATGTATTTTCCTTCGATATTTGTTAAACATAAAGCACCATTGGACAATACTCTGGTTACAATAAATGGCCCTTGCCAATTCGGGGCGAACTTGCCTTTTGCTTCAGCCTGATGTGGAAGGATACGTTTCAGCACTTGCCGACCCACTTCAAACTTTCGGGGATGCACCTTTTTGTTGTATACTCTTGCCATTCTCTTTTGATATAACTATCCATGACACACTGCTGCCAATCATTTTTCATCAATCAAGTTCAACTGCTCCAAACGGGTTTTGACCCACTCATCATCATCAATCTCAGCCTCAGCAACAATCCAAAGGGACAGGATTTCAACTTCTACAAGTATTACTGCTTCAGTGCCATATACCAATAAATAAGGAGTTGCACCTACTGAAGTACGGACAGTAGTGCGATAACCCAGCAACACAAATGGTAATTTTTCATGCCATTGCCTGGAACCTTCTACCATTTTCCGAAGTATCTTCTTTATATTTTTGTTGGCTACCTCGACTGCTCCATTCGCCTTGGGACGATATGGGGTAGAATTGCGATGTCTAATCTTAAACTGTTGACATACCTCTTTCATCAAATTACTGTTAAGATTAGCACCATTATCCGTGATGATCATCTTTGGGATTCTGAATCGACAGATGATATTTGAGTGAACAAAATCAACATTGCTTTCTTGGTCACCGATTTGAAAGTTTTGGCCTCAACCCACTTGGTGAAATAATCAGTGGCTACCAGAATGAATCTGTGCCCATTGGATGCTTCTGGCTCAATTGGTCCAATGACATCCATACCCCAAGTAGCGAAGGTCCATGGTGCGGACATTGTGTGCAACTCGGATGACGGAGAATGAATTAAATCTCCATGTACTTGGCACTGATGACATTTCCGCACAAAACTGATACAATCTCCCTCCATGGTGAGCCAATAATAACCTGCTTGGAGGACTTTCTTTGCCAACACATATCCGCTCATATGTGGTCCGCAGACACCCGAATGTACTTCGGATATGATAGCCGTAGCTTGTCTAGCATCTATGCATCTTAACAATCTAAGGTCTGGAGTTCCTTTATACAAAACTACTCCACTTAAGAAAAACCCACTTGCCAACCGCCGAATTGTTCTCTTTTGATCCCCCGTGGCTTGCACTGGATATATCCCCATTCTGATGTACTCCTTGATATCGTGGAACCATGGTTCGCCATCAAATTCTTCTTCTATCATGTTACAGTAAGCATGCTGGTCTCAGACTTGAATATGCAGAGGATCGACATAAGCTTTGTCCGGATGGTGTAACATTGATGCCAGGGTAGCCAAAGCATCAGCAACCTCATTATGGACCCTCGGAATATGCCTGAACTCCACTGATCTAAACCGTTGACAAAGATCATGCAAACATTGTCGGTACGGTATAAGCTTCAAATCCCGTGTTTCCCATTCTCCTTGAATTTGATGTACTAGAAGATCCGAGTCTCCCAAGACCAAAACTTCCTGGACATCCATGTCTGCAGCTAGCCTTAAACCCAAAATGCATGCCTCATACTCAGCCATATTGTTGGTACAATAGAATCAAAGCTGAGCCATAAAAGGATAGTGATGCCCTGTTTCTGAAATGAGCACAGCCCCTATTCCAACTCCTTTCATGTTGGTAGCCCCATCAAAGAAAAGTTTCCAGCCTGGTTTTTCAATTTGCTCCAGTTCATCGATATGCATTACCTCCTCATCGGGAAAATAAGTTTTCAATGGCTCGTACTCATTATCGACCGGGTTCTCGGCCAAATGATCAGCCAATGCTTGGGCTTTCATCGCAGTCCAAGTCACATAGATGATGTCAAACTCTGTGAGCAAAATCTGCCACTTCGCAAGTCTTCCTGTCGGCATAGGCTTTTGAAAGATATACTTCAACGGATCCAAGCACGAAATGAGGTAAGTAGTGTAGGATGACAAATAATGTTTCAATTTCTGAGCCACCCAAGTTAGGGCGCAACATGTCCTTTCCAGATGAGTGTACTTAACCTCATAAGCCGTGAATTTCTTGCTATGATAGTAGATGGCCTATTCCTTTCTGCTGGTGATGTCATGCTGCCCCAGTACACAGCCAAATGAATTTTCCAGGACTGTCAAGTAAAGAATCAGAGGTCTCCCTAGTTCTGGCGGAACCAACATAGGTGGGTTTGACAAGTATCCTTTTATTTTATCAAATGCTTCTTGACACTTATCAGTCCACTTGACCGCAGCATCCTTCTTCAACAACTTGAAAATAGCTCACAAGTTGTCGTGAGCTGAGCAATAAACCTACTGATGTAGTTCAACCTCCCTAACAGACTCATCACGTCAGTCTTGTTCCTCGGGGGTGGCAATTCTTGGATGGCTTTGATCTTTGATGGGTCCAACTCGATTCCTCACCGTCTGACTATGAATCCCAATAGCTTTATGGATGGAACACCAAATGCACATTTGGCAAGGTTAAGCTTGAGGTTGTACCTGCGAAGCCTCTGGAAGAATTTCCTCAAATCCCCAACGTGGTCGGCCTGATGCTTTGATTTTATGATCACATCATCCACGTATACCTCAATCTCCTTATGTATCATATCATGAAACACAGTAGTCATCGCTATCATGTAAGTTGCCCCGACATTCTTTAAACCAAATGGCATTACCTGGTAGCAATAGGTTCCTCATGGCGTGATGAATGCCATCTTTTATGTATCTTCTTCATCCATTAGAATCTGATGATACCCGGCATAGCAATCCACAAAAGATCCAATCTCACACTTGGCACAATTATCGATCAAAATGTGGATATTGGGTAGTGGAAAGTTATCCTTCAGACTTGCTTTATTGAGATTGCGGTAATCGACGCATACTCTGATCTTGCCATCCTTCTTTGGCACATGCACGACATTAGCCAACCAAACAGGATATTGAGTGACCCGAATGACCTTTGCATCCAACTGCTTGGTGATTTCTTCCTTAATCTTCACACTCATATCAGTTTTGAATTTCCTCAATTTTTGCTTGACGGGAGGAAACGTTGGATCAGTGGGCAATTTGTGGACTACTAAATCGGTGCTTAAACACGGCATGTCATCATATGACCATGCAAAAGCATCTTTATATTCGATGAGTGCTTTGATTAACTCTTTCCGGATCTTTGAATCGAGATGGACACTTATTTTAGTCTCTTTGATATTATCTGTGTCCCCTAAATTGACGGCTTCTGTATCATTCAGGTTGGGTTTGGGTTTTTCTTCGAAGTGAATTAACTCCTTACTAATCTCTTCGAAGGCTTTATCCTCATCGTATTCTAATTGGTAGTCACAATCTACTTCTTGAACTATTATTTCAAAATCAGATTGATGTTTAAGACTGGGTTGAGGATTCATTATGCATGCCACGTCATTAGAACCAGCGTAAAAAGAACTGTACAGAAAAGAAAAGAAAAACAAAAAGGAAAACCAACAGGAATGATGAAGAAAGAGAAATTGTATTTCATTGAATGATAAAAGATAACAAGGTTTGCACACTCAAACAGACTAAAAGATAACAATCTGGATTACAACCCTGGAATAACCCAGACAAACTGAAGGAAAATCAAAATGAACTACCAAGACTCCTTTTGAATGGGGAAAGGAGTGGCTTTACAATTATTAAACTTTGTTTCTGGCCCAACAAATTGAATTTCTGTGTTGCTAGGACCTTCACCACTTTCCACCATGTTCACACCGTCAAACAACTTCGCAAATCTTTCAACTAACTCCTTATCCAGCTCAATCATAGGACTGGGAGTTGTTGTTACTGGGTGACTTCTGGTACCTGACTTGACAAATGATTTGGAAAGACATGGGACTGGCTTTGGAAGGACCCATGCCTTCTGTTTTAGCTTTTTGGCCTCTCTTATGTCTGCGACAGTGGGCTTGAATCCCAGACCAAATGTTCCCAAGTTTTCAGGAAGGGACACCGGCTGTATGATGCCTTGCAAAGATGAGCCCAAACCTTTACCGAGTACAAAACCATTCTTCAACATCTCATAGGCCACCATGACCGATGCGGCGGTTATCTTCGAATTTGGAATGTATTTCCCCTCTGGGATCTTTTCAACTGATACTGCGTCAAAGACTTGATATACCCATGGCTCTTTGCCACCTTCAACTTCGATGAAAGGTATTATGGCATCACTTTGGGCACATATATTATCCTCACTGTGCACCACAACTTCCTATCTGTCCCATTCAAATTTAACTATCTAATGCAAAGTAGACGGCACTGCCTTGGCGGCATGAATCCAGGGTCTCCCCAGTAAACGATTGTAAGAAACTGCCACATCTAATACTTGGAATTCCATAGTGAACTCAATGGGCCCTATTGTCAGTTCCAGTAATATATCGCCTACTGAATCTTTGCCCCCGCCGTCGAACCCCCGAACACAAATGCTATTCTTGTGAATTCTATCATTGTCCACTTTCATCTTGCTCAGAGTGGAGAGAGGGCAAATGTTCGCACTGAAACCATTGTCAACCAATACTTGGGTAACCACAGAGTTCTCATACTTCATTGTAAGGTAAAGGGCTCTGTTATGCTCAGTACCCTCTACAGGCAATTCATCATCGGAAAAGGTAACTCTGTTTACTTCGAAGATTTTGTTGGCTATTTTTTCCAAGTGATTCACGGAGATCTTATCAGGAACGCGTGCTTCAGTCAAAATTTTCATTAAATCTTGACGGTGCTCATCTGAATGGATCAATAATGACAACAGGGAAATTTGAGCAGGCGTCTTTGTTAATTGTTCCACAATAGAGTAGCCCTGTATCTTCATCTTCCTCAAGAATTCTTCTGTTTTTTCTTCAGTTACGGCTTTCTTTACCAGCACTGGATTATCTTTAGCTCTTCTTAACTCCTCGGGAGTAAAACACCTGCCCGAGTGAGTCAAACCCTGTGCTTCACAGACTTCTTCTTTGACTTCCTTCCCTTTGTACGTCACTGTTATCCGTTTATAATTCCAAGGAACGGCCTTGCTGTTGATTATTGGAAACTGGGTTACTGTCTTGATAATTACCCGATTTGCGCGGGCACCTTCCACGATTATGATAGGTTTGCTGGCAGCTCCTGGTACAATCACCTTTATCCCTTCCTGTTTCGTTGCAACCTTGCTTGAAGATCCCTTCTCAATTGCTACAGATGGCCCAACACTCTTTTTGCTCGACTTGAGCACCGACTCTCACCTACTGATTGTTCAAATATCTTGGCTCCACTGGACCGAATCATCATGATAGTCTGTGAAGGATTCTTGGGTTCCCCCTCCTCATGCACTGTTTCAATCATATTTGCCTCCTGATGGGCTGGCATCGGATTCCTGTTGATATTGGGTGCCTCGGGAGCTTGAACTTCAATTCTATTGGTATCAATGAGCTCCTGTATCGCACTTTTCAAGTGCCAACACTTCTCTGTATCATGACCCGGAGTACCAACACAATACTCACAACGGACAATATAGTTAAGATTCTTTGGAGGAGGATTAGGCAGTTTGGACTATATCGGCCTCAGCATATCCAACTGCCTTAGCCTGTGGAACAGACTAGTGTACGACTCTCCTAACAGAGTAAAGGTTTTCTTTTTCTGCAACCTTTCACCCTTAAATGCTTGACTAGGTCGAAAACTTGATTCTCGTGGATGTGGATAAGTATTTTGTGGAGCGAGAGCACGCCATTGCGTGTGGGCAGGAGGTTGGTTGTATGCTTGTGCATGGTGGACAGAAAAATGAGGTTCTGGTGGGGGATAATAGTGTTGGGGTGGACTGTGATGGTAAGTTTGTTGGTGGGGTTGAGGTTGATTGTAGTGGTAAGGTGAGCCTCTGGATTCGGACCAAGTTACTGTATCAATCATTTCCGCGTCCTCTATCTTTTTTTCCCAATCCCTCTTATGCCGCCCTGAATAACCTGATTAGTTGCTTTGATGGCCGAATAGCTCATAATTTTGTTTGACTTGAGGCCTTCTTGTACCATGCCTCCCATCTCACCACTTCGTTGAATGACTTTCCCACAGCTGAGACCAGATGGCCATAGTAGGTAGGTTCTAAAGCCTGTAGGAAGTTATCCATCATCTCACTTTCCTTCATTGGGGGGTCTACTCTTGCTGCTTGCTCCCTCCATTAGAAACCATATTCCCTGAAACTTTCGTTGTGCTTTTTCTCCAGTTTAGTCAAGGACAGTCGATCTGGACTGTTCTCAAGATTGTATTGGAAGTGACAAGCAAATGCTTGTGCCAGATCATCCCATGTGTACCATCTTCCATGGTCTTGGTGGGTATACCATTCCAATGCTGATCCACTCAAACTCTAACTGAAGTAAGCCATTAACAATTCATCCTTTCCTCCCGCTCCCCTCATCTTGCTGCGAAAATCCCTCAAGTGGGCTACTGGATCACCGTGCCCATTGTATAGATCAAACTTGGTCATCTTGAAGCTTTCCAGCAATTGCACATTCGGAAATAGACATAGGTCATTGTAGGCCACACTTACTTGTCCTCCTAATCCCCGCATGTCCTTGAATGATTGTTCTAAGTTTTTGACTTTCCTGAACATCTCTTCCTGTTCAAGATTTTTGGATGGTTTATCAGCTTATATCGGGAAGTCAAAGCGAGGAGTATAGAAATGGGCTTCTAGAGCTTTGAAGGTGGTCTCCGAGGGGTAATATTGGTTGTCCGGGGCTTGGAACATTGGCTCGCTAGGATATTTGTGGAGAAGTGTATGGAATTTGTTTAGGGGGTGGAGACTGTGGCGTATGAGAAGTGGTGCCCCGGTAGTGTTGGTAAATGGGAAAGCTCGGGGACATATCAGTGACAGGATGATCTTGAGACTAAGCCGGAGGTGGGGTGAAGGTAGGGTTAGCTGGGTTAGCTGATGGTGGATGTCCTTTAGCCCAGGCCTGATACATTTCAGCCATTTGTTGTTTCAATTTGTACATCTCTTCTTTCATGTCATTGACATCCAACTCTTCTTCTTCTCTAGAAGGATCGATGACACTAGTGTCTACATCTGGGATAGACATGATTATTTCGCCTTTGGACCTAGTTTGGTATGGGTGAGTTGCCAGTATGCTAGGTGAACTAACTGCTTGAATTTTGGAAACAACAATAAAACTTGTTAGTGATTAGAGCTTAACAAATAGGCATCCGCACATAGGAATGCAATGCACCTAAGCAATTAGTCCTTTCTATCATGCATTTGATAGGTTGCTTGTGTCATCCCGACTTTTCCTATTTATGACCTTTCCCTTTTATTGTTACTCACGCATATCCCTATTCCCCTTTTTTCTTTTTCCATTTATTCTTTTCTTTTGGTTGTGGTCGAATCCTATGGAGATTGCCTACGTATCATGACCCCGCATGAATCAGACCGAGCGTAGTTCTGGGCGCAAAAAATGAATAACAAAATATTTTCAATTCTTCTCATAAAAAGGAAACTTTTTGCATTACAACGATTCAAAGCTAAAGAAAGGAAAACAATAGACTCCAACAGAAAAAGAAAGGTACAGACTCAAGTAAAATCAAGAATACATTAATGCTCCTGGTGCCTGCGGGACATCATTCGGTCTTGCCGTGGGCCTAAATGCGAGATCCCCTTGCAGTCACTCCAAATCACTCATAACTTGGCGGATGAAAGTCATTACTACAGCGAAAAAGGTGGTATGAGTCATGTCCTCGCACGCTTGCCACTTCATAATAATGTAGTCAGCGATGTTTCTGATCCTTTCTCTAGTTCTGCCTTTTTCCTAAAGCAACTGCCCTATCTGATGATTCCGGGCTCCTAACATTTGAGAGTCATGAAGGTGTTGATTTTGCAACTGCTGCATTCCTTTCTCTATTTGAGCCATCAGATCATAACGGTGTTCCCTATCAGCTTTGAAATCTTTAGCCTGCTTGACTGCCTCATTCTCGAGAGTGGCTATCTTTCTTCTTAGGATAGTGATGGTCCCTTCATAGTTCGTCTTCATTTGTTGCATAAATCGTGCCCGCTCTTCTGCCTTTTTTGTCCATTTTGCCCGGATTATTGCTAGACCAACTTCAGATTTTTCCAGGTCTTCTTGATACTCAAGGGCTTTCTTTTTCAGACCGCTTGTGAGTCTTTTATCAGCCCGGCTTCTTTCCGGGTTTCTGGCATCTATTTTCATCTTCTGGATCTGAGCTTTGAGGGCCTCATTTTCCTGAGCTAGTTTTTTCTTTTCTCCCTTGTCTGCAGCAGCTTGAACACCATTTTCAAACTAAAGCTCCATGACTCGCCTTTCCAACTAGATTATTTTGGCTCTGTACTCGTTTTCTTTAGTCAACCAGTCCTATTGCACCTGTGCCCCATCATTGAATTGTTGAACATGGGGTCTCTTTGCGGGCCTCTCGGGGATCTGCAATCTTTTGCCGAAACAGAGAATGTACTGAGGGTCCACTTCACCTCTAGCTAAATCTCGCACCATGGTCTTAGGTTCAAGAAACCTACATTCATTCCATATTTGGTGAATTTTCCCTTCTGGAAATGTGGCTTTTGGGCCCAGTTCAATGGAATATTTACTCAAATCTTCATCATTGGGAACAGTTTGAAATCTTCCTAATTGGCGCAAAACCCTGAAGGGAGCATAAGGTTGGATGCTTCGGATGCCCATTAAGAGGATATAACATACTTCAGCTGATGTGTACACTGCTTCGGTGACAGGAAGCCATCCGAATGCCCACTCAATTTTATCAGCAGTCAAGGATCTCAAATGTGTAAGCCAAGCTTTAGTGCCTTTGGGGAATTCAATACCTGCCACTCGGCTTCCGAATTCTTCAATGCAGCTCAAACCGATCAAACCGTAATTCATGTACCCAACCCGGTGGTAGAGATGTTCTTATATCCATAATTGTAGCAACAGATTGCAGCCTTGGAAGAACTTTCCCCCTTCTCGACAGATAGTCAAAGCTCGGTAGATTTCAGATAAGATTAGAGGAACCACAGTGTTGTTGGCTTTCTTGATTGCAACATCGATCATTTCCACAAGACCTATCTCTATATTACCATCTTTTCGCGGACAAACCACAACACCCAAGAAGGCTATCATGAAAGCTAAACCCCGCCTTGTCTCCCATTTGTCTTTATTTCCGGCATGGGTTAGACCAGTGTTCGGCTCTTCAAAACCTCGGGGGTTACAATATCGATGATACAAGAACTGGAGCGTGCAATACCTTTTAGATAAATTTCCGTCCTGAATATCCCGACTAATACTCAGCAAATCTAGAAATCTATGGGGGGATACCGGTCTTGGTGCCAATGGATATCGACTTCTAAGGTTTCCGTTAAGGCCGGCATAACCCGCAACTTCCTCTAATGTTGGTGTAAGATCAAAGTTAGAAAAGCGGAACACATTGCGATTCGGGTCCCAAAAAGGTATTAAAGCTTCAATTATGTCCAACCTTGGCTTGACATTCAATAGTCCGACGAGGCCTCCCAGAACTTTTACCACTGTTTCTCTACTGCCTTTTCCTAGATCATTCCACCACATGTGGAGCTTTAAGGGGATCTCATTAAGTACTGTGAAGGGTTCAATTTTGTTTGTGCCCATCCTGCATATTTATTAAGGTGATTATTTTGACCCAAAAAGAAAAAGTAACACCATTTTTGCAAATACAGCCTTTCAGCACTTCGGGAAAAAAGATTTTAAGGTTGTGCCTGCTAACCGTTTAAAAATGACCCAAGGTGGTTGTTCTTGCAAAAACCGCCTTCCGACGCCCTTTTGGGGACATTCGGCTTATTTTAAACAAGAATGGCATCACCCGACTTATTTGTGACACAAATTAAAATTTTGTTGTTTTTGGGCAATTCTTGCAAAAGGGAAAGTTGGACCCGATGAGGGTTGCCTACGTATCCCACATCCGGTGAGAATCAAACTGGCATAGTTCGGGCAAATAAAACTATTTTTGAAAACAAAATTCTTTTTTTTTCATTTCATTTTTCTCAAAAAAAAAACGGCGGAGTTTCAGTACTATTTGGACATTGGGTTTTTTTTCAAAACAGGTGATTAACTCACTCAACCCTTATACCGCTATTTTTCTTTTCCAATTTTTCTCTCATCATTCAAAAGTCGGTCAACATGCGAGCCTAAAGCAAATAAATGCACAAGTAGCACTTAAAATATGCATGAGTATGGTCTTTGATTATTTCGGGTACACCTGTCCTAGACAGACCCAACCCCTGTGTTGAGTCTCCAAAGTCAAATGCACATGATGCAAACAAATACTCCTACTAGGGATCCAGCATGAGGCTTTGTTATACTAGGTTTAAGAACCTGGGTGTATTGTTCTAGACCTGGCTTACCCGAGCGGACAGCTCGAGCCGGGAGGGGCAGCGTACCGGGAATACAAAAGCTTCAACGGCTTTACAACTTGTCCGAACCTCGTTCTAAAATTGGGATATGACTCTAACAGAAAAGAAGTCACACGAAGTGTACACTTCCCAGATGATTTAGAAGACTCAGAGAGAGGAGGGATTCGTAGCAATTTTATATATAGTTCAACAATATCAAAGCGGTAAAAAGCAACATTTATCACATTAGGCCCAAACATGTGAATAAAACCAGATAATAAATAAATCCAAATATAACAGTTATTCTAAGCTCGAATTCTTGAACCCTAAACCAGAAGTTCTGGGTTCTTGACCCCAGCAGAGTCGCCAGAGCTGTCACACCTCCTTTTTCTACCTACACCGCGAAGGGTGCATAAGGGAGTTTTTCCAATTAAAGGATAATCAAAATGATATTTATTATTAAAAGAATTCAGAGTCGCCACTTGGGAGATTTATGGTGTCCCAAGTCACCGGTTGAATCCCGAATCGAGGAAAAGATTGACTCTGTTTAATAGTCCGTGAACCAGAAATCTGAGTAAGGAATTCTGTTAACCCGGGAGAAGGTGTTAGGCATTTCCGGGTTCCGTGGTTCTAGCACGGTCGCTCAACTGTCATATTTGGCTTAATTATCTGATTTTAGAACATTTTGAACCTATGTGCAAATTTTAACTTTTAACCGCATTTTTTTTAAAGAAGATTTAACATCGTCTAAAATATGTCTTTGGATCGGGCCACATGAAATGCACCCGCAATACGAAACACATTTTATTCAACGTTATTAGGATTTGGATTTGGGTCACATGAAATGCACACCCGGGTTTAAGGAAGTCAATTATTAAAATAACGCGCCTAAAATGACTACGCATTTGTAATTCGCGAGGGCCATGGAATTTTAACTAAACGGCACGCCTCGAATTCTAAGGATCAATACAAGATTAATAAAATGAGGGCCATGCAATTATTATTTTTGTTTGGCATGGCATACCTCAATTCTAAATTAAAAAGATTAATCAAACTAAATTTGGAAGGCCATAACTATTATTATTTTTCTAATGTGGCTTGCCCCAATTCATTTTAAGGAAACTAGTTGAAGGAAAGGCATTGAAGGGGTACTAATTACTGAAAATCATGTCTACTTGGTAGCTGATCCTGCGTCAAATGACTAAGCTATTAAATGAGAATTGTTCCAACAAAGATTCCCTCGCAAGGACGACGGATGGATTTAGCAAAATTAAACAAATTCAAGTCCATGAAATACACAAGTCTTTTTATGAATGCCTTCTAAGACTTGGCCTGGGAGGAGCCCATTTTTAAATGGACGAGAAGATCCAAAAACATGTGACAAACTGCCAAGTCTGTCATGAGCTTCCTCAATTGGGCCAATGTTAGGCTCAGTTCTATGAATCCCCACATTCGCTCGACCAAATAAAACCAATCAGTTGAAAACTATAGGAAGACAAGGAATTAAACTAATGAAATTATTTATGAACTTCAACTAATTAAACAAACTCAACAATTTTTGTCACCTAGCAATCCAAAAGAACATCACCACCCCAAGAAAAATCAAAATTCAATTAAGAAATGGTTTGAAAAATTCATTGGCGCATAACCAAGATCCAGCATGCTTTTCATACAAATCTTTTCATACCAAACAATGAATGTGCTGACTAAATGCCATTTTGTTCAGTTTCATTATTTATCATGAACTACTACTAATTTCAAACCCATGCATGAAGTGATAACCCACCAACCGAACAGGACCAAATGAGACCCAAAATTCAAGGCTTAATAGTTCCAAATGAGACAAGCATCAGGACCATTCCTGCTTTTACTTTTGTGACCCAAACGCAGCAGTAGGCCTCATTGCTTGAAAATCAACACAACACTACCCTACAGCCCATAGACTGGTCCCTAATGCTATCCATATCTCAATACCAATGAAAGTTATACAACAGAAAATGAAGATTGTAGCTTGAAATAGAGATAAGTTTTAACTTTAGCATTGCAGTTTCCATAATCAGAAGGGTGAACAAGTCAACTATACTACAAGAGATTTAAATATTATACTTCCATCCAAACAAACGAACTTCAGCTAACTTACAAACCCAAATTTGCTAAATTATGACACTGGGCTATCTTATAAATGAGATTAAAACCAGTATAAATGAACAACCAAAACATGTAAAGAAGGCATAAACTACATAGCAATCACAAGATATTTGAAAGACCAAAACTGAATTTCAACATTTATCATTAGTCTTCCATGTTGAACATATATTTGCACTTCACATGCGATTCAGGATTCAAGAAGTACCTGGAAGTAAACGAAATAAGAAAAATGAAGAATCAGCAGTAATAGCAGCAGGCAATCAGCAGCAGTTTTCGACCAGTTTCAAACCCAGAAAAATAAAATAACAGCCCAGGAAAACAGTTTTAATCCAAGCAAATGAACCAGAAGACCTTAACCCGACTTGATTTCAACTCATTTCAACTATCAGCTATCCAGAATTTGTTTCAGCCCAAAGGAAACTTCAGATATCACCAATAACTCAATGAAACAGTGTTATTCTTTAGAGTTCTCAGAATGTTCTCTTAACTCTTCTCAATATTTTAGAGTTTCAGAATCTATGTATTTCAGAGTACCAGACTGTTCTCCTCCCTTTTTCAGTATTTTTAGAATCTCGGAATGTTCTCTTTTTTTTAACTCTCTGTATTCTTCACCCTTTTATAGGCAACCAATTAGTGCAATCCCCATTACGAGTGTCCCTTCCCTATTTTAATTATCCCCACTGACTTAATTTCTAAATTAATCAATTAGTGACATTTCCATTACCAATCCCTTTTTCCATTTTAATTATCTCCACTAGCCTAGTGCCTTTAATTAATTCAGTAATGCAATTTCTACCCTACTACTATTGAGAAGCTTCCTTAAGTTAGGTAAACACTTGAATTAAACTTACACTAATCAATTCTTATCAACAAGAAATTAATTAAATTATCAGATTAATGTTAGTTAAATCGACTAAATGATTAACAAGATATGACTGATAATACCATTAAGGAAACAAATAACATATTTACAATCAACAAAACCCATGGACAGAAGCTATTTTAAACCTACGGATTGGTCGAGTTTCAATTGAAATCGACCAGAAAAAGAAAAAGAGATGAGGAAGGATAAACAACAGAATATTACTAATCGAGAATAAATAATAAACTCGGAAAACTTAACGGCCAGGCTCGAACTTGGAATTGGCACTTTGAATCAACCCAAAATAATACCAAACGTTTGTTCTTGGTGGAGAACAAACGAGCGTCATTATTTTGTGATGAAACAGGCTTGAATAAGCCTAGAAATCCAACAAAATGACCTTTCATGCACTGGTCAGAATTTAGGGTTCTAAGGCTCGAACTCAAATTCGATATTCGAAGAGTTCTAGGCGGATTCGAAGGAAACTGAGCGGGTATTTGGACTGAGGGGGGTTTGGGGCTTCCGGGGTGTAAATTTGGCGGTGAACGGAGCCGGTGCCTCCACCCTAGGGCGGTGAGGGTATGGTGGCGGCTGGTCTCTAGGGTTTAGGTGAGGGAGACGAGAGATGATATGGGGGGTTCTGAGGGGGCGGGGTCCGTTTGGGCAATTATATACTGGGGTGGAATTGGATCCAAACTGTTCGATCAAATGAGATCAACGGCTTGGATCATCTGACTAAATGGACCGACGACGTTTTAGATATCTTTAAGACCAGATCGGTCTCCAAAAAATGGGTCGGGGTCGGATACGGGCGATGGGGCGCGTTCTGGACCGTTGGATGAACGATCTTTAACGGCTCAGATGAATGGTCGGTAAACGACGTCGTTTGGATGGTAAAGGGGCGAACCGGGTTGGGACGGGTTTTGGGTGTATTTGATTTGGGCTGGGGATTTTGGCCCAAATCTATTTTCCCCTCTTCTGTTTAATTCTTTTCCTTTTTATATTTATTTCCCAAACTATTTTTTCAAAATTAAAACTAAAATCCCAAATTAAATTATAAAACCCAAATTAGCTTAAAAATATTAATTAACTCTAAATAATAATTATCATAAATAATTAAATACTAAATTAAAAGAAAATCACAAAATTTGACTAAAAATACAAAGATATGTTATTTTTTGTGAATTTTTCATTTTTGTAAAACACCTAATTATTAATTAATTTCAAAAATGTAAAGTCAAATCCTAAGTGCAGATGCTATATTTTTTGTATTTTTAATGCATTAATAAAATTAAACATGCACACAAACATATGCAAACAATCAGGAAAATTGCACAGTAATTCTTAGAATAACACATAATTAAAGAAGAGACCTAATTTTTGGAATTCTTTTAGAGTAATTCATCTGAGGAAAAAATCACGTGCTCATAACGATCAACGTAAGTGAACTTCCCTTTAGCCACTTCTCAATTACTCTTTTGTTTGTCACGATAACCCATTTGTGCTCTCTCTAGCCACTGCTTGGCATCCCGAGGTGGTCCCAGATTTGGCGGGATGGATCAGGCATGTGGATGAAAGGTTCCCGTATGGTATTTGGTCTTGGACCGTCATGGCTAAGGAGCATTGGGTGGATAAGAATCACGGTGAGGTTTCCTTACCGCTCGTGCTTCATATTTTGTGTTTCCTTCCGAGCTCTAAGTAATAACATATTGTGTTTATTGTGTTGGTGCAGGCCTTGGTGAGAAGATGCAGATGAGGCCACCCCCCCCCCGATAGTGAAGCGGAGGCCTTGGAGCCTGATATGAACAAGAAAAGGAAAGACAGGGCGGCCACTGCTCGTCTTGATAAAACTACTGCCCTAACCTTCGGGTTGAACCCCGATGTCGAGGGGGAGGGCGATGATGGAAGTCTATTGAGGAGGAGAACGAGGTCCAGTGTGAGTGATTTACAGGCACCCCGATCGGAGGCTCATGAGTCTGGGATGACTGGGTCCGGCAGGGCTAAGGAGCCGAGGGTCCTCGAAGAGGACGCTGATGTAGCTTCGAATCATGCGGCCAGATTTGATGTAGCTTCTGCTAGTAGGACCGTTTGTCCTGATGGATCGGGGTCGGGGCTTTAAAAGAACATGGGTTTCTATTTGGAGAAATCGTCGACCCAAACGATTTTATTCAGGACTTTCCAGTCTCATCAGGAGAGCTGAGGGATGCCGAAAGGATGATCGGCGCCACGGTCGGTACCCCTTTCAGAGGGGGAGCCTTCATTTCCAACACTTTTTATGGCGTAATCGACAGAGCTGATCTCGACGTCTTTGGCACCGTTAAATCGGTGGAGAAGTCCCTGTAGCAGGTGACAACTTCTCCTTGTGCGTTTCTTTTCGCTCTCAGGCATTATTCATCATCTTTCTTAACTTTCTTGTTGTGCCACAGTGTAAAGAGATGTATTATCACGCCATCCTCCGGCTTCATGGGGAGCTTTTTTTGCACGAGAAGGAGCGTAATAACATTGCTTCGAAGCTACAAGACTCGGAGGCTTGTGGCGCCCAGGAAGATAAAGAGTTGGCGGAGCTTCGAACCTCTTTGGAGGCGGTGCTCCGGGAGAAGGCCTCTCTTGCTGCTCAGGTATTCTACCTTGCTCATACCTGCTCTTTTACTCCGTATCCATACATGTTCTGTGTTCACATATTCACTGTCTTGCTCTTCATTGTAGGTTGAGCAGAGCAGCTCGTAGATTAGTCAATTGGAAGCGGAGATCTCCAGGCTGAAGGGGAGGAGCTAGGCTGTGACCAGGGAATTGGCAACATCTCGAGGCCTTCTCTCAGACTCTCGCAGGGAGACTGCTACTTTGGCCGCGGCTAAGTCTGAGGCCGAATGATATGCTTCCACTTATAAGGAGGATGCGGCCACAGCGCATGCAATGGTTCGTGACATATCCCTGGCAGCTGAGCAGAAACTGGTCCGAGCTATCGAACATTCCAAAGCGAAGGCGAAGAGGGAGGTCCTGGAAAAAAACTCGAGGCCAGAGGCTTCGAGTTGTCTGTCGGCCTGGAGGAGGCTCGTGCGATGGAGGGAAGACTGACGCTCTTGATTGCCCCCGATGGGGGTGAAGATGATAGTGGCGAGGAGTAGTCTCCGAGCCCTTTTTTGTATGCCTTCTTTTTTGTTCCATGTGTTCTCCCTCCTGGGAGACGGATGGTGTAAAGGTGTTTTTCCTTTTTGTCAATGTATGAAAGGAGCTTTTATTTTTCTAGTCCTTCTTGCTGCTTTCCCTCTCTTTTTTTTGCTTCCGAGCATCGAGCATCGGCCTTTTGGAGCCTTTTCGTAGGATGGGCCGGGGGCCCCGAGACTAGCCATGTCCCAAGGTTGAGTCGGTAGCTCCTCCGAACCGATATTTGCGACGTCGGGGATCTCCCAAGGTCCCTTGATTTTATGAATTATGTAGGAGCATGGGATGATTCTGCCAGTGCACTCCCCAAGGAGAATGTGACATTAACGCAGCCAGAATTAATTGGCCTTCTTACGCAATGGAGCAGTTGTTGCATGGCCCCTATATATTTGTCCATCCACCCTTCAAGTAGCGGTTTTGCAATCTTTGATAAGCCTATCTCCTCTGTAGAGCCTGGCACTTTGTGCGAGTCCCTCCACTTCTTTGCTTCAGGAAGTTTTTTGCCTGGATCCTCCTCTTCTTCTCCTTATTCTATCGTAGTCATAGTCGCTGCTTTGACACATGATCCTCGGACGAAGGGGATTCCTTCCTGCGTTCCACCTTTGGTTGGAGCCAGCGGCTCTCCCCCGATGTCGGGAGAGCGAGGCCCGGGGTGCGCTGCCTCAAAGAGGGTCGCCATACCGGGGAAGCATCCCAATGTTCTGGGCCATCGGGAGAACATGTCGAGGATTATTTCATTGGTGAGGAAGGAGAACCTCAGGGTGATCGGGAGAGAGTGAGGATGGGGGAAAGGCATGATTCTACAAGTACCTTCCCCCGAGGAGAGTGTCATGACAAGTACCTTCTAGCGATGGGTTCCCCGGACCGGGTCGTGCTTGATTTCTGTAGAAGGTATCAAGTAACATTGGTGTAGGTTCATCCCTTTCTCTAGAGGATAGTGTAGTCGATGAGATATTTTGCTCATAAGGCCGGGATAGAGTTTACCCTCAGTCACCTTATAAGGTTGTACCGGCCATTACATTACCGGAACCTAGTTGCTCTTCAGCGTAGGTCCACTCAAGCTTCTGCGATTGGCAGCGAGGAGGATGAGGACCGTGGATGGATGAATCAGTTCATTCGAGTCCAGACAACCAACATTATCCCCAGAGAATTTTTACCGTTTCTTGAGAAATGGAACTCTACCCTTAAGCACTCTGTTCGAACTGTTTTTCTCTTCATATGAGGTTGGCCCCATAATGATGTCTTCATGTCCTTTGTTTATAGCAACTCATTGGTTGCCCGGTGAGGTCCCTGATTCAGTCGAATGGTCTCGTAGGCTGGCAACTTGTTGGGCTCACGATAGGCGCCGATGGCGAGATCTTTCAAAAGGGAGATAGGAGGCAAAACATTATGGTAGGTGTCTGGCGTCCCCCCCCCCCTTTTTTAGGGACGGCTTCCTTTTTGCTGATTCGCCTGATTCCTCTGTCGTAGGTGCTGGGAGCTCATTCGAGGTGAGACTGGGTTACCTGAGGGAGGAGGGGAGATTGATGGCCCAGGAATCAAGGAGCGCTGGCAAAAGAAAAGGTGCTCCGTGGTGCGAGAAGGCTTGTGGTGAGGCGTCTTCTCTGCAGCGGTTGAGGGGAAGCGATTCGGTCGACCAGAAAGCTTCCGGGATAGATGCACCATCGGACGTTGCTTCGGCCCTCGACGAGGCTCATAGTTTTGGCCTTGTGGTGAGTTTTCGATCACGGTAGGGATGTTCTGGCCCCGTGCTCCTTGATCTTCTCTTTACTCACCTAGCTTTTTTCTTCAGGCTTTTGATAGGCTCAAAGCCAAACTTCTTCACTGCGAGGCCCCATTGCGGGAGTCTCGAGAAAGGGAAAAATCCCTCAAACTTCTCTGTGTGGCAAAGGAAAGTAAGCTCATTTCTTTACGGTGTGGGGTGGACCGAAGCCGTGCCCAGGAGGCCCTCTTGGAGAAACAGGTATTCTGCATTTCGCGTTGGCCTGTATTACCTTTTTTGCCTTGCCGTCTTTGATGTGTTGCTGTTTTAGTTGAAGGACAAGGCGGATGAGCTGGAACAACTCTGGGGCGAGGTCAGCAAAGCCAAATGTGAATTCACTAAGCTGCAAGCACTTGTTAGTGCCCATTCTGAGGCCAAAGAGAGGGATAAGGCCATGACATCCATTCTTGAGGCGCAAATTCAGGCCGCCCGTGCGAATGATTCCGCTCGGGCGAAGATGATCGTGAGACTCTCATCCGAGCTATCAAGGGAGAAAACCAAGGTGGTGAATGTCCGGGTCGAGGTTGTAATGAATAATACTAGGGCGGGGCAAAAAATGGCGGTTCATTCAAGGAGTGTTGCTGCCACTAAGGCCAAGCTGAAGAAGACCCTTGATCGTGTAAATAATAGCAGGGAGTACGAGAGGTGTAGATCCCGGAGGGAGACCCTTGAGGAGATTCATTCCAGAGGCTTTGATCTTTCGGAGGAGATCAAACAAGCCAAAGGAGAGGAGTTCGATGCCAAGTTCCTAATGTCCGATGATGAGGATGATGAGCAGGAGACCGCCGGGCCGTAGCTGCCGGAAAAAAAAGGGGGAACGAATATTCTCTGCCTTCTTCGTTGTGTATATATAGCTTTCATTATACGACACAGGCCGAGATTGTGCTTTGTCATCAATATGTAGTGTGAGCACGTGATTTTTGTTTTACGCGACAATCACTCCAAAAGAATTAAAAATGTATGTGTCATGCGTAATTTAAACCATGACCCGTTTGTTAGATGGAAAATTACAAAAATACGCATTTTTTCTTTTGTCCTGATTTGTTGCCTTATTTAATTTTACCTACTTTTAACATTTTTATACGCGTGAAATAAATATGTTAAGTTTAATTAGTGGTGCTTAGTTTTATTTAATTAGTTTGTGTATTTAGGAAATTAGAAATAAAGAAAAAAAAAGACAAAAATTTGTTGTAAAATGAATTTGGGCCGTGCCCATTTCAAAATTTGGAACCCAAGCAAATAGCCCAGTCCACCGGTCCACACAGCCCATTCCCCAGGCATCAAAACGACGTAGTTTAACACCAAAACTACGTCGTTTCAATGCCAATCCATCCCAACCATTCAAACCAAGCTGATCCAACGGTCCGGATCTCTCACCCATAACCCCATTTGCCCGACCCGTTACCCGAACCAACCCTGCCCCTAACACTCGAAACGACACCGTTTCCCTCAAGTGGAAGGATCTTGGCCCTTCGTCATGCCTCATCCAACGGCTGAGGTCCATCCACTCACTCCATATATAAGCTGCCCCTCATACCCCACCCCCCTGTCCAAATACCCCTGCCCTTCATCATCCTCACAAAGAACCCCGGAACCCTAGAGCCGCCCCCATCTCCCTTCACCAGGAACCCGGCGGCATGAACGCCGGTGACCTTCCCCTAAACACCATAGAACCCCCATGCCATCCTGAACCCAAATCTATCAACCCCATGCTTCGAATCTTATCCCACCTTCTCGAATCTTCATTTGAAGATTCGAGTCAGAACCTGATCTACACCGATCTGCTTCAAATTCATACCAGACACTCCCCAGACCCCCTCGTGACCAAACCATACTTGGTTTGGTCCGAATCTGATCAGGGAAGCCTGAATCCCAGATCTAAGTTTGAAAGTTTTGTTCCTCCTTCACTGGTTCAACCGAAGAGATTAAGGTCTAATGGACTTTAATCAAAGTGTTTCTCATCTGAGAAACACTTCGTTTAAAGTCCATTCAGCCTTAAGAAAGGTTGGTCCAAATCCAAGTCAAGGTTTTGATTTTTCAAAGATTTGAGGTGAGTCTTGTTCTTCTTTTCTTTATTTTTGTTTTAGTCCGTTGATTTGTTTTAAAAGTCTGTTCATATTTGTTTTAATTTTACCAACTTTTGTTTGTCCACTTTGCCTGAACTTCTGTTTGTTTGAGTGAGTCTTTCCATTTGTTCTGATAATGTGTATGTAAATGTTGTGCAAGTAGCTGATTTTCAAGTTTGGACTGACTAGTTGACTCCTCGAGTGTATTTCTGCTTAGTCAGTATAATTCGAACCATGTATCGATACTGTTTAAATGTCTGATTTTTGGCTACGATTGTGTATGTTAATGCTAATATAGTCGAGTCGACATGTGTCGTCAATTAGTTTCAACTGTCTGAACAAAGTAAATCGATTTGCTTCTGATGAACATTTGCCTGGATCAATTAAGAACCAGTTTTGTTTACTTATAGCTGTTGAATTGGATCAGTAGTGCTTAAATTCTGAATTGGAAGGCATGTGCACTCGTGCACAGCATGTGCACTCGTGCACAGCATGTGCATTGGTGCACCTCATGTGCTTTGTGCACAGCCTGTTTCCTTCATAAAAGGGCTTTTAATTTTAAAATGTGTTGACAGCATATGCTGTCAGACATATTCTACTGCCCATACCTTGCTTTAAGTTTAAAAAGTATTAAACCTTTTAAAAGTAAGTCTGCCAGGGAATGTTGATGGAGGTTATATACTTAAATAACTAATTGGGATCTGAAAAGGTAAAAGACACATGGGAGGGGTACTGTGACATTTTGAAAACAGGCTGTTAAAAGAGATAGTGTTGAGGCTTATAAAAGGAGGAGGATCTGGGAGATAAAAGATATACAGAATTGGGGGAGAGGAGAAAAATTGGAAAAAACAAGACTAAACCTGGAGGGAAAAAGAAAAAAAGAAGGAGACTGTGAGGAATTCTTTGAAAGAGAAAGGAAGATATACAGACACTGGACCTTGAGAGCTGAAATACATACAAATAGATATACACAGAGAAAGGATAGGGCTGATTTTAGGAAAACATAGATAGAGAGAGGTGAAGAGATAGAAGGTATACAACCAACAATCAGAAACTTTTTCCTCCTATTATTATTGGGTTTCAGTGGTTCAAATTGTTCAAATCAGTTCTGATTCTTGGAAAGTCCAGTTTGTGTCTATTAATCGAGTGTTTTTTTCGGTTTACTACTGATTTGGTCTGTCTGGAGTTCTGATTCTACTCCACTGGGGGTGGATGTTATTTGGCTTTTGCTTTCTATTGGCCATAGTCGCAATTCTGCACTCGAGCCTGTTTCTTGCTGTATTGCTTTGCCTGGTGCTATTCTGCCCTGTTGCTACTGATAGTGCTGTGATTGCTGCTGCATTCTGTTATCATTGTACTCTACTGATTGCCCTCTTCTTCAATTGCAAATATTCCCAGGTACACAACCTTTGAACCATGTATTGTTGAAAGTTTGAAGTTGAAGCAGATAATAGAGAAATGAATATCAGTTTATATTATAGCATTGGTGTAAAAGATAGTTCGAATGTTAGTTGGGCCTGTATTTTTACTGCAAACTGCAAATATTCTGTATAAACTAGCATACATTCTGTTCAAAGTGAACTGTTAGATAGCATGGCTCAACAGTAATGACAGTATGACTTAGACAGCATGTTTGATTTAGTATACATTCAGTTCAGTATAACACTTGTTTGGTTTAGTTATGACTGTATAACATAGAGCCATGGTAAGCACTTGTATGTATTTTACACAGACCTCTGAATTGACAAATCTATGGTATTAAGTCCGGGATAAATGTATCCCAAACAAACCCTCATGCAGCCACATTAAGAGTTGGCTATGAAGGCCAGCTTTTCCTGTCAGATTATGTGCTCCAATATAAGTTCGATATCGGGTTTCGGTATAGATTCTTTGTTTCGAAATAATGTGATGATTGTTGGGAGAAACTAATAGTCATTTCGAGTTCATTTAGTAGTAATTTTCCTAATAAACAGCCGATTTCGTTTATCAATTTCAAATAGGTTAGAGTGCTAAAATGGAACTTGGAGGTCGTTAAACATAACTCAATATATGTTGTTAGTTTGTTGCAATCTCACTTAGCAAATTAATAAGCGTATTCACTCGATGAAGACAAAGCATGAGGCAACTCTCACCTCATGAACAATCAATCAGGTAATCAAACAAGTTTAGGTTCGGCAAACATAATAAGGATTCAGTCTGTATTTGTTCAAACAAGTAAAGTTTGGCATCGCCTTTCTCTTTAAAGATAAACGTAGTAGAAATGTAGCCACTGTAGGGTACCCTTCTAAAATAATGAGACGAGCCTCGCCGAATAAAAATGCAAATTGCGGGGCCCTCAATAATTGATCATGATAAATACTTAGAATTTGGGACGGACTGTTTAGTGAATTCCACTGCCTTCCCCAAAGACAATAATGCGTTCAGATTTCTTTAGGCGCGACTTTTAAGTAAATTATATTCTTAAAAATCGGGTGCACATTGATGTGACCCAAATCCAAGTCTCAACGGAGTCAAAAATGTGTTAACAACTACGGGTGCATTGATTGTGACGTGGTTCGAGATGCATTTTCACGACGTTGTAATTCTATAAAATAAATGATAATAATAAAAGCGGTTTAAACTTAATAAAAGCACATAAGTCACAACCTGTATTTAAATCAGATATTTAGCCATTATAACAATTTAAGCGACCGTGCTAGAACCACGGGATTCGAGGGTGCCTAACACCTTCCCTCGGGTCAACAGAATTCCTTACTTAGAATTTCTGGTTCGCAGACTTCATTTGGAAAAGTCGAAAATTTCCTCGATTTGGGATTCAAGATAAACCGGTGACTTGGGACACCAAAAGCCAAACCTTTCCCAAGTGGCGACTCTGAATTAAATAAATAATCCCATTTCGAATATTGTCACTTAAATTGGAAAAACTCCACCCGCGCATTTAACCCTTCGGGGAGGGGGCGCAAAAAGGAGGTGTGACAGCTCTGGCGACTCCGCTGGGGATTTGTGACCCAGAACCACTGGTTCAGGGTCCAAGAATTCGAGCTTAGAATAATTGTTATATTTGGCTTTATTATCTGATCTTTATTACATGTTTTGCATAAAAGTGCTAAATGTTGTCTTTTACCGCTTTTGATATTATCTGAACTGTATATAAACTGTGCCGAAACCCTTCTTTTCTTACCTCCGGGGAGAAGCTCGCTGGTCGAGACTCCCTATTCTGTTAGTGTCAATACCTGAAATAAGAAAGAGGTCGGACAAGTTACAAAGCCGGACGATCTCGCGGGTCCCCGGTACGTAGCCCCCTCCTCGACTCGAGTTGTCCGCTCGGGTACACAGTCTAGAACAAATACCAAGGTTTAAACCTAGTATAACGAAACTTCATGCCGGATCCCTAGTAGGAACGCTTATTTGCATCATATTGCATTTGACTTAGGGGACTCAACACAGGGGTTGGGTCCGTCTAGGACAGGCAACCTGAAATGGAAAAGACCATCATGCTGCATTCCTATCTGTGTTGTGCATTTATTTGCTTCGGTTCCGCATGTCGACCGGTTCCTAAAAAAAAGGGGAAAATAGCAGCGTAGGGAGGATAATTACTTATTTTTGGAAAATAAAACCAATGTCCAAGTAGTGTCAAAACCTCGCCGGAATTTTTCTAAAAAAAACAAAACTGTCTTGTTTATTGAGAGTTATTAAAAAAAATATATATAAAAATTTTCTTTTATCACTTTCAAAAAAAAAGGGGTATTTATTTTAAAAGTAAAAAAAAATCGAAAATTCATAAAAAAAAAATGTGTTGTTTCTTTCGTAGTACCCCTTTTATAAATTCAGACTAATAGTCCAAATTTTTCCTAAAAAAAATAATATAAAAAAAATAAATAGTTTCTTTTAATCTTTATCTCTTTTCAAAAAAAAATGTAAAAATACGCATTCCTGATTTCTAGGTTTATTCGATTTTTTCCTATATGCCCGAACTACGCCGGTTTGATTCTCACCGGATGTGAGATACGTAGGCAACCCTCGTCGGGTTCAACCCCATTTTTCTAAATAGCCAAAAAACCAGTAAATAAATAAATAAAAGATGTGTCAAATTTTTAAAAGAGTCGTAAATAAGTCAGGTGACGTTGTTTTATCATAAATAGCCGAATGTTCCCGAAAGGGACGCCGGAAGGCTGACTTTGCATAAATAGCCACCTTTGGGTCTTGTTTAGCATTTTTGTCCAGTTGGCCCGCACAGCCATAAACTCTTCATCCCCGAAGTGTTTAAAGGCCGTGTTCAAAACTTGATCCCCTCTGTTTAAAATATTTTGAGTCAAGTCGTTTTGTTAAAATTACCTTAATAAATGTGCAGGATGAGCACGATGCAAAATGAACATTTTTCAATAATGACCAAAATCCCTGTCAAGTTACGGCTATGGTGGAATGATCTAGGTGTGGAAGGACAAAATGAGGTTAAGAAATATCTGAAAGGTCTTGTGGGTCTGTTGGAAGTCCAGCCCCGGGGAGATATCATAAGAGCTTTGATTACCTATTGAAACCCGGCGCACAATGTTTTCCATTTCTCTGATTTTGAACTCACCCCGACTTTGGAAGAAATGGCCGGATACATCGGGAATACTGAGTTTCCGTTAAGGGAAAAATACTTGGTCGCCCCAAGAGTCGTCACGGTACATCGGTTCCTGGATTCATTGAAAATACCTAGAACAGTCCACAACCCGGATCTAGCAGCCGGATTCTGTACTTCATGCTTCATATATGATAGGTACGGTCACGAGGGGGATTCAATAATCCAATCAACAAACTGTGCAGCAAAGGAGTTCGTCAGAAGTGGGACGAGCACAGACGGGTAGCGTTCATGATAATGTTCCTGGGTCTTCTGGTATTTCCAAGGAAAGATGGAAACATCGATTTGAAGATATCTGGGGTCGTCAGCACTTTACTCACGCAAAGTGACAGTACTCTCGCGCCAATGGTGGTATCTGACATCTTTCGAGCTCTCACAGCTTGTAAAGCTGGGGGAAATTTCTTCGAAGGTTGTAATTTGCTCCTACAGATATGGATGACCGAGCACCTCTGCCATCATTCCGATATTTTGAGCCATGGTTCCCCGGAAAAGACCCGCATAGAAGAATCTTACACGAGAACCAAAGAGATCATTTGGCCCAAAGGATTCCAGGCATGGACCTCGTTCTTGCAAGCTCTTACTGCCATCCAAATACAATGGACGTTGGGATGGTTGCCTGTTGATGAGATCTTATATATGTCGGCGGCTAAAACTCATTTCTTGCTGATGGGGCTTAAGAGCATTCAACCTTACGCACCCGGCCGAGTTTTGAGACAATTCGGAAGATGCCAGACAGTACCTCATGAGGAAGATCTTAGCGCTCAAACAGTTGAGATAAGTCCTAACGGACAGTTCCCAGAAGCAAAGATTCGCCAAATCTGGAATGAGGGTCAACTTTTGAAATCAGATACTTGCGTGCGGGATCGAGCCAAAGGAGAAACGGCGCCAGGTTACCTTGCATGGTATAGAAGGGAACTCGAGCATGAAAGGCCAGCTAAGAGACCCCACATCCGGGATTTCACCGAGTCATCGCAAAGGCATTGGGATTGGTTAGCAAAGGAAAGAGGTTATTGTGCCGAAATCAGCAGATTAAAGCAACAAGTGGAAAACTTGAAATATGAACACAACGTGCAAGTTGCTACCGATCTGGGAGAGCGGAACAGGTTAATTCAAGAAAATGAAATGCTCAGAGCCCAGATCAAACAGATAAGGTTGGATGCAGATAGACAACCAAGGCGTCGATCGGACGAGCAGCTGATAAAAGGGCTAAAAGGTGAAATCAGGGAATGGCGAGATGGTTTGGAGAAATCTGAAAACATCATAGCAGAGCTCAAAGCACAGTGGGATACAAGAACGGATAAGCATCGCAGGTACCTGAATCGATTGGAAAGCGACCATGAGAAGACTGTTGCTAAGATAAAGAGAGAGATGGCAACACTTGAGATCAAAGCAGCTAGTCAGGCCAAGGGTTTCCAAATTAAGAGCAGATACTGGTATGACTCAATAGCCCAGATGAAGTTGGAAGTACGGCGATTGAAGCATCAACACGTACAAGATGTTCAAGTCTTCAAGATATGCAGCGATCAGATAAAGCACCTGCTTGTAGAGAAGAAGCAAACCAGAGATAGGATCAAAGCCATTGCCCACGCCATCACCAGACGATGTCTACGATGTGAGAACATGTCCAGTGTTACCTTCCTCTCGGCAGTAATGGTTTATGTCAAGCAGACTATGCACGAGCTAGAGCAACTTGAGAGGGATCTCACGCCTAGGACCGCGGCGAGGCCGAACGATGCCCCGCGGAAACCAATTTTTAAAACCATAATGCATTCATAGGTCAAATCTGTATTTTAGCATCTTCTGCCTGTTTTTTTCATCAAGGTGATTTTCAGTCTATTTTGAGTCTAGGTTTATTTTCAAAGTTTGCTCTTTCTTTTGCAAAATGTAGCTTGTAATAGAACGTTTCAACAATAAAGAGGTTGTTTCTTTTACGCTCATTTGTGTTTTTCGAACTACGTAATGATCTGATTCACGTAGGCATCGTGATACGTAGGCAATCCTCATCGGATCCGATCGCATTTCTTTTACTACGAAAATAAAAAAAAATAATAAAAGGAAAACAAAAGAGAAAAAGAAAAGAAAAGAAAAAAAAGGAAAAACTAATAAGAGGAAAAATGCCGGAATGACGCATGCTCTCGTAGCAAACATATAGTAATCCACTTAACTGTATAGGTGCATCATGCCCAACGTGAGATTAACTATCTGTTATTTGCTGCAAATTAACCGTGCGTTTGTCATTGAGCATTCCCAGGGTTTTTGAAAAGACGGTTGGTTTGGTGAAAGTCTGGCCTCGCACTCATATTTCACGAGGTCAAGAAGAAGTGTTCAACCACCTGTTGTTAGGACCAGAAGCAGTACTCACACTTACTTCACCAGGTCAAAAGGAAGTGTGGAAATGTCTTTGGAAATTCCATTGCAAACAGTCCCCGTCTCTGAGGAGAGCTCAATCTCAGCCGTCCTCACACCTGAATCCGCAACTGCGGAGGAAAATAGAATCCTACGGCTCCGCATGTTGGAAATGCTGGATGACTGGAACAATGGGAAAGAGCCGCCAAGTGTCGTCCCCGGATTCCCTGAATTATTCTCCAGGTCAAGTGGGACTTCTAATGTCCCCATAAATTACCCTGCTACCCCATTTGGGTACCCAGCCACCTCCGCCTTCTCTGCAGGATCACCTTCTGAGCCTCATCCCCGAATGTCGGCCACTGATGCAAGCATGAACATCTTTACTGCATCGCCTTGCCCGGTTACGGCACAACCTACCACATACAAGCCAAGCTTTGACTCATCATCTTTTACATTCCAAGCCCCGTCGTTCTCAATGGAACCAACTAGGTTCGCTACCAATACTAACCCTCTACCGCCTCAGTGCGAGCTTGCACCCGGGCAGGATCAGAACCCCAGATTTGCAGAACAAAATGATATTGCCAAAAGGATGAGAAGCCTTGAACAAAGTCTGAAGAATATGCAAGGATTGAGCGGGCAAAAGAGCGTCTCTTACGCCGACCTGTGCATGTTTCCTCACGTGCACCTGCCAACGGGTTTCAAGACCCCCAAGTTTGAGAAATACGATGGGCACGGTGACCCCATTGCACATCTTAAGAAATACTGCAACCAATTGCGGGGAGCCGGCGGAAAAGAAGAACTGCTAATGGCATACTTTGGGGAAAGTCTAGTAGGGATAGCTTCGGAATGGTATATGGATCAGGAAATGTCCCGATGGCATATATGGGATGATCTCGCCAGAGATTTTGTAAAACAATTCCAGTATAACATCGACATTGCGCCAGACCGAAACTCTCTGTCGAATTTGAAGAAGAAGCCTTCAGAAAGCTTTAGAGAGTATGCTATTAAGTGGCGTGAACAGGCGTCGAGAGTGAAGCCTCCCATGGATGAAGTGGAAATGGTCACTACCTTTCTCCAGGCTCAAGAGTCTGACTATTTCCAAAATATGATGTCGGCCATGGGTAAGCCATTCACGGAAGCGATCAAGATTGGAGAGATGGTGGAAAATGGGTTGAAAACGGGAAGGATTTTGAGTCAAGCAGCCATAAGGGCAACCTCCCAGGCCGTCCAAAGCGGGTCTGGAGGGACGACAAGGGGGAAGAAGAAGGAAGAAACGGCTATGGCAGCCTCTGAAGCAAGGGAGTATCGTCATCCCAGGCCCCATTTTCCGGAAAGGGCCCCACAACACTACTACCCCCACTCAAATGTGGCATATGCTCATCAACCTTATATGGTCATGAATGCCCAACCTTATAACCATCCACCACAACAAGCCAACCGAGGCCCAGCTCCACCTCCCAGAAATCAGCCTCCTTACCGCAACCACTATAACCCACAACCCCCGCAGAATAACTACCGCCCCCAAGAGCCACCTCGACGGCGGACTTTCACGCCCATCGGTGAACAATACTCTACTTTGTTCCCTAAGCTAGTCCAGTTGGGTTTCTTGCAACCAATTCCCCAAACGAGGCAAAACCCAACATCACCTTCTTACAAAGCCGGAGTCAGATGCGCCTATCATTCAGGAGCCGAGGGACATGATACAAACGACTGCTGGTCATTGAAAAGAGTGGTCGAAAATTTGATAGAGCAGGGGAAAATAGTGCTAAGGGACGAAGAGATCCCAAATGTGACTAACAATCCATTGCCCGCTCACAATAATGGGCCGTTGATCGGCATGATTTGTGAAGACAAAGAGTTCGACCCTGCTTTGAAAGCCATAATTGCCATTGTCGACACAGGGAAGAGGCCTGAAATAGACCAGAAATCAGAAAAGGGGGAGGAGGCCAAGGCTATAAAGAGCAAGCCTGAAAAGAAGGTGGAAAAGAAAGTGGTACCAGCAAAGGGTGGAGTTCTTTACATACCGCGAGGTCAAGCCGAGAAGACGCAGAACTTCGGGATCAAGAAGACAAAACCTATGTACGTGCCAAAAGGGGCCTATATGGTCCGGGGGACGATTCAACCACCTCGGCTGAATGAGCCAGTGGTTATCGGACGCGTGCCACAAAAGCCGATGACCAACCCGTCCACAGTGCCGTGGAATTATCAAAAGACTTTGGTAATGTACAAAGGTAAGGAGGTCATGGAAGAACTTCCAGAAATACTTTCGTTGGAGGGTACTCAAATACCCAAGAACTGAACAACACCACGCAAAGGCGCTTCCCTCCAAAGAAGCCCGTGAGTGTTGAAGAAGCGGAAGTGTTCTTCCAACAAATGAAGATGTCGGATTACGAGGTGATAGATCAGCTGCGCAAGCACCCTGAGCAAGTATCCATGCTGTCATTATTAATGAGGTCAACCGAGCATCAAAAGATCCTGCTGAAAACCCTGAATGAAGCATATGTACCGGTTGAAACCTCGGTGGAGAAACTAGAGCGGATGACAGAAAGATTCTTCGTCGTCAATCAAATCTCTTTCAGCAAGAATGATTTACCCCCAGAAGGAGCGGCACACAACAAGGCTTTGCATCTAACAGTTAAATGCGAGGACTACTATGTCAAGTGGGTAATGCTGGATGGGGGATCAGGTGTTAACATTTGCCCGCTCTCCACGCTACAAAGAATGGAAATTGGGGCAGGAAGAATCCGACCCAACAATGTCTGCGTGAGAGAGAGACCATGGGAGAAATAGACCTGTTGTTGGTCATAGGACCAGTCGAATTTCGAGTAACCTTCCAAGTGATCGACATGGACACATCCTACAATTTCCTCCTTGGCAGACCTTGGATCCATGCGGCAGGAGCCGTGCCTTCCACTCTTCACCAGATGGTGAAGTTCGAGTACGAAGACCAAGAGATCGTGGTCCATGGGGAAGACGAACATGCCATTTATCGGGACCCATCCATCCCATATCTTGAACCGAGAGAAGGGAGCGAACATACGGTCTATCAAGCTTTCGAGATTGTACTGGCAGAGCAGCACGAAGAGGGAATACCCTGCCCCCAGCCTTTCTTGTCTAACGCCTCGGTTATGGTGGCCAAAGAGATGATCCGGCACGGATTTAGGCCAGGGAAGGGGCTTGGACGAACCCTTCAGGGAATAACAGAACCCATTACCTTGCCAGTCACCAAGAAACCTTTTGGACTAGGTTTCAAACCTACTCCAGCAAACGAAGAGTGGGCAAAGAAAAGGAGAAATGAGGGCTGGAAGTTGCCTCAACCACTGCCGGATTTATATGCGACTTTCGTCAGGCCAAGGTACGCCGAAGAAGAAGATGATGAGGTCTTCACAACTGAGGAAATCGAGGAAATATGTGGGGCGATGAGAGAAATGCTCTACGAGGTCCACATGGTTCAACCAGGTGAAGGCACAAGCACTGCTGAGATGTTGTACATGGGACCGAACGCCCAACTTCAAAACTGGGAGGCCATGCCATTCCCGACTAGACGGAAGTCCGGGTAGACCTGCCCTGCCACCTTTCCTGTATCACAAGTTATCTCCGGGACATAACTTGAACATTTTCTTCTTTTCAATTGTTGTTTTGAATTCCTAGTTGTAAACATTGTTGTCTTCCAATTTTCCAAAGAAAATATACAAAAAAAAATCATCATTGCTTTCCTATTCTTTCTTTGTTCTGATTTTTATTAGTTTTCCTTTCATCTTCCTTTTCAGTCCTAATAATGCGGCTTTAAATATGACATGCTTGCGGACTTCACGCCCAGATCACAATGAGTTATTTAACTGCGAATTAATGAACCCAGAACCAGAATATGATGCAGAAGAGGCTTTTAGGGAGATAAACCGAGAGTTGGAATATTTCGAGAATAAACCTAAGCCAAATCTGAATGACACTGAACCGGTAAACTTAGGAACCCCGGAAGAAGTCCGGGAGACCAAGATAAGCATTCACACGGACAAGAAAACGCGAGAGGCGATAATTCAACTTCTTCTTGAATTCAAAGACGTGTTTGCTTGGTCATATGATGACATGCCGGGACTAGGTGTTGATCTAGTGGTTCACAAATTGCCGATTCATCCTGATTGTCCTCCAGTTCAACAAAAGCAACGAAAGTTCAAAACTGAGGTCAGTGACAAGATTAAAGAGGAGATCACCAAGCAGCTGAAAACGGGAGTGATCCGGGTAGTCCAATATACAACATGGCTGGCGAATATGGTTCCAGTACCGAAAAAGGACGGGAAAACTCGGGTATGTGTAGATTACCGAGATCTGAACAGAGCAAGTCCTAAAGATAATTTCCGGTTGCCCAATATCCACATCCTCGTTGATAATTGTGCCAAACACGAGATACAGTCTTTTGTAGATTGTTACGCTGGGTATTATCAGGTACTGATGGATGAAGAGGACGCCGAGAAAACTGCCTTCACCACGCCTTGGGGCACCTACTTTTATCGGGTCATGCCATTTGGTCTGAAGAATGCTGGGGCTACTTACATGAGGGCCATGACTGCCATTTTCCATGACATGATGCACCAGGAAATAGAGGTGTACGTGGATGACGTGATAGTCAAGTCCAGGACGCAGGATAATCACATCCAAGACTTGAGGAAATTCTTCGAGAGGCTAAGGAAGTATGACTTGAAGCTAAACCCAGCCAAATGTGCTTTCGGAGTTCCGTCGGGCAAACTTTTGGGCTTCATCGTAAGCAGGAGAGGTATCGAGCTAGATCCAACTAAGATAAAATCCATCAGAGATCTGCCTCCCCCGAGAACAAAGAAAGACGTGATGAGTCTGTTGGGCAGGTTGAACTACATCAGTCGGTTTATTGCCCAGCTGACAAGCACGTGTGAGCCCATATTCAAGCTGTTAAGGAAAGATGCGGCGATTAAGTGGACAACGGAGTGTCAAGAAGCCTTTGATAAAGTCAAAGAATACCTTTCGAATCCCCCAGTCTTGGTCCCTCCAGAACCAGGGAGGCCACTTTTCTTGTATCTGACAGTCTTGGAGAACTCTTTCGGTTGCGTCCTCGGGCAACACGACATAACCGGAAAGAAGGAACAAGCAATCTACTACTTGAGCAAGAAATTCACCAGCTACGAGGCCAAATACACTCTGCTGGAAAGGACATGCTGCGCTCTCACATGGGTTGCTCAAAAGCTGAGACATTATCTCCAAGCCCACACTACATTCCTCATAAGCAGGTTGGATCCCTTGAAGTATATATTTCAGAAACCAATGCCTACTGGGAGACTGGCTAAATGGAAAATCTTGCTTACGGAATTCGACATAGTTTATGTCACTCGCACGGCAATGAAAGCCCAGGCGTTAGCAGATCATTTGGCCGAAAACCCGGTCGATGAGGAATACCAGCCATTGGATACCTACTTTCCAGATGAAGAGGTAAACACCGTAGAAGTGATCTCGGAGGAAGCTCATGTTTGGAAGATGTTCTTTGACGGAGCCGTGAACGCCAAGGGTATAGGGATTGGGGCAATTTTGATCTCGCCTGCCGGTCAGCATTATCCCGCCACAGCTAGACTTTGTTTCTTCTGCACAAATAATACAGCTGAATACAAAGCCTGCATTATGGGCATGCATATGGCAATCGATCAGGATGTCAAAGACTTACTGATTATGGGAGATTCTGACCTGATCATCCGGCAAGTTCAAGGCGAGTGGGAAACTCGGGATGTCAAACTTATCCCATACCGACAACATGTGGAGGACCTCAGCAAGCGCTTTACCTCAATAGAGTTCAGGTATATTCCGAGGTGTCACAATGAACTGGCAGATGCACTTGCTACTCTGGCTTCTATGCTACCCTACCCGGGCAACGCCCACGTCGATCCTTTGGAAATCCAAATCAAGGAAAGACACGGTTACTGCAGTGTAATCGAGGCGGGATCAAATACGCAGCCTTGGTACCATGACATCAAGAGGTTCCTGAAGACGCAAGAATACCTAGAGCATGCTACTAGAGATCAGAAGAGGACCATTAGGCGACATGCAAGTGGTTTCTTTCTAAGCGGTGAATTGTTATATAAGAGGACCCCAGACCTCAATCTCTTACGATGCGTCGATATCGAGGAGGCAAGAAAGATCATGCACGAAGTACACGCAGGTGTGTGTGGACCTCACATGAACGGGTATGTCTTGGCGAAGAAAATCCTTCGAGCAGGTTATTACTGGATGACCATGGAAAAGGATTGCTTTAGTTTCGTTCGGAAGTGTCATCAGTGTCAGGTGCACGGTGATTTGATTCATGCACCTCCCACGGAACTGCATCCCATGTCCGCACCATGGCCATTTGTCGCCTGGGGCATGGACGTCATTGGACCAATTGAACCAAAGGCCTCAAACGGACACAGGTTTATACTAGTTGCCATAGACTACTTTACGAAATGGGTAGAGGCTGTCACTCTCAAGTCGGTCACCAAGAAAGCTGTAGTGGATTTTGTACACTCAAATCTTATCTGTCGCTTCGGTATTCCTGCGACTATCATTACAGATAATGCAGCAAACTTGAACAGTCACTTGATGGGAGATGTGTGCGAGCAATTCAAGATAACACACAGGAATTCCACTCCTTATCGGCCAAAAGCCAATGGTGCTGTGGAAGCTGCAAATAAAAACATCAAGAAGATTTTGAGGAAAACAATACAAAGTTCCCGACAGTGGCATGAGCAGTTACCTTTTGCATTATTGGGGTACCGCACTACGGTACGCACATCGGTGGGAGCGACTCCTTATCTTTTGGTTTATGGGACCGAGGCCGTAATACCGGCAGAGGTAGAGATTCCTTCACTTCGAATCATTGTCGAAGCAGAAATCGAGGACAGCGAGTGGGTTAAGACTCGACTGGAGCAATTGACGTTGATTGATGAAAAGCGAATGGCCGCGGTTTGTCACGGACAGTTATACCAACGAAGAATGGCCCGTGCTTACAACAAGAAAGTCCGACCCCGGAATTTCGAAGTAGGTCAGCTGGTACTAAGGTGTATTCTGCCGCATCATGAAGAAGCGAAAGGAAAGTTCGCTCCAAATTGGAAAGGTCCATACATCGTAAGGAAAATATTGCCAAGATGAGCATTGTATTTAGGTGATCTCGAAGGAAATGACCCCGACACAGCAGTAAATGCAGATGCGGTCAAGATGTACTACGTCTAAATCATACTCCAATAGTCCTGACACGTTGAAAATGGCGAAGGTGTTTATTCCCCACTACTCCCCAAAAACTACCCAATTCTCTCTACCAACTTTTGAGCCGCTTACAAAACAAAACAAAAAAAAACAAAACAAAAAAAAAAGAAAAAAAAACAAAAAAAAACAAAACATTGATTGAGGCCTGAACTACGTTTGACTTGATTCCGAAAGGATACGTAGGCAGCCTCTCCTTGAGGTTCAGTCACACCAACAATAAAATCTCATTCACCCTGAAATTGAAACCGGGGCACGTCGAGCAGTTTAGAAGTTAGTATCATCTACCTTTTCTTTACCAAGCACAAGCCTTCAAATCAATTACCAAATATGGTGGGGGACCAATAAGCGTCACGAATGGAGACCAGCACACTCTGATTTGAGAAAGATAAAATGAGAGAGTCTCGACGGTGAAAACCTTCGGGCACCACGAGGCGACGGGAGTAGAGAAACCAAAATGAGAGAGTTTGTTTAGTAAAAACTCGCAAAGAGTGCTATCAAGCAATGACAGGAAGAGAAATGAGAGAGGTCAGCCAGCGAAAACCCGCAAAGGGCGCTGTTGGCCGAAAAAATGACGCCATCCCAAGAAAGTTTCGGCAGAGTGCCACCAGTTTGGAATCACAAATCCGTTCTGGTTCAGGAAAATGCAAGCTCTTAGAAGGTCAGACGTCCAGTCCAAAGAGCATGTCATGTCATTTAAAGCCAGCGTTATCTTCCTCAGATAAGTTTTCCTCGTCCCGAGAAGGGTGTTCCTTTTCTGATTTATTTTCCCCTTTCTTTGTTTCTTTTCGAATCCCTTTCGCATTTTAACCCCGAGTTCAGGACACACCGGAAAGGACAGGTGGCAGGTTTGTTTGCGCGGAATCCCGTCTCATGAAGGAAAGCACCTCATCTCGTTGATATGATTACCCAAGCATGATGAATCATGACGTTTGATGGTGTTCCGGAGTAAAGGAAAAAGAGAGAAATCTTGAAATCTTCCCCAGCAAGTCCACCTTCGGACAAATCCCCACAGAGTCTCCCCCTGTACAGAACCCCACAGAGTTTCTCTTTTGTACAATCTCCCACAAAGTCTCCCCGCTGGAATTTCATCGGCGCATCCCCAGCGAGTCCTTTTGTAAATATTCCCCAACAAGCTTACCCCAACAAACCCTGGGAAACTCATTTTGAGATAAATCCCCAGCCCCATTGTACAAAAATCCACACAAAGAATCCACTTTGTAAATATTCCCCACAGAGCTTCCTTTGTTGTACAAATTCCCACAAAATACTTCCAATAAAATCCCCGTTAAGAACCTCCAAGCAAAACGGGACACAAAAAAAAAAAAAAAAGCCTTACGAAGCAAGTCATCACAGAATCCGGAAATACAAGCCTGTGCAGTCTAAAGGTTTCGCCATTCGAATCAAATCAATGGCGGGACTTCGCAACAGAAGTAAAGACGCAACGAAGCAATTGGGAACGATCAAGGTCACCGAACCAACCGTCATTTCCGAACTAACAATTGTTCTTTGTCTGAGAAGTTGAAACAGTTGTTAATCCAAGACAACCGTGCAAGAAGCAGGTGTCGCCCAAAGAAGAAGGTACACGGGCACAAGAAACATTTTGGCAATAAGGAATTCACTCAAAAGGTAAGTTCCCGCAAAACTCCCTTTTATCTTCTATTAAAACAAGAAAACTCAAAAATAGATCGTGTAGTATTCTCGAACTTTATCCCCAGCCAATCAGCGTTAGGGTTTTAAACCCTAAACTGAATTTTCCTTTTAGTCAGCATTAGGGTTTTAAACCCTAAACTGAATTTTCCTTTTAGTCAGCATTAGGGTTTTAAACCCTAAACTGAACTTTTTCCTTTCAGTCAGCATTAGAGTTTTAAACTCTAAACTGAGCTTTTCCATGCAATCAGCATTAGGGTTTTAAACCCTAAACTGAATTTTCCTTTTAATCAGCATTAGGGTTTTAAACCCTAAACTGAATTTTCCTTTTAGTCAGCATTAGGGTTTTAAACCCTAAACTGAACTTTTCCCTTTCAGCCAGCATTAGAGTTTTAAACTCTAAACTGAGCTCTTCCATGCAATCAGCATTAGGGTTTTAAACCCTAAACTGAATTTTCCTTTTAGTCAGCATTAGGGTTTTAAACCCTAAACTGAACTTTTCCCTTTCAGCCAGCATTAGAGTTTTAAACTCTAAACTGAGCTTTTCCATGCAATCAGCATTAGGGTTTTAAACCCTAAACTGAATTTTCCTTTCAGCCAGCATTAGAGTTTTAAACTCTAAACTGAGTTTTTCCTTTCAGCCAGCATTAGGGTTTTAAACCCTAAACTGAGCTTTTCCATGCAATCAGCATTAGGGTTTTAAACCCTAAACTGAATTTTCCTTTTAGTCAGCATTAGGGTTTTAAACCCTAAACTGAACTTTTCCCTTTCAGCCAGCATTAGAGTTTTAAACTCTAAACTGAGCTTTTCCATGCAATCAGCATTAGGGTTTTAAACCCTAAACTGAATTTTCCTTTTAGTCAGCATTAGGGTTTTAAACCCTAAACTGAACTTTTTCCTTTCAGCCAGCATTAGAGTTTTAAACTCTAAACTGAGCTTTTCCATGCAATCAGCATTAGGGTTTTAAACCCTAAACTGAATTTTCCTTTTAGTCAGCATTAGGGTTTTAAACCCTAAACTGAACTTTTCCCTTTCAGCCAGCATTAGAGTTTTAAACTCTAAACTGAGCTTTTTCCTGCAATCAGCATTAGGGTTTTAAACCCTAAACTGAATTTTCCTTTTAGTCAGCATTAGGGTTTTTAACCCTAAACTGAACCTTTCCCCAGCTAGTCGGTATTAGGGCTCCAACCCTGAACTGAACATGTATATCCTCTTTCATCAATTTTATGAACTTCCTGGCGAATAATTAACGAAATTTTCCTAGTGAAACTGGGGCAGAAAATTTCATTCGTTTGTTTTCTCCCGCAGGTCTAACCTCGACCCACATGGATCGAAATGACCCCACGAGTTGAGTCCCAGCTCGGAATCAACAAAGAAAAAGAAGAAAAAGAGATGTCCCAAGATTCGGAGTAAATGGAAGGCGGATCGACTCCAGCATTTAATTAAGGCCCTGAACCCTACCAATCGCGTCTCACTCAGTATCCCAGAGATTAAACAGGTCACCACAACTCGCAAGCATCAAGATTCAGATCGGAGTCTACAAGCAGAATCAGCTAAGACCCAAGATCAAGTCGTAAAAGAATCATAGATAGGAATCTTGTAACTAGCAGTTGACATACACATAAGTAGTTAGCTCAGTTTCCAATTTCCATTTGGTTGTAATAAGGCGGTCCAGTAACGTAGCAGTGACAACAGCAGCAGCAGTAGCAGCAAGCATTGCAATCCCATGGTAGTCCCAGCTACCAAAACTTCCCGAACTACATTGACCTGATTCCTGTTTAGCCCAGGATATGTAGGAAATCTTTGAAGCAAGATTCGGTCAGATCTTTTAAAAACATGGTTCATACGGAGTAGTCCATAGGCAAAAATCGCTCATACACGCTCACTTTATCTTTGCACGAAAACTCTTCGTGTTTCCGAACAAAGAGGGGCAGCTGTGAGCACGTGATTTTTGTTTTACGCGACAATCGCTCCAAAAGAATTAAAAATGTATGTGTCATGCGTAATTTAAACCATGACCCGTTTGTTAGATGGAAAATTACAAAAATACGCATTTTTTCTTTTGTCCTGATTTGTTGCCTTGTTTAATTTTACCTACTTTTAACATTTTTATACGCGTGAAATAAATATGTTAAGTTTAATTAGTGGTGCTTAGTTTTATTTAATTAGTTTGTGTATTTAGGAAATTAGAAATAAAGAAAAAAAAGACAAAAATTTGTTGTAAAATGAATTTGGGCCGTGCCCATTTCAAAATTTGGAACCCAAGCAAATAGCCCAGTCCACCGGTCCACACAGCCCATTCCCCAGGCATCAAAACGACGTAGTTTAACACCAAAACTACGTCGTTTCAATGCCAATCCATCCCAACCATTCAAACCAAGCTGATCCAACGATCCGGATCTCTCACCCATAACCCCATTTGCCCGACCCGTTACCCGAACCAACCCTGCCCCTAACACTCGAAACGACACTGTTTCCCTCAAGTGGAAGGATCTTGGCCCTTCGTCATGCCTCATCCAACGGCTGAGGTCCATCCACTCACTCCATATATAAGCTGCCCCTCATACCCCACCCCCTGTCCAAATACCCCTGCCCTTCATCATCCTCACAAAGAACCCCGGAACCCTAGAGCCGCCCCCATCTCCCTTCACCAGGAACCCGGCGGCATGAACGCCGGTGACCTTCCCCTGAACACCATAGAACCCCCATGCCATCCTGAACCCAAATCTATCAACCCCATGCTTCGAATCTTATCCCACCTTCTCGAATCTTCATTTGAAGATTCGAGTCGGAACCTGATCTACACCGATCTGCTTCAAATTCATACCAGACACTCCCCAGACCCCCCTCGTGACCAAACCATACTTGGTTTGGTCCGAATCTGATCAGGGAAGCCTGAATCCCAGATCTAAGTTTGAAAGTTTTGTTCCTCCTTCACTGGTTCAACCGAAGAGATTAAGGTCTAATGGACTTTAATCAAAGTGTTTCTCATCTGAGAAACACTTCGTTTAAAGTCCATTCAGCCTTAAGAAAGGTTGGTCCAAATCCAAGTCAAGGTTTTGATTTTTCAAAGATTTGAGGTGAGTCTTGTTCTTTTTTTCTTTATTTTTGTTTTAGTCCGTTGATTTGTTTTAAAAGTCTGTTCATATTTGTTTTAATTTTACCAACTTTTGTTTGTCCACTTTGCCTGAACTTCTGTTTGTTTGAGTGAGTCTTTCCATTTGTTCTGATAATGTGTATGTAAATGTTGTGCAAGTAGCTGATTTTCAAGTTTGGACTGACTAGTTGACTCCTCGAGTGTATTTCTGCTTAGTCAGTATAATTCGAACCATGTATCGATACTGTTTAAATGTCTGATTTTTGGCTACGATTGTGTATGTTAATGCTAATATAGTCGAGTCGACATGTGTCGTCAATTAGTTTCAACTGTCTGAACAAAGTAAATCGATTTGCTTCTGATGAACATTTGCCTGGATCAATTAAGAACCAGTTTTGTTTACTTATAGCTGTTGAATTGGATCAGTAGTGCTTAAATTCTGAATTGGAAGGCATGTGCACTCGTGCACAGCATGTGCATTGGTGCACCTCATGTGCTTTGTGCACAGCCTGTTTCCTTCATAAAAGGGCTTTTAATTTTAAAATGTGTTGACAGCATATGCTGTCAGACATATTCTACTGCCCATACCTTGCTTTAAGTTTAAAAAGTATTAAACCTTTTAAAAGTAAGTCTGCCAGGGAATGTTGATGGAGGTTATATACTTAAATAACTAATTGGGATCTGAAAAGGTAAAAGACACATGGGAGGGGTACTGTGACATTTTGAAAACAGGCTGTTAAAAGAGATGGTGTTGAGGCTTATAAAAGGAGGAGGATCTGGGAGATAAAAGATATACAGAATTGGGGGAGAGGAGAAAAATTGGAAAAAACAAGACTAAACCTGGAGGGAAAAAGAAAAAAAAAGAAGGAGACTGTGAGGAATTCTTTGAAAGAGAAAGGAAGATATACAGACATTGGACCTTGAGAGCTGAAATACATACAAATAGATATACACAGAGAAAGGATAGGGCTGATTTTAGGAAAACATAGATAGAGAGAGGTGAAGAGATAGAAGGTATACAACCAACAATCAGAAACTTTTTCCTCCTATTATTATTGGGTTTCAGTGGTTCAAATTGTTCAAATCAGTTCTGATTCTTGGAAAGTCCAGTTTGTGTCTATTAATCGAGTGTTTTTTTCGGTTTACTACTGATTTGGTCTGTCTGGAGTTCTGATTCTACTCCACTGGGGGTGGCTGTTATTTGGCTTTTGCTTTCTATTGGCCATAGTCGCAATTCTGCACTCGAGCCTGTTTCTTGCTGTATTGCTTTGCCTGCTGCTATTCTGCCTTGTTGCTACTGATAGTGCTGTGATTGCTGCTGCATTCTGTTATCATTGTACTCTACTGATTGCCCTCTTCTTCAATTGCAAATATTCCCAGGTACACAACCTTTGAACCATGTATTGTTGAAAGTTTGAAGTTGAAGCAGATAATAGAGAAATGAATATCAGTTTATATTATAGCATTGGTGTAAAAGATAGTTCGAATGTTAGTTGGGCCTGTATTTTTACTGCAAACTGCAAATATTCTGTATAAACTAGCATACATTCTGTTTAAAGTGAACTGTTAGATAGCATGGCTCAACAGTAATGACAGTATGACTTAGACAGCATGTTTTGATTTAGTATACATTCAGTTCAGTATAACACTTGTTTGGTTTAGTTATGACTGTATAACATAGAGCCATGGTAAGCACTTGTATGTATTTTACACATACCTCTGAATTGACAAATCTATGGTATTAAGTCCGGGATAAATGTATCCCAAACAAACCCTCATGCAGCCACATTAAGAGTTGGCTATGAAGGCCAGCTTTTCCTGTCAGATTATGTGCTCCAATATAAGTTCGATATCGGGTTCCGGTATAGATTCTTTGTTTCGAAATAATGTGATGATTGTTGGGAGAAACTAATAGTCATTTCGAGTTCATTTAGTAGTAATTTTCCTAATAAACAGCCGATTTCGTTTATCAATTTCAAATAGGTTAGAGTGCTAAAATGGAACTTGGAGGTCGTTAAACATAACTCAATATATGTTGTTAGTTTGTTGCAATCTCACTTAGCAAATTAATAAGCGTATTCACTCGATGAAGACAAAGCATGAGGCAACTCTCACCTCATGAACAATCAATCAGGTAATCAAACAAGTTTAGGTTCGGCAAACATAATAAGGATTCAGTCTGTATTTGTTCAAACAAGTAAAGTTTGGCATCGCCCTTCTCTTTAAAGGTAAACGCAGTAGAAATGTAGCCACTGTAGGGTGCCCTTCTAAAATAATGAGACGAGCCTCGCCGAATAAAAATGCAAATTGCGGGGCCCTCAATAATTAATCATGATAAATACTTAGAATTTGGGACGGACTGTTTAGTGAATTCGACTGCCTTCCCCAAAGACAATAATGCATTCAGATTTCTTTAGGCGCGACTTTTAAGTAAATTATATTCTTAAAAATCGGGTGCACATTGATGTGACCCAAATCCAAGTCTCAACAGAGTCAAAAATGTGTTAACAACTACGGGTGCATTGATTGTGACGTGGTTCGAGATGCATTTTCACGACGTTGCAATTCTATAAAATAAATGATAATAATAAAAGCGGTTTAAACTTAATAAAAGCACATAAGTCACAACCTGTATTTAAATCAGATATTTAGCCATTATAACAATTTAAGCGACCGTGCTAGAACCACGGGATTCGAGGGTGCCTAACACCTTCCCTCGGGTCAACAGAATTCCTTACTTAGAATTTCTGGTTCGCAGACTTCATTTGGAAAAGTCGAAAATTTCCTCGATTTGGGATTCAAGATAAACCGGTGACTTGGGACACCAAAAGCCAAACCTTTCCCAAGTGGCGACTCTGAATTAAATAAATAATCCCATTTCGAATATTGTCACTTAAATTGGAAAAACTCCACCCGCGCATTTAACCCTTCGGGGAGGGCGCGCAAAAAGGAGGTGTGACATGTAGTAATAAGAGGGGAAACCCCGCAACTTGTATCTTCTGTATGTCTGCTTGTTGGAGTTTTCTTTGGGTCAATTCGATTCCGGATTTGTACTTAGGCTTGCATGCTTTAACTGTCTTCGGGTTCAGTCTCCGAGTCGGGGTCCGACTCAAGCTTAATATACCCTTGAGTTTTGCGTTTGTTCAGGCTGGCAATGATGGATTTTTTTTATTTCTTGCCCTTAGGCGTTTGGTTGTTTCAACAGCTTCGGGTCCAGCCTCCGAGTCGTGTTGCGGCTCAAGCTTTAATTGACCCCAAAATATTTTTGAACTGGTGATAGTGTCAGTTATGCTGCTTGGTCGTTGAGACCTTTCAGTATGTGGCCCGGAGGCTTGCATAGTTAAATATTTTGGATCCGGTCTCCAAATCGGGTTACGATTTGAGCTCATTTTAATCCTCAAGTTGTCAAAATTTTTTAGCTGGCGACAATGGCTATTATGCTGTTTGGCCATAGAGACCTTTCAATATGAGGCCCATAGGTTTGCTTAGCTGGCGACAATGGCTCTTACGCTGTTTTTGCTCGTGGGCTTTTTTGTTGGCTTTGTTTCCGCTCGTTATGGTCTTTTAGAGTATTTTTGCCTGACCCGTCATCGGTTCCAGAGGAACCTCTATTTCAAGTCATTGTCGGCGATGTTTCGAGCACCTCGTAAGGTTCATAGCTCATAGGTCGAGTAGATTGACGCTCTTACGATTTGGAGCTAACATGGTCGGAGCTCATTTTTGCCTGTTGAGGGAAACCTGTTTTAACCGGTTCTTTCCGAAGTATATTCGAAGTAGTGTCCTGCAATTTTTCGTGACAGTCGGGCATCCCCGAGTCACGTTATTTTGGTTGTATCAGCCATTTTGACCGTAGTCATGTGCGTTTGGCCGTAGCCATTTTTGATCCCAAGCGATAGTTTAGGCGTCTATACCGAGGGTATGCCCTTTAGGAATTCTTACAAATGCGATGTATAGCCTAAACTTCGGGGTTTTTATGCCTATTGAGGTCTTACAGTTTGTCATACCTATTGAGGTCTTACAGTTTGTCATGCCTATTGAGGTATTACAGTTTGTCATGCCTATTGAGGTCTTACAGTTTGTATGATGTAGAATAGATCTGGTTATGCCGAGTCTGCCTACTAGGGGTCTTATATTTCGGATTTTCCAGTGCTCGGCGATTGGCGACAATCTCCGAGTCATCGAGTTTGTTTAAGCTTGAAGACTGGTTCTCGTGAACTTGGAGTTGCATTGTGAGGGCTTTGTGAACCCGAGGTTCCGACCCTGGGGCCGTGTGGGATTGAACCGTTTAAGTCTCCAAGTATCTCGGGACATATTCAGCGGAGAGGCCTTTGCTGCGAATATGCCAAAATAGCTTTTTTCGAAGTATGAAATGCCGAAAAGATAATCTTTATTTCTTGGCGTAAATATAGGCTGTAAATAAATGTCGTCTCGTTGTTGTGAGCTTGGCCCGCGTGGGTGTGGCTCCTCTGATCATCTGATCTGTTTACATGATTCCGTTTTGAAACTTAGCCTGCCATTTATTGGCCCTTCCGAGGGGACGGTGTCCTTAAGAGAAGGCCATCGCGTGTCGTCTGACTGTAGAAGAAAGGCCCGCGATTTCATGGGATCCTCTTCTAGGGGTGTGATGCTCTGCTAATAATCTTACTGGCGGAACCCTCCTTAGGTTGGAAGTCCGGTCGAGGGAAGAGATCACGGCACACCCTGCAGAGGCCTCGGATCTCCAAGTGGAGTTAGAACTTATGAATGTTTTGGCTGATTGCATGCATATAGGTTAGCAAAAGAAAAGAAACAATAGGGGAGCGGAGTAGTTCTTCCCTGCTACAGGATGTGTAGGCGACATTTCGAGGTCTGGTATGTTTCTGCCGTTTTGAGGCATGAGCCCTTAATACAGCCTTCTACTGTGTTCAACCAGGCTTGGCCGAAGATGTGTTCTGCTCGCCCTTTAATCCCTTCGAGGGCGGAGGCATTGATTTCGGTGATGGGTCATATAGTCAGGGATTTCCTCTCGTTGCGTGTAGCTCCTTGTCGAATACTTTAGTCCCACCTCTGTCATGGAGTTTCATCCCTTTGGCAGAGTGTGGTCGAAGTCACCTCTGGGCGGTGTGCCCATTGCCATTTGAGTGAAATGTCCGTGTTTCGCAGGCTTGGCATTCCAGCCCGAGCTCAGGCGGGCTGTATAGAGGGAGAGGCCTTCCTGATTGTTGTGGCAATCGGCGTCTGGAATCCATCAAAGATTCAAGGTGTGGGAGGGATTTGGTTCGTTAGTCCGAACAGCCCCATTAGCTTTGTCCTGACATCGTCGGTATAATTGATCGAACCATCTGCACTCATGAACATATGCTTAATTTGAAATAGGTCAAATGAGGGAGGGGGTTACCAATCACGTTAATACGAGGCCGAGGCGAAGTCTCGGCGTCCCTTTCCTTGGATGTAAGGGTGTCCTTTGGGTATATTCCCCGGACCCGTCTTTCCCCGGCAATGGACACTTTCACGGATCTTTGATGGGTGTCGCTGCCCTTTTACTGTCGTGGAAATACGCCGTGGCTTGTCAGCTTCATTTTTCCCGATCTCCTTCCTCCCTTGGAGCTAGATCTGAGCCTAACCGGTTGATGATACTTGGTGGTGATCTCTATTGAACAGCACAATTGTCATTTTTTTGAGCCGGTGACCGCGCGCACCCTGCGGTTCTTGCGCCGGGCCATGGTTCTCTTGAAAGGGTCTTGGTCGAATAGGTCTGAGCTGCCTGGCATTCCCGATTTCACTTATGGTGATCACGATGTTTGGTATAGCAACGCTGAAATCTTACTCGGTTGGGTGGGGTTTCCTTGCCAGTTGTGCCTTGTTGAATCTGGTTCTATTGGCGGTTCCTCGAGGGTGTTGTCCTCAGGCTATTTCCCTATTGTTGTGAGGTGAGTTGCATCTCGAGTCGTTCCTTCCATTCATAGCGCATGGATGATACCTCCATCTGTTTGGCATTAGCTTCTTTGGCAGGAGTCTGCTTGGATATACCGAACCCAAGGAAGTTCCCGAACGGTTGTCCACAACCCTGATTCGTGGCTAGTGCCGGGTGTGGGAATCCAACCGGACTTCGGCTGGGTATCTGATCAGGCTTCGCTTGAAATGTCCTGGAGTCGTCAGGCATGCTTTGTTCAGGCCTCTGGTGAAGGCCTGTGTTGCCCGATCGTCCAAAACCGAGAGCGATCTCATTCGTCCTATCAGGGAATGGGGTGCGACTTCCCGCGGTATTTCATTTCTTCTTTGTTTGGCCTCAGGTGTATCGGGCCCTTTCCGTACTGCTTTGATGGCATCAGTGCGTGCTTCCGTGGAGGACCATGCTGGTATGGTAGGTGAGTCTGTGAGGTCAGGTGTCAGGCGATGGTGCTGCGTCATGGTTTCTTTCGAGAGAGTTTCTTCGAACTTCCTCAACGAGACGGGCCCGAACTCATCATCTTGGAGGTCGCTGCCTTTGAATGAGCACGCATATGTGGTGGTGCACCCATAGGGATCTGAGGTCCTGTCGCACCTAGGGGGTTTCGGCATTTCGAGTTTCTGTGAAGTGAGTTCCGGGACGGTTTTCTCGGGAGACAGTTGTTGTAAGAGCTTCCACGAACCTGATTCGATCCTTTCGAAGAGATTCCCAAGCATCCTCACTACGGAGGGGTCGGTTACCGATCCGTCGTTACTTGATCTCTTGGGTACTAGCTCAGCGTAAGGAGGTGTTTCCGGCGCTACTACGTTGGGAGTCTCCGGGCGACTTTGCAGCTGAGCGATAGCCAACTGCCGTGCCTGCAACACTTCAAAAATAACATGAAGACTGACTTCCTGTTCTACACGGATCGGGGTTTTTTGAGCTCCCTATCAATCAATGTGCCGTATGCCATCATTGGTGCACGAGGCTTCGTCGACCTATTGCGCGCCTTGGAAGCCCGCATCCGCTTGAATCGACTAAATGCATTATCGGGGTCCTGAGGTGTCGCGCTAACCTCTGGAGCAGCCATACTATTTTCGCCGTGGTTTTCGGGGTAGACGTTCTCAATTTTGCTTGCCGAGCCGGACATTAACCTGAAATCAAAAGATCTTGGGCAAGAAAAAGTGTGAAAGATAATGTGCGTTTGTGTGATGAAACTAGCAAGAAAATAATCACTATTATTTTTAGCCCCACGATGGGCGCCAAACTGTTTACCGTGAAAATGATAACGACAATTAAATTTGTAAATGGGATTCTAAAAATATGTGATCTATTCCTAAGCTAGTTGTTAGAGCAGTTGATGCTAAGAATGTGAAGCTTAACGATGAAATGCGAGCTAAAACAAGACACTAATCAAACCGAAGGGGCCTGTTGCCCGGATGCAAAGCCGATCGATAAGGACCTCGGGTCGATACTCGAATCGAGCTCGAGCTATCGGGGGCAACCAGAAATAGGATAACAATTAAGGATGCGATCAAGCAAGGCTCTTTACGGCCAAAGTTGCACAATATAGCATGAAATAATTAAGAAGACAATAGATGTTAAAGCGGCCTCGAGCCAGTGAGAACGAACAAAATAGGAGAAAGAGAGAGAGAGATATTATTGCTTTTGTGGAGAAATGGAGCAACATTAGCCCTTTACAAAGTGGTATGGCTTCCCCTTATATAGGCGAGGGAACGCGGTATGGTATAGAGTGCATTAAATGTAAAGATACGGGGATGGGACGGCTAGACAAGACACCAGAGCCTATTGATTCTAGTTGCTTGCCTCGGGAGCTCCCCGTCTTCGTAACCTTTGCTGGGTCGCAAACAGATCCCTTAACCTCGGAGCCTTTGTAGGGCCGCGGATGATCCTCGAGATAAGGAGCCCGATCATGATCCCACAGCCTCGAGGTGTTGACATGACATTCTGAATATACCTTAATGGAGGGAAATGGATTCCCCTAATTTCACCGCATACACATATTCAATATTTTAGAAATCATATACCTCAAGTTTATTAGCAATGGAACTTTAAATACAAAGGATTCTTCCAAAAAGCAGGGGACACACCAAACGACAATAGAAACACACATCAAAGGCATAACAATCTTAGTTATAAATCTTGATTTGAAGTTTAGGCGTTTCAACACATGATTCTTATTCTTCGCACATCTTAAAATTATCAAGGATAGCACATTGATCACATTGAGGCTTACCTTTCACCTATACCTAATTGCAAAACCAATTCATGTGAAATAACAATCAATACATCAATCCAATTTTAGTCTTACAGCATTTGCACAAATACCAACGAAGCTCAATTTCTAATAAGAGGGGGTTTTAGCCATACATACCTCAAAGAGATTTTTCTTAAGTTACTATAACGTTCCGGAAATTCTAGCAATCTCAATCTACTTTGAGACATAACAAAATTGAACACAAATTAGGAAGATATTCATGGTTTCGACTCATTTGACCATTTTATTTAATAGTAGTTGTGAATCTTGATTGGGTTCTTTGATTCTTGAAGACTTGAGCAAGAGATGGGTGATTATGAAGCTAGACTCCTTCTTTCTCTCTATATATGCTCTCAACTCTCTCTAAATCAATAGAAAAATGACCCCAAATGAAGCCCCAAAGCCTATATATTAAAATGGGGTCGGGTTATAAAAATAGAAAAAATAAGCTTCCGAAATCGGGTTTGCGGTAGCATAATGGACCGCAAAATAGGAATGTGGGTCGCAAAATGCATCGCGAAACTGGTGCCCAAACTGGGCTACACTGGTCCAGTTTGCGACTAGATTTGCGATCGCAGACCGATTATGCGGACCGCATAATGGTTTTGCGATTGCAGAACTGACACAGGATCGCATTTTTCTAGCCTTTGATAATTTGATCATAACTTTGTGTAGGAATGTCCAAATGACGAACGGTTTGAAGTGTTGGAAACTACACTCGAAAACCTTTCATTTGATAGGTTGTTGATCACACACACACACACACACACATATATATATATGTGTGTGTGTGTGTGTGTGTGTGTGTGCTCGTTCAAAGTAGGGATTTGTGCAAACTCATTTGGAATCTTAGCCGATTATAAATTCCAATTTGACTTAGAATTAGGCCTTTCCTTGGACCCCAAATTACTTACCATAAGACTTGTACACTTATTTAACAAATCCAATTGATGCCCATCATGTTAATAGCACACAAAATATTATAATTAGCCTACCTGGCACCACGAAATCCTAAATTACTTAGCGAAATTTTCCGGGGCCTTACATCCCCCGCCCAGGATCATTCGTCCTCGAATGAGGAGTAGAGTCTTCCTTAAACGCTTAACTCAATATATCCCTTTTTTTGACCTACCTCAATTCCCTAAATTTTGACTAACTCCCAAATTTTTCAGAAATTTCGGCAGAGTCTCCTTTGTAACTAGGCCTATTCACCTGCCAGAGAACCACCAAGACCATCCTAACAACTCATCCACAACTCGACAAAGCACCACAAGATATATATCCATAACACTAATCTCTGCATTACAAGCATTACATTATCATAATGATACCTGAACATGGACTGCACATTTTTAAATCACAACACCTATAAGGTACCTTTGAAATCAAAACCAATTGTTATACAATCAAGCAAAAATATTTTCTTTCCACGACACTTTCGGCCTTCAAGTTGGCCTCCTCGACTTACAAGCTTTGCCATAACACATTTACGGAAACAATCCCAACCTCCAAACTTATCTAACAAGGATGATAGCTAGATACCTCGCATAAGCTAACTATCCATTAACTTCACCTTCAATAATTTCCACCGGAATGATACATAAAGGATCTCCAACTACCTTTTTAGACATAGACACGTGAATACACAAAATATATAGTGAACAACTATGGGGAAACTTCATACTCCTAGTGCAGCCTAATGTGGAATACACTTATGCAACCTTCATTATCAACTCACATAACATCTTCAGGGAAAAATGTTGAGAATAACCTGTTCACCCTCCAAACCTCTAAATCTCTAGGCGAACACTCACACTAAACCTTTGATGACCTTCAACAGTTACTTTAAGATGTTCTATCATAAACTGACCATAAAATTACCTATCAAATATATGTGATCACACGGGGATGCTCCCTCTTTGACATGTTTGAACCTTCAATACCCAATAGATTTAATACAATGAGGAGCAACAGAGTTCAAAATCGGGCTAGAATTATTCAGGAACCCATTAATGTGCCGAGTAGAGTATTTCACGAAGTTATATGCTAAGAGACACGAAGATTACTACTAACAATACTGACATGGTTAATCATTGTGACGACATCAATTATTAGACAAATGAGGCATAGGGGTAACTTGTACATTGGCAATAGGAATCATTAAGGAAGAATATTCAAGTACGTGACCCAGTTATCTCTTGGAGTGTAGGGAAAATCCGTTTATCAAGAATGAGAATGCTTTGGCACTTTGAATGCGATATGGGTTTCAAAATACATGAAGTTGAATTACACTCTTAACATTAACTGACACAAGGAATCTATGCCACGAGCCCATGAGGATGAAAAGGAGTTGAACACTTATAAGATTATCATATTTCAAACAGCTTAACCTTTCCTGATAATTGACCCTAAATGAGAGAACTAAACATACGACAACTTGTCTTCCAAATATGTGCAAAAATCTGAAAGGATCTAATCACAACCTTTCACGAGTGAAACTACGTAGCTAGGACATCTTAATATTGGGATGAAATCAGGTATTGGTTAGAGGGGTCCTAATGGTTAACATGATGCTCCAAGGAGAAAGACAACTAGAACTCCTATCCACCCAGGGAGGTGGAATGCCAAGGATAGCAAAACTCCCCGCACATGACAATGACATAGTTAATGATTCTAGAAGTCAAGTGTGTAAGGACAACGGAACACAATGAGATAGTATAAAATAATCATGGAAGATTTTCATATGTTCATAATGAGTTCTCCATGGATTTTGACTTGAGAAATACCCAGATGCTAATGAAAGAAAGAAAATCATGAGAAACAGGCGTTGTGCTATGATAACCCCCAAAGGTGCGCTTGGTCTTGACGGAGAGCCTAGTAAGGGTCCTTATGAGAAGGAAAGTGTTACAATGACACATACAAGTATATGTTCTCTCATGGTTATCGAACAAGTGTTGGGAAACTAGCACAATGAATTCACTAACTAAGGAACACAATTAACACATGTTGTGGAGGTGTAAAGAGAAAATAAACATTTGTTATGAGCTGAACATGCTTCTGCTATATTAACTCCCAACTGCAATACACGACCACGTCACGGGCAACCACAATACTAGGAACAAAGTGAGCTACTTACTGCGGGATGCCCCAAGTGGACACGAAAGTTATACTAAGATGGCAACACAAGTTCTTCCTATGACAGGGATGCGATGATCTCAATTTTTTTTCTAAGAGACTTTATGCACACGGTGACCATTCCGATTGACATGCACTCATATGATAGGTGCTAAGGTATGCTCTTATGTTACTAGACAGTGAGAAGGTTTCATGATGATACTCGCAACAGAGTATAGTGACTGTTCAAACCATAGAAGCCATATACACCAGTGAGAAAAAGAGTGACTCGAGAAGGATCACAATACTGGGATGCTTTACATGGAATTTGACACCACATAGGTAAACTTTACGACGGTGCATGCATAGGCACAAGTGGGCAGATGTTATACATTTAAATAAAATATTCTGTAAGAAATTCATCAGGTATAGTCTCTTGTTAAGAATTTAGGAAAAGAAAGTGGGAGGTATTAATCCTAGAGTCATAACTCCATTCAAGGACACAATTATAGAACTTAATTCCACAAGAATGTAAATAAGAGGATTTGTAATAGAGTGGATTCACGAATAATGCGTCTCGTTCAAAGAGTCGATACATGCAATGTTTTGTTATTCAACACCTTATTAAGACCATGTTTATGAGAATTCTTCAATATGGATGTACATATACAACGAGTAGAAATTTTAATTTGACTCACTTAATGACTTTAGGTTGATAAGGCAATAGCTTAATCGATACCCCTCAACTCCACATCCCTAACATACGTAGGTAACATACTGATATACTACATGATCTGGTGGTACAAATACATTAATAGGAACAAAGGTACTCCCCTTAGCAACAAGTTCTACCAATCCCTCCATAGCTCGATACATTCTTCTAACAAATTCTTGGGCAATCTCCCTCAAATTCAATGGTGGGGTCATTCCCTCCTCACTGCTATCATGAATCACTCATCTTGAGATTAAGACATAGAATGGAAATTAGCTCCCTATCTTGAGCTCTACTGCATGATCTGGAGTATCAAAGAAGGGTGAAATTCCTAAATGTCCGAATAGCCTCCAACTTATAGATATGGTCGACTACACACCAATAAGAAGGACTCTACTAGACATGGCTCCGACACATCCTAGGACACTTTAAAACCTTAGGCTCTGATACCAAGTTTGTCACGCCCCAAAATCCGAGGAGCACGACAGGCGCTCAATCGAGTAAACCCGACTGAGCAAGTCTGTTAGGTTTCATACTACCCAAATTCGTCTTTGAATAAAGAGGAAATGTACACCATTAATCAAATTCTATAAACATGTCATTAACGATTTCCATTTCATTTCCATTAGCAACTTCGTTTACAATTTTGAAGATATTACAAGTTTTATACATCATTGCGAAACATCAACATTTCTATTTTAATTCCAATACCTGACACTACCCACAACCTGTCTACGGAGCCTCTAAATACAACTGAAGAGTAATATGGAAATGCCGGTAACAAGGCTCCGGCTATACCTCAAAATACAAAGTACATGATAAACAATGGTACATGACCCCGAAATGAAGTGGGGCTCGCCAAGTTAGTTGAAAGGAAGATGCATCACTAGCTACGACCAACACTTCCTGCTATGGAACAACCTACATCCATTTAAAGACGTAGCACCCCCGGCAAAAGGGACGTTAGTGTCGTCGAATAGCACTAGTATGTATAACTAAACACCATCTCAATAGAAAGAACTATCATACAAGAACAAAGAAATCATAAGTATTCAACAAAAGCTTTAAATAATCACCACATCATCAATTAAAAGAAATCACATAGCTTTCACATAATTTCCATACCTCTAGGTTGGGACATTTCAAAATGTTTCATCATCATTCACAAAATTACCGTTTTATTACGCAGAGTCCGATCACGACCCGATTGGCTAAGCTGCCTCATTTGAGACATATACCTCAATCATTATTTCTTTGTCACTCTCCGGATTCAATATCAACACATTACCACCATGTGTGTTGCATGGCGTCCGATCACGGCCCGATCGTCTAAGGCATCTTACCAAGATGTTACCTCAATCACAATTTCATTCTCACTTTTCGTTTCAATATCAGCACAATACCACCATGTCTGTAGCATGGCATCCGATCACGGCCCGATCGGCTAAGCCGTCTTACTAAGACGTTACCCTTTTCCATTAATCCTCTCACTTCAATTTTTGTTCATATATATTAGTTCATCGGCACTTGGAGCCACAATTATCATATCATGCTTGGCACTAGGCCACATTTCATAATTCGAGCTATTTTCCCCTACATTTCACATCAATATCAATTTCAACAACAAGCCATTCAATCCAAGATGTCAAGTACACATGAGAGGAATCATGAATCATGGGCATATACAATATTTCAGAAATCATACACCTCAAGTTTATTAGCAATGGAACTTTAAACACAAAGGATTCTTCCAAAAAGGAGGGGACACACTAAACCACAATAGAAACACACATCAAAGGCATAACAATCTTAGTTTTAAATCTTGATTTGAAGTCTAAGCGTTTCAACACATGATTCTTGTTCTTCGCACATCATAAACTTATTAAGGATAGCACATTGATCACATTGAGGCTCACCTTTCACGTATACCTAATTGCAAAACCAATTCATGTGAAATAACAATCAATACATCAATCTAATTTTAGTCTTCCAGCATTTGCACAAACACCAACGGAGCTCAATTTCTAAGAAGAAGGGGTTTTAGCCATACATACCTCAAAGAGCTTTTCCTTAAGTTACTACAACGTTCCAAAATTCTACCAATCCCAATCTACTTCAAGACATAACAAAATTGAACACAAATTAGGAAGATATTCATGGTTTCGGCTCATTTGAGCATTTTATCTAACAGTAGTTGTGCGTCTTGATTTCAAGGCTCTATTACAAGATTTCCTTCATTACCCAACCTAATCTTTATTTATTCGTGTTCAACAATTTTCCCACAAACCTAATTTGTACATGCATGTATACATAATATTATTATACCCAAGAATCATACCTCAATAACCCATCTTATACCCCAAACTCGAAATTAAAGTCTAATGTATAGGGCCTTACCTCCTAAATGAAGAACATGTGATTGAGTTCTTTGATTCTTGAAGACTTGAGCAAGAGATGGGTGATCATGAAGCTAGGTTCCTTCTTTATCTCTCTATATGCTCTCAACTCTCTCTAAAATCAATAGAAAAATGACCCCAAATGAAGCTCCAAAGCTATATATTAAAATGTGGTCGGGTTATAAAAATAGGAAATAAGCCTCCGAAATCAGGTCTGTGGTCGCATAATGGACCGCAAAATAGCAATATGGGTGGCAAAATGCATCGTGGAATTGGTGCCCAAAACTGGGCTACAAAACTGGGCTGCACTGGTCCAGTTTGCGACCAGATTTGTGATCGCAGATTAATTATGCGAACCGTATAATGGTTTTGCGATTGCAGAACTGACACAGGATCGCATTTTTCTAGCCTTTGATAATTTGATCATAACTTTGTGTAGGAATGTCCAAATGACGAACGGTTTGAAGTGTTGGAAACTACACTCAAAAACCTTTCATTTGATAGGTTGTTGATCACACACACACACACATATATATATATATATATATATATATATACACACACACACACACATATATATATATGTGTGTGTGTGTGTGTGTGTGTGTGTGCTCGTTCAAAGTAGGGATTTGTGCAAACTCATTTGGAATCTTAGCCGATTATAAATTCCAATTTGACTTAGAATTAGGCCTTTCCTTGGACCCCAAATTACTTACCATAAAACTTGTACACTTATTTAACAATTCAAATTGATGCCCATCATATTAATAGCATATAAAATATTATAATTAGCCTACCTAGTACCACGAAATCCTAAATTACTTAGCGAAATTTTTCGGGGCCTTACAAGGAACCTCCAACATCAAATTCAAAAGTATGTACAAGTCCAAATTATCATAAAAACCTATCGGAACCATAAAAACTCGATTCCAAGTCCATTAACCCAAAAGTCAGACCTGGGGCAACTCTTTCAACTTAAAGCTTCCATTTAGGAACTAAGTGTTCCAAATCACTTCCAAACCTTTTGAGACCAAAATCACTCATACCCACAAGTCTTAAACATCAAATGGACCTAGAGTAAAGCTCAAATCATAGAACAAAATGTTAGAACTCAAAACGATCGGTTGGATCGTTATACTCCCCCACATAAACATACTTTCATCCCCAAACACGCCAAGAGTTATTCCAAAACTGTCAAATAGCTATATAAACTCATCTTACACATTCTCATGGGTGATTCTATATCACATCCATCCATAGAAATTCATTAAAACATCTTGCACAAAGATTCGTCCTTCAACTTTAGTTTATATGCCTTTAAACTCAACTTTAATAACCAAAACATCCTCCAAGATTCGATTCTTATCTATATTCATGATGTAAGATATAAATGCAGCACTTTCAATATACACTTTATAGACTTTAGCTTCTCTTTTAATACATTTTAAGTCGTTTCTTATGTTGTTTTGTAAGAAACCGGACGTAAAGAGCCAAGAACATGAAAAAATGCCAAAAATTCTGCCGGAGTCAAATTCGCGGTCAATTATGCGACCGCGAAATAGGAATACAAACTGCAATTCTATCGCAAAAGCGTCACGACTAGTCGAGATTCAAGAATCAAATATGTAGTTCACTCTACCGATCGCATAACCGTTATGCAAACTGCAAACGCATTGCTTAAATGCAAGGATTTGCAGTTCTCAGAAGTGACTAATCTGCAACCGATTATGTAGATCACAGAATGATTATGTGGACCACATATCAAAACTAAGATGCTATTTTGGAAAAGTTAAAGACCAATTGCGATGCAACGAATGTGCGGGTCGTAGATCACATTCGCGGCCCATTTTGTGATCGTGAATTTGACCTGAGGGATATTTTTGTTTTTGTTCACATTTATTGGCCATTATAAATAGAATATCTAGGGTTTTGTGGGGTATGTTGTTCTGAAAAAGGTCCTATATTTGATAGCATTGAATACTCTAATTTTTAGAATTTTTTTGGAGGGATTCCTTCACTTTGTCGTTATTGTAAGCTTTTTATGTCTTCTTTAATATTTTGTTCTTTTCTTCTAGCTATGAGTAACTAACTTAATACTAAGGTTGTGGATCCAAAGTGGGTATAATATTAATGGGGGTTTACCATTGCATGTATATATAATGGGTTGTTGATTTCTCTTTATTTCTCATGCTTTATTTATAGTTGGTGGTTGCAAATATTAGCTATTGCCATTTTACTTTATCTTTTATTTGGAAAAGTGGGTTAGTGTTTCGTAAAAATAAAGAGCAAGAACTCGATTTTTAAAAACTTGTTTAATAGAATCGTTTAGGAATAAGTGAGTTCTACTTTGCATACATTGGTTACTCTTAATTGTAACTCTTTCGTATTTGGGAAAATCATAAAGAAAAAATTCTATCTAACTATTGAAAAATATTAGGTAGTCACTTAGGAACCATTTGAACATCAAAGAACTTCTCATTAAAAATATATCAAATTAACACCGATGTCATTACATTCCATAAAAGGGATACAACCCTGGTTTCTTAATCCAAATAGTTAAATCTTTAAAAAAGAAATGGTGTCTCTTTATAGTTTACAAATATCAAACTCTTTCCATATTAACGAGATAGAATTATAACCTTATCAAGTGCCACACTAGTTAAATAATCTTTTTACGCCTATTCCCTGTGGTATTCGACTCCAACCTAGTTGAACTATTATATTTGACATCGTTCACTTTATGCAATTTATATAGGTGTAATTTGAGTGTATCAAATTTTGGATCCATTGCCGAGGAATACGATTTTGAATTTGCTAATTAATGTGTACTTTACTTTAAGTCTTTTTCTATTCCATAACAATCTATTTGCTTTGTTTGTGAAGTCATGAATCATGAGTGAATCTGAGGATGTGAATGTAGTTGCGGATATTGATGAAATTATTATGCAATTGCTATTATTCCTGCAAGAGTTGATGCGGATACTTTTAAGGTAGATCCTAGTCTTTATGTGATGCTAAAGGCCAAAGGATTATTCTGGAATTCTACCGATGATGATCTCTATCAGCATCTCAAAATTTTTGTAGGTGTTTGTGCATTTCACAAGAAAAATCATGTGTCGGATGATGCATTGAGGTTGAGGATTTTTAAGTAATCTCTAGCCGGTGAGGTGAGAATATGGCTAAACAAACTACCTCCAAACACCATCAATACTTGGACCGAGCTAGTGCACATTTTCTTGAAAAATTGGTCTCCACCAAGCAAAAAGTCCGAACTCCGAGATCAAATATTCTTCTCTAAGCAACTTCCCGGGATCAACTTCATGAACCTTGGGTGATATTCAAACAATACTTGGTGAGATTGCTGAATCATGAGTTTTCGGAGAATATTTTGTTGGAGAAATTCTATACGGGTTTGGATCCCTTGAACCAATCAGTAGCTAATAATGCTGCCAATGGATCTTTTATGGATAAGAAATTTGAAAAAATCACCCAAATTCTTGACAAGGTTTCCCAACATAATCAATCATGGCACTCGGGCGACACTGTGATGACCCAAAAGATCTTCACTCGTTTCGAAAGTAAATTCTATGTTCCGAAGTCTTAAAACCTCTTTTTGTCTCACCTCAATTTGTGTGCGTAGTCCGGACGCGTTTTCGGAAAGCTTTTATGTGAAAACTAAGTAAAATAAGAAAATTGGCTATTAAAATTAAATAAAGTTAACTTTGGCAAATATTCTTGGTAAACGGACCCAGATCCGTGATCCGATGCTCGTAGGGTCCGTAGTAAAATTTGGAACTTGGGCATATGCCTGGAATCGAATCCCGAGGTCCCAAGCCCGAGAAATGAATTTTTGAAAGAAATTATTTAACTGAAATTATAAGAAGTTTTGGAAATGAAAAGATATTTAACATTGATGGTATCGGGCCCGCATTTTAGTTTCGGAGCCCGATACAGGTCTTATATAATAATTAAGTTGAATCTGTGAAGTTTGGTAAGAATCGGAGTTCGTTTAGTATAAATCGGACCTTTATTTGAGAAATTGGAAATTTTGATGTTCTTGAGTGATTTCATGAATTTGAGGTTTAATTCATGGTTGTTGATGTTATTTTGATGATTTGATTGCACGATCAAGTTTGTATGATATTTTTGGACTTGCGTCCATATTTGGTTTGGAGCCCGAGGGCTCAGGTGAGTTTTGGATAGGCCACGGAGTGAAATTGGACTTAGGAAAATTGTTGGTGTGTTGCAGGTCTGCAGGCTTCGCAATTGCGAGCTCGCATTTGCGACTAACCATCGCATTTGCGATGACTAGGTAGGGGGTGACCTTCACATTTGCGAAGCTCCAGTCGCAAAAGTGACTCCAATAATGTTTGCATTTGCGAACGGTCGTTCGCATTTGTGAGGTTAACAGGGCAGGCCTTCCTTCGCAATTGCGAAGCCTTGGCCGCAATTGCGAGTTCGCATTTGCGAACATATCATCGCAAATGCGATATCTGCGCCTGTGTAAATCATAACTTAGCCGAAATTTCTTCATTTTTCAAACTCTCTCAAAATCCTAAGCTCTCTTGGGCGATTTTCCAAAGAAAAGCTTTTCTCCAAATCAATTGTAAATCATTTCTAACTCACTTTCTTCAGTCTATAACATCTTTTTATGTGATTTTAATTCAAAATCAAGGGTTTTTCATGGGAAATTGGGTGATTTTGGGTAGAACTTAGGATTTTTCAAATTTTGGGGATTTGGACCTCGATTTGAGGTCTGATTTCAAAACAAATTGTATATTTGAGTTCGTGGGTGAATGGGTAATCCGGTTTTGGTTCGAACCTCGGGTTTTGACCATGTAGGCCCGGGGTCAATTTTTGACTTTTTGGGAAAATCTTTAGAAAACCTATTTTCATGCATTAGATTTGATTTATTTAGCATTTATTGATATCGTTAAGTAAATTGTGGCTAGATACAAGCGAAGTAGTGGTGGAAACAAGAGGTAAAGCGGTAGTTGAGGCTTGAATTGTGTTCGTGGCATCGAGGTAAGTGTTTGGTCTAACCTTAGCTTGAGGGATTAGGAGTTGTGTCTTATTTTTTATGTGTTAATTGTTGAGTACGACATATAGGTGTGGTGACGAGTATCTATTCGTCGATGTTAAGCATGCCCGTGAGTCTTATACTATGATCGATGTGACTCCGTTTCGTATTGTTCATGCTTTATATGATGATTTCTATTGTCGAATAAGGCTTGTGGAAGTTTTATTGGTAATTGAACATTGTAGAGCGTTGGCTCAAGTTGAGAATTGAGTTGTGAAGTAATTGTGGAAAAGAAGAAGTTTATGATATTGTCTCCCTTGCTGGGATGTTATTTCTTTTGATATTATCTCTCTTGTCGGGATGTTATTACTCATGATATTGTTTCCCTTGCCGGGATATTGTTGTTATGCTATTGTTCCCTTGTCGGGCTTTTATTGTGATATTATTGATTCCCTTACCCAACGTAAGGAAGAGTATAAAGTACGAAGGGTGATATCGTGCATGATTTTGAGAGTGTTAAAGCACGAAGGGTGATGTCGTGCCGATATTGTGAGGTAAAAGCATGAAGGGTGATGTCGTGCCGTACGATGTACAATGTCATGCCATGATATGAGTGAAAATGCATGAAGGATAATTTCGTGCCATGATTATGTGAGGTAAAAGCATGAAGGGTGATGTCGTGTCGATTCTATTGATTTTTACGGTAAGGATGAGAGTAAAAGCACGAAGGATGATGTCGTGCATATGTTATTGAGTTTTTGATTCTTGCTGATAATTGAATTATGGTTTTCTTTACATTCCTCTATTGGTTTTCTGTTGTTACTTGATATTCCCTGCAGCATGTTTTCCCCCTCCTATCTTGAACTGTAAATTTCTGCCTTTATTTTTCTGTTGTATATGATTTAACTGCACAGGTTATTTGATAGTCTTGTCCTAGCCTCGTCACTACTTCACCGAGGTTAGGCTAGGAACTTACCAGCACATGGGTTTGGTTGTGCTGATACTACACTCTGCACTGTGTGCAGATCCCGGTGCTGCAGCTTTTGGACCATAGTGAGGTTGTTGCCTTCAGTCCATCAGGCGACCCGAGGTAGTCTTGCAGGCGTCCGCATGCCTTGGCGTCTCCTTCTATCTTTCTATTATGTTTCTTTTATGTATTTCAGAGACAACTTTGTATTTATCTTTCAGACCACTGTTTGTAGTATTCGTAGATAGTCCGTAACATTGTGACACCAAAATTTGGGTAGAGTTGTATGTTGGATTCCGCACTAGTATATGGTTAAAGTATTAGTTTTCGTCTTCTGCATTTCTGTTTATTATAATTATTCTGTTGTTGATCACCGAAAATATTGAACTGTTAAAAAGGTTAAGTAAAAAGGTTAATAAATTTATAACACTCGGCTTGCCTAGCTTTCATGAGTAGGTGCCATTATGACTCCTAAGGGTGAGAAATCTGGATCGTGACAGACACGGATGGTAGTGTTTCATATGGGTCTCCTTCTTTGACCACTCTTGTCAAGGAAAATCAAGAGTGACACTAGTTGATTGCCGGTCTTGCCACCAATATGGATATTTTGACAAAGATGATAAAGGAAAGCCAAACGAAGAAGGTGAATGTGGTAGAAGAATTGCAACCAATATCGAACAAACAAAGAGGTTATTCAAACTATAAGGAATATGAGGAAGCAAACTATGTCAACAATTCACTAGGAGGTTACCAAAGGAAAAAGTACAAAGGAATGGGGCAAAAAAACCATGGAGACCTAGAATATAAGGGCAAGGTAACCAATAATGGAGAAATAAGCAAGGTAATCCGAATTAAGAAAATTAGAGCAACAACAATAATTTTGGGAATCGTAGATCAAATCCATATGTTTCACCAAAAAACCAATATTCCAATCCTCAACAATAGCGAGAGAGCTCTTCAAATGACCAAGGTAGTTCCAAATTGGAGAGTATGCTTGAGAGGGTTTTGCAAAACCAAAAGAAGTCTGATACTTCAATAAAGAACATGACCAAGCTTGTAGGTTGTCACACCACTTCAATTCAAAAATTGGAGATGCAAATGATAGATCTTTCAAGAGCGCAAATTACAAAACAAAAAAGCACACTTCCGAACGATACAATTATGAAGCCAAAGGGTAGTAGAGGTGGTCAAACTTCTCATTGCATGGCTATTGCAACTCGAAGAGGAAAACTACTTCAAAGTGAGAGTGAAAATATGGTCAATGTGAAAGACGTTAAAAAAAGAAGATGAGGCACAAGTAGAAATGCCCATTGTTGTTGAAGTTGAAGAAGTCTCGAAAAAGGCTAAGGCTCAAGATGTGAGCAATGAAAAGGTTGATAAAAAGGTAGTAGATGCACCAAAATATATTGCACCTATTCCTAGGCCTCCTCGTCTATTTCCCCAAAGCTTAGCCAAGAAAATTAATGATGGCAAGTTTGACAGGTTCTATGACATTTGAAGCAATTATCGATGAACATTCCATCATTAGTTCTATTGTCTCAACAACCGCTGTTCAAAAGAAAGAAGATCGCAGGGCTTCCACTATTCCATGCACTATTGGTTTGTATGATTTTACTAGAGCTCTTTGTGAAAATGGTTCTACCATAAATCTAATGCCTCTTGTCATCTACAAGAAAGCGAGATTGGGGATGCTTGAGTCCACTAGTATGAGATTGCAAGTGACCGACTGGTCGGTGAAGAGACCGGTAGGTATTGTTAATGATATGCTTGTACGAGTTGGGAAATTCCTTCTTTTCACCGACTTTGTCATATTTGATTGTGCAGTAGATAAAGAAATTCTCATTATTATGGAAAGACATTCCTTTCCACCAAAATAGCACTAATGGATTCAAAGAAGAATAAAATTAAATTCCGGGTGAATGATGAAGAGGTGACATTTCAATCAAGCAAATATATGAAGTTACCAAGTGAATATAAGAGCATCACAGTAATTGACGTTACTGATATAGTTAGGATGCCGTTGAGATAAAGATAGAAGAGGAATGCCTCGGGAAGGCATTGGCGGCAATCTTGATGAACTTTGATGGTGATGATATGGAGGGATATGTGGAGACTATGAATGCACTGGAAGGGTTCAGTTCATACACCTACGAACCAAAGAAGCTTTCTCTTGACTTCGAGAATAGAGTCACTCCTCACACCAAGCCTTCAATCACTGAGTTGCCACAACTTGAGCTCAAGACGCTACCACCACACTTAAGGTATAAATCTCTTGGCATTAATGATACACTACCCATAATAGTTTCTTATTTGTTAAATAATGTGTGGGTTGAGAAATTATTGGATCTCTTAAAGGAGCATAGACGAGCTATTGGTTGGACAATAGCAAATATCTGAGGGATTACTGTCAGTATTTGTAAGCACAAAATCCAACTTGAAGAAGATAGCAAACCTAGTGTGGAGCACCAAAGGAAGTTGAATCCCTCCATGCAAGAGGTGGTGAAGAAAGAAATCATATAATGGTTGGACACCGGGGTTGTTTACCCCATCGCGAATATATAGTCCTTGGGTGAGTATTGTGCAATGTGTTCCAAAGAAGGGAGGTATGACTATAGTTCAAAATAACAAAAATGAACTCATTCCAACGATGGCGGTGACCGGATGAAGGTTTTGTATGGACTACTTGAAACTCAATAGTTCCACTTGCACAGACCATTTCCATATGCCTTTGATTGATCAAATGCTTGATTGGCTAGTGTGAAGGTTATTCTATTGATTTTTGGATGGATACTCCGGCTACAACCAAATCAACATATCCTTGGAGGAACAACAGAAGACGACATTCACTTTTCGTTATGAGACCTTTTCTTTTAGTCGAATGTTGTTTGGGTTATGCAATGCCCCAACCACCTTTCAACGGTGCATGATATTGATTTTCTTGGATATGATGGAAGACTTATTGGAGGTGTTGATGGATGACTTCTTGGTTGTTGGTGACTCATTTAAAAATTGCCTCGAGAATCTTAGGCAAATGCTCAAATATAGAAGAGACCAACTTTTGTTTAATTGGGAGAAATTCCACTTCATGGTGGACGAGGGTATTGTTCTTGGCCACAAGATCTACAAGCAAGGCATTGAGATTGATCGGAAAAAAATTAAAGTCATTTCCAAGCTCCCTCCTCCTACTTCCGTCAAGGGTGTTTGAAGCTTTTTCTGACTTGTCGGTTTCTATGGGCTATTTATTAAAGACTTCTCAAAGATTGCAAGCTCCATGTGCAAGATTCTTGAAAAGGATGCTAAATTTGTGTTTGATGAGAAGTGCATCAAAGCTTTTGAGAAATTGAAAGCGAAGCGCACCAAGACCTATTATTGCCACTTTCGATTGGTCTCTTTCATTTGAACTTATGTGTGATACTAGTAGAGTGGATACTAAGGTGATGCTTGGCCAAAGACATAACAAGATTCTACACCCCATCTATTATGCAAGCAAGACACTCATTGGCATGCAAATGAACTACACGGTGATCGAGCAAGAGTTGCTTACCATTGTCATGCTTTTAAAAAATTTCGGGCCTATTTGTTGGGATCCAAGGTGTTGCACCCTATTTTGCATAGGTCAAGATTCAACTAGTGGTTTCCCTGTTGTAGATAAAAGAGAGTCGCAACTTAATATTTAAAGGTATACGAGTACCTATTTGTCTATTATTATCCTATTGGCCTACTAGCCTGTGAGATTTGGGTAAGGCTTCTTGTTCTTCTAAAGAGAAGGTATTAGGCTCCCCTTAAAATCTACCTGAGATAACTCCTTAGGACTTAGGCTAGGTTTAGGCAAGTGGAGGTCTACATTCTGCTTAGTTAGTGCTTAAGGTATGAAACTATTCTAAGTTTTGTTTAAAGTCTACTTATTTTGAAAGAAAAAAACTGTATATGTGTTTTGAATAGAGGGTATAGGTTTTATAAAATGTTGTAATTTGTAAAAAAGATCTTTTGAAATGTTCACGTCTACAAAGTTTAAAAGACTAGTAAATGCGGCTATGTTTAAAATATTAGTCTTTGAAAATAAGGTGGCTATTTGTGTAACTTAGTGAAGTAAACATATCATGACATACCTTTGAAAAATTGTTTTCAAACCAGAGGTATGCCTTTCTTTTAAAACCCAATGAAGCTACTAATTGCGATTTACTAGCTGTGTTTGACCTTTATTTGTTGAAGACCAGTCTTGAAATGCCCATTCAGTTATAATTCTTTTTCAAAGAAAAGTTGTTCATTTCTCAAATATGTCCAAACTAAAAAAAGTTTTACAAAAATGGTTAGTGATAATTTTGTTACGACCCAAAATCTATTAGTCGTAATGTCACCTAACCCAACCCGTTAGGTAAGCCAACTAATATCTATCCAGTTTAATGATATTTAACAGGACAATTAACCAAAAAAATTATCTAAATCTTATACATTCCCAAGGACTTGTAGTACAAATCATGAGCTTTTACGAATAGAGTTTACAAAGCTGATATGAAGTAAATACATCATCTGTTTGAAAAATACTTAAACAGAGTTTTATAATTCTAAGGCTACCATAAACAAGAGGCAGCTACAACAAGGACGCAAGTACATCTTCTAATTCAGCTCCCCTTGAACACAGTCGACCCCATGTACAACCGACCCCATGTACTCAATAAATAACAAACCTAAACTTAGGTTGAAAGCAGTGACGAGCTGGAACATAGGTCGGGTCCAAAACCAATATCCAATAGCAGTTCATAACAATGTACAACATATAAATAAGGAAGTTATTCAGAGATAAAATGCTTGGCGTTTTCATAGTTTTTCCAAAAAATAATTCCGCCTTTCAAGTATATCAGTAAAAACTCAACTCTTTTATCGAAATCGTCAAAAATACGAGTAAGTTTGAAAACTGTGAGTTTTTTCAAAAATCCTTTCAATGGTAAATATGATGTTTCGTTTCTTCCAGATAGCATGTGTGGAATACCTCTCTATGCCCACATATCAATGTGTGTAAAAAGGGTCATGAATGACATGATACCGTACAATATGAGAAAAAATGCATCTCTATGCCTGTATGTCATGTGTATGTCAAATGCGATACAACTCAGTAGTAAAACCATATGCGTACTCTTAGAGTATCAATTCACTCAGTCCTCACAGCCATTCAGTCCTTCCAGTCACTCAGTCCTCACGGCCACTCGGTCCCCCCAATCACTCGACATTCGGCACTCGGTAGGAACCTGCGCTCACTGAGGGTGTGCAGACTCCGGAGGGGCTCCTTCAGTCAAAGCGCTATAACAAGCTAATCATGGCATAACAATCAGGCCCTCGGCCTCACTCAGGCATAAATTAATAAAACATGTTGCGGCGTGCAGCCCGATCCCATAAATATCCTCATAATCAGGACCTCGGCCTCACTCAGGCATAAATCAATAGAGCATGTTGCGGCGTGCGGCCCGATCCCATAAATATCCTCACAATCAGGGGCTCGGCCTCACTCAGTCATCAATCTCTCTAGTCTCTCAAGCCCTCAATGTCATGAAACTGGCCCGACAACAATGATATGATGTATCAATGAATAATAACTGAGACAGAGATATGATATGAATGCATGAATATGACTGAGTACGAAATATCAATAAAATCAGTGAGGTGATAGCAAGAAGCGGCCACTATAGGTCCTAACAATATAAGTATAAAGCCTAAATATGATATCTAGCATGACTGACATCTCAATTAATTAATCACATGGTAAAAATCACAGATATCAACAAACTAGGGCCACTAAAAAGTGCTAGAGAAACAATGGAGTACACAATTCACAGGGTGCATGCCCACATGCCCGTCATCTCAACACCAATCACATAGCATATAATTCGGGGTTTCATACCCTTAGCACTAAGTTTAAAAGAGTTACTTATCTTGAACAAGCCGATTCCATTACCGAGCAAGCCAATGGATGCTCCAAAAATGCCATCACACGCGTTCCAACCTCTAAATGGCTCAAAACTAACCAAAAGACAAATGAAATATATCAAACAATGCTAAAGGAACCAATCCCAATCGAAAAAAGTTGGATCTTTAATCAAAAGCCCAAAATCAGCCAAAAAACTCAACCCAGGACCGCACCTCGGAACCCGACAAAATTTACAAAATCCCACAACCCATTCAATTACGAGTTCAACCATAATAGTTTCACTCAAATCCGAACCCCAAATTTTACTTTGAAATCATCAATCAAATGCCTAAAACAAAGATGAATTCATGAAATATAACCAAAATCGAGTATAGAACACTTACCTCAATCTATATGGTAAAAATCTCCTCCAAATATTATTCAAATCCGAGCTCTCCAACTCAAAATATGACCAAATGAACAAATATTCCATATTAAGTAATTTTACCCAGCTGTTCTGTCTTATTTTGCATGTCAAACGATTCCAAAACTTGCTTTTGATGCCTCCAATGGATTTCTTGTGAAATTTCAGTCAAGATAGGTTTTTGAATCACTCCATTTGACCTTATAATGAAGGAGATATGTTGGTTTCAATATTTGAAAATAGTGCAGATTTTTAAATACGAAGCAGTGGCAATTTCGTAATTAATCTGCAAAAATGGCAACTCAATTCTTAGTAAAATGACCATAAAATTCTCATACGATGTCCAAATTCGACGATTCTTTTTGTTATGCCTCCGTAATTACAATACAGATCTAATGCTTCAATCAAAATAGAAATTGGAGCTCATTTGCTTAATGTGGTACCATTTATGCTTGAAGAAACGACGTCGGAACATAAGAAAAACGAGCGCAACGCAGCCTAAACCTATCGGAAACTCACCTGAGCCCTTCGGCATCCCGTACGAACATACCAACAAGTCCCATAATATAATACGGACCTACTCAAGGCATCTAATCATGTATAACAACATCGAAACGACGAAACGCACCTCAAATCAAACTTAATGAACTTTCGAACTTTCGACTTCCAAAACTCGCGCCGAAACATATCAAATCAACTCGAAATGAACTTAACTTTGCACACAAGTCCTAATACATCATGCGGAGCTACTCGTGCCCCCAAACTACCGAGCGAAGTGCAAATCTCAAAATGACCGGTCGGGTCATTACAAATTTAAACAAAATATTTTATTTATTAACAGTAAATGATTGAAATCTCCAATGAATATGGTAGATAAGCTCAGGCTTCTATCTTTATTTACCTATGGCTTTGGTTTGCCTAGGTTCCTAAAATAATCAAAGCAGAGTGAAAATATTCAGTAACAGTGTTAGTATCAAACACATAAACACAGGAACGAGCAACTAATTTTATTATCTAAAGGAAAGGAGAAAGAAAACTTGACTCGTTGCACTGGGCCAGTAAATATTCAGGCCCAACATAATATGCGCGAATAGATGACTCGACAAGAAATGCGATGACCCATATCTGGAAGTAGTCTTGAGCTCCACGTGGGCTCAGTAGGCCCAAGTTTGATCACACAAAATGAAAATAAAGTCCATTAGTGAAATCCCTATGAGGCCCAAATTGAATAACACTATAGCATATAAATGTGACTAAGATTGCAATAAATCCAATACAAGGCCCAACAAGATAAGACTGTAATAAATAGACATTAATTAGAGCGAAAGCCAGCTTTATTTGTGTTAATCCTAAGAGGATTAATGAGAGTCAATGACCAAGAGCCTAAAATAAGACCTTAGTCATAGACAAAGTACCCTTGGAATCCATGACACTTCAGTACTCTCAGGGGCCTCAAGGACTCCTAAGGGTGCTTGTGTCAGGGAACACCTCAACCACAAACTAGGTCCTACCCCAAATACACTTAAATAGTCATACTCACTCTTTCTCAAAGGTTTAGATACAAATGAGGTATTCACTCAATAGCTAACTTGAGAGCAGCAGTAAAAACAAAGGTTCAAGTACACAGGAAATCCAGAAGCTACAGGAAAATATCATCAAAGTGCAGAAGCATGAACACCTTAGGAATTACACCATTAACTTTAAAATTACTGTAGGTACTAACAACGTCTAGGGATACTCAGCATTCATTTATAACATGTATTAGAGCATTCAATGAGACTAATCACAATTGCAGAACAGGGAGATTCTCCGAGCAACCAACAACAGATTATTCCGAGTTTAAAATGCTGAGTTAAGTAATCATAGGAGTAGGGAATACATGCGTGCTAACTTCATTGGTTATACTGGTAGGTTCAAACTTAAAAGAATCTTTAATTAAGTTCACAGTACCTTAACATCTATTTTGACTGTATTCAGAACGATCAGAAGTTCACACACATGTTTGGGTCCTCAGTCTTTTTGATACAGGGACTAATAATCTTATTCATGCTTTCTCAAAAAGAAATAACACCAACAGAGGTACACATACAAGCAAAAAGGTTAATCTTAGTTTAATCAGACTTAGTAACATGATTCCTCTCCCAATTAATAATCCAGATTCAATCTATGTCTTTAAAATCCAAGATATTCAGCCAAACATGGTGCAACGTTCATTTAAATAAGGCAAGCAAATATCGGTGATTTTCATTAGCTCCAGGAGTTACAGCAATAAACTTCTATTTTAGATTCTTACTTAACTCAGGTTGTTAAGTTATTAAGGCAAGAAAAGTTCAACTTATTCTTCTATGAAGCAGTTTTAAATGAAAAGTATAGTAGCTTAGACATGAGTCCTTCTAAGGGAGCTTGTGACTAGGCAAACAGATAATTATAAGGACTAACAGAAGACATTCAAACTTACACAGTGATGTTTTCAAAGGATTACAGGGTTATAAGACATATTTGAAGAGCAGGTGACCTACTAACTGAACTGGTAAGTTCAGACTATAATAACAGACTTGCATTGGATCCTAAAGTGTGCACAAGAAACATGGTTCCAACATTATTTGTCACGATCTCAATTTTCCTGCATAGGATGTCGTGATGATACCTAATCTATAAGACTAGGTAAGCCTAACACTTACTGATTAATAACAAACTTTAACCAAATAACTATTAAGCATGAAATAGAAATTTCTGTAATAAGCCAACAATCCAAGGTAGATACATAACATCCCAAAATCGGTAGTACAAGTCATATGTTCCACTGAGTTCACTAGGAAATTTCTAAGTCCAACTATTCCGGAATAGAAATAAACAGTACAAAGCAAAATTTCAGAAGGTGACTCCGACGCCTGCGAACGCGACGATTGGTATACCTTGAGTCTCCACAGCAATGTCCGATCAGCTAGCTAATGATCAACAAACTCTGAAGTACCTGGATCTGTACAAATATGTACAAAAATCTTAGAATGAATACACCACGATGATACCCATTAAGTATCAAGACTAACCTCGATGGAGTAGTGACGAGGGACATCCAAGACACCTACTAGACTTAATAACATGTACAAGTATGAATGTGAAACTAACAGAGAACAATATCAACATAAAGCTAAGTATGGTAAAAATAACAAAACTATACTCGCAATATAAAACTAGAAACAACAATTAGCAATAGGGAACAACAGGTAATAATGCCGTAGAGAAAGCTGAAACACAATTTAAGTCCGATGAAAACAAGTAACAAATTAGTAAGAACAACCACTTTCACACAAGATTTATTCAAGAATTTCCCTGAGGTACCACACCTCATAGTCACAAATCACAGGTCCCAATTCATGAACCCTAATCGCTTGGCATCTTGTGCCCACATTACAAATCACAACCGACCGGACAACTCACGTGCCAATACCACTAATACTTCATATCTGTATGGATAACTCACATGCTAAGGGAGTGACAATATCGTATATCCACACAGTCAGCTCACGTGCCAGCAATAACAATAACTCATAACTGCACGGACAACTTACGTGCATATATTACAAATCTCAAACAAAAGGCAAGTAAACGGAAATACATGTGAATGATCACCAAACATCCGGATTCATCTTCTTAAATCGATATGAGTGATTAATTACGTGTATGCTTGTGCAAGTATTCAATCACAACTCGAGTCAACAAGTAAGAGCAGAGACAATGAATGGCACATAGGAAACAACAGAACAAAATGCAAAATCCATAACTTGCACAAGGTAAGCACACCACTACACAAATATTATCAATAACAATGCCCCCATGCCATCACAAGTCATCACAAATCATCCCCGACATAGCCCCTTTGTCTCTCCATTTGCACAACAATAAAGTAAATGCCCGCCTTGTGTCGCCGCATGTATATAATAATATTCTCGCCTTGTCTCGCCACATGCGTAAACCCACATATATATAGCCATCTTGTTACGCCACATGTGAAAATATCAATAATAATAATAATAATAGCACGGACAACTCACGTGCGAACACCCCAACAATCCTCTCAACAGTATCACGGGTGCCAAAAACATAACAACACAATATAAAAACTCGCACCACATATGCCCATATGCCACAAAATTTCGTAAAACAATTCCAAAATCACAACCACACATAGCCCTCGGCTCAAAAATACTAAGTACAACAACAACAAGTAACACCAGAGTACAGTAAGTAAACCAACACAAGAATCTCTAAACACAAAGAATGGAAGAACGAGCTCATAATGAAAGACATAACAAGTCGTGTAACGACCCGATCAGTCGTTTTGAGTACTTGCACTTTTCTTGGTAGTTTACGGGTGTGAGTAGCTCTGTATGATGTATTTTGACTTATGTGAATCGTCGATTTTAGTTTTTAAATTATTAGGGACTGATTCGGAAGAATGATTCTCAACTAGGGAGCTTTAAATTTGAAAGAGTTGACTGAGTTTGACTTTTTAGTATTTGACCTTAGATTGAAATTTTGATGGTTCCTTTAGCTCCGTTGGGTAATTTTGGACTTAGGAATGTGTCCGGATTGTGATTTAGAGGTCCGTAGTTGAATTTGGCTCGAAATGGCGAAAGTTGGATTTTTTGGAAAGTTTGACTGAGAGTGGACTTTTTGATATCGGGGTTTGATTTCAATTCTGGAAGTTGTAGCAGGCCCGTAATGTCAAATATGACTTGTATGCAAAATTTGAGGTCAATCGGACATGATTTGATGGGTTTCGGCATTGGTTGTGGAAGTTTGAAGTTTCAAGTTCATTGATATTTGGATTGAGGTGTGATTCGTCGTTTCGATATTTTTATATGTGTTTTGAGGCCTCGAGTAAGTTCGTGTTATGTTATGAGACTTGTTGTTATTTTTGGACGTGGTCCCGAAGGGCTCGGGTGAGTTTCAGATATGTTTGGGTTGTGTTGCGCTCATTTTTTTTTATGTTTCGATGTTGTTTCTTCAAGCATAAATGGAATTACACTAAGAAAATAAGCTCCAATTTCTGTTTTTATTGAATCATTAGATTCGTATCGTAATTATGGAGCCATAGCAAAAAGAATCGTCAAATTTGGACATCGTATGAGGAGTTTATGGTTACGGAAAAGGGCTAAATATACCAGTTTACTTGCAAATATTATTTACTTGTACCATTCGTTATACTATTGGGCTATCCATACCCCTACCGTCATACTTTGGAACATAAATACCTCTGTTGTCATACTTTGAAACAAAAATACCCCTATTTTGGATGGAGTCACAAAATTAAAACGGCCCATTTCTTTTTTTTACCCGATCGTTTTTAAAAAAACCCACAACCCGACCCCTATTTTCATTTTTTCCAGTTTTTTTTTAAATTTTAGTTTTTAAAAAACGAAAAATATTATGTTAAAAAACAAAAAAAAATCTGTTTTTACAAATTTGTTTTTCCAGTTTTTACAAAACAAAATTCTTTTAAAAAATTGAAAAAATGAAAAAAAATATTTTTCAAAAACAAAATATTTTGTTGAAAATATGTTTTCAGTTTTTAAAAAACGAAAATATTTTGTTGAAAAACGAAAATATTTTTTTTTAATCTCTTTTTATCCCCATATTTATACACATTAATTTTGCTATATTACCCAAAATTACCCCCCCCCCCAAACACACCCACCACTCTCTTCCTTCTTTTTTGTTTCATATGTTAAATAAAACTTCATGTACCTTATAAAAAAATCCTTTATTTATAGAACACAAAGAAGCTAAAACCCTTTACAAAAAAAAATTAAGTTTATAACAAAATGTTTTCATTTTTTAAAAATTGAAAATATTATTTTCAACAAAATATTTTCGTTTTTGAAAAATATTTTCAGTTTTTTTAAAAGATTTTGTTTTGTAAAAACTGGAAAAACAAATTTGTAAAAACATAATTTTTTTGTTTTGTTTTTTAACAAAATATTTTTGGTTTTTAAAAACTGAAATTTTAAAAAAAATGGAAAAAAATAAAAATAGGGGTCGGGTTGTGAGTTTTTTTAAAAACGGATCGGGTAAAAAAAAAGAAATGGGTCGTTTTAATCTGGTGTTGCCACGTGGCACTCCATCCAAAATAGGGGTATTTTTTTTCAAAGTATGACAATAGGGATATTTTTGTTCCAAAGTATGACGGTAGGGGTATGAATAACCCAATAGTATAATGAAGGGTACAAGGAAATAATTTTTGAAAGTAGAGGGGTATATTTAGCCCTTTGCCGTTATGGTTATTTTACTAAAAATTGGGTTGCCAGATTTTTTCAGATTAATTACGAAATAGCCACTAACTTAGTATTTAAAAATCTGCATTATTTCCAAATATTGAAACCAACATATCTCCTTCAATATAAGGTCAAATGGAGTGATTAAAGAGCATAAATTGACTAGAATTTCACAAGGAATCCATTGGAGGCGTAAAAAGCGAGCTTTGATATCATTTGGCATAAGAAACGAGGCAAAACATTGTTAAAACGAGGGTTTTGTTCATTTAACATATTTTGAATTGGGGAGCTCAGAATTGGGCAATTGTTTAGGCGATTTTCACCATATCAATTCGGGTAAGTGTTCTCTACTCGGTTTTAGTTATATTCCACGAATCTATCTTCGATTTTAGCTTTTGGTTGATGAATTTTAAAGAGGAAATTGGGGGGTTTTGTCCTAAAATTTCATAATATGAATTTTTGAGTTTTGAACATCGATTTCGAGTCGGAATTGAGTGGAACTAGTATGGATAGACTCGTAATTGAATGGATTGGCGGATTTTGTGAGTTTTGTTGGGTTTCGAGGCGTGGGCCCGGGTGTGATTTATGGCTGGATTTGGAATTTGATTTAGGATTCTATCTTTATCATTTGGAATTGTTTCCTTGTGCTTTATTTGATGTATTTTAGTTGCTTTTGGCTAGTTTTGAGCCATTCGGAGGTCACTACGCATGTGATGGCATTTTTGGAGCATCGCTTGACTATCTCGGTATTATTATTAGCTTGTTCGAGGTAAGTGTTTTGCCTAACTTTGTTGAGGAAATTTTTCCTCCTATTTGTCATTATTTGCTACATGCGGGGGTGATACATATATGAGGTAACGAGCGTATATGTATGTGCCAGGATTAATCATGCTCGAGGGGTGGATTATGTTACATTTGTGTTTGTAGAATTTCGTGACCTTCTTGCTTCATGCCTCAATTGACTTCTAGATATTGAGAACATAGCATTAAATGTTAGAATCGAGACTTAGCCTAATATAACTTGCTAAAATTTGATAGAATTCTGAGAATACATTGATATGCTAATTCGTTCATCTCTATGCATAATCATTAATACATTGCTATGGCCGATATTTTGAGATGCTATATTACATACTTGTGTTGTTGATAAATTGTTAGACTTGTTGAAGTACTTGAATTATATGTCCCTTGAGGGTTCATTGAATCATTGTTAACTTGTAAAGCAGTGATTGAGAATTTATTTGGAATATTCGTTGAACACTCTCCTCGATGTTATTAATACTTCCTTCCTTGTCATTTTATTGATATTCATATGCTTGGTAAGGAAGAGTGTAAAGCACGAAAGGTGATGTCGTGTCTTTTTATATTCATTATCATGTGAGGAAGAGTGTAAAGCACGAAGGATGATGTCGTACCATTTTATATTCATTATCATATAAGGAAGAGTGTAAATATGAGGAAGAGTGTAAAGCACGAAGGGTGATGCCATGCCATTTTATATTTATTATCATGTGAGGAAGAGCGTAAAGCACGAAGGGTAATGTCGTGCCATATTATTGAGAGTAAAAGCACGAAGGGTGATTCCGTGCCATATATCTTAAGAGTAAAAGCACGAAGGGTGATGTCGTGCCATTTCATTTATATTGTTATGATTGTGTGTTATCGTGAGGTCATGTCTTGATGGGTGTTTCCCTCCAGGCGAGGATGAGGGACATGCATTATGTTTGATATCAGTCTTTCATGTATACGTTCATGTCTTTACCTTATTGATAGAAGGTAATATCAGTCTGATGTGACTTATTGATATTGTTCTGTCATTGATCTCTATTTCAATTGTTGTTGTGTTGCTCATATTATCTACTTGCTTAACTTGCAAATATCATGCCTATTTTATGCTTATATAATTATACTCATGTTGTATCTATTCTTTTGCACTTTAGTATAAGCCCTACACCATGTTAGCCATTCATGCCCTTACCTGTCAACTTGTAAAAATCATGTATTCCCCTCTTATTTATTATATTTGTATTAGGCCTCCAATATGCTAGTTAATTGAAGTTGACATTCTTATTTTCTAATTTTTGTTATCACTCACGTGCTTTTCGCTTAGTCTTTTATTGTTGCCCACATGTGTATACTTGTCCATAGTTGTACTTGCATATTTCCTACTTTGTAATTCATGTTATCAATATTTCTATCATCTGGTTGGTTCTGTTATTCGTACATTTGGGAGGATGAGTTGAACGTACGAAGGGTGTTGCCATGCTAATTGATTTGTCATAAATAAATTATATATATATATATATATATATATATATATATATATATATATATATATGGTGAGGCAGAGATAGAAGCACAAAGGGTGTTACCGTGTCGTTTGACGTGATATCTTGGATATACTTCTTATACTAGGAAAGATTGCAAATCTACTACTGTGATTTCTTTTAATAATTGTTGATTGTCTCGCGTAGTTGTATACGGTACTTTTATCTATTATGCTTTGAACTACTTTTACTCTTAATCTAATGTACATGTTATAACAATAAGCATCGTTTAACTAAAATCCTTGTTATTACTTCGATGAGGTTAGGCAAAATACTTACCAGTAAATTGGGTCAGTTGTACTGATACTACACTTCTGTACGATGTGTACAGGTTTCTGAAGTTGAGTTGCTGGTGATGTCGGGTGCTGATTCTAAAGATGTTCGCACATTTCGGATATAGCTGCCTCTTGTCCTTGGTGGCTTAGGTTTTGTTATTTTGTTTATGTATCTTTCAAACAGAACGTGTATTTATTCATACTAGCTTTGTAAATTTCAAGTCTTAGAAGCTCATGAGTCGTACTACTAAGTCTTGGATAAATTTGTAAACGTTTAGTTATAGGAGTGGTTTTTATCTATTAGTTGGCTTACCTAGCGGGTAGAGTTAGGTGCCATCGCGACTGGTGATTTTGGGTCATGACAACTAGTAATGGTTTCAAACAAGAATAACTCAACAATAGGAGAGATAATATGTAACAACGATATCATATAAAAGCAATTCAATAATGGAAGGGATAACATGTAATAATGATTCCAAATAAGTACAACTCGACGATAAGTGAGATAATATGTAACGATGATTCTAAATAGGTACAACTCAAGGATAAGAGAGATAATATGTAACGATGATTCCAAATTGGTACAACTCAACAATAAGAGAGATAACACATAACAATAATTTCAAATAAGGATAAGTCAACAATGGAAGGGATAACAATAATCTCAATTAAGGTTAAGCAATTACGGAAGAGATAACATGGTAATAAAAGAGGCAACAATTTCAATTCAGGCATATAAGAGTATATTTGGAAACAACGGTTGAACATGAATCAATCAACTTCAAATAAGACACGTAAGGTTAAATTTAGAAATGGAGGATTTAACATGATAAGACAACTTCATTTTTAATGTACATAAGAACCTAAGAGTCTAAGCCGATCAAATTTTCGCATATGAGCCGTGTACACACTTGTCACCCCATGTACATGTCCTTCACGTAGTTCAAATAGTGCAAACAAACCCATCCCTACGGGGTAGTTCCCCCACACAACATTAGGCAAGATACTTGCCTCAAAAGTCCTCAATCAACACTCTAAAATAGCTTTTTCTTTGCAATTCACCTCCGCTCGGCTCAAATCTAACCAAAATCGACTCAATTACATCAAATAATGCAAGAGAAATCAATTCCAATTATTATTAAAGCTATGATGTTTTCAGAATTGCTCAAAAGTCGACAAAAGTTAATCCCAAGACCGCCTGGTCAAAATCTGGGTCCAATGGTAGATTCCGTCTACCTATGACCCCCAGTTCATATATGTGATTAGTTTCAAAATCCGAGTCCAAATCAACTCTCAAAACTCAAATTCTTATTTATTTCAATAAGTTGACAAAGTTTCACAAATTTTCACTTTAATTCACATGACTTTAGTGTTAAAATCTAAGATATATTGATGGAATATGATTAGAAATAGATTAGAATCACTTACCCAAAGTTTGTATATGAAAATCCCTCTTCAAAATCACCTCCTTCCGAGTATAGGGTTCCAAAATAAAAATGAGACTAAAAATCATGTCCCTCAACTTTTGTCCAGGTGGAGGTGTCGCAAATGCGAACCCCGCAAATGCGAGAAATCAACCACAAAAGCGAAGAACCTCACATCCCTGCTACAGTCGCAAATGCGGCATAATGTTCACAAATGAGAACAATAAACACCTTGCAAATTCAAGAAAGTTTACCAAGGCCCACCTTCGCAAATGCGAACTCTTGGTTCGCAAATACGAACCTAACAATCTACAACATAAATCGCAATTGTGATCCTAATCTCGCAAATGCGAAACCTGAGGCGTCTGATCACACCAATAATTTCCAAAATCCTCTAAACCAAACATCAACACAAGTCTAAAAATATAACACGAACTCGCTCGCATGATCAAATAATCAAAATAACAGCCGAAACCACGAATCGGACGTCCAAACATATGAAATCAACATGAAACTCAAGAAACAATTGTGTGTTTGATTCCTATCAAATCAACTCGGAATGACGCAAAACTTTTGGAAAAAGTTCCAAATGAAAAAATAGACTTATTCCTAGTCTCGCATAAGAAATCCAAGAATGATAGATATGAAGTCAACCTACGGTCAAGTTTATCAAAATTCTAAACCTTTAAATTGCCAACTTTCGGCAAAACAACATAAATTAACCTACAGACCTCCGAATTCGCTTCCGGGCATACACCCAAGTCCAAAATCATGATACGAACCTATTAGAGCCATGAAAGCACATTTCTAAGGCCGTTTTCGCAAAAGCCAAACCTCGATCAACATTTTCAACTTAAGCTTCTAAAGTGAGAACTCATCCAAATTCATCCCTAAACATCCGAAATTCAAATCCGACCATGCGCGCAAGTCATAATACACAATAGGAAGCTAATAAAGACCTTGAAATACTGAATGGAACCTTAAAGCTCAAAATGACCGGTCGGGTCGTTACATTCTCCCCCTCTTAAATAAACGTTCATCCTCAAATGTGCCAAGAATCTTTCCCAAGCCACCAAATCACTGTATAAACTCACCACGCACATATTCACGGGTGATCCTACATCACCCAATCAACACAAGCCTGACAACACCATCTCAACCGTAGATTATTCCTTCCACTCATGCCAATAAGCCTTAGAATCAAATTTCCACATCTTCCAAGGGCCCTATTATCACATAAGCACATTGTAAAACCCTCAACTAGATACAATGGATCATGCATACACCGACAAAGTAGAACCACGTGACATAACACATCAACCATATGCCCATAACAACTACTCTGACTACAATAGCTGCCCATTACCAAACCCGTACTGGCGAACAAACTCATATCGATGAGAGACTTGTTCCAAACCTTCACAATGCTGAAAATAATGCAATAAATACTCGAAACTCATAACTACTCATCTGATCAATAAGCTACCTCAAACTCCACTAGGGCACATACATCACAAGCCAAACCCAATAAGCAACACTCGAATATGACTGAATATGAAAAAAAGAACACATGAGAGTACTGTTAAACAAGCCAAGCAGGCACAACTCCGCACTGATACAATATTGTGGATCTAATACATAAGAAAGAAGCAAGGAACACACAACAACCATAATAGATATTACATTAATATGACCTCACTACGGCATATAGCCTAGCACAAACACACCTATCCATCAAGAACACCAGGTCCCCATCATTAACTCGGAATCACGAGTAAGGTACACAACTCAGCAACTAAACCATTTAACTAACTCAACCTCGTAAAACCAGAACCACAACATGTAACAACTTCCCATACCTGTAAAGCACCCAAACCATAAGTCGGGCCAATCCATCCGGAGATCACATCAAATTCTACCGTATTTAACTAACAAAAAGTCCACCCAAGTCTCATGACCTACAATAGCAACCAAGATCACATCAAATTCTACCGTATTTAACTAACAAAAAGTCCACCCAAGTCTCATGACCTACAATAGCAACCAAACCAGAACAATAGATACGGGCTATCACAATAAAGTTCTCAACTGGCATGAACACATGAACAGAGAACAAGAATAAAAAAACATAACCATACCTAAAGCAAGGTAGAATGAATCTCACCAATAAATGGGACCGGATTGAAGTAATACAAATGCATCTCTATACTTAACTGAAACCATACCGGTAAGAACATCATCTGGTGCATCGGTCTCTACCCAACCAAGAAGGGCATAACAATGGGCCCGACCTCCCTCTCTAAGAAGACCTCTACCCCTAGATGGTAGTGCAAGTATAGCAGCAATTGAAGTAGAACTCATATCCTGAATGCCCCATCGTGACATATTTATCTGGAGTCTGGGATAATTTCTCACCATGTGGCTGGTATTTCCCCACTCAAAGAAACCTCTCCACTGAGGTGGCTGTGGAAGTTGTTTGTTACATGTACTTTAGGACCTATGGATATCTGAAACACCGCGTGAAGCCTGAAGTAGTTGACCTACAAAACCTATACCATGAGGTACCCTGCCTCTAAAATAGGGACTAGTAGATCCTCCCGATCCACGAGGCCTCTTAGCCTCCCTATCCTCTCTCTCCGGACCCATATACCCTCTAATCTGCAAGCGATCTCTACCTCCTGCTGAAATAAAACATCTCTCTCCAACTCCCGAGCTGTGCTGGATCGTATACCATAACTAAGCCCCTCAGTGAACCTACAGACTTGCTCTCTAACTGTAGAAACCAAATCAAGTGCATGCCTAGACAAATCACTGAATCTAAAAATATACTCCGACATTGACATAGTACCCTAGCGCAACTGCTCGAACTCTATGAGCCATGTATCTCGAAGGGTCTAGGGAACGAAATCTCTCAAGAATATCTCTAAAAATTGAATCCATGAAAGTGAAGCTGCATCGGCTGGGCTACCTTTCTCGTAAGCCCTCCACCACTGGTATGCCTTTCTTGACAACTAGAATATAGTAAAAGTAACCCCACTCGTCTCCATAATACCCATGGTGCAGAAAATACGGTGGAACTCCTCTAGGATACCATGTGCATCCTCTGAAGCTAAACTACTAAAAGTAGGTGGATGATACTTCTTGAATCTCTCAAGTCTCAACTACTCATCCTCAGATGTTGTTGCCCTAACTGCGAGCTGAACAGAAACAACAGGCCATACCGGAATAACAAGCTATGCTGGCATGACTCCTGGAACCTGACCAATGTGGATTCGCTCCTCTAGGGTATGGGTGGCGGGAGTCTGAGCTCATCACCCGGTATGTGAAGTAGAATTAGTTGGTGTAACTGGAATCAATCCTGCCTAAGCCAATGTACCAAACATGCTCAGGAACTGTACTAAAGTCTCTTGAAGTCCCGTGGTAGCAACAGGTGCCTCCGGTGCCCTTTCCCCTTAATCGGAGCAACTAGTGGCTCCTCAGCTACTGCTTTGGCAAGTGATCTAGTTGTAGCACGTGCTCCTTCTCGCCCTTGGCCTCTGCCTCTACCTCCGCCTCAGACCTTAGCAATGCCAACTCTGGAAGCAACATCATTAGTAACTGCAGCTTGTGTTCTCACCATCTGTGAGAGAATAGAATGACAAAGGCTCAAAGTCTGAAATCAATAAACTCGCACGATAAGAATGAAAGAAGTGAAGTTTTCCTAATAGTTTCGTAGCCTCCGAAAGATTAGTACAGATGTCTCCGTACCAATCTGCAAGATACTACTAAGTCTTTTTATGACTCGCAACACCTACGAACCTAGGGCTCTAATACCAATTTATCACGACCCTAATTTTCGTCTATAGGATGTCATGATGTCACCTAGTTTCTACGACTAGGTAAGCCTTACACTTACTGATTTAATAACAGATTTTAACCAAATAATTATTAAGCATGAAATAAAAATTTCTGTAATAAGCGAACAATCCAAGTTAGACACATAACATCCCAAAACCGAAAGTACAAGTCATATGCTCTGCTGAGTTTACTAGGAAATTTCTAAGTACAACTATTCTGGAATAGAAATAAATAGTACAAAGTAAAATTTTAGAAGGTGACTTCGAGGCCAACGAATGTGACGACAGGTATACCTTGAGTCTCCACAACAATGCCCGATCAACTAGCTAATGATCAACAAACACCGAAGTACCTGGATCTGCACAAACATGTTTATAAAGTGTAGCATGAGTATACCACAATGATACCAATAAGTGTTAAGACTAACCTCGGTGGAGTAGTGACAAGGGACAGTCAAAACACCTATTAGACTTAATAACTTGTACAAGTATGACTGTGAAACTAACAGAGAACAATATCAATATAAAGCTAAGTATGGTAAAAATAACAAAAAATACTCGCAATAGAAAACTAGAAACAACAATTAGAAACAGGGAACTAACAGGTAATAACGCCGTAGAGGAAGCTGAAACACAGTTTAAGTCCGGTGAAAACAAGTGACAAATCAATAAGAACAACCGCTTTCACACAAGATTTATTCAAGAATTTCCCGAGGTACCATACCTCATAGTCACAAATCACGGGTCCCAATTCACGAACCCTAATCATTTGGCATCTTGTGCTCACATTACAAATCACAACCCTACAAACAACTCAAGTGCCAATACCATTAATACCTTATATCTGCACGGACAACTCACGTGCTAAGGGAGTGACAATATCTCATATCCGCACGGTCAAATCACATATAAGCAATAACAATAACAGATAACCGCGCGGACAACTCACGTGCCAATAGTACAACTCTTAGACAGCAGTCAAGTAAACGAAAATACATGTAAATGATCAATAAACAACAGGATTCATCTTCTTAAGCCGATATGAGTGAATATTTACGTGTATGCTTGTGGAAGTGTTATATCACAATTCGAGTCAATAAGTAAGAGCAGATACAACGAATGGCATATAGGAAACAACACAAAAAATGTAAAATGCATAACTCGCACAAGGTAGGCACACTACTACACAAATATCATCAATAACCATGCCTCCAAGCCATCACAAGTCATCACAAATCATCACCGACAAAGCCTCCTTGTCTCGCCATGTGCGCAACAATAAAGTAAATGTCCGTCTTATGTCGCCGCATGCATGTAATAATATTCACGCCTTGTCTCACCACATGCGTAAATACACATATATATAACCCTCCTTGTCACGCCGCATGTGCAAATATCAATAATAATAATAGCACGAACAACTCACGTGCAAACATCCCGACAATTCTCTCAACAGTATCACGGGTGCCAAAACATAACAGCACAATATAAAAACTCGCACAACCTATGCCCATATGCCACAAAATTTCTTAAAACAATTCCAAAACCACAACCACACATATCCCTCAGCTCAAAAACACTAAGTACAACAACAACAACAACTATAATACCGAAGTACGGCAAGTAAACCAACACAAGAATCTCTAAACACAAAGAATGGAAGAATGAGCTCACAATGAAAGTCATAACAAGTAGTAATGGTTTCAAGCAAGAATAACTCCACAATGGGAGAGATAATATGTACAACAATATCAAATAAGAGTAATTCAATAATGGAAGGGATAACATGTAACAATGATTCCAAATAAGTACAACTTGACGATTAGAGAGATAATATGTAACGATGATTCCAAATAGGTACAACTCCAAAATAAGAGAGATAAAATGTAACAACAATTTCAAATAAGGATAAGTCAACAATGGAAGGGATAACAATAACCTCAATTAAGGTTAAGCAATTACGGAAGAGATAACATGGCAATAAAAGAGGCAAGAATTTCAATTAAGGGCATATAAGAGTATATTTGTCAACAAGGGTAGAACATGAATCAATCAACTTCAAATAGGACATATAAGGGTAAATTTAGCAATGGAGGATTTAACATGATAAGACAACTTTTTTTTAATGTACATAGGAACCTAAGAGTCTAAGTCGGTCAAATTTCCACATATGAGTCGTGTAGACACTCGTCACCTTGTCTACACGTCTTTCACATAGTTCAAATAGTGCAAACGAACCAATCCATACGGGTTAATTCCCTCACACAACGTTAGGCAAGATACTTACCTCAAAAGCCTTCAATCAACACTCTAAAATAGCTTTTACTTTACAATTCACCTCCACTCGATTCAAATCTAACCAAAATCAACTCAATAACATCAAATAATACAAGAGAAATCAATTCCAATAATTAAAGCAATGATCTTTACATAATTGTTCAAAAGTCAACAAAAGTAAACCCCAGGCCCGTCTAATCAAAACCTGGGTCCAATGGTAGATTCTGTTTGCCCATGACCCTACGAGTTCATAAATGTGATTAGTTTTAAAATCTGAGTCCAAATCGACTCTTAAAACTCAAATTTTTATTTTTTTCAAAATATGATAAAGTTTCACAAATTTTCACTCTGATTCACATGATATTGGTGTTAAAATCTAAGATATATTGATGAAATATGATTAGAAATACATTAGAATTATTTACCCAAAGTTTGTAGATGAAAATCCGTCTTCAAAATCGCCTCCTACTAAATCTAGGGTTCCAAAATATGAAAATGAGACTAACAACCCTCAGCTTTTTGTACAGCTGCAGGAGTCACAAATGCGTGAAATCAACTGCAAATGTGAAGAACCTCACATCCCTGGTACAGTCGCAAATGCGAACAATAGACACATTGCAAATGCGACCTGTCTGATCCCAAATGCGAGAAAGCTTACCAAGTCCCACCTTCGCAAATGCGAACTTTTGGTTCACAAATGTGAACTCTTGGCTCGCAAATGCAAACCTAACAGTCTATAGCTTAATATCGCAATTGTGATCCTAATCTCGCAAATGCGAGACCTGAGGCATCTGATCAACTCAGCAATTTCCAAACTCTTCCAAACATTCCAAAACGGGTTAAAAAATCACCTGAGCCCTCGGGTATCCAAACCAAACATCAACACAAGTCTAAAAATATAACATGAACTTGCTCGCTCGATCAAATCATCCAAATAACATCCGAAACCATGAATCAGACCTCCAAAACACATGAAATCAACATGAAACTCAAGAACTTCTAAAAACACAACCACGCGTCCGATTCCTACGCCAAACTTTGCGGACAAGTTCCAAATGAAAAAATATACTTATTACTAGTCCCGAATTAGAAATCCAAATACAATAGCTATGAATTCAACCTACGGTCAAACTTATCAAAATTCTAAGCCTTTAAATTACTAACTTTCGTCAAAATAACACAAATCAACCTACAAACCTCCAAATTCGATTCTAGGCATACACCCAAGTCCAAAATCACCATACGAACCTATTAGAGCCATCAAAGCACTGTTCTAGGGTCGTTTTTACAAAAGTCAAACCCCGATCAATATTTTCAACTTAAGCTTCTAAAACGAGAATTACTCATCCAAATTCATCCCGAAACATCTGAAATTTAAATCCAACCATGCACGCAAGTCATAATACACAATAGGAAGCTACTCAAGACCTTGAACCACGGAATAGAACCTTAAAGCTCAAAATGATCGGTCGAATTGTTACATTATCAAAGTAGACATGTTAAGTATATTATATGGATCAACATGTGGCATAACATTTCTAATCCTAGGATCAATGTAATGCTGGTGCAGTTGACATAATCTCTCAACAGGATATCAATAAAGCCTAAGATCACAACCTAATCAAGTTAGCAAAGCATAGTAGTACATTTTAACTATATATATATATATATATATATATATATATATATATATATATATATATATATATATATATATAGGGCTTAGGTAGTTCATTTTTTAAGAAGCATTCATCCGGTAAAATTCACTAAGTGCCTTAGCAAATAATAAACAGCTAACATTTGAATGGTCACAAATTATCAGGAAACAATTAGCTCAAACAATAAGACTAACACATGAGAGCAAGGCGTGATAATCAATCATAAATTAATAACATATGCCATAAACAAAAGATAATAAATAGAAGATATGGTAAGCGCGAAACACAACAAATTTAAAGAAAGCGAGGTCAGTGTACACTGACATTCTACGGAGCAACAAACCAAACAAGAGCTTCGTCTAGCCATTTAGGAATCCAAACTCAAGCTCGAGTAGTAAAGAAACTCAGAACCAGAGAAAGAGAGGAAAGTAAAAATCAGTGAGGAAGTATAAAGAATTTTAGTTCTCTTAGGTGTTGTTCGTTTGTTAAGTTGGTTTTGTTAGGTGAGCCATTAAAGCTCCTATTTATAGTAGCATTCAATGCCCTAGGGTTTCGGCATATTTGAATTGTAAGTGGAAAGTGATGAAGTATAGGTGATGATAGCAATAGAGGTGACATCACTAAAAGGTATAGGGGAAAAGCAACATAGAAATTACCTTGGCATAAGAGAATGACCGTTTAAGGTAAAGACTCATCGAAGAAAGACCCAATGTCTAGAGGTCACTGCGTTTGACCTCTAGACATGAATAATGATGATGGAATCATAGACAATAGCCATGTATGTCATGGATTTGAAAGAACATAAGGGAGATTCGGACGATTTGAGGTTTCATCGTCAAGCCTAGGGTTTCAATTTGGGAATTGTGAATCTAGTGATGAAAGAGGAAAGAAATCGTAAGACTCATGGGGTGTAAGAGAAAGATTGAGTGTTGTGAGGTTTAATTTCTTGACCTTGCAAATATTTGTGCAAGGATTTGGGATTGATGAGTGTGGGGAGTTTGAGATATTAGAGAGAGTTTAGGGAAAGAGGGGCGGCTGTTCAAGGGGGAAATTATTAGGGTTTTAGACCTTTAGTTGGCCTCATAGGTTTAAGGCGAGAGAAGAGATCTGGGCCGTTGGATCATTTGTTCAACGACCTTGACAATTTAAGTTGTATGAACTTAAAAAATACATTATTAGGAAAAAATAGGGACCGTTGGATCTGTGTGATCCAAAGATGAGGATATAATCTCGCATGGGGTTAAAATAATGGGAAAGGTGAGAATAAACGTGGTCAGTTGATGGTATGGATCAACAACCTGAATTGAATGTGTTTGTTTTGTGAGTGGGATTGAGGATGACATGGCACACTTCGATTGGTTTTTAGGGGTTTAGGCGGATCACCAAAGTGGATAAAGGAGGTTATTTCGGACTGGGTCAGGTGGGGATTGGGCTGGTATTTGGGTAGGTTTTGATTTAACAAATAGCCAATTTGATCTTATCCAGGCAGCTCTGGCCCCACTCAATGCCTAAGTGACTAAACTTCTCAAGAAACATCAAACTTATGAAGATTGACTCTAGAACTTTGAGACAAGACTTGATAAGGTGGAGCTAGGGGGAGATGATAACATGACAAAGATGAAAGAAGATGTTTCCCAACTAAATTAGGAGATGCATCAGATGAAGTCCTTGAACTTGGAGTTCACAGAACTTCTTCTAATAGATGACGACCATGGCATTAACACCTCAAAAATTTTGAATCCTGTGACAATTACTACTGATCAGTAATATGATGATAAAATAGTAGTAGTCTTGTGAGGAGATAGATGAAGAATAGGCAGATAAAGAGGTCGATGACCGGCTGCAAGACAAGGGAAAATAGGTTGCACCTCCAGAACACAGAGAAGAAGATGATGTAGAGTTACAGACGACCATCGTAGAATCTCTTGAGGATTTAGCTGCCAAGGTAGCCACCACTTCTACAGGGCTGTCACAACTTAAGGCAAGTAGCTCAATGGTCCAGGACCCGTCTCCGCAGCTTGAGGAGTCCACTACTCTAGTCCCAGACTCTACATTGCAGCCTGAGGTTTAATCCACCAAACCTATAGTTTTAGCTCCCGGCCCCACGACAGCATCAGGTAGTCCAACATATCCAAGCACCTACTGTGCTACAGAAAGCCCCAAAACTTTGTTCTTAATTTTTAAATGCAATAGGGACAATGCAAGCTGTTATGTTAGGTTGGGGAGCAAGAACATTTTTGCTGATATACGTAGATTTTAGTTTTGATACTGTAGTTAGTAATAAATTTCCCTTGATTTTCTTTGTCGGGTTATTTTCCAAGGGTATAATAGTAGAACCACGACCATAGTTATGAAATATTTTGACTAATTTGGTGCTATTGCATTAGAATCAATCATTTGATAAATTTTGTGAAATCTAGGCTCGTTCTATGACTTTGTATTTACTAGAATTCCAATATCATTAGATGATGCCTTGTGTTTATTTAAGGGCTAAAGATATGTCGATTTGAGAAGTTCATGTGTCATGTGTGGTAAGAGTTTGTGAATAATGCATGTGCTTAACTCAGACCGTCTAAAACGTGCCTCGTTGGTTCCTTAATGTGAATCTTAGGTTGGTGTTTGGTTGTAGAAATGACCTAGGCTCTCTTTGTGATTGTTAACCAAATTTGGCCATACTTACGTCCCTTATGCACATATTACCCTAGTTTCCCCCCCTTTGGACCTTTAACCTTTTTTTGGCTACCACATTACAAACCTTTAACCCTTCTGTAAAATAATTTCCTCTTTTGAACCCGTCCCTCCTTGAATGTTATGAATGAGGATAAGTGCCTAAGTCGAGGGTGTTGGTGTTAATTTGGGAAATAGTGAAGATGCATATCGTGTGTAGAAGAAAATACCTCGAGGTTGTGTCATGTGAAGCGTGTGGCTAAGTTAGAGCCAACATACTTGAAACCAAAATCTTCACATAATCTTATTGTAGACACTCAATCTATAAACCAGAAGTGAAAAAAGGGAGAAAAGGAAAAAGAGAAAAAAGAGTCTTGAGCAAATTTTAACACACAACTATAGGGTAGTTATGATATACAAAGTGGTTCGATATTGGCAACTAGATATCAATAGTGAGTTTAGGTTAGATTCTGTGGCATTCTTGGGCCACATGGTGTCCAACGGTGTGATCAAGGTGGATCTAAAGAAGATTGAGGTAGTTCAGAGTTGGCCCAGACCTTCTATCGCTACAAAGATTAGGAGTTTCTTAGGTTTGGCTAGTTAATATCTTGGAAGGGTTTTCATCTATAGTAGCTCCATTGACTAGATTGACTTAGAAAAGTGCTTTATTCAGATGGTCAAATGAGTGTAAGAAGAGCTCTTAGAAGCTCAAGACTTCTTTAACTACGGTTCCAGTTTTGGTATTGCCTTCGGGATCGGGGTTGTACACTATTTATTGTGATGATTTGCATGTTGGTCTTGGTTGTGTGTTGATACAGGATGGTAGGGTTTGCCTATGCATCATGCCAGTTGAAGCCCCATGAAAAGAACTATCAGGTGCATGATTTGGAGTTAGTAGCTATTGTGCATGCACTCAAGATTTGGAGTCATTAATTTTATGCCATCTCTTGTAAGGTGTATACGATTCATCAGAGTCTCCAGCATCTGTTTAAACAGAAAGATTTGAATTTGAGGTTACAGAGATGGTTGGAGGAGTTGAAGGATTATGATATCACTATTCTTTATTATCCGGGGAAGGCTAATGTGGTAGTAGACACCTTGAGTAGAAAGGCAAAGAGCATGGAAAGTCTAGCATTCATTCCCATTAGTGAGAAGCCTTTAGCTATGGATGTTCAGGCATTGGCCAATAGATTCGTAAGATTAGATATTTCGGATCCGAGCAGAGTCCTTGCTTGTATTGTTTCATGGTCATCCTTGTTTGAGCACATTAAGGCTCATTAGTATGATGATCCCCATTTGTGTGTTCTAAGGGACATGGTGCAACACGGTGGTGCTAAGTAGGTGACTATTGATGATGATGGTGTATTGCGACTTCAAGGTCGGATTTATGTTCCTAATGTTGATGGCTTGAGAGAGTTGATTCTTAAGAAGGCTCATAGTTTGCGGTATTCTATGCTTCCAGGTTCTACAAAGATGTATCATGATTTGAAGTAGAATTAATGGTGGAGAAGTATGAAAAAGGACATTGTTGGACATATTTCACGGAGTTTAAACTATCAATAGGTCAAGTATGAGCATTAGAGACTGGGTGGTTTACTTCAGAAGACTAATATACCGGAGTAGAAGTGGGAACATATTTCTAAAGACTTCGTAGTAGGGTTGCCACAAACGTTGAGGAAGTTTGATGTCATTTGGGTCATTGTGGATTAGTTGACCAAATTGGCGCATTGCATTTCGGTTATGACTTCTTAAACTTCAAAACAGTTGGCTAAGATTTACATTAGAGTGATTGTCTGCTTGCATGGTGTACCTGTTTCTATCATCTCGGATCGTGGCACTCAGTTTACATCGCACTTTTGGATAGTTGTTCAGCGTGAGTTGGGCATGTAGGTTGAGTTGAGTGTTGCATTTTACCATCAGACGAACGGGAAGTCTGAGCAGACCATTCAGCTCTTGGAGGATATATTGGATGGCCTACATTATTGACTTTGGAGGCCAGTAGGATCAGTTTCTACCTTTGGCGGAGTTTGCCTACAACTACAACTACAACTACTAGCTTAGTATATAGATGGCTCTGTATGAGGCGTTATATGAGAGGAGATGTCATTCTCCAGTTGGTTGGTTTAACCCTAGTGAGGCTAGATTATTGGGCATAGATTTGATTTCTGATACTTTGGAGAAGGTAAAGTTGATTCAGAAGAGGCTTCGTACCGCTTAGTCCAGGTAGAAGAGTTATGTTAATAGAAAGGTTCATGATGTGGAATTCATGGTAGGTAAGAAGGTTCTCCATAGAGTTTAGCCTATGAAGGGCGTGATGAGGTTCGGAAAGAAGGGCAAGTTGATTCCTCGCTATATTGGTCCATTTGAGGTTTTGGAGAGAGTAGGTGAGGTGTCTTACAGGCTTGCTTTGCCACCCAGCTCGTCGGGAGTTCATCTGGTGCTTCATGTTTTCATGCTTCATAAGTATCATGAAGATCAGTTACGTGTTGGATTTCAGCTCAGTGCAGTTGGATTAGAATATGGCTTACGAGGAAGAGTCGGTGGCCTCTTTGGATAGGCAGATTTGGAAGCTAAGGTCAAAAGATATTGCATCAATAAAGGTTCAGTGGAGAGGTCAAACGGTCAAGGAGGCGACTTGGGGGACTGAGCATGATATGTTGATCAGATATCCTCATCATTTTGTCACTTCAGGTATGATTCTAAACCCGTTCGAGGATGAACGTTGATTTAAAAGGGGAGAATGTAATAACCCTGCCGGTTATTTTGTGTATTGAGCCCCGGTTCTCTATTTAATGTTTCTCGTATGTATATTTGTTGTTTGATAACTTGCGGGGTTGGTTATCATTGTTTCGGGAAGGTTTGAGAGTGATTGAAGACACTTAGTCTCATTTTGGAAGCTTAAGCTGTAAGAGTTGACTGAAGTTTAACTTTTGAATAGATGACCTAAGATTGATGATTAGACGGTTTCAATAGGTTTCATATGTTAATATTGGACTTAGGCGTATGTCTGAATTTAAATTTGAGGGTTCCAAGGATGTGTTGGCTCTATTTGCCGAGAATTAGCTATTTGAAGGTTTAGAAAGTTTATGAGTTTGACAAGGAGTCAACTTTGATGATATCAGGCTCATATTGTTGTTCCAGAAGTTGGGATAGGTTCTGATTGTTGTTCTGGAAGTTGGGAAAGGTTCATTTTGTCAATTGGGGCTTCTGCACAAAGTTTGGTTGTAATCCAAATCGATTAGGCTTGAATCAGACTCTTGGTTTCAAGTTAGAAAGTCCTTGAATTTAAGAGTTATGTAACTTGAGTTTGGATGTGTGATTCATGATTTTGGATGTTATTGTGATGTTTTGAGCTTTGTAATAAGTTTGGTTTAGTTATTCAGACCATTTGTAAATGGTTAGGCAGTTCTGGTTCTGGCGCATTGCATTGCATTTGCAAAGGTTTTATTGGAGCTGCGAAGGCGCATGTGTGAGGGGTTGGTCGCTTTTGCGAAGTTGACTTCTCTTGTGATGGGTCGCTTCTGCAAAGAAGGGGCGGTTGCGCAGTTGCACCTACGGAGCTTCTAGGCGCGCATGCGTGGATTGTTAGGCTGAGGAACTGCGCATCTGCATATTTTTGGTGTCGCACTTGTGATGTCGCAGAAGCAGAAGGTTGGCTGTAGGTGCGAAGGCAGGCTGAGTAAGTGACTTTCGCAGATGCGAGAATGGGCTCTAAGAAGCGGTATCGCGGATGTGATAGATTTGTCCGCAAATACGAAAAAATGTTGGGCAAACTTATATTTCGAGGGTTTGGTCTATTTTTCATTATTTTGAGTTTTGGAGCTCGGCTGGAGGCATTTTTTGGAGAGTTTTTATCACCACTTTTAGGGTAAATATTTTCTACTTGGATTTAATTATATATCTCAATTCCCCCATAGATTTGTGTAGTGGGAACATGGACTTGAAAGAGGAAATTTGAGGTTTTTACCTACAACTTAAGAGAATAAATTTTGGTAATTTGAAGGTCGATTTGGACTTGATTTTGGAATCTAAAATATTTGGACTCATGGGGTTATGGGTAATCGGGATCTACTCCTTGACTCGGGTTTTAACCGTGTGGGTCCGGGGTTCACTTTTGTTGACTTTTTGGGAATTAAGTAAAAATTGAAGCTTTATTGTTTGTAATTAATTCCTATAGTTTTGTTTGACATTATTGAGTTAGTTTTGGCTGTATTCGATTCACTCGAAGGCCGATTTGCGAGGGAAGACATTTTTAGAGTATTGATTTGGCTTGTTTGAGGTAAATACCTTGCCTAGCATTGGTTTGATGCACTAGTTGCTTGAATTATTGATGATGTCTATGTGCCGAGGGTGACACACGTGTGGGGGATGAGCATGTGTGCATGCTCCAGATTTTTATCCATGCTCGTGTTAGTGCGTAGACTATGTATGCCTTGTATTAAATACTATACTTCTTACTATCATGCTTCATATATTCGTATCCCTTCGTGAGCTACTTTCATCATGCTACAGATCATGTGTAGGTTAATTTCCTGTTTAAATATGATAATTGCTATTTTGTGGTGTATTCGCCTAGTCTGAGCTATGGTAGCACACTTTGCATATGCATACTCCTTAGCATGTCACTTTAATTAGTCCATGAGTGTGTGATTTGATATCCATTATTCGTATAAATATATTTTTGTATATGATTTCTGTGTGATATATCCTGGATTGGTAGCACGTGAATGGTCCATGCCGTTGATGTTATGATAGCACGTGAGTAGTCTGTGCAGTTGTTATATTATGGTAAGTGAGTTATCTTACATCATATGGATAAGGATCCATCCCCCTAGGAACGTCCTCTCATGTTTCTCTCTTGATGACGTACACATGGTATGAGAAAGAACTGACCAATGTTTGGTCTTTGCATCTCTTCTCTATTTTCAAACACCTCGGGTATATACATGTTTTTATTGTATATATTCTCTATATGCTAGTTTTGAAACGTATACGTGCCTCTTTGTTTTGACTGGAAAGTGAGGGCACGGTATATATCTTCTCTATATGTTAACCTGTGAACATTAACTGATTCTTAATGTGTATCTTCTCTATATGCTAAGGTTGATGATCTTTTTGTTATAAATGCATATATTCTCTATATGTTGAGTTCTTAAACTGTTATAAGACTTGGGCACGTCTTCTCTTTATGCACTAATTTGGTTATACATGTATTTTATATTTATTTTGGTAGCATTGCTGTGTTCTTGGATATTTACGAACTAAGTAGGTTATTAAGTGAGTATCATTGGTAATTCTTGCCACTACTATATCACTGAGGTTAATCATGATACTTACAGAGTATATGGGGTTGGTTGTATTTATACTACACTTTACACTTAATTGTACAGATTTAGGAGCTGGATCTAGTAGAGCTTTATAAGCGGAGCTGTTTGATGTGTTTTGTGGAGACCAAGGTAGAGTTGCTTCCTAATCGCAGTCCCCAACGTCTCTTTCTATGTTTATTTATTGTTGTTATTGTTTCAAATAATATTTCTGTATTTTAGACTTGTATTCATATTGTAGAGCCTATGACTTATCGTTACCAGTTTTGGGGAGTTGTATTATGATTTGTCATTATTTATGGTTATTTGTCTTTCAGATTTATCGATTTTGTAATTCATTATCATATTTTGTTATTATTTATAACTGGCTTTCCTAGCAAGTGGGTTAGTGCCATCACGATTGATGGTGATTTGGGTCGTGACGCATGACCAAAATATTAAAACCCCCAAGGACTAGGTAGCACAAGGTCACGAGCAACTACTAAATAACTACAAGTCTGAATACATGATCAAAAGTGTCTGAGACAATGAAAATAGACAGAAGATAATGAAAATAGACAGAAGATAATGAAAAGAGACAGAAGATAATAAAAAGATAGAGACTCGGGCACTAGAGAACAAATCCATGAGGCGCAACTCACCTTAAGTCTTTGAGCGAATGCCTAGGCTCAACAAGAGGCTCTGCTAGTGCACACATGAGGATTTACACAAAAGGATATGCAGAACCATAGTATGAGTATAACACAATTGGTACTCAGTAAGTATCAAGTCTAACCTTGAAGAAGTAGCAACGAAGCTATAGGCATCAAGATACATACAACACATATATGAATAACAGAGCTTGGAACTGAAACAACAAATATCCTCATGAACAACATGTATCAAAGATATAAAAGAGTCAAAAGATATAAAACATGCTTTCCAAGTTCAAGAGATAATCATAACGCTGGTCCAATATGGTACTTAAAGATGACATGCTTCAATCAATGGAGTCAAGGCTCCCAACTAGTATATATATATATGTGACAGGCAATAGTTGGAATTTTGAATGAATATTTCTTAATGAATCAAGGATGTCTATTCATGCTCAAGAGTCTATCTCTTACCATAACCGGCACAAGATCCGTGTACCACACTCAATCCATGTATCACTGAAACCCGATACAAAATTCATGTATCAACACCGATACACAATCCATATATCGACTATGCTCATGGGGCCTAAAGTAACATGGATAATTACTTGACTCCGGAAGGACAGATCCTTATCAAAACGCAAAAGTAGCTTGATAGCTCACTCATAAATCAAATATTCGTTCATCAAATTATGTGTGCCAAAATTGTATTTCAACCACACGACTCTACCTTTTGTTCCATGATCTCAGTCCAAATCAGATATCCAAATATAATACATATGCATATGCCCAAGAATATATTGATAAAAGATGAACGTGGACATAATAATAATAATACAATTATGTGCTCATGGAATTTCTATATGACCATGGATGATTCAAGCAATTCAAAATTTCAAGAATAAGAGCCTTCATAAACAATTTAAAAAAACAAAGAGGCATAATTTCTAGTCTAGCATGAATAAGAGCGCAAATGTAGTCATATAAGTCAAATAAATCATGAATCAAGATGAGCACATAATCAAAATAAGGATAAAATATCTAAATTCTATCTTAGACATGATATAAACTTGGTACGTTCACTACCTTGCATATACATCACCCTCCAAATACATTAAACACATAGCAATCAAGTCATCCTAGGGGTTTCCTCTTATCCAAGAGACTTACCTCTTTCCCGGGCTAGCTTTAACCATAAATCACGTCAAAATCTTGTTCTAGCCCTCCAATCATGCAAATCCAACACTACAACAAATATGGCCTAATGGCACACTAATTTTAGACAACGCTTGAAAAGTGTGACCAAAAATATATTTGGGCACGCTTTCAAGGGGTGGCCTTTGTATAGAACTTTTGGCTACGGAAAACTTGGCCACACTTGTAAAGTGTGATCTTTATTTTATTAGGCTACACTTATTAAACTTTGCTAAATCATAAAATAATTAACAACAATTACTTGTATATATGGCTATACTTTTAAGTGTGCTCTTTTTTTATTCTAAAAGCAACACTTTATAAGTGTGCTCTAAAAGTCCAATAAATTTTTTGGCTAAAATGTTCCGTCCAATATTATATCTCTTAAGTGAATATTTTTTCCATTTCAAAAGGGCAAAAGATCTCGCGCCTCCCTAGAATCTCTATGGATATATTAGTTTAGGGTTTCTTGCTTCAGCACCTTTGATGAATCTGCGGAAGTGTTTCTACACCTTCTTAGGTAGTGTTTCTGCACCTTTTCACCCTCCTTTGAGTAGTGTTCCTCTGTAATCACTATCAAAAGAAAATGTTTGCTTTAAATTATGGTTCTTTTTTTTCCAAACACATCGAAGAAATTATTAAAGTTAGAGAAACGAGAATTCTTTTGCATTTGTCTTATTGTAGTGTGGGCCAAAAAAATGGATAGATATGGTAGAAGAGGTGGCCTCAATTTCAGGTTGCTGCTCTTCTACTTCAATGTTTACCATCTTATGGTCTCCAATTGCTGTAATTTCCTATATTCTAAACAGTATTAATATTTTTGTTGTTACTCCTGCTATCTAATTTGATACTTATTCCAGAAAAGAATGAACGCATAAATTATTTATTGCTTTGTTTGTCCCAAAGATTAGTAATTTATTTCAAAACCCTAGCTGATTTGTGAGCCTAATTCTAGCAGAAACAACCCTAGCTGCGCACAGTATGTTCTTTCTTCTTTGACTACAAGTATATATGGCTTCAGGGTACTCACAAATTTCATATTTTTCTTGCTCTACACCTTCGCACCAGCTTACGTCATTTTCTTTTTTGGGTACTCACAAATGTCATTTTTTTTCTTGTTTCTACGTATAGAAAGGTCTTAAGTAGATTCATTTTAGCAGTCTCATGAATAATTTTTTTTATGTTCCCTCTTTTAGTAATTATTGTGTTTTCTGTTCCTTTTCATGTCAAATTTCTAAATGTACAGATACCCAAGTTGCAATAGTAAGTCATGTTGCAAGGTAAGATCTTATCTTCTTAGATTCTTTAGATGTTCTTCAATTTTGGTATGTGTGGATATCTTGTTTTCTGGTGCAAATTGACAAGGTTAATGGTATATCTTTTTGTTGCTTTGATTTCCTTTGATTATGTGCTACTTGATTGATTTTAAGCTTTCCATATCAATTATTGTTGATTGAAAAACATCTCTGAGAGTTTCACTGGTATGGTGGCTACATTCAAGCATAAAACCTGTTCCATTTCTATATTATGTAATATCTTGTACTTTAGTGATCTTCTGTAAAACATATGTATCTCTCACAGGGCAGCTTAAGATTTATTGGGAGAAGATCAACATTACTTCATGTGAATAAAAGATACATTGGATAGGAGTTAGTGATGTATTCGAATAATTTGGTACATTTTATATTCTGAATTCTGATTTGGAGTATAGATCATCTGCGTCATCCCAAAGTTAGCATGTTTCAGCTAGCAGAAACTAGTGCCACTTAGACAAATGATTTCTGATACCTACTTTAAACATAGGAAACACGTGTACAAGCTCAATTTGCTCTTGTATTTCATGGTTACTATTGTGATGTGAACATTAGAACTTCCAAAACTCATTTTCTTCGGATAAACACTTGGTATAAAGTTGCAGTTTGAAAAAAGTGCAGTCTTTTGTTGAGAAATTGTGTTTTGCTTCTGTTTCACTTAAGAAAAAATTTAACTGCAACTATATTATTCATTGGGAGCTAGCTTTAGTTTAGAACTCCAGTAGTTTGTAATAAATTGGGTGAAATTTACCATTAACCCATTGATTTGCTAAACTTTGAGTTGCTTGAACAGTGTACTTGGAGCTCCAAAATAAAATTTTGGTGAAACAGAAACTTTCCAGGTCTTGTATAGTTGTGCTATCAGCCAATTGGCTTTTATAATTCATACAAGTCCATCTTTCTTTTTCGTTATACTATGTGATTGATTGTGAGCATGTATTTCACATTAGTTTTAGTCACTTAACTAGAGAAAAAATGTGATATATTTTTCGTCAATTGGTAAACAACCTTAGAATGAATATTTAAGATATATACTAAGGTGTGTCGGATTCAACCTTCCTTCATCTATTGATGCAGGCAGTGCATGATTTTGAGAGGCTAAAATCATCTATATTCTTCTGGTTGAGGTCATCCTCCGAGTCTTGAAAAGGTATTTAACTTACAAGAACATGCTTTTCTAAAAATTTAATTTTGCAATATCGAAACAATGTAAAGTTTACTTAATTCTCAATTTTCCTTAGTCTAAGGTTGCCTCGCCCGGAAGAAAATGTCTTCTTCATGGCATTATATTTTTGCTTATGAAGATATTCTTGCAAATTTTTGTCCCCTCACTTGAAAAATATGATGAGCATTTAGCTAAAATAGCTAGCTGATTCTCTCTTGCTCTGTTATGAGCTCTTTTGAAGATATTTCGTTGGTGATTATTAGCTTCTTTTATAGATAAAGCAAGGGATGCTCTAGCATTAGGTTTAGCCTTTTCTTATTTCAAACTTTTACTATAGATTTGACAAATATAAATATTACTTTCCTCCAACATAATAGACTAAAATTCGGGTAAGATATGTCTGAACCTTAAGATTGACAACACCTAAATTATGCACTCTCTTTATCGCTTAGTGTTTACTCCGGATTTTTGAAAGAGTTTAACTTATTTTATACTCGTGCTACTCGCCTATGGTGATTCTTTCTCACTTTTCTCACAATTTGTTTTCTGATTCCAATTGAAGATGTTGAAGTTGTTAGTAATATTAGGGGTGGGAATCGGCCGGTTCGGTTCGGTTTTGAATATTATCGGTTTTGCCTATCGGTTATCGGTTTACAAATATCATAACCCGATAACCAAACCGATAAGATATTGGTTATCGGTTATCGGTTAATCGGTTATTGATCATTATCGGTTCGGTTATCGGTTTACCCGATAAGGTAAAACTAAAACTAAGAGTGCTGATTGCTGAACGCTGAATATTACCTAAAATTAAGAGTGTTGAACGCTAATATTTGTACAAAGTAAATTTTGTACAAAGTTTACTGGAAGCTGCTATATATGACACTTCAAGCTAAACTACAGCTGAGTAACAAGAATCAAACTACAGCTGCTATATTGAACACATAAAACGACACATAAAAAAAAATATGATAACAGAAAACTGCACACAAAGCTGCACATAAAACTAACATTTCTCACAATAATTTCAGTTTAAAGTTAAACTTCTCACTGAATAATTTCAGCACACAAAGCTGTACATTTTTTGCCTCAAACTAAACATACCCAGTACGGCAGTACCTCAATTGCCTGTGCATACAAAATGCAAATAGCTCAAATTCCAATCTAACAAAAATAGGAGATAAAAAGATCCCAACTTTCACAACCCAAAAACAGATGTATACACAGTAATGTCCAAACTCCAAAGTAATAGTTCAAACACATTAATAACAATGCAAAGTAGTATCAACCTTAGGATTAACAAGTCCAATTGTCCAAAGTCCAAACATAATACATAAAACAAGATGACAATAACTACATCTTACTTTCCACCATCCATCATCACCTTCTTCAATCCTTTCATAGTGACTCCAAACATGTGAGATAGCTTTGAGACCACAAAGTCGAGGCATGGTTACACCTATTAAACATAACAAGAAAATATATTAAGCAAGTAATATTTGTAATCATACTATGTATAACATATAAGTTGAATAATTAACTTACCAAAGTTTTAACTTACAACTATCTAAGATTCTACATATCATCATCGCAGGGTTCGTTTCCAAGATTGGCAAAATCTATGATAATATATATTAACAAGTCAAACAACAAAAATATTAAATAAACTATTTATAAAAATAATATACAATCAAACAAATTAAAATATTGCTACCTTGTTCTAGTTGCTCGAGAACATCTAAATCTTCCTCAACACTTACAGGTAATGGCTCACTTCGAAGCCAATCTTGAAGGCACAAGAGAACTTCCACCAATTTAGGAGTCAATGAACTCCTAAATGAATCAAGAATACGCCCTCCAGTGCTAAATGCACATTCAGATGCAACACTTGAAATAGGAATAGATAATACATCCCGAGCCATCTCAGCAAGAATGGGGAATCTAGGTGAGTTTACTTTCCACCAAAGCAATATATTACCGTCTGCTATTTCATTTTCAACTTCTTCTGTTAGATATTTTTCCAATTCTGATTTAGAATCTGAACCTCCAATCCCAGCTTTATGTCTTTTTAATTCTTCAAAGAAAGAACCAAAAGATCCATTTGAAGTTTCCATTGTGTCCAATGAAGAGTTAGATAAACATGAAGAGGGACGACAAACTTTATCTTTTGAATAAGACTTTACATACTCATTAAACAATGAAGTCATGTATGTATGTACTCCCTTCGCGATAATTGGCCCTTTCTCTTCGAACATCTTCGCAAGTGCAAAACTAACAGAATCAAACTTGTATCGAGGATCCAAAACACATGAAATGAAAATCATTTTGTTCATTTTTTCTGGATCACCCCAATACTTATCAAATTTCTCCTTCATCTTCTTTGCCATTAAACCCAACAAAACATCTTCATTTAATATCAATTGTTTCAAGTAAACAGCAACTTCACAAATTTCAAGAAAATGATGATTTGATGTAACATAAAGTGAGCCAGATACCTTTACAGTAAGCTTATAAAAGATTTCAAGAAATTTTGTCAATTTCTTTACATCCTCCCAATCACTACTCAAAAGTGTACCTGCAGGACTTCCATTTACAATATCAACAAACTCAAGATGATGTGACAAGCCAATATCATGATCAACATATTCTAAAATTGCACTCTCATATTCAATAGCCCTGTTCAACATTAAGTATGTAGAATTCCACCTTGTAGGAACATCCAAACATAAAGATTTCCTAACTAGATTTCCTTCATCACAACATTCCTGAAACTTTTTCCACCTAGCAGGAGACTGCCTGATATATCTCACTGCTTGCCTAATACGTTCAATAGACACAATTGATTCTTTTATACCATCCTGAACAACAAGATTCATAATATGAGCCATACACCTCACGTGAAGGTGCTTACCATTCATAGAATTGGTCCCCCATTTAGTTAACTTCTTAGAAAGCTCCTTCACCGTCACATCATTTGAACTAGCATTATCAACTGTGACAGTGAAAAATCTTTTGTAACCCCCACTCTTTCAAACAATTAACAATACTATTTGCCATATCTTCCCCCCTATGACTAGAAATTGGACAAAAGTTGACAATTCTTTTATGCATTTTCCATTCACTATCAATCCAATGAACAGTAATACACATATAATTTATTCGTTGTAAGGAAGTCCAAGTATCAGTGGTAAGGCAAACTCTCTGATCTTTAAAAAGCTTCACCAACTTACGTTTTTCATCATTGAAAAGATCAAAACAGTCCCGAGTCATAGTTCTACGTGAAGGAATTCGAAAAAAAGGTTGTGCAACTTTCATAAATTCATAAAACCTTCCTTTTCAACAAAGCTGAAAGGAAGTTCATCAACGATCACCATACGACACAAAGCCTTCCTACATTGTTCTTGATCAAATTTCCAAGGAACAACAACTACATCACCCTTATTACCCCCGGAATAGGGTTAAAGCCTAGTTTTGATTGACTTTTTGCAACATCTAAAGGCATTTTTAAACACTTGGCCATATGTGTAAGGAGTGATTTCGTACCATTATCTTTTGAATCGGCAAAATATTCTCTTTTGCAATGTTTACAAACACCCTTTTGATTTCCTTCCGGATCAATAATTTGGTCGAAATATTCCCATGCAACAGACCTCTTTTTTCTTTGTTTTTTTGCTTTCGATTGAACTGATTGAGATTGTGATGTGGCATTTGAATTAGAAGCTCCACTTTCACCAATCACCTTATCAATCATGATATTTTCAGCCATGTTTTTGTGTCACTGTGAATTTGATTTAAAAGAAATCAAGCAGCGAGACAACAAAATCTTAAAATGAAACACATATAACTACATATTTAGCTTAAAATCTAAAATGAAACACATATTTTAAGCAACAAAGCTTAATTGATTTGGTATGTTGGGGTTCCAATCTCAAAGAGATAAGTAACATAGCACCGTTAATAGCATGGGATCTGGTTACTGGTATGTAGACAGGACACAATTTGCACAATATGTGATAGTGCACCTGAGACAATTGAACATTTGTTCTTTGAATGCCAATTCTCTAGAGCTTGTTTGCAGGTTATTGTAAACTGGTTAAACATTGGAATACAGAACACTACATTACTCAGTCTAAGGCTCTAAGCAGCAACTATCAAGCAGAAAGGAAAAAGGAAATCAGTGCAACACCAAATTTTCAGGATGTTACCCACTAAATTTGCATGATGTTATAGTATAAATCAGTATAGTATGAAAAAGGAAACCAAACAATCAGTGTAGTATAAATTCAAGAAACCAAACATTTTAGGGAAACTAAGACCAATCAGTCTTAGTTTGGTCCTGCTTCTGCGTCCTTTCGATTTCCCATTTAGCTAACTTCTTTTGTAACCCCCACTCTTTCGAGCTTCATAAAAAAGGAAAATATGCAAAAATTGATTTCTAAGATACCAAACTAAGACGAATTCAGAAATGGGATATGAAACACTAACCTTAGTGCAACGCTCTGCCGGAAAAAGATATAGAAAACTGAGTTTTGACGGGCTCAGTCGTGTGGGCGTGACTGCGTGAGTCATGAGGCAGAGAACTGGTGAGGGCTTCACTGCTTCAGCCGTGTGGCCGGTGGCGGACTGGCAGAGAACTGGGTGAGGACTGTGGTAAGGGCTTGACTGACTGACTGAGCCTCAATGTTTTGTTACTGAAGGACTTTTCCGCCTTAGAAATGAAGGACTCTATACTTCATGCCTGATGCCACTGAGGGCTTGAGCACTGAGGGCTTGAGCTTAACTTGTCACTGAGGGCTTGAGCTTAACTGAGGAGTGAGGAGTCCTGCAGGTATACTAGTAAAGGAAAGGAAAGGAAAGGAGTTAGTGAGGCTGTGAGGAGGCGGACAGACTAATGAAAATGAAACCCTAGTATTACTAGACTAAAGGGTATACTAGTAAATTAGTAAACCCTTATTGGGTTATCGGTTTACCCAATAACAGATTTGATAAACCGAGCCCGAACCGATAACCCAATAAGAAATTTTTTTTAACCCGTTACCGAACCATTAGCCCAATAACCCAATACCGATAACCCAATAAGTAATTAACGGTTCGGGTTATCGGTTTTACCCGATATATGCCCACCCCTAAGTAATATTGTTGACTGCATTAACTCCATACATATAGTTAAAGGAGCTTGTAATCAAAGTTACTTCTAATCCAACACTTAAGTGTTGTTGTAATGAAATATCTTGACGAAAAAAAAGGTTGTTGTACCTTTTACATTATAGTTTATGTCAGATTTTTGTTAGTTTTTAGTAAGACAAATGTTGCTTTAACCCGCTCATATTATATATGTATTTCTTTGTAATTTCTAATTTCATCTTAAATGTGTAGAAAAATGCAGGTGATCCAATTGGAAATGTTGGCCACAAGTCCAATTTAATCTATTGAAGTGAATGATGAAGACTTTTTCAATAATTGTGATATTTATTTTCATCTATGTGAATACATTCGGTTTTTTATAGTTTGTTGCTAGTTCACATCTTGAAACAAAGCTTTATTAATGTGTAGTACATGAAATATATTTCTGCTTTGAAGTTCAGTGGAATTGTTGTTTTTTTCTTTTGGTTATTTGTTGTGTAATTTAATGCTTGAGATCCTAATGTATATGCTTGAATAAATGTGATTACAACATTTATGTAAAAACATATAACTTTTCAGTTACAAAATTGTGGTTCACATAAATATTATTTAAAAAGAATTGGAATTACCTATTCAAGATTTGCCACACTTCAAAAGTGTAGCCTAATGGATATCAAAGTCCACACCTCATAGGTGTAGCTTTAGCACATGAAAAATGTTGTCGTATCAGATAATACAAGCGTGTCCTTTGTATCTTATTGGCAACGCTTTTGAAGTGTGGCTTCTAAAGCTACGTCCAAAAAGCGTGGTCTCAGGGAATAGGTTACGGTACTTTAGGCCACCCCTGGAAAGCATTGCGTATAGTTGAAAAGTGTGGCTTTTGATTAAATGCCATACTTTTTGACAGTTCAGGCCACACTTTTTTGGGGTGGCTACATACCTAAAATGTTGTAGTGCAATCCCAACATCATCCAAGAAAGTCAAATAATGTTATAGAAAGCGATCCCAAACCATAAAGCTTCGATCTTTGATAAATTCCTAAAATGTCAACAAAATTCAACTCAAGCTTGCATGCCGAAAATCTGAAACCAATACCAAAATCAGATGACTCATAACCTAGCGAGTCTAAATATATAATTAATTTCCAAATTCGGGTCTAAATCGATCTTCAAAATCTTAAAATACACTCTCTTAAAGTGTAGACAAAAACTCCAAATCTTCCTTCAAAATCCCATGATTAAAGTGAATAAATTCATGGAAATTTAAGATAAATAGCCAAATACAAGTGAGATTACTTACCCACAAAGTAGTGATGAAAATCACCTCAAAAGTCGCCTCTTACCTTGCTCCAAATCTCAAAATAGTGAAAATAAGTCAAATCCTTGAACTATAACATTCTGCCAAACAATATAATCCCCTAGGCGACACAAGTACATGAGAAACTACTAAATAAGTACACGTCTGAATATATGATCAAAACTATCTGTGATAACGAAAATAGACAGGAGATAATAAAAAGACAGGGACTTGGGCACTGCGAAATAAATTCATGAGGTGCAACTCACCCTGAATTTGTGAGTGCCTAGGCTCACCAAGAGGCTCCAGTAGTACCCACCTGAGTATCTGTACAAAATATATATGCAGAAGTGTAATATGAGTACACCACAGTCGGTACCCAATAAGTATCAAGTCCAACCTTGAAGAAGTAGTGGCAAGGCTATAGACATCAAGATACTTACGACACATATATAATAGCAAACTCTCCAGGTATCAAAGATATGAAACAGTTGAAAGATATAGAGCATGCTTTTTCAATTCAAGAGATAATCATAATGCTGCTTAGATATTATATTTAACGATCGCATACTTCAACCAACGGAACATATATATGTGACATGCAACAGTTGGCATTTAAATGAATGTTTCTCAATAAATCGAGGATGTCTATGCATGCTCAAGACTTTATGTCTTACCATAACCAGTACAAGATTCATGTATCATGATACACAATTCATGTATCACTGAAGCCCAATATGAAAGTCATGTATCGACCCGAAGCACAATCCATATATCGACCACGCTCACAGGACCCAAAGTAATATGGATAATCTCCTGACTCCGAGAGGACAGATCCTTATCCAAGTGCAAAAGGAGCTTGATTGCTCACTCATAAATCGAATATCCGTTCATCATATACTGAACCCATAAATTTCAAATCCTGGCTCCACATATATGCATAGTTGTTTATTAATAATAAACAATGAGAGTAATCACTCTTCACCTTGAACAAGGTTGTTCCATTTGTTTAATTGATTGACTACCTTATAAGTCCTTATTAAGTATATGTGAATAATACAAAGCTTGGTATACAATTAATAGTAATACAATAATATTAGAATTTTTATACGACAAATAATAATACAAGAACGGTTAATCAATAAGTAGTACTCCCTCCGTTCCAGTTTATGTGAACTTATTTCCTTTTTGGTCCATTCCAAAAAGAAAGACCCCTTTCTAAATTTGAAAACAATTTAGCTTAAATTTCCAATTCTACCCTTAATGAAAAGCTTTTATAACCACACAAATACTCTGGATCCCTTTTTGACTTGTTTAGAATCACAAATTCAGAAAGTCTTTATATTTTTTTAAACTCCGTGCCCAGTCAAACAGGTTCACATAAATTGGAACAGAGGGAGTAATTAAGATATGATATTCCTAATTGCAATATCAAAATGAAAGATTAGTTTTCCTAATTAGTATAAATGTGGAAATTTTAGTTTAAATAGAAAAATTCAAATTAAAAACTATTAAGATTCAATACTATCATCATTTTTAACTTTATTATACAAATTAAGCTGCCTCATTTAAGTATTTTTGACTTTATACTAATATACTATTATCTATTATGGCTAATACATGTGATTGTATTCTGCATTTTATCTCATATAAAACAGTATATAAATTTTCCGCAAGTTATGCGGATATTGTTGCGGAAGCCAAATGTATATAGTGTGAATAAGTCACAACTACTATACCAAAAATTATGACAGCCACCAAATAATAAATAAGACAATAAAACAACAATAAAGGGAACACCAGAATTTACGAGGTTCGGCTAATTTTGCCTACTCCTCGGACACAACCAATATTTTATTTCACTCCAAAATACAAGTGAAATAATACTAAAGAGAGAAGATACAAATGCCTTAAACAGATGAGAAGGCAAATGAGAGGTGTGTTTCAATCCTAAACATTAGGCCTTCTTTTATAGGGAAAATTTCCCAACCAAATGACTAACCCACCGATGTGGGACTTTGCCAAATTCAACAAATCTCCACCTTGGCAAAATTCCACATCTTCAATCTTCTCTCAATAACAAATTTTGGTTGTGTCTTCATCTTCAATCTTCAGTGTTCAACAATGTTGATCAAATCCAAACAATGTTGAAACTTGACCGCAGTCACCACTTTTGTCAGCATATCAGCAGGATTCTCTGTAGTATGAATTTTCTTCATCGTGACTCCACCTTCTTCTATGATTTCTCGTACAAAATGATACCGAACATCAATGTGCTTCGTCCTTGCATGATAAACTTGGTTCTTCGCTAATTGAATAACACTTTGACTATCACAAAAAATTGTGATACCTTTTTGTTCAACACCAAGCTCCTTTAGCAATCCTTGAAGCCAAATTGCCTCCTTCACAGCCTCTGTAATAGCCATATACTCTGCCTCTGTTGTAGACAAAGCAACTGTTGACTGCAAAGTAGACTTCCAACTAACTGGTGCCTTTGCAAAAGTAAACACATAACCAGTAGTTGATCTTCGTTTGTCCAGATCACCCGCAAAATCTGAGTCACAATATCCAACTACAGACTGATTGTCTTCCTGCTCAAAAACTAACCCGACATCTACAGTATTATGAATATACCGTAGAATCCACTTCACAGCTTGCCAATGCTCCTTCCCTGGATTGTGCATATATCTGCTAATAACTCCAACAACTTGTGAAATGTCAGGCCTTGTGCAAACCATTGCATACATCAAGCTACCAACAACATTTGCGTATGGTACCTTTGACATATACTCTCGTTCAACTTCATCCTTTGGCGACATAGTAGTACTCAGCTTAAAATGGGGAGCAAGTGGAGTACTAACTGGCTTAGTCTTGTCATCTATGCCAAAACGTTAAAGTACTCTCTTCAAATATTCCTTTTGAGATAAACAGAGTTTCTTTGAACGTCTATCTCTTATTATCTCCATGCCAAGAATTTTCTTTGCCTCACCTAGATCCTTCATCTCGAACTCCTTCTTCAGTTGAATCTTCAACTTATCAATTTCTTCCGAATTCTTGGAAGCTATCAACATATCATCAACATATAGGAGAAGATATACAAAGGAACCATCTTTAAGCTTGCGCAAATACACACAATGATCGTATTTGCTTCTCTTGTACCCTTGCCGCAACATAAACTCGTCAAATCACTTGTACCATTGTCTAGAAGATTGTTTCAATCCGTACAATGATTTTTCAAGTTTGCACACCATATTTTCTTTTCCAGCAACTTTGAATCCTTCTGGCTGAGTCATGTAGATTTCCTCCTCCAAGTTTCCATGTAAAAACGCAGTTTTTACATCCATCTGAACTAGTTCCAAATCCAATTGTGCTACCAAAGCCAACATAATTCTAATGGAGGAATGTTTTACAACTGGAGAAAACACTTCATTGTAATCAATTCCCTCCTTTTGAGCATATCCTTTGGCCACCAATCTTGCTTTGTAGCGAACATCTACTTGGTTAGGAAATCCTTCTTTCTTTGCAAATACCCATTTGCACCCAATTGCTTTCTTTCCCTTCGGGAGATTGGCCAATCTCCATGTATGATTCTGATGAAGGGACTGTATTTCATCATTCATGGCAATCCTCCACTTATCTTCTTCTGAACTTTGGACAGCGTCTTTATAAGTAGTAGGAACATCATCAGCTACAATTGAGGTTGCACAAGCAACCGTCTCTATGAGACGAACATGTTTCGTTATTGTTCTTTTTGGCCTGCTGGTTGCTATTGATTCAAGTTGTTGTTGAGGTTCCTGAGTTGGAATCTCCTCTACTGGCTCTCCTTCCAGAGGGTAATCTTCATTTGTTTCCTCCTCTGCTTCTTGTGTAGGAAAAATAAATTTTCCCTCAAACTCCACCTGCTTAGAAGCACCTTCATTTTGTTTGGTATCTTCTGTTACCTTATTTACCATAGCAGATTCATCAAAGGTAACATCCCTGCTGAATATTACTTTCTTTGTTATAGGACACCATAAGCGATATCCTTTGACTCCAGAAGTAATTCCCATAAAAATAGCCTTCTTTGCCCTTGGATCCAATTTTGACTCTGTCACATGATAATATGCAGTTGAGCCAAACACGTGCAAAGAGTCATAATCTACAGCAGGCTTTCCATACCATTTTTCAAATGGTGTCTTGCCATCAATAGCAGCAGATGGTAGACGATTAATGAGGTGACATGCATATGTAATTGCCTCAGCCCAAAATTCTTTGCCCAAGCCAGCATTGGACAACATACACCGTACCTTCTCCAGCAAGGTCCGGTTCATACGTTCTGCCACTCCATTCTGTTGTGGTGTATGTCTAACAGTGAAGTGTCGGACGATGCCATCATTTTCACAGACCTTATTGAAATGATCATTTTTGTATTCACCTCCATTGTCTGTGCGAATACACTTGATCCTCCTGCCTGTTTGATTCTCCACCATCGTCTTCCATTTGAGAAAAATTCCCAGCACTTCATCTTTGTTTTTCATTGTATACACCCACACTCTTCGAGAAAAATCATCAACAAAGGTTACAAAATAGTGCTTCCCACCCAATGAAGGTGTTTTGGAAGGACCCCAAACATCAGAGTGTACATAATCCAAAATGCCTTTAGTATTATGGATCGCTGTACCAAATTTAACCCTTGTCTGTTTCCCTTTGACACAATGCTCACAAAACTCCAAGTTGCAAGCCTTTACTCCTTTTAACAATCCTTGATCTGATAGAGTTTTCAAGGATTTTCCTCCAGCATGTCCCAAGCGCATGTGCCATAGCTTGGTTGCTTCTGCCTCTTTGTCGTCACTGGATGTCACTGTCGCTGTCCCAATAACTGTACTGCCACGATAGCGGTACATATTATTATTCTTCCGATTAGCCTTCATTACCACTAGTGCACCGGAGCATACTCTCATCACTCCATTTTCTGCAATGATTTTGAACCCTTTTGATTCTAGGGCTCCTACAGAGATGAGATTCTTCTTCAAATCCGGTACAAATCGAACATCTGTTAATGTTCTGATCATTCCATCATGGTTCCTTAATCGTATTGAACCAATTCCATATGAGGTAAGAGGGCTGTTATCCGCTGTGTGGATGACTCCATATTCTCCTTCTTGAAATTCCACAAACCAGTCCATGTTGGGACACATATGATAGCTACAAGCCGAGTCCATCAACCATATGTCTGATGATGTTGATGACTCTGTTGTAACTAATGAGAAGTCTGAATCATCACAATCAGCTACATTTGAATCCATAATGGCCTTTCCATTGTTATGTTTGGCCTTATTCTTCAACTTCGGACAGTCTTTCTTCCAGTGCCCTTTTTCTCGACAAAAGGCACATTCATCTTTGCTGGGTCTGGATCTTGACTTGGATCTTCCCTTCTTTGTCCTCGTTTGATTTTGAGGACGACCCCTCACAAATAGTGCTTCTCCTTCTCCGCCCTTCTGTTTTTCTCGCTTTCTTTGTTCATAGCTGTACAAAGCCGAACAAACTTCTCTGAGAGAAACTTCGTCATTTCCATGGAGTAGAGTAGTTTCAAGGTGCTCGTACTCATCAGGAAGTGACGCCAACAACATCAAGGCCAAGTCACCATCATCATAAGTTGTATCCATATTTTGCAAATCTGTGACCAACTTATTGAAACTGGTGATATGTTCATTCATCGTGGTACCAGGAACATAGGTGAAGTGAAACAGTCTCTTCTTCATGTACAATTTATTTTGACTGTTTTTCTTCAAAAATTTATCCTCCAGTGCTTTCCATAATTTACTTGCAGAAGTTTCCTTTGTGTATGGATATTTCTGCTCTCTAGCAAGGTAGGATCGAATGGTACCGCAAGCAACACGGTTGAGAATCTTCCAATCTTCTTCTCCAATAACATCTGGTTTCTTTTCTTCAATGGCCAGATCTAGCCCTTGTTGAAAAAGGACATCTAGAACCTCGCCTTGCCACATCCCAAAATGCCCGGACCCGTCAAAAATTTCTACCGCAAATTTCGCATTTGACACAATTCTTGTCATAAGCGAAGATGCCAATGATGACGTATTGTTGACACTTGATGTAGATTCTTCTTGTTTATTGTCTCCCATATTTGACACAAATATTATTTAATAGCTGACGACACAAATCAAGATTATTTCCTTTCTGATGTAGAAGATCAGACTAAGCTGCAACCACAGAGCATACTTAGACAGTACCTTGGCTCTGATACCAATTGTTGCGGAAGCCAAATGTATATAGTGTGAATAAGTCACAACTACTATACCAAAAATTATGACAGCCACCAAATAATAAATAAGACAATAAAGCAACAATAAAGGGAACACCAGAATTTACGAGGTTCGGCTAATTTTGCCTACTCCTCGGACACAACCAATATTTTATTTCACTCCAAAAATACAAGTGAAATAATACTAAAGAGAGAAGATACAAATGCCTTAAACAGATGAGAAGGCAAATGAGAGGTGTGTTTAAATCCTAAACATTAGGCCTTCTTTTATAGGGAAAATTTCCCAACCAAATGACTAACCCACCGATGTGGGACTTTGCCAAATGCAACAGATATTACCAATGTGATGGATGAAAAAAGTAATCAAATTTTGTTTCTCTATGCCGAGTTTCATGTTGTACTCAAACATTATTCTGGAACCAAACATTGTACATATCAGTAATATAAAGTTTTTTATGGAGATTATTTCTTCTTATGCAAGAAACAAAGCCCTGACCATCAGGCTAAAATCTAGTTGCTAGTCAAACTTAATTAGCACAAAGCAAGCATTATAATAAGCTAACTAGAAATATGATCGTATAATAAAAGACAATTCACAAATATATATATATAGTACTATGAGAGAAGAAAACGTTATGTGAGATCATCTTCCTCTAACTCCTTAGCCTTCACTGCTTCCTTCACTTTCAGAAGAAGCGTTATTTTCCAACCATCCTGGCACGAAATAAATGTCACGAGAAAGATAAGTACATTGCAAAGATGAACAACGAAAAAGACAACATAGTAAGATAAACAACAACAATAACCACTATCCCTCAATCTCAAACAACTACAGTTGAGGTCGACCATAAGAATCCTCACTTATCATGTTCCTGATTTACGAGTAGATAACTTCTGGCAGAAGTATATGTCAATTATCATGAATGTTGGGCTAAACTAGCCAAAGACACTCTTAACCTGGTGTGATATTGTCCGCTTTGGGCCAAGCCCGCACGGTTTTCCCCAAAAAGCCTCACACCATTAAGAGATCCCTACACCCTATATGTAGACTCCCATTCTTTTCAGCTACCAATGTGGGACTATGTTCGCACGCCCAACAATCTCCCCCTCGAACTAAGTTCCGCGTGGCCCACTACCACAATCCACGGGTCAATTTCCGATATTACTGTGTGCCACCCACATTATTAGAGTATTATGGCACCCGAAGCCCACAACTAGCTTTTGCTTGTGTGCGTACGGCCCCGCACCATCACTCCGCCATCTCCATACTCGTCCTACTGAACCTGAGCTCTGATACCAGTTGTTGGGCTAAACTAGCCCAAAGACACTCTTAACATGGTGTGATATTGTCCGTTTTAGGCCAAGCCCGCGTGGTTTTCCCCAAAAGGCCTCACACCATTAAGAGATCCCTACACCTTATATGTAGACTCCCAATCTTTTCAGCTACCAATGTGGGACTTTGTTCGCACACCCAACACTGAAAAAGAGAAAGGATTATTTCTCTTTTATCCAGATCAAGAAAACATTCCCAGTGCTAATAGATTCAGACAAGGCTCAAGTTTAAATGCACATCTCCGGGTTTGCCATCCACACTACCTAAATAAACCTGCATTGCAATCTCACTAAGTCATAGTTCTGAATTCATATTCATCGACACTAGTGATATAACCAAAGAGGAGTTGTTCTCCACTGGTGTCAGAAAGTTGCTACAACTCAATAATCAAAGATAGAAAAGGGGTCACGGAAAGTGCTACCAAACAAACACTCCATTTATATTTTTCTCTAGCCTCTTCCAACCAAGCCAAAAATATTGGATCCAATAGAGTATCCCACATTTAAAGTACTCCCCATGTGGTTCTACTTGTTAAGGGAAAAGATCTAACATTTCAAAGAAAACTTTTCTGTCGTGGGAGCCAAGAGTTTCATTAAGATATCCAAGCATTACTAAGTAGTCTGTGATTGGACTACAAAACAAAAAGTGTCTCGAATTTACCAGTGCTCAGGGGCGGAGTCAAAGCAGTTCGGTCGAACCCAGTAGTTTTAGTGCAAACATTATATTTGTTTTAAGAAATTCATTGAATAAGTACAAATTCTTATTTTAGAACCCAATAACATAAAAAACCTAGAATCCCGAACCTAGTAACTTCAAATTCTGGCTCCGCCTTTGGTCATGCTATCATATTCTTTGACCACATCAGTAAACTTGTCAATGTTTTCCTCGTCAATAGCAGCTGCCAAATCCTTCATTGAAAAGGTAATTCCAAAAGTTAGTTCTTTGTTACCACAATCTGAAATCACATATGTAGTGATTCAGAAATACCGAGTATAAGCACTTGAGCGAAAGTATATAGTCACTTTGGACCTTGCACAAGGATGCTTAAATATGATGATTTGCCAGTTTGTGCCATGTGAAATGTGAGTCCAATAGAAATTGTTTTTTTTCTCAGTTTCTCTCAAATCACTTCATTATATATTGTTTCGCAACACCATCAATGCTCTTCCTACTTATCACAAATACCCAAAAGCTTTATATTGGCATAAGACAGTAATATCTACTCCATATAAAACATAGTTCTATACTTTTCCAGATTTATTGTTTTAAGTATTAAACAAGTGCGCATCTTCAAAAGAAGTGAGTGAGTGATAAAGGTCAGGTACATGCCAGCCCCTGAATTAAAGTCTGTTTCTTAAGTTCACTTTAATACAATGTTGGAATTAGTTCATGTATAGTGTCCCACATTGGTATAGAAATCTTTAGGTACATGTAAACAATGTATATAAATAGGGCTATTGTAAAACACTTAACGAACATCAATAATAAAAAAAATTCGCGTGCTTTCTCACATGGTATCAGTGCAACTAGTGAGAAATCTCCTTTGTGCAGTAACCAGCGAGTCCGGAATAGTCACTATGCCTTTTTTCCGGTGAATTTCAGGCGGTTTTTGCGTCAACTTTTCTCCGGTGTTTTTTTATGAAAAGTCACACCACCAGCAAGTACGGAATTCTCAGGCGACCAAACCCTAGGAAACCACACCGGCAGAAACCTAGCCACGCGCCTGAAAAAGCTCTGACGCCAACGGCGCATCAGACCCACACGCCAGCGCGTGACATTTATTCGGACCATTTTAAGAAGCAAATTTAAGGACAGTTGTCTCGTCTAGTGATTCTGACCCTACCCATATCATTTTCTTTTTATTCCGAGCCTACACTAATTTTCCGGCAACTATAGTATTTCTTCGTCTGTTTCGGCGAGTTAGTGTTAATCTTTTTTGTTATTTGGTGATAATTTTCTAGACCCTTCCTTAATTCGACGATTTCTTTGGGATTTGATATTTTTGGGTCTAAAAACACGGGGTCTGAAAGTTCCAGTATTATGATTACCTCGGAACCTTTAATGAGAAGTTCAAATTACTTAGCTTGGGCTTTGTTTGTCGAGTTGTGGTGTAAAGGTCAAGATGTTCAAGATCATTTAACCACTAAGTCTAGCAAATGATATGAAAAGGCCAAAGCACTTTGGGAGAAGATCGATGCTCTTATGCAGTATCCTGTGGCGATCTATTCATTCCAAGTTGATGCCCTTGTTTCATCCATTCAAACATATTATTTAGTTTGAGAAAAGGCTCGCACTTTATACACTAATGACATATCTCGTTTCTATGATATGATATTGCGGATGACAAATTTAAAGAAACAGGAATTAGATATGTCTACTTACCTTGGACAAGTACACCCAGTCATGGAGGAATTTGAGAAGTTGATGCTAGTGTTGAAAAGAAACAAGAGAACCGATAGAAAATGTTTCTAGTTTTTATTATCGTTGGACTTCCTAATGACCTTGATTAAGTATGCGACTAGATTTTGGCTAGTCCGACTGTCCCCACAGTTGATGAATTACTCTCTCGATTACTTCGCCTTGCTGTTGTGCCCAGTCATACAGTGATCTCATCACAGATAGTTAAATCCTTTGTTCTCACATCCTAGACATTGGAAAATCGAGCACCTCAGACTATGGAGAATAGACAAGGAGGATGTCGTTTTGGAAGAACTCGACCAAAGTGTTTTTATTATAACAAGCTTGGCCACACTCGTGAGGTGTGTTACTCTTTGCATGGTCGACCACCTAGAAATGCTCATGTTGCTCAAACTAAGACTGCAGGTAACTAGCGGTTTTCTTTATCTGGAGAGGAGTATAATGAGTCCCTTCAGTATCGAGTAACTAATCAGACACCTCCACAAGTAGTCTTGTCGCTCAGACTGATATTTCTATTGTTGGTAATTCTTTTGCTTGTGTTTCGTCTACTACTCTTGGACAATCGGTCATGAACTCAGGCACCTCTAATCATATTTCTTGTAATAGGTCACTTTTGTCAAATACTGTTTATTCTCAATTTCTTCCCAGTGTTACTCTAGCCAATGAAGTCCAAACAAAAGTAAAAGGAGTTGTACTATCCTCTGTCACTTTAGATTCGATTTTTTATGTCCCTGGTTGTCCTTTTAATCTCGCATATACTAGTCGTTTGACTCGTGCCCTTCATTATGGTATATATTTTATTGATGATTTTTTATTATGCAGGACTGTAGTACGGGACAAACGATTGGCACAGGGCGTGAATCACAAGGCCTTTACTACCTTAACTCACTCAATCCCTCTACAGCATGTCCAGCTACAGATCCTCCAAACCTTCCCAAACGTTTAGGACATCCGAGTTTATCCAAGCTTCAGAAGATGGTGCCTAATTTGTCTACATTAGATTGTGAGTCATGTCAACTTAGGAAACATATTCAAGCTACATTTTCACGTAGTGCTAAGAGTCGTGTAGAGTTCGTTTTTTCTTTTGTTCATTCTGATATATATGGAGTCCTAGTAGGGTCAATTCAACCTTAGGATTTCGTTATTTTGTTAGATTTATTCATGAGTACTCAAGAAGTACTTGAATTTTCTCAATGAAAGATCTTTTTGAGTTGTTCTCTATATTCCAAAGTTTTTGTGCTGAAATTAAAACTCAGTTTGGTGTTTCTATTCGCACTTTTCATAGTGATAATGCCTTAAAATATTTATCCTCTTAGTTTCAGCAATTTATGACTTCTCAAGGAATTATCCATTAGACATCTTGTCCATATACTCCTTAGCAGAATGGGGTAGCAGAGAGAAAGAATATGAATCTTATTGAAAATCCACGCACACCTCTCATTCGATCCCATGCCCCGCTGCGTTTTTGGGGGGGGGGGCGATGCAGCTCATAGAGCTTGTACTTAATTAATCGGATGTCTACAACTTCCATTTAGAATCAAATTCCACATTTTGGTATTGTTCCCTAGGTTACCCTTATGTTCTCTTCCTCCTCATGTTATTGGGAATACATGTTTTGTTCATAACTTAGCTCCCAAAAAGATAAATTATCTCCTCGTGCTCTTAATTGTATCTTCCTTGGCTATTCTCATGTTCAAAAGGGGTATCGTTGCTACTCACCTGATCTTCGTAGGTATATTATATCAACCGATGTCACATTCTTTGAGTCTCAACCTTACTTTACTTCATCTAATCATTTGGATATATCTGAGGCTTTACCTGTACCTACTTGTGAGGAATGTATTGTTCCTCCTCTTACATCCCAATCGATGTCCACAATACCACAACAGCCACTCCTACCTATACCGACTTCTGAGGAGTCTAAAGTTGTTCCTTCTACATCCCCAGCCACAAGGCCACCACTCTTGACTTATCATTTGTCCACATCCAGCATTAGGCCCAGATGATTCACGTCCTACATCAGCTTTTGCACCTACTACAGACTTTTCTCCTCCTAGTCCACTTAATGCACTTCTGAAAAGTGTATGATCCACACTTAATCCTAACCCCCATTATGTTGATTTAAGTATTACCGTCTGTCATCACCCCATTATGCTTTTCTATCATCTCTATCCATTGTTTCCATTCCTATGTCTACAAGTAAGGCATTATCTCATCCAGGATGGCGACATGCGATAATTGATGAGATATCTACTTTACATGCGAGTGGTACTTGGGAGCTTGCTCCTTTTCCTACAGGTAAGCTACCGTTGGTTGTCATTGGGTTTATGCTATCAAAGTCGGCCCGGATGGCCATGTTGATCTGCTTAAAGCTAGTCTGATTGCAAAAGGATATACTCAGATATTTGGGTTTGATTATAGTGACACTTTCTCTCCCGTGGCTAAAGTCGCATATGTTCGCCTTTTTCTATTTATGGTTGTTGTTCGTCATTGGCCTCTTTATCAGTTGAACATTAAGAATGTCTTTCTCTACGGTGATCTTGAGGATGAAATTCATATGGAGCAACCACCTGATTTTGTTGCTCAGGGGGAGTCTAGTGCCTTGCATATCGATTACACATGTCACTTTATGGGTTTGAAACAGTCTCCTCGAACCTTGTTTAGCAAGTTCAGCACAGTGATTCAGGAGTTCAGTATGACTCGTAGTGAAGCCAATCACATAGTGTTTTATCGGTATTATGCTCCTAATATGCGTATGTATCTGGTGGTTTATATTTATGATATTGTTAACTGTAATTAATAGGATGGCATTACTAGTGTGAAACAACATCTCTTTCAGCACTTTCAGACTAAGGATCTCGGCAGATTGAAGTACTTTCTAGGTATTGAAGTCACTAGTCTAGTTCAAGTTTTGTTATTTCACAAAGGAAGTATGCTTTAGACATTCTTGAGGAGATAGGAATGATAGGTTGTAGACTTGTTGACACTTACTTGGATCTGAATGCTAAGCTTCTGCTAGGACAAGGGGAGCCTCTTAACGATCCTGCAAGATATAGGTGGTTGGTAGGCAAATTGAATTACCTCACAGTGATTAGACCTGACATTTTATTTCTTGTGAGCGTTATAAATCAGTTTATGGACTCTCCCTATGATAGTCATTGGGATGCAGTTATTCGTATTCTTCGGTATATAAAACCAACTCCAGGCAAAGGACTACTATTCGAGGATCGAGGCCATGAGCATATTGTTGGATACACAGATGTTGATTCGGCAGTGTCACCTTCTGATAGACGTTCCACATCTAGATATTGTGTTTTAGTAGGAGGTCATTTGGTCTCTTGGAAAAGCAAGAAACAGAATGGAGTTGCTCGGTCTAGCACAGAAGCAAAGTATCGAGCCATGGCTCTTGCAACATGTGAGCTAGTTTGTGTCAAACAATTGCTCAAAGAATTAAAATTTTGAGAAATCGGTCGGATGGAACTTGTGTGTGATAACAAGTGTCACACCTCCTTTTTCACTTACACCCCCGGGGAAAGGGTATAAATAAAGGAGTTTTTCCATTTAAAGGACAATCGAAACGGGATTTATTTATTAAAATTTAGAGTCGCCACTTGGGAGATTAATGGTGTCCCAAGTCACCGGTTTAATCCCGAACCGAGGAAACGTATGACTTTGTTAACAGTCCGCGAGCCAAAAATCTGAGTAAGGAATTCTGTTAACCCGGGAGAAGGTGTTAGGCACTCCCGAGTTCCGTGGTTCTAGCACGGTCGCTCAACTATTATAATTGGCCTATTATCTGATTTTAATACATGTTTTAGCCTATGGTGCAATTTCAACTTTATAGCCGCTTGAATTAATTATTTTTTAGGAGAAAGATTCAACGTCATCTAAAACACGTCTTTAGACCATGTCACATAAATGCACCCGCGGTCCACAATACATTTTATTTAACGTGGTTGAGATTCGGATTTGGGTCACATAAATGCACACCCGAAAATTTCTTATCCACCAGCTTCTGTCACTTAATTCAACAAAGCATCCACCATTCAATTTTCGTAATTGGTCATCACATGTACACAACAAGTTGATTTATCAACAAGGAAAAAAAATTGATTTATCGTCATACATAGAAAACGATAACGATTGCACACTAACTTAGTTAACAGGAAACTCCAATTGTTCATTTTGTTGGTATCGAAAGAGAGCTTCTCAAAAGCCTTAAACAAATGTATCACTTTTCTTAATTCAGATACACTTTTCCTTGCTTCTTCCAACAACCTTTCCCTCCTCCTCTTTAAAGTTCAGTCACCCGTTTCAACCGAACACACATACTCGTCTGCCCTTTCCGCCATTTCATCAGTCACACAGCGATTACCCAATTCAACAGTCTCAATGTTTTTAAACCAAAACAATTTGTAAAGCGAGTGGTAATACATAAATTGTCCATTTCTAATTTTCAAACTAACTGAGCTTCCAAATAAAGACAAATCCTATGAAATAAAAAGCAAACAAACTGGGAGATACGATTCATGGTTTTTCTGAAAATCTAACGATGCAGTGCTTTTAAACAAGGACAAATCAATATACCACACATATAGTAATCAAAACTCACATTTAATTCAAACTCAGTCATGATCTAGTACAAACCAGATATAAAATAAAGATCTAAAGCTCAAGAGAAAGGGAAATGGACCTCTAAATAGATAACAGTGACTGTTTCAAAATTCACGATGCATAGGGTCACGGTCGGAACCTTGACAACAAACCTCGAGCGAACATCTGTCTTGCCCCGATAACTGTTCTCATGGCTGATCCGCTACTGAAGTTATGGTGTGTTCATCGTGACCTTTGAAGAAGAGTGAAGGGATGACGATGGATGGTGTTGAAGGGGCTATTGTGATGGCGTCGCGGCTGAGTGAGAAACAGCGACGGGGGACTGGAGGAGTCTATTTTTGCTGATTTGGTGAAGGGAGGGTCGCGTGTAGAAGCAAGGGTCATTTGGAGAAGATGACTAACGGGGGGGGGGGGGTCTGTATTGTTTTTGCTCAAACGCAGGACGATGGGGTCCCTTCCCAAAAGCTGCGCCGATAGTCTCTTTTTTCAGCTTTTCGTTCTTTTAGCTATTCCCCCCTTTTTTCATTCTTTAGGTGTTAGCTTGTTTATATACATAGGTCTAGGTTAGTGGTAGGGTTTTAGGTTAAGGGGGTATGGGCCTAGGAATTATGGGCTTAGAAATTATGGGCTAGGTCTAAAATTAGGCCTAACAATGGGTTGCTCGAGCCCAAGCTCTATTCTTTCGCTGCGAACGAGATTAAAAATACAGGCCCATTTATTAATTATTCCTACTATTCAAATAATTATTAAAATAAAACTTATCATTAAAACAAATCTATTTTTGGTATTTTCAAATATCATATTAAAATAAAAATACGATACTATTGTTGTATATATATTTTTAAGATATTGTTTTTAGATTAAAAATGACTACAAAACATTAATGAACCTATTTTTTGTTTTCTTGTAATAAATAAAGTAAAAAGAGCTAAAATTACTTAAAATATCTATATTATGCCTAAATTAAATATTTTACGCTAATATATAAAAAATCTTGGGGAGGGTCAAAAATCACATGTCTACAGTTGCCCCTCTTTGACTGGAAACGTACAGAGTTTTCAGACAAAGACTGACTAGACAGGTTTTTGACCCGACCTTTATTTGGAGAGACTAAAACTAAGAGAAAAGGGGGATGTGACCGAGCTCTGGCATTTGAGCTGCCTACATATCCTTGGCTATAAAGGAATAAGGCCACGTGTAGTTTAGAGATGAGTGAGATGACAGAGTATGCCGAGGTGGAGATCCGGTCGAGGTGCCGTTCCGTCGAGGTTCCGGTCTGCGGTCTCTGTTATTACATCGAAAATCAAAAGATGAAAAAGACTAGCTAAGCCTATCGACTACGAGTTACAAGATTCCTATCTATAAGTCTTCTGAAGCTTGATCTTGAGTTTTGAATGGTTCTTCATGCAGACTTTAGATTTGAACCTTGACACTTGTTAGCTGCAGGTGCTAGCTCGTTCTTCTACAGCTTTTGGGTCAGGACCGGACATGTAGTGCTTGTGACCTCGGCCATGTCTTGAGCATCTCACATCCTTCATCAACTTCTGAATTGCATTCTGAATTGAATTCCCTTTTTTTTCCAGGTGGGCGCCTAATTGCTGAACTTGAACCGTCTTCTCTTGTTACTTGACACTGTTTTCCCTTGCACTTTGAACCATTTTCCCTGAAACTCGAACTGTCTTCCTTCGAAACTGCTTTCCCTAGAAACTTGAGTTGTTTTCCCTTGTTCTCCAGGTGGGCGCCTGATTACAACAAAATAACCAAAATAAAGAAATTTTTCTGCCCCAGTTTGCACTAGGAAGATTTGTGAGTTGTTAGCAAAATTGTAAACCACCTGTATTATTGATGCAATGATGAAATTAAACTAAAGAATAGACTAGGAAAACTGTAAACTAAGCTTGGCTAAAGTAAAAACTGACCCTATTCTCCAGGCGGGGCTCCCTGACTGCTAACTTGAAATGTATTCTCTGCTTTCCAGGCGGGCTCCTGACTTCAACTTGAAAGTGCTCCCTGCTTTCCAGGCGGGCTCCTAACTTCAAGATAGACAAAACAAAGAATTTGAAAGCTAAAATTTAAATTGTACTCTCTTGTTCTCCAGGCGGGCTCCTGACTGCTAACTTGAAAGTATTCCTTGCTCTCCAGGCGGGCTCCTGATTTCACCAAAGACAAAACAAAGAATTTGAAATCTAAAACTTAAATTGCACTCCCTTGTTCTCCAGGCGGGCTCCTGATTGCTAACTTGAAAGTATTCCCTGCTCTCCAGGCGGGCTCCTGACTTCAACTTGAAATGTATTCCCTGCTCTCTAGGCGGGCTCCTGACTTCAACTTGAAATGTATTCCCTTATTGTACGGGTGGGCTCTCGATTACTGGAACTTGAACTGTATGTTTCTATTCCTCAAGCGGACTCTTGACTTCTGAATCTTGAAATTTAATGTATTCCTCTGTTATCCAGGCGGGCTCCTGACTTCTGAATCTTGAAATTTAATGTATTCATCTGTTATCCAGGCGGGCTCCTGACTGCTGAACTTGAAATTGAATGTATTCATCTGTTATCCAGGCGGGCTCCTGTCTACTGAACTTGAAATTGAATGTATTCCTCTGTTATCCAGGCGGGCTCCTGACTTCAACGAAATGTATTCCCTGCTCTCCAGGCGGGCTCCTGACTTCACAATAAACAAAGCAAAGACTTTGAAAGCTAAAACTTAAATTGTACTCCCTTGTTCTCCAGGCGGGCTCCTGACTGCTGCGCTTGAAAGTATTCCCTGCTCTCCAGGCGGGCTCCTGACTTCATCAAAGACAAACAAAGAATTTGAAATCTAAAACTTAAATTGCACTCCCTTGTTCTCCAGGCGGGCTCCTGACTGCTAACTTGAAAGTATTTCCTGCTCTCCAGGCGGGCTCCTGACTTCAACTTGAAAGTGTTCCCTGCTCTCCAGGCGGGCTCCTGACTGCTGACTTGAAATTGAATGTATTCCTCTGTTATCCAGGCGGGCTCCTAACTAATGAACTTGAAATTAAATGTATTCCTCTATTATCCAAGCGGGCTCCTGACTGCTGAACTTGAACTTGAATGTATTCCTCTGTTATCCAGGCGGGCTCTTGACTGCTGAACTTGAACTTGAATGTATTCCTCTGTTATCCAAACGGGCTCCTGACTGCTGAACTTGAAAGTATTCCCTGCTCTCCAGGCGGGCTCCTGACTTCAACTTGAAATGTATTCCCTGCTCTCCAGGCGGGCTCCTGACTTCAACTTGAAATGTATTCCCTGCTCTCCAGGCGGGCTCCTGACTTCAAGATAGACAAAATCAAAGAAGCTTTTCTGCCCTAATTTGGTAGCTGGGGGCAGATGTGATTGTAAAACTAAACCATATTACCAAGTATTACTAAGGATTTGAAAGCTAGGTCCCATTATTCAGGGGGGTCCTGACAATTGTTGACTAAACGATGATTTAAAACTTACGTTATATCTTCTACAAGTGTGATTTCTGCTAAATCTTGCTATCTAGGAGGATCTTTAAACTACTCCCCATTATCCAGGAGGGTCCTGAAAATCAAAGGTCAAATTTTATCTTAAGGGTGACAACTTTCATGTCTGAGTTATACTACCCTACAACAGAGTTTACGCCAAATGTTGTTATCTAATTGAAATCTTAAAGCTAAGTCTCATTATTCAGGAGGGTCCTGGAAACTCCTAATTGAATCCTTTCTTGAACATGCCGACTTCTAAGCTAACTTATATTTTTGGGATACATTTATGCTAGATTATGCTATTTCTGAACTTGAAACTAGGTCCCATTTTCCAAGAGGGTCCTGAAAATTTAAAACTAAATCCCATTATCCAGGAGGGTCCTGAAAATTTAAAACTAAATCCCATTATCCAGGAGGGTCCTGAAGTTTACGGTCAAACCTGTCTGGTGCTTGCTTTTCCTTACGGAGGGTTTCTCCGAAACAAACGAAATTTTCTGCCCCTGTTTCAATCAAAGAAAAATATTGTCAGTTTAAAATGTGGTGGTTGGTTTGTGGACTTGACTTTGAGGGTGATTGCTCCTTCACTTCCCATGATAACTGATTTCCACTCGAGGACCTTGCTTGCTTATGGACTAACCACTTTCTCTGTCATCCTTATCACAGAAAATACCTCTTCTCCGTTCAGACACAATTCCCTTTATCTGTTGCATTGCTCATGAACTGACATTTACCAACCTTTGTGTTTCACCGAAAATACCTTTGATTCGTTCACCTAACATCCTCCATCTGTTACATCGTGCTCTTGTGTTGACATGTACTGCACCTTTGTGTTTCTCATGAATTCCAAAGCACGTTAATTTCCATCCACTTAGTGTGCATGCTATTCTTTCCTGACTTAAATTACTGGCCTTGGCCTTGAAGTCTATTGTTCTCTCACTTGTCACGATAAATTTGATTTCTACTCGAAAGACATCGCTTGTCACTGGTTAAACACTTTGTTGACCTCATCACAGAGAATACCTTTGACCCGTTCACCCAACATCCTCTATCTGTTGCACTGCTCGCGAATTGAAATATACCAAACCTTTGTATTTCTCATGGACCCCAAAGCATGTTGATTTCTATCAACTCAGTGCACTTATTGTTCTTTCCTGACTTATGATACTGATGTGCTGGCCAGATCCCGTTTTGTACAATTGGAAAGCTGATGGCAGATTTTGAAGTCATTTATCCTTATTTTGACCAAATAGACTCAGGAAGAGGAAGTAAACAAGACAAAAGGAACAGAGTAAAGGACAAAGGAAAGAGGTGATTCCTAACAAGAAAACTACAAAGTAGAAACCTATTAGATGTGGATACCAACTCTAATGACCATGACATGCACCTGTAGACTATTCTGTTGAGCACGTTTGATGTTCAACTCCTGTTATACCTCTAAACCGTGAAACTGAGCTTCAATGCTCCGATCATCCAATCTGATTCGCAATCCTTATTCGACTTGTAGTGCCCGAAGGGTTTTCACCATCAAGCCTCTCTCATTTTGTTCTTTTTCTCAACTTACCGTCGCCTTACGGTGCCCGCAAGGGTTTTCACCAATAAGACTCTCTCATTTTTGATTTCTCTCAGCTCCCGCCACCTTACGGTGCCCGTAAGGTTTTCACCAATAAGATTCTCTCATTTTTCTTTTTCCTGCTTGAACCAGAGTGCTGCCACTGACATGAATTACCTTTACCTGCTCGACTTGGCATTTCTCAAAGACTGATCAGAAGGTCTTTCTTTAGACCGTAATGTGGGCTTTTGAACAGGGTTAGAAGGAAAGGGTATAAAAGACTCAAAACAACTCAAATGGGTTAAAGTTACAACTTTCGGAATCAGATTTCTTACAACAACCACAACTTCTGCCCCGGTTTCTTGCTCGGGGACTTTTGGATTTTTTTGTTTTGTTTTGAGGAGACCGAACCGTGAGGCTGCCTACGTATCCTTAAAAGGAATCAGGTCAAACGTAGTTCATGGCATAGGAATTACTTTGTTGTTGTGATTTTCTCTTTTCTCTTTCTTTTCTTTCTCTTTCTTTTCTCTTTTTATTGTTTTCCTTCTTTTTTCTTTCCTTTTTTTTGCTTTTCTCTTTTCTTTTCTTTTCTTTTCTTTCTCTTTCTTTTTCTCTTTTCATTTTTCTTCTCCTTTTCCTTTCTTGTTGATTCTTTCTTTTTCTTTTCACTTTCTTATCCTTCGCACTTGCGTTTCTGAATTGTGTCGCTGATCCCGAAAGAGGGGTATGAAAGAAAAATAAGTAAGGCTCAAAATGGGTGACGAGGGATAAAGTTTTTAGATAGCAGAACAAAATGCCTTCGTCATTCCAACCTTCAAAACATGCCAAGTACAAACAACACAATTAAACAAACCAAGGAAAACATGCGTAACATCTTTTGGTTGTGCCAGACTTGATGACCGCACCCACACATTCGCCTTCTACATTTGTTATATCCAAAGCACCATTGGACAACACTCTCATTACCATGAACGGCCCCCTACAAGTTGGAGCAAACTTGCTTTTATATTCAAATTGATGCGGTAGGATGCATTTCAATAGGGGTTCTTTATGTTCTATCTGCCCCAGTTTCACACAATTCGGGCTTGAAGTGATCTCAAAATACCTTTATTTATTTCCCTTAAATGTCCTTACATCTTCAACATTGTTTCATTGCTTCATGACTAAATTAACTTCTTAAGACCAGACCGAGCATTACGCGTGCATGTCGTGTCACTAGAGTCAATAAGGAAAAGAAATATAAAAGAAAAGAGAACCAAGTGAAAATGACTAGAAATTACAGAAAACAGAAAATTGCATTAGACAGATGGTGAAAGGGTTTGAACAACAAAACAAACAAACTAAACTGGGGACACAAACCTAGAACAAACCTAGACAACACTAGACGGGATACTATGACTAAACAAACTAGGCAAAATAAAAGGATAGAAGGGTTTGAGCCACCAGACAATGTCTGGATTACAACCTTGAAAATAACCTGGACAGCAGAAATGATAGCAACATGGACCACCAAAGCTCCTCCCCGGCTGACCTAGGAATGAAGCGTCTTTCCAATTACCAAGTACAGCATCTTAGACACTGAATTCTGCGTTACCAACATTAGGAACTTTACAAACTTTCATCACATCGTCCCTCAACAAGTTGGTTTTGGGCCTCCTAGGCTCTCAGAGAATCCTCACATTCCTTTTCAAAACAAATCATACCCACCATGTCTACCTTATTATGCGCAGGCAATGGATTTTGGCTGGTGTCCGATGCATCCGAATTTTGTACGATGATGTTACCTGCGTTAATAAGCTCCTGAATTGCTTTCTTCAACCTCCAACACTTTTCCGTGTCATGCCCCAGAGCATCTGAGCAATATGCACACTTTAGAGAAAAATCACATTTCAGAGGGTTCGACTTTTTTATCTGAATCGGCTTCAGCATGCCCACTTGCTTCAACTTCTAGAACAGACTGGTATATGACTCTCTAATAGGGGTGAAAGCCTTTTCTCGTTTCAGCAACTTCTCGTTCCTAAACGCCTGATTTGGCCTAAAACCTGACCTAGGGAGTTTCTGGTATGCTCGTGGGGGTGGATAAGCATGTTGCGGAGCTGGGTATTTGGAAAATTGAGTCTGTCTTTAGGAGTCCCATGGAGAGAAGTAACGTTGGTGAGGGTCATCCGGTGCCCGAGGATATTCACAGGTACGATATCAGGGTTGGAAATATTGATCAGGAGAGCCCTTTGGATCATCTTTTCTGTTTCTCCTTCTCACTTCCGAGCTTACCGAGATGTCCTGAATGTCTTTCGAGCAACTCCTTATTTTGCCCGACTTGATTCCCCTTTCTACTAACTCCCCCATTCTTAACACATCATCGAAAGGTCTGCCCACGGCCGGGATCAAATGATTGAAGTAGGAGGGCCCCTAAGCTTGTATGAAAAGTTCGACCATCTCTTTCTCATCAATCGGGGTATTGATTCGAGCAGCTTGTTCCCTCCATCTGAGCCCAAACTCTCTAAAGCTTTCCCTTGGCTTCTTTTCCATTCCAGACAAGGAGGAACGGTCCACGGACGGTTCTTTCAGCTTCATGGATTCCCCGTCTGTCCCTTCTCTTTCTGTGAACCTTCCATTTTCAACACGAGGCTTATCTTGCGGCCATTGTTTGTGCGAGTTAGGACCCTTATGAGTGACCTTGAAGGGGTAATATTGGGCATCATGAGCTCTGGGTAAGTGTTCTTTGTCGAGCATAGTGGATGTGACCTGAAGGCACCTTTGGGAAAAGATAGTTGAATGATGAGTGATGGAGTTACCGGAGTGGTTAGGAAAGCCATGGTAAGCGGGTGAATCTGGAGAGTATGGGGGATCATCTGGCACTGTGACCGGTGTTTGGGTAAGGGTAGCATTTAGGAAGCTAGGTGGTGGCGGGGGTGGTTCCCTCCCAGTCATCCAGGCATGATACATGTCCGCCATGTGTCGTCTTAACATCCTCACCTCTTCAACCAACCCATTGTCCTGTTCAACCAACTGCTTTCGGGCCCCGGTATCAACCAACTCAGTTCTGTTGTTGTCTGCCATTGCCTTTTGATTTTGTGTTGTAGAGAAGAGTTATCACTTTAAAAACCACAAACCAACCACCCTTCTGCTTTGAATATAACAAAATGAAGCCATCACGTTAGCGTTAGGGCATTTAACATAAGATAATCTCACTTTATGTGCAATGCACCTAGCCGCAGTTATCGGTTCTAAAATGACTTCGAGGGTACAAAGGTCAGTTGACATCATCCCAATTTGTTCATTTCAACCTCTCTTTTCTTTGTTTTTCTAGCACTTGCTGGCTTGCCCATTTTCCTTCATTTCTTCTCTTTTTTCTTTATCACTCTTTATTTCTCATATCTCACATTCCACAATTTCACCTCTTTTTTTCTTTTCTTTTTTTCCTTTTTTTTTATAATAATAAAAAAAATGATTCGATCGAACCCTATGTAGGTTGCCTACGTATCATGACCCCGCATGAATCAGATCTTTGCGTAGTTCTGGAAATAAAAGGTAAACGACAATAAAACATTTTTGGAATTTTCATAATAAAACAAACTTGATTACAAAGGTTTTTTTAAATAAAAAAAACTTACCCTACTAACAGACTTTGACGAAAAGACGACCTACAGACTTGAAAATCAAACATACTTCATACTTTAATCAAAAGAATTACGAACTCAAAAACCAACGGCCAAATTCCTTTCCCTATTTGCCAATTTTAACCAAATGATTGTTTTGCAAATGTGGTCCCTTCCCAATTTCGCATGAATTTTGAGAGGATTATTTTATGACACTTCACAAACTTGTCCATTCTTTACGAGAATAGCCCTTTGACAACTGAAAGATACTCTAGGGCTATTTCGGCAAGAACGGTTTAAGACGCCGCCGAAACTGGATCGGCTTGTTTTGACCAAAATCCAAATGGTATTCACTTGACCAAAGACTCTTTCTCTTGTTTTTCAAATTAAAATAAAAGACCTGGTTTCGCAAACACAGCCTTTCAATACCCCGGGGACAAAGATTTTAAGGCTGTGTGGGTCAATCGGATAAAATCTAAAAAGTGACTCAAAAGGTGGCTGTTCATGCAAAGTCAGCCTTCTGGCGTCCCTTTCGGGAACGTTCGGCTGTATTGACAAAAACGGCATCACCCGATTTATTTATGACACAAAAATAAAAATTTTGACATTTTTTGGCTATTTTTGCAAAGGGGAGGTTGGACCCGATGAGGGTTGCCTACGTATCTCACGCCCTGTGAGAATCAAACCTGCGTAGTTCGGGCAGATCAGATATGGACGAGAATAATAAAAACAACTGACATATAGAAAACACATTTTTCCCTTTTTTTTCGAACAGTGATGAAACATATAAAATCTTTTTGGATTTTCTTTTCTCTTTTTTTTTTTAATTTTTTTTATTTTTGAAAATGATAAAAAGTGCAAAATCTTTTCAATTTTCAAGCTCTTTTTTTTAAACAAAAATGTAACAGAAAACATAATTAGGCCCCGCTCGCTTTATCCTTACGCTTCACCCTCTTTTTTTTTTTTTTCATTTTTCATTTGCCCTCAACTATCATTGGTCCGTCAAATGACCCTTTTACCCTTGAATAAATGCAACATGTAGCAAACATGATGCATCAAGATGGTCTTTTCATTTCGGGTTCACTTGTCCTAGACAGACCCAACCCCTGTGTTGAGTCCCCTAAGTCAAATGCATCATGATGCAATTAAGCGCTCCTACTAGGGATCCGGCATGAAGTCAAGTTATTCTAGGTTCAAAACCTGGGTATGTGTTCTAAACAGTGCACTCGAGCGGACAACTCGAGTCGAGGAGGGGCAGCGTACCAGGGACCCGCGGGATCGTCCGGCTTTGCAACTTATCCGAGCCTCTTTTTTTATTTCAGGGTATGACACTAACAGAATAGGGAGTCTCAACCAGTAAGCACATCCCGGGAGGTGAGAAGAGAAGGGTTTCGGCATAGCTTATATACAGTTCAGATAATATCAAAGCGATAAAGCATTTAGCACCTTTAGCATGAAACATGTAAGGAAATCAGATAAAGCCAACACAACAATTATTCTAAGCTCGAATTCTTAAACCCTGAACCAGAGTTTCTGGGTTAGGTCCCTGGCAGAGTCTCCAGAGCTGTCACACCTCCTTTTTCACTTACACACCCGGGGAAAGGGTATAAATAAAAGAGTTTTTCCATTTAAAGGACAATCGAAACGAGATTTATTTATTAAAATTCAGAGTCGCCACTTGGGAGTTTAGTGGTGTCCCAAGTCACCGGTTTAATCCCGAACCGAGGAAACGTATGACTTTGTTAACAGTCCGCGAACCAAAAATCTGAGTAAGGAATTCTGTTAACCCGGGAGAAGGTGTTAGGCACTCCCGAGTTCCGTGGTTCTAGCACGGTCACTCAACTACTATAATTGGCCTATTATCTGATTTTAATACATGTTTTAGCCTATGGTGCAATTTCAACTTTATAGCCGCTTGAATTAATTATTTTTAGGAGAAAGATTCACCGTCATCTAAAACACGTCTTTAGACCACGTCACATAAATGCACCCGCGGTCCACGATACATTTTATTTAACGTTGTTGAGATTCGGATTTGGGTCACATAAATGCACACCCGAAAATTTCTTATCCACCAGCTTCTGTCACTTAATTCAACAAAGCATCCACCATTCAATTTTCGTAATTGATCATCACATGTACACAACAAATTGATTTATCAACAAGGAAAAAAAATTGATTTATCGTCATACATAGAAAACGATAACGATTGCACACCAACTTAGTTAACAGGAAACTCCAATTGTTCATTTTGTTGGTATTGAAAGAGAGCTTCTCAAAAGCCTTAAACAAATGCATCACTTTTCTTGATTCAGATACACTTTTCCTTGCTTCTTCCAACAACCTTTCCCTCCTCCTCTTTAAAGTTCAGTCAGCCGTTTCAACCGAACACACATACTCGTCTGCCCTTTCCGCCATTTCATCAGTCACACAGCGATTACCCAATTCAACAGTCTCAATGTTTTTAAACCAAAACAATTTGTAAAGCGAGTGGTAATACATAAATTCTCCGTTTCTAATTTTCAAACTAACTGAGCTTCCAAATAAAGACAAAGCCTATGAAACAAAAAGCAAACAAACTGGGAGAAACGATTCATGGTTTTTCTGAAAATCTAACGATGCAGTGCTTTTAAACAAGGACAAATCAATATACCACACATATAGTAATCAAAACTCACATTTAATTCAAACTCAGTCATGATCTAGTACAAACCAGATATAAAATAAAGATCTAAAGCTCAAGAGAAAGGGAAATGTACCTCTAAATAGATAACACTGACTGTTTCAAAATTCACGATGCGTAGGGTCACGGTCGGAACCTTGACAGCAAACCTCGAGCGAACATCTGTCTTGCCCCGATAACTGTTCTCATGGCTGATCCGCTACTGAAGTTATGGTGTGTTCATAGTGACCTTTGAAGAAGAGTGAAGGGATGACGATGGATGGTGTTGAATGGGCTGCTGTGATGGCGTCGCGGCTGAGTGAGAAACATCGACGGGGGAACTGGAGGGGTCTATTTTTGCTATGTTGGTGAGGGGGGGGGTCGCGTGTAGAAGCAAGGGTCGTTTGGAGAAGATGACTAACAGGGGGGGGGTCTGTATTGTTTTTGCTCAAACGCAGGACGATGGGGTCCCTTCCCAAAAGCTGCGCCGATAGTCTATTTTTTTCAGCTTTTCGTTCTTTTAGCTATTCCCCGCTTTTTTCATTCTTTAGGTGTTAGCTTGTTTATATACATAGGTCTAGGTTAGTGGTAGGGTTTTAGGTTAAGGGGGTATGTGCCTAGGAATTATGGGCTTAAAAATTATGGGCTAGGTCCAAAATTAGGCCTAACAATGGTTGCTCGAGCCCAAGCTCTATTCTTTCGCTGCGAACGAGATTAAAAATACAGGCCCATTTATTAATTATTCCTACTATTCAAATAATTATTAAAATAAAACTAATCATTAAAACAAATCTATTTTTGGTATTTTCAAATATCATATTAAAATAAAAATACGATACTATTGTTGTGTATATATTTTTAAGATATTATTTTTAGATTAAAAATGACTACAAAACATTAATGAACCTATTTTTTGTTTTCTTGTAATAAATAAAGTAAAAAGAGCTAAAATTACTTAAAATATCTATATTATGCCTAAATTAAATATTTTATGCTAATATATAAAAAATCTTGGGAAGGGTCAAAAATCACATGTCTACAACAAGTTGTCCTTCATATTGCATTGTCACGACCCTAACCCCGAACCCAGTCGTGATGTCGCCTCTCGTGAAGACAAGGACAGCCAGTTCAACCCAACTCAACTTTTAAAGCAGTTAATCAACATAAAAATAGTCTAAACATGATTTAAACAATACTAAATAGTGGAAATATCGATAACAATGTGGAAAGTCCAACCCGACACAACTCTAACCGGGGTGTCACAAGTCACGAGCATCACTAAACCATAATACTAGTCTGCTAAAGTCATAAATTACTACAAGTGTTTGAAAGGAAACAGAAATGATAGAGAAGTAGAGACACGGGGCTGCAGACATCAACAACTACCTCGTAGTCTCCGAAAAACCGCCTGGAACCGGAGGAATCAGCACTCAGGAGCGGTACTAGCTACGCCTGAATCTGCACAAAGGGTGCATGGAGTAAAGTGAGTACTCCAACTTAGTGAGTTTCGCCCCTCGGGCACATCATCAATAATTTTCGCCCCTCGGGCTCAATCTCATATCACAATGGGTACCCGCGCTCACTGGAGGTGTGCAGACTCCGGGAGGGGCCCTTTACGGCCCAAGCGCAATATCAAGCCATCTCGTGGCATCAAATCTAGGCCCTCGGCCTCATATCAATCAAGCCACCTCGTGGCGTATATATCTCAGGCCCTCGGCCTCAAATCAGTATCAGTGTTTCCTCATAACTATGCCCTCAGCCTTACTCAGTCAAAGAAATACTCACAAGCCCACCGGGCATTAGTAAAACAGTATTCTTAGCCCAAAACATCATTTAAAATATCATTTAAGTCTCAAAACGGAGTAAAAATGGCTGAGTAGAAAAACAGTGAAAAATAACATGACTGAGTTCAATTAATAAGTTAAAACAGTGAGGAAATAGTAATAAAAATTCCCGAAGGGTTCAAATAGTTGGCACGAAGCCCAAATATGGCAATCAGCCCAAATCATGATGATAACATATAAGTTTCAGTCAAATACGCGGTAAAATCATCAATTGGGACGGACCAAGTCACGATCCATAATAGTACACGACCTCACACTCGTCATCAAGCGTGTGCCTCATCTCAATATAGCACTACGATGTGCGATCTGAGGTTTCAAACCCTCAGGACATCATTTACAATCATTACTCACCTCGAACCGGCTAAATCTCTAACTCGCGATGCCTTTGCCCCTCGAATCGGCCTCCACGCGCGTCGAATCTATCCAAAATCAGAACGAATACGCCATAATATGCAAAGGGAACAAAACCCAAGTGAAAACAAATACCACAAAATTCCAGAAATTGGTCAAACCCGACCCGCGGGCCCACATATCGGAATTTGACAAAATTCACAAAACTAGAATCTTTATACTCTCACGAGTCTAACCATATGAAAAGTATCCAATTCCGATACCATTTGGTCCTTCAAATCATCATTTTACATTTTTAAAAGATTTCACAATTTTCTTCCCAAATTCCATCCCAAATCACGAGTTAAATGATGAATTCAATGATAGATTCATGTACTCTAACCAAATCTAAGTTAGAATCACTTACCCCAATGAATTTCTTGAAAAATCTTCAAAAAATCACCAAAATCTGAGCTCTCTAGGTCAAAATATCAAATAAAACCCAAAACCTCGTATTTATAGAGTACCCCACAGATTTCCACCTCCGCTGACTGCACAAAATCGACCGCGGTCCGCATAAAACTAGTGCGCACAAAAACTACCGCGGTCGCACAAGCTTTCCTCTGCAGTGACAGGCTTTAGTATTTTGGCCATAACTTTCGCTACAGATGTCCAAATTGCAATATCTTTACCTTACTGAAAACTAGACACGAAGGGCTACAACTTTCGTTTTTACATCATCTCAACATTCCTTGTAGATCAAAAGATATGAACTTCCGAAGTAGGACCAGTGAAATGTTCCCCACCGCAGCCGCACTGCTTTTATGCGGTCCGCACAGCAGCTACCGCGGCCGCACTTCATTTTGTGCGGTCCGTACAGCACATACCGCGACCGCACTTCTTTTTTGTGCGGACCGCGCGGATGGGTTCCGAGGCCTGCAACCCTTCTGGACCTGCTACAACTATGATTTTCGGCCTAAAACATCCCGGAACCTACCCGGAACTCCCGGAACTTCAAACCAATTGTACCAACACATCCCATGACATCGTTCAAACTTGTTCAAAACTTCGAAATGCTCATAACAACATCAATCACCAATTTAACATAGGATTCAAGCCTAAGAACTCCAAGAACTCTTAAATTATGTTTTCGATCAAAAAGTCTATCAAATCTCGTCCGAATGACCTAAAATTTTGCACACACATCCCAAATGACACAACGAAGCTACTGCCACTCTCGGAATTCCATTCTGACCCGTATATCAAAATCTCGCCAATCAACCGGAACCGCCAAAATATCAACTTCACCAATTTAAGCCTAACTCTTCTCTACAATTCCAAAATCCATTCCGATCGCGCTCCTAAGTCACAAATCACCTCCCGAAGCTAACTAAACCATCGTAACTCACTTCCGAGCCTTCTAACACATAAGTCAACATCCGGTTGACTTTTCCAACTTAAGCCTTCTTAAAAGAGACTAAGTGTCCCAAACTTCACCAAACTCATTCCGGACTCGATCCGCCCAACCCGATACCACAAAAACACAGATAGCGAAACATAAAGAAGCTGAAATGCGGAAAACGAAACGGTAACTCATGAGACGACTGGCCGAGTCGTCACATGCATCAAATCCGGTATTCCTTGAGGAGACCGAACACATTGAGATTCACTTTCACTTCATTAGAGAGAAGATTCTCTCGGGATATATTGTTACAAAGTTTGTAAAGTGAAATGATCAACTTGCAAATATTTTCACCAAATCTCTTACTGATCCTCGTATTAGTTATATATGTAAAAAGCTTGGTACATATAATTTATATGCACCAGCTTGAGGGGAAGTATTAGAATTAGTTCATGTATAGCATCTGTTACGCCCCAAACTCGGGAGTCCTGACCGATGCTCAATCGAGTGAACCCAACTGAGCAAGCTTTATTAAACACTTTTTACCCAACTCAATATGAATAAGGAAACCACGCTTTTGTTTACTTAGACAATAGGAAAGATCGTACATTCAACATCGTTAGTTCATTTTGTATCACAACCTTAAACCATGGTTAAGTTTCCAAGATTCCATACAGTTACAATTTAGAGAAAACAAGAGTTTAGAATTACAACTTAGTCTAGGGACCCATCCAATGCCCGTACATAACCCACACAAACGTCTACGGATCCTCTAAGGATACAAAAGACAGTTATGATAATGACGGCAACAAGGTTCCGGCCATACCTCAAAAGTGGTAATTTATAACAAAAGATGTACGGCATAACCCCCTGGAAGAAAAAGGGGCTCACCAAGATTTTCTGAGAGGAGGATACTCCGCTACCTGCGATCGGCACTGTCCGCTATAGAACCACCTACATTCATTTCAAAAATATAGCGCCCTGGCAAAAGGGACGTTAGTACCATGGAATAGTACTAGTATGTATAACTAAACACCATCTTATTAGAAAGAACTATCATACAAGAACAGGGAAATCACAAGAGACAATCAAAAGCTTTAACCGGACACCACGTCATCAAATAAAAGCATCATATAACTTTCACATAATTTCCATAGCTTTAGTTTTGGGCCATTTCATACTGTTCATTACCATTCACAATACCACCGCTTGCTTGAACGGAGTCCGATCACGACCCGATCGGCTAGATTGCCTCATTTGAGACATGTACCTCAATCACAATCTCATTCTCCCTTTTCGGAATTCAATATTAGTACAATACTACCATGTGTGCGGCATGACGTCCGATCACGGCCCGATCGGCTAGGCCGCCTTACCAAGGCGTTATTCCTTTCTCATTAATCATCTCGTTTCAATCTTTATTTCACATATATCAATTCATAGGCACTTAGGGCCACAATTATCACATCAATTCCACTTTCAAAGTTAACCTTGCAATTTAGGATCATAGGCACATACAAAAGCGATTCAAGTTGTAAGCATAGCTAAGGTTTCACATAGTTGACATGACAATCTCAGTTTTAATCTTGACGTGAAGTCTAGGCATTTCAACACATGGTTCATATTCTTCGCACATCTTTTGATATCTAGAATAGTACATTGCACACATTGAGGTACACCTTTCATGTATATATAAAATTTCTAAACCAATTCATGTGAAATAACAATCAATACATTAATCAAATTTTTGTCTTACCACATTTGCATAGACACCAATGGAGCTCAATTTCTAAGAAGATGGGATTTTAGTCATACATACCTCAATAGAGCTTTCCTTAAATTCTTACAACAAGAATAACTTCGGAACTCCTAGCAACTTCGATTTATTTTATGAGAATTACAAGTTGAATCAAGAATTAGAAGGATAGTCAAGATTCTAGCTCACTAATACATTCTATCAAACACTATGTGTACATTATGTTTAAGACTCTTTTTTTGTGTAAGATTCCATCATTCCACAATCCCTCTTTTATCATTTTTAGCACATCATCTTCCTACATTCTTTCATTACCCATGCATGCAAAACAAACAACCCTCAAGTCTAAGAACTATCTTGTTAATAACCCATTTTAGCTACATTTTGGAATTAAGAGCTTGGGTGATAGGAGCTTACCTCTTGGGAAGGAGACCTAGGTGCCTCTCTTGTTAATCTTCAAGGTGGTTAAGCAAGAGTTAAAGAACAATTGATGAAGACCACTTTCTCTCCCTAGGATCCTTTCCCCCACTCTAAACTATCAAAAAAATATGCTCAAAATGGCCTAATATGGGTGTTTTAACGGAATGAAGACGGGTTTTAAAAATTAGAAATTAGAAGCCCCGACACAATCTGCGATTGCATAATGGACATGCGGCCCGCAAAAGAGACCGCAAAATGGCCCCCAAAACCTGAACAAACTGCCCGGGTATGCGACAAGAATGCGGTCCACATACCTGTTCTGCGGTCGCATAATGCACCGCAAAACTGTCCTTCGCTAAATTCCAAGGAGATTATGTGATGACTATGCGGCCCTCATATTGATTATGCGATCGCATATTTGGCCGCATATTTGACCTCAAATTAACCATCAAACTGCCTCACTCTGCGGCGACTATGCGGTCCACATACCTATTATGCGACCGCATAATGGACTGCAGAAACGCGTTTTTCTGAAAAACATAATTCCTTAACTTTTTAATGCACAGATCAATCCAAAGGGTCCGAACTGCAAGAATTTTACGAACTTCTTACACATTCCTAACTTAGCACTACGAGATTTCGAGTTTTTTGAGTAGAAATTTCACGGGGCCTTACATCCTCCCCCATTGGTATAGAAAGCTTTAGGTATATGTAAACATTGTATATAAATAAGCTATTGTAAAACACTTAAGGAACATCAATAGTATATATTTTTTCCCGTGCTTTCTCACATATAAATTAATCAGGTAATTCATCTCTAAATTATATGTTCGCTATCTGAATATCATCTTACTCTCCCTCTCATCTAGACACCATATTCAAAATTCAGATACAACTGCAAAGGTATAGATTTTCAGATCCAATTGAAATTTTATTAACTTGAAATGATACAAAAATCACCATTCCTACAAAGACAATGGAAGGATACAAGTTTAAAAGAGAAGAGCGGGGAAGCAAGATAGAGAAGAACGGTAAGGCCTAAATAGACAAGCTATGACATACCTCTAAGAATTCATACTCACGTGTACCTGAAAACGTGGGATCAAGTTCCTGCAAATGATTTACTACTTCTATTAGAAATCATGTCTGCAGATTAAAATCTTGGAGGCACAAGAGGAAGAGAGTGTGTACCTGGTAACGCTCTAATGCATTGTTAATTGCAACAACATCACCTTTACAAAGCTGGAAAATACCAGCATTAAGAAGATGCTCTCTAACTCCATATTTCAATAAGTTGTTCTTGACTGAGTCTCGTGCTATCGCCTCAAAGACCTCGGTTGCTCTCTGGAATCTGGGGGAATTTTGTGTCAGACAGTCAAGTTTTCCAGGAAGACCCAATTCTTCTTAGACGTTGAGCAATACTACAAGTTAAAATATTTGTTTATCAACATAAGTGAAGGTTCAGCGCTTTTAACATGGCATTTACAATAGAGGTCTTCCCTTTTATCAGTAGAGGTCTTTTCTTAATTCTGAACTAGTTCCGTTTTCCTAACTCTTTGATAGTAACCCCTTTTTCTACTTTCCTTTTTTTAATCCTACCGAACATGAGATTAACAGCGCCAGCATCTCCAGGGAGACTTGGATCAAGTTCAATGATTCCACAGAGAAATGTGTAAGATTAACAGGTAAGCTTAGCATCAATTTCAGATCTCCAGGATTATTTGTGTTCTGTAAGGAATTTTCTTTTATAAGTTAAAGTTCATATTTTGACCATTTTCCCTTTGTCTTACATGTGTCAATCTTTCACCGTTCAACATTGAGTTTTTCAATGACAACTATTTGAAATTCTTTATTTTAAGAAAAGCTATCATAGACCATCAATACATACCTCTCTATTTGAGCAGAGAACTCTGCAATTTTTTGCTTGCACTGATTTGCAGTTGATGTTGCATCTTCGCTCTGGAAAAGATCAGCTGCTTTCTCATAGTAAACGATAGCCTGCACCAAATTTTTCTCTTGCTCATATAAATCAGCAATTTCCTGCATACAGAAGAAGAGTACCTAGAATCATTTGATGGAAGAAGGGCCATATACTACCTCAACACGAAAATTACTCAATAAAGACCAATTCACTACACTTTCTTAATATATAAGCACCTTAAAGTGTTAAGTGCAGGATTTATTGAAGAGAGGGGAAGAAAAATAAACATTATATATGTAATACAAGAAACTGAAAAAACAGTGGTACGGATAAATGATGCGAAGGTCTACAACCACGTTAATATGAAGTGAAAATCATGTAAATCAGGTTAAATAAATATTTTGAATTTCTGATTTAGATGCAAATATGCAATTTCAAATTAATTGAAACAAATAAATTCTATAACGTCCTCTTAACAACAATATATCACTTCGCTAGTTATATTTATTGTTTCTCGTCCGTGGGCGATCACGTGCATGCCTTATAGCCTTGGTGCATGCATTGAAGGGCCGCCTAAGCACGACGAAGCACCCATCCTATGGTGCATCTAGCTTTAGGACTTAAACCGCCTCTAATGAGCCTTGACAACATTGTTTGCCACTTGAAAGTTTGATTAAGCACACAGTACGTGCATTGAGAATACCAGAATGCACATCCAGCTTCTCACGGTAATAAAGTTATACCTTGCAATATCTTGCAGACACGCTTAGTCTTCCAATCTCCAGAAACATGTTTACAGCCTGCTCTAGACAATATTTTGCCTCTGCATAATATACGTGTTAAGAAATTCTTAGCCAAAGGAGAAGCTGACAAGAAAGGAAGGGATGAACAAATAAAATGTGATGATTTCATAGAAGATAACCCCAGAAATGATCAACGATATGAGACTATAATGAAGATATACATGCTATATGAATTTTATTATCAGTTAATTATTGATGTATGATGTACCAAGACAGTTACCAAGCGGTCTACTCAGGTTCGTGGTGCTGAGCTATATATTTCAACTAGTGACATTATCTGACATTAAGAAAGTAGAGGAAATATATGGTGCAATCAACTATCACCACCTATGACCACTCAAAGATAAACTTCTCCAATGAGTTGCTTCTCCCTAAACCCATCAGCGTTTTCCTGCTGAAGGAATTCTGTAAATGCTTCTATATAAGGCAGGAATGGACTTATATCAAAATATGTCAAATACTAGTTTGAAGCACATGAAATGTTCTGCAACGCAAAAGTATTGCTCCAAAGAGAATGAGGTATGCTTTAACTTACTGACCTTTAGTATTGGTCTTCTTTTAACAATGAGCAGCATCAGCATAAGCATTAGCCGCCTCATGTTGGCTATCCAACTGTGAACATAGAGTAAAACTAACAGAATTGTATAGGAAAAGCATCAGATAGAGACATATTACAACAGGACAATAAAACACTACCTTCAGATGACAATTAGCCAATTTGACATATACCGCTCCAGCTTGATCCCCTGAAAGAAAAGCATCCGTAGATTATATGCAGTTTCTCAGCATATACGACATGGCGATGTAGCTTACAAAACCATAATCGTTTTCCCATTAGATCCTCAAGAAGTCAAAGAATCCTCGACCTCATCATGTTTAGAGACTAATGTAATTTTTCCATAATCACAACTGAATGTCAATCTTATAAAATGAGCAATTCAACCAGGAATAGAATAATTTCTTTATCTCAAATTTACATTATTTTCCATCTTTTGTCTCAAGTAACATAACCATATTCACTGTCATACACAAAGCACAGAGACGATTGGAGAAACATCAAAATCTTGTTGTGCATGTGATGTTGGGCTAAAACAGTCCAAAGATACTTTTAACATGGTGTAATATTGTTCGCTTTGGGCCAAGCTCGCACGATTTTCCCCGAAAGGCAGTACATCATTAATAGTATTAAACACCTTATAAGTAGTATTTTTTTTCCTACTTTCCACGTGGCACTTTGTTCACACACCCAACACCTAATGTTGGATTTTAAGCTATTAATGCTTAAAATAGGATGAATGGGAAACGGAGAGAAAAATAAAATATTTGAGTAATATTTGAGTTTCCCTCCTTGATTGTCCCATATGGGAAGAGGAAAAGGTTTTTGATGGGTATATAAGCAATTTCTCTTCTTCTAACTCATAAAGAGTTGAGAAGAAGGCAAGCCCCGCACCGCCGTCGTCGTCACTCGGCTTCGGATTTGGTCAAATGATCGTTTGATTAATTTTTGGACAAAATTTATTTGTTAATAGTAAATATTAACATAAATGTTATTAAATATATGGTTTAATAACAAAATATTAATATTAAAATAAATATTAATATTAAATCCAATTCAGTTATCCAATTTTCAGTTTTCTGTTTTAATATACCAGCCATCTATTTCATATTTCGTATTCTGTATTTCATATCTCTTATATTGCTGTTATTTTATTATGCATTTTTATGTTACTAATATATCGGCTCCTGTTGCTTTTTTTGAGCCGAGGGTCTCCTGAAAACAGCTTCTCTACCCTTCGGGGTAGGGGTAAGGTCTGCGTACATATTACCCTCCCCAGACCCCACTTGTGGGATTATACTGGGTCGTTGTTGTTGTTGTTGTTGTTGTTTTTGTAACAAAAAATTAACTACCCTTCAATTTTCCCTCTTTATTGTTGAGTAAATAACCATTTATGTTATGACATTTATTCTTTGGCCGTTTTGCAAAAACAGCCATTCTGAAGAGTTGCACCTCTTCAGATTTCAGCCTAACTTTGGCTATAAATACAAGTCCATTCTCTCAGATTTTCCATATGAATTTTCTGAGTTCTTCTCCTTTCTTCTGCATATTTTAACTTCAAAGAAAGCAACAGTTAGTGTGATTTGCTACCGAACTTTGTATTCGCTGAAACACTGGGGTTTGAAGTACCACTACACCAGTGTGTAATTGGTTCTATCCTGGGAGGAAATAATCCATAACCTTGGGTACTAGGAGGGGATTAAATTCTTTAAGGAAACACTGTGAATTCAGTGGGCTCGAATTGTTTTTTTTTTTATTTCGTTTACATTTTTGTTTATGTTATTTTATTTTCTCTAGAATTGTTCTACAAATACAGATTACTAACAAGCTTAAGAAATTTAATATATTTTCTGTATTTGTGTTATACTCATTGTTTTTGGAGAGTAAAACCTTTGTGGTTTGTACTCTATTAGAGATTAAAATCTACGTAATTTTAACGTTTGTGTCATTCGTTTACAAAAATGACGAATGACAACGGAAACCAAGCTATTCCGATGGTAACTGCCAATGTGCCTTAACGAGCCGAACAACACCGACAGCATTGGCATCGGCGGAGAAACCCGAAAAAATTTTCGGGATTGATTTCAAGCGCTGGCAGCAAAAGATGTTCTTCTACTTGACTACTCTAAGTCTCCAGAAGTTCATCAAGGAAGATGTTCTTGTGCTGTCCGATGAAACTCTAGAGACTGAACGCTTTCTCGTGATTGAGGCGTGGAAGCATTCAGATTTTTTGTGCAAGAATTATATTCTAAGCGGGTTGGAGGATGCTTTTTATAACGTCTACAATAGCGTGGAAACGTCAAAAGAACTGTGGATTGCGCTTGAAAAAAAAATACAAAACTGAAGATGTCGGGTTGAAGAAGTTCGTTGCTGCAAAGTTTTTGGATTACAAAATGGTAGATAGCAAGTTTGTTATTACCCAAGTCCAGGAATTGCAAGTGATTATTCACGATCTCCTTGCTGAAGGTATAAGTAGAATTAATACTAGTGTTGGTAGTATTAATTTTATTATGTTTACTAACAGAATTTTCATTGAAGGTCTTGTCATCAATGAAGCATTCCAAGTAGCAGCGATGATTGAGAAGTTGCCTCCGTTGTGGAAGGACTTCAAAAATTATTTGAAACACAAACGCAATGAGATGTCCCTTGAAGATCTCATTGTTCGGTTGAGAATCGAAGAGGACAATAAAGCTACTGACAAGAGAGGCCATGGAAACTTAACAATAATGGGAGCAAATATTGTTGAAGAGAACAAAAAGAGGAAGAAGGCTTCTGGACCGAAATACAACCCAAGCAAGAAGCGGTTCAATGGAAATTGCTACAACTGTGGAAAAGCCGGACACAAATCTACGGAGTGTCGTGCTCCTAAGAAAGACAAGAAGAAGGGTCAAACAAACATGGTTGAAAAGCATGATGATGTTGATGACTTGTGTGTCATGCTTTCCGAATACAACTTGGTGGGCAATCCTAAAAAGTGGTGGATTGATTCTGGACTTCTTGTTAAGAATGGTTTTAAATGTGTATTTGTATCCGATAAGGTTGTAATAAGTAAGAACGAGATGTTTGTAGGAAAATGTTACCTCACCGAGGGCCTTTTCAAGTTGAATGTAATGGTTGTTGAAAATAATAATAAAATTTCAGCTTCGTCTTACTTACTTGAGTCAAATGAATTATGGCATATACGTTTGGGTCATGTCAATTATAAAACATTGCGGAAAATGATTAATTTGGAAGTACTGCCTAAGTTTGAATGCGACAAATCAAAATGTCAAGTATGTGTGGAATCTAAGTATTGGAATCTAAGTATGTTAAACATCCTTATAAGTCAGTTGAAAGGAATTCAAATCCTTTAGACTTAATTCACACGGATATTTGTGACATGAATTCAATACCATCTCGCGGTGGAAAGAAGTATTTCATAACTTTTATTGACAATAGTACTCGATATTGCTATGTTTACTTGCTTAAGTAAAGATGAAGCAATAGACGCATTCAAGCAATACAATATTGAAGTAGAAACGCAACTTAACAAGAAAATCAAAATGATAAGAAGTGATAGGGGTGGTGAATATAAATCTCCTTTTGAAGAAACATGTTTAGAATATGGAATTATTCATCAAACAACGGCCCCTTACACGCCCCAATCCACTGGGATTGCGGAAAGAAAGAATCGTACATTAAAAGAGATGATGAACTCATTGTTGATAAGTTCTGGTTTGCCACAGAACTTGTTGGGGGAAGCCGTTCTTACGGTTAATCGAATCTTAAATCGAGAGCCCCATAGCAAAACACAATCCATTTCCATATGAAAAATGGAAAAGAAGGAAGCCAAACTTGAATTATTTTAAAGTGTGGGGTGTTTGGCAAAAGTGCAAGTTCCTAAACCCAAAAGGGTAAAAATAGGAACGAAAACCGTTGATTGTGTTTTCATAGGATATGCGACTAATAGTAAAGCATATCGATTTTTGGTTCGTAAATCAGAAAATCCCGACATTCATAATAACACTGTTATAGAATCAGATAATGCTGAGTTCTTTGAAAATATATATCCGTATAAAAAGGAATGTGAGTTGATTGGTGAAGGATCTAAACGACCTCGGGAAGAAACAAAAGAAAGTACATTTAATCAGGAGGATCCAAGACGTAGTAAACGTCAAAGAACGTCTACTTAATTTGGACCAGATTTTGTGACTTTTTTATTGGAAAATGAGCCTCAAACATTTAAAGAAGCTATGTCTTCTTCGGAATCATTGTTTTGAAAAGAGGCAGTCAATAGTGAAATAGAATCCATACTGAACAACCATACATAGGAATTGGTTGATCTTCCTCCTGGAAATAAACCGTTGGGTTCTAAATGGATCTTTAAGAAGAAAATGAAAGATGATGACACTATTGACAAATTTAAGGTAAGACTTGTGGTCAAAGGGTATAGACAATGAGAAGGTCTTGACTATTTCGATACATACTCTCCAGTTACAAGAATTACGTTCATACGAACGTTCGTAGCGTTAGCTACAGTTTATGGTCTTGAAATTCATCAAATGGATGTTAAGACGGCCTTCTTAAATGGAGAGTTGGAGGAAGAAATCTACATGGAACAACCTGAAGGGTTTGTGGTTCCAGGTAAATAAAAGAAGGTATGTAGACTTGTTAAGTCCCTTTACGGACTAAAACAAGCACCCAAACAATGGTATGCGAAATTTGACCAAACAATGTTGTCAAATGGTTTTAAAATAAATGAATGTGATAAACTTGTGTACATTAAAAATGTTCCAAATCACAAAGTCATTGTTTGCTTATATGTGCATGATATGCTGATAATGAGTAATGACATTGCCAACATAAATGTGACTAAGCGCATGCTAACTGGCAAGTTTGATATGAAAGACTTGGGAGTTGCTGATTTAATTCTGGGAATTAAGATCCATAGGACTTTTCAAGGTCTGTCATTGTCAGAATCTCATTATATTAAGACAGTACTTGAAAAATTCAAGCACTTGGGCTTTAAAGTTTCAAAGACTCCAATTGACGTGAATCTTGCATTAGCAAAGAACAAAGGTCAAAGCATATCACAATTGGATTATGCTCGTGTATTGGGTTGCTTAATGTACATCATGAATTGTACACGACTAGATATAGCTTGTGCTATAAGTAAATTGAGTCGATATACGAGCATTCCAAGTCAATCTCATTGGATGGCCATGAAACGAGTTTTGTGGTATTTAGTACATACCCAGGACTTTGCTTTGCACTATAGTAAATATCCTGTGGTCATTGAGGGATACTGTGATGCAAATTGGATCACCGGATCAACTGATTCCAAGTCCACAAGTGGATATGTATTCACTATTGGTGGAGGAGCGGTATCTTGGAAGTCGTCCAAACAAACTTGTATTGCCCGCTCTACAATGGAGGCTGAGTTAATAGCCTTGGATAAAGCCGGTGAAAAAGATGAATGGCTGCGGAATTTCTTGGAAGATATTCCATTTTGGCCGAAACCGTTGGCACCAATATGCATACATTGCGATAGTCAAGCGGCAAATGGAAGGGCTGGGAGCGTTATGTATAACGGTAAATCTCGTCATATACGACGAAGACATAAAACTGTTAGAAAATTACTCTATAGATGAATTATCATGATTGACTATGTAAAGTCAAGTAATAATGTGTCGGATCCACTTACAAAAGTCCTAACTAGAGAGGTAGTTGAGAAATCATCAAGGGTAATGGGACTATGGCCGAGAACAAGTCATAGTGGAGGTAACTCTACCTAGAAGATCGAAAATCCCAAGATCTAGATTCAAGGAGATCAAACAAAGTCATTAATGACGGTTCAACATTGTCAACTAAACTTTTGGTCCATTCTCGTGATGAGACAATGTTCAGTACCAAGGATAAAGCATTAAGGCTTTTTAATGATTTCTAAATTTGATACGGGGTATATCAAATAGTGTATCTACGGGATGACATGTTTAAGAATCACCTATGTAAATGTGAAGTGTTAGCCGCTTTAAGGAGAATTTTGCAAGACCAGTTCTCTATGCACTTATGAAACCGGGCAGTGTTTATGGTTGAAACGAACACAACAATGAGAACCAAAGACGGTTAAGGGTTGGTTGTATGACTTGTGGTTGTCTAGGTATACAGACGGTTCAAAGATATCAAACCTACCGATTGATCGAGTATATCCAACATAAGTTCACTACGGAAAGTTCAAAGGGAAACCTACTTATCCAGATGCAATTAATCCTTGCTTGCGAATCACACAGTTTTTCATGCATACTTCCGTGATATAGCCATTCCCATTCATGTGGTGGATTGTTGGGTTTTTAAGCTATTAATGCTTAAAATAGGGTGAATGGAAAATGAAGGGAAAAATAAAATATTTGAGTAATATTTGACTTTCCCTCCTTGATTGTCCCATGTCAGAAGAGGAAAAGGTTTTTTATGGGTATATAAGCAATTGCTCTTCTTCTAGCTCATAAAGAGTTGAGAAGAAGGTAAGCCTCGCGCCGTCGTCGCTCGCTCGGCTCGACTTCGGCTTCGGATTTGGTCAAATGATCGATTGATTAATTTTTGGACCAAATTTATTTGTTATTAGTAAATATTAACAGAAATATTATTAAATATTTGGTTTAATAACAAAGTATTAATATTAAAATAAATATTAATATTAAATCCAATTCAGTTATCCAATTTTCAGTTTTCTGTTTTTGTAACAGAAAATTAACTACCCTTCAATTTTCCCTCTTTATTATTGAGTAAATAGTCATTTATGTTATGACAATTATTCTTTGGCCATTTTGCAAAAATAGCCATTCTGAAGAGTTGCACCTCTTCAGATTTCAGCGCAACTTTGGACTTGTATTTCTCTCAGATTTTCCATACGAACTTTCTGAGTTCTTCTCCTTTCTTCCGCATATTTTAACTTCAAAGAAAGCAACAGTACGTGTGATTTGCTACCGAACTTTGTGTTCGCTAAAACACTGGAGTTTGAAGTACCACTACACCAATGTGTAATTGGTTCTATCATAGGGGGAAATAATCCATAACCTTGGGTACTAAGAGGGGATTAAATTCCTTAAGGAAACATTACGAATTCAGTGGCTCGAATTGGTTATTTTTTATTTCATTTACATTTATATTTATATTATTTTATTTTCTCCAGAATTGCTTTACAAATACATATTACTAACACCTAACACATGAATTATAAGCAAGAGTTGATCCATTCAAATATAAGAGCAGGTCCATAACATGGTAAAAGCGGCTGAGTAAATAACTCTCTTTAAATGAACAACGCTCCAGTGATTAGAACATTAGAAGAATTATGACCTTTCCACCTACTTTACACACAAAATTTTACATAAAATTAGACTTTTTCAAAACGAATTTATCAGATATTTACTTTAACCAAACAATAATCGGCATAAAAGAAACAATTGTTCAGATAACAATGAACTCGCAAAACAGAATCACGCGTTGATATATATAAGAGGAAGATTTTTATATTAAAAATGATAATTTACCATAGAGTGTAGATAAGAAACTAACAAGATTTGGCGAGTTTGAAGCAATTGGCAGCTTTATCAAAAAATTAGCAGCTAAGCTTCTTCTCAGCTTGCTTCTCAAATTCCCCTCCCTCGGCAATGTGATCCCCCATTCTGGGACAAGGGATGACGATGATCGTTGAATCAAGTGAAAATTATAAGACGAGAAACTGTGATGGAAAAGATAAGTATTAGATAAATCTACAAGAGCAATGCATGAGAGTTGGGAATGAAAAATGATTATTCAAGCATTGACGGGGCTTTACTTCTTTTATATGGAGTATTGATTATGCATAGACACGTGTGCTTGTTCTAATTAAATACGTAGCTAGTAATCACGTAGTCATATTACAATCGGTAAAGGGCTAAAAATACCTTTAACCTATTGGATTTGGCTCAAAATTGCCCTACTTTCACCTGTTGGTTCATAATTGTCCTCAACATTATATTTTGACATACAAATACCCCCACACTAACAAAAAATATAAAAAGAATTTTAAATATGGCATGGCACCATATAATTAGTCCACATGGAATTATAAATTATACTAATGACCCGCCCCACCATAAATGAACCCGACCCAGCCGTCCAACCCAATTGCTTAAAACAACCCAAATCCCCCATTGTCCTCTATCACCCTACCCGCCCCCACCCCATTTTGAGGGAACGACTTTCCTATATCTGTCATCTCTTCCTCTAGCATCAATATTTGACGAACAAGTATGAATAAATAAATAAATATTCTAATGTGTAAAGATTTAATTTTGAGATAATTTGGCAATGGGCTATTGTCTGAATCGATTCTTGGCCTTAAAATTTGATAAACAAGTTCGACTATACATTAAGAAAATCACTTCTATATCTAAATATTTGATTTGAGGTATTTTGCTCACTGACCCATTTGCAATTAATGAAGAGGGAAAACTGAAGAGGATGAAGTGATTGAGGAGAAAGAAGAATAAATTAACGGGGGGTTTGGGTTGTTTTAAGCAATTGGGTTGGACGGCTGGGTCGGGTTCATTTGTGGTGAGGCGGGTTATTTGTATAATTTTATAATTCCACGTGGACTAATTATATGGTGCTATGTCATTTTTAAAATTCTTCTTATATTTTCTGTTAGTGTCAGGGGTATTTTTAGGCCAAAATATAACGTTAAGAGCAATTATGGACCAATAGGTGGAAGGAGGGCATATTTGAACCAAATCCAACCAATAGGTTAAGAGCATTTTTGGCCCTTTTCCGTATTACAATTTACTAAATAGGGTATAAATTTAATCGATTCGGTCTATTTGGATTTCGGTTCGGATTATTCGTCTTTGGAGTTAATATAAACAAATCGATCGAGCAAAAAGATTACGTAATAATTATGATAACATGGAAAACAAGTATAAAAATTCAGCTGGATTATGAATTTTGTACAAGAAAAAAAGCTCGTTATCATTTTAGCTACTTAAGGCAAAAACTTATACTAATACGTACTCTAAAGATTAAGTAAGTCTACAGATATTTTTCAATTTATATTTTTTATGAAAATTAATTCACTAGATATTATATACAATTGTCCTACTTTAGAGCAATCTGACAACAAAATAAATCCTGGAGAAAACAATTAATTTTTTATTATCTATTAATAAATCACGGAGGAGTTTGAAAAGTGAAACAAGGGGATTTATTTGAATAGATTTGTGAAAGAATTTTTTTCTTATATTTTCTGTTAAATGTTTAAGGAAAAAAAGGAGAAAAAAATCAAAATAAATTAATAAGTTCAAAGAAAAAGTCAATAGGACCTACTAATAAACAAAAAAGAACAATTAAGTAAAGAGAAAAAAGAGACAAAAGGATCCTCATGTAATGGTCTTAAATGCACCAAACAAAAGTTTTTAAAACAATAAGCTAGGCCAGATTTGAACCCCAACCATTGGGGTGAAATTGGTGGTGCCTTACCAGTGGCACCTTGAGCCATTTTGTTATTGAGGGTGCCACTTAAAATATTTGTATACATTCCTTCTATATATACATGTATGTATATATATTATTGCATAGTCTCGGCCTAAGCTTGCGGGTGGCGTACCACCCCGTCCCTTACATGTAGATCTGCCCCTGCTAGTAACATCTTTTTTTTAATAGAGAAATACATAAAAACCCTCGTGAACTTGTTCCGAAAATTCATTCATCACTTCAACTAAACAAATGTAGTTTTACACCCACCCCCACACACAATTTGAGTGAATTATATTCCCCTTCCATAATACCAGGCAAGTTAAAGTGTAACGGGGTGAGCCATGTGTTTTCTGGTGATGCTACATCATTAATAAGGATTTATATTTTAAAGACCAACCCACTAAGAAACCCTCTCGAATAAAACATCTGATCCACTTCTAATACTTACCCTAAGTGTCACGATCCAAAATTTCCACCTTCGGGACCGTGATAAAGTCTAACATTTCACTTGTAGGCAAACGAATGTTAAATGATCTTTAAACCAATTTTAATCAATTCAAATAAGTAAACCAATTAAACCGAAATGAGCACTACTAGAAATTCGGCAAAAACCGACCAACTTTGGTCGGTCAAAAAACCGGCCAAAAACGGACCAAAGTTGATCGGATTTTCATTTTTTTTTTTTACGAAAGCGATCAACTTTGGTCGGTTTTCTTTGGCGCAAAAATGCGGGAAACTATTTTTGAGTCCCGCAAAATTTATTTTTCAAGAAACCGACCAACTTTGGTTGGTTTTTGCAATTAAAATATATAAAAATTAATATTAAAAAAAACCGACTAACTTTGGTCAGTAAATTCGGGCGGTCTTTTTAAAAAACCAACCAACTTTGGTTGGTTATTTTCGTGCGAAAATACAATTAAAGAGTATAAATAAAAAATAGGACAATCTTAAAACAAAATGCACCAATGGTTTAGTAGTAGAATAGTATCCTGCCACAGTACACACCCCGGTTTGATTCCCGGATGGTGAATCTTTTGATTATATAATTAAAATACCGACCAACTTTGGTCATTTTTTTTGCGACCAACCTTGGTCGGTATACTAAAACGACCACCAAAATAGCGATCAAGCGTGTTTGGACGTGTTTTGGTCGGTAATTTGCCAAAACCAACCAACGTTGGTCGAATTTTTTGGTCGCTAATTACCATATTTCTAGTAGTGAAAATCAATACGTAATAACATAAAAAGCAATAACATCTATGTACAACACGGATCTGGAGTCACAAGTATACGAGTTTCTAGAATTTCTATAAACGGAGTTTGAAATAAGTACAATTATCTCGAATGAAAAGAACGGTAAATAGGAGAAAAGTGGATGGGAACTTCAAGGTCTGCGGACGCCAGCATCTTTACCTCGAGTCTCCAAAAGCTAATCCGAGCTGAATCGCCTCACGGAAAGCTGGGACCAGTACCAAAATCTGCACAAGAGTACAGAATATAGTATGAGTACAACCGACCCAATGTATTCCGTAAGTGTCAAGCTTAACCTCGACGAGGTAGTGACGAGGCTATGACAGGACACCCACGTAAATAAATATGTGCAGATAACAATATACGTACAACATAACAATAATTAAAAGCTAAACATGTACTATTAGGAGAGGACATGCGAAAGGGGTACAAGATATGATAACTACATCAAGGAATGAAAACAAGAAACAGTCAATAAGCCATTAACCAGTAAATGAATAAACTGCACGGCATCACCCTTCATGCTTTTACTCTCAACCTCACTATGAAACAGTAATAATGGCACGTCATCACCCTTCTTGCTTTTAATCTCAATTTCATCATTAATCAATAGATATAACACGACATCACCCTTCGCGCATTAACTCTCAAATACGGCACGACATCATCATTCGTGCATTAACTCTCAATTATGGCACTGCATCACCCTTCGTGCATTAACTCTCAAATATGACATGACATCACCCTTCATGCATTAACACTCTCCCTTACCATATGACAATCACTACAAAAAAAACAGCATTTAACGATGACCCAAATTCATCGCTAAATAGCTCTTTTCCATCGCTAAGCTGGGTTAGCGACGGATTAGCAATTGTTGCTGATTTGCTCGTTGCTAAGCTCTTTGTGACGGAAAAATGGAATCCGTCGCAATATTAGTGACGTTCTAGCGACGAACACTATCCATTGATACAATTTGCGATAGAATTTCCATCGCTATATTATAAAATTGTGTCGCTAAATTCACAATGCATTTCGTCGTTGGCATACTTTGTGACAGAAAGTCGGTCGCTAATCCGTCGCCAATATTTTGAGACTCATTTCTGCTTTTCATTTGGCGACCAAAATCGTCTGTTGCAATCTGTCGCAATGTTATTTTATATATTTATTTTTGTTACAAAAAATATCTGTCAAAATCTGTCGCAATATTTTTCCCTTTTAGATCCTTTTTATTGAATATTTTAAATTTTCTCTGCTCATGCACATTGTATGTAAATTATTAGATATCCTTAATAATAACTAAAATTCATACAAATTAACATACTTCAAGGTCCAAAATGTTATCAAAATGCATATAGCTAATACAATTAAGTTCGAATTATCTCTAACACCAATAATAAAGTTCAAACAAAAAGGTACGAATTATCCCTAACAACAACAATAAAGTTAAAAAAAAAAGATTCCAAACCAAAAAAGTGCGAATTATCCCTAACACCAACAATAAAGTTCAAAACAAAAAGCTTCCAAATACGAGGCTTAGGGGTTAAGGTCATCATCTGAAACCGATGGATGAACCCCATGAACAGTAGAAGTAGGAGGAGCTTGAACTGTTGGTACCACATCTGATGGGCGGTCAGTAGAAGTCAGTGAGGGTGACGAAATCATTTCACGCACCCGCTCAGTCAATACTGGAAGCATATGATCAGTTAACTATGTGCTCTGTTAGTGCAGGAATCAAACGCATCACTAACTCATCCAAGTTTGATGCTGATTGAGCACTCGAAGGTGATATTGACGATGAAGCATCTGACCCAGAAGAGCCACGAAGATTCGGTCCATAGTAGCATTTTGCTTGAGATCCAAGACCATATACTCTTCTCTTCCTCCCGCGGCTTCATAATACACTTTCCATTGATCAATATCAGATTGAGTTTGTTTTTGTTCCTATAATATTTCCTAATACCTTTCCTGTAAAAGAGGTGTAATAAGTAGTGAAATTAAAACAGTTAAGAATGTTGAGAATTTAATTAACCAATAGAGAGGATACTTTTCATACTCTTTTTACATTGTAGTAAATAAGATTATAAAATATTGGACTTACATGCACGATTCATATGCTTGTCTCAAAGATTAAGCCATGCATGTGTAATGTCATGGGCTGCTTTCCAGACATGCCCCATGACCCCTTGGCCGCGCCCCATGGCGGCCTAGCAAGCCTCACAATGCCTAGCGCCATGGTCGGCCCCGTGGTCTTGGCTGCGCCAAGTGACAAGCGCGCATGTGCCTCTGTCGCCCCACCGATGCCTCTCGCCAGCGCCCAAGGGCTGGCCAATGACAACAGCGCCGCGCGCCCTGACAATGCCGCGCGCGCAGATCCTGATGCCTCGCCAGCGCCCAGCTGCAGGCCCATTCCAACAGCGCCTCGCGCACAGACCCTGATGCCAAGCACCAGTGCCCAGCCTCAGGCCAGCACATCAAGTGTCGCGCGCGCCCACAGCAACGCGCGCGCAGACCCTGACCCGCAAGACAAAGATGCTGCCATCGGACTTAGTTTTTCCTTGTAATAATCTAAGTCCTTTTCATTGTAATCATAGACTAGTTTTCATCATTTTCATTTCAGTGTGCTTCTACAGCTTTATTAGGACTAGTCTTGTAATGTTGGTTTATTTTTTTTAAGCATTATTAAGGGGGACCAAACAATCAAACATTTCAATCAGCATTTTCTGGTGTCTCTCCCCCTCGACACCACATCATTGTAATCATCATTTTCAGTCATCAATAAAATCATCATCAGCATTCAAAACCCAATTCTCTCTCAGCTTCCGCAATTGCTCACGACATTGGTTTTCCCGCACGGCACTGACAATCTAGTCTAGCGTGCGGCGAGGACCTCATTGGCGGACAGCAACCGCACTGACATCGGTTGCTTAGCCTTACGTTGCCCTTCCAAAGATCATCAGGAAGGCGTTGCGTAACAGTTGGTATCAGAGCCTAGGCTCGACATCGGACGAGGGAACATTTGCCATCATCACCATTTCTGACCATGGTGAATCATGGGGAGCGTCTAGCATCCCTAGAAGAGACGGTTGACCGATTACGACCCATCGTAGAAACGGTGCCTGATCAAAGCAACAACCTAGTGCAAAGGTTGGACGACCTGGACCGCCGAATGCGGCAGGCCGAAAATGACATTGCAAACATCAGTCGTGACTCCGACGAGGACCGACAAACGGCAGCCATTGAAACTGCCAACATCCATGGCAAATTTGAGGACCTCCAACAGGAGCGTGCCGACGATTTAGCCCATCAGCAACATGAGGCAGACAGACTAACTGCCATGCAGCAAACCATAAACGACTTGACTGACAAGCTCAACGTTGTCAATGCTGCCTTACAGAGCCTACTTCGAGAAGGCGACCATCACATCAGGGGTGCAACAGACCTCACCCCCATTCCATAAAAGCTTAAGATACCGGAGCCAAAGCCATATTACGGATCCCGGGATGCTAAAGAAGTGGAAAACTTCATCTTCGACATCGAACAATACTTCGATGCCATGGGCCATTTGGAAGAATCCAAAAAGGTAGCGACTGCTGCCATGTATCTTCAGGGCGATGCCAAACTTTGGTGGCGGGTCAAATACGAAGCCATCAAGGCCGGTGAAGATACTCTCCAGACATGGGATGAATTGAAGGTAGTCATACGCCTGCAGTTCTTCCCCGAAAATGTGGAATACAATGCAAGGAGAAAGCTACGGGACCTCCGCCACACCAGATCAGTGAGGGAGTACGTGCGCGAATTCTCCGCACTCATGCTAAACATACGCGACATGGGGGACAAAGACAAACTCTTCGCATTCATAGAAGGTTTGAAACCTCATGCCCGTATGGAACTACAGCGACAACGGGTAGACACCCTGCCCAAGGCCATTCAAGCTGCAGAATGCCTTGGCGATTATCATTTGGGAACTCAGAACGACAGGCCCCAGCCGTCTGTCCGAGGGGGATTCAACGGGCACCATCCCAGCAATGGTGGCCCAAGCAAAAGTGGGGGAGATCGGAGTGCATCCAAAACTAAGACTCCTCCCTCCAACAGCAACAGTGCTGCATCCATCAACAACAATCAGGGGAGAAAGCCTCCCTCAGAATGCCGTCATTGCGGCGGGGCACATTGGAACAATGAATGCCCAAACATCAAGGTCAATGCTCATCAGACGGTCGAGGATGAGTTAGACACATCAGACTCATCAGACGACGACCAGGTAGGCGCCTTCAATGCAATTGTTGGCTCTATCCCTCATGCCTTAGCGGGGACCAGTGCATGTCCTCCTAAGAAAACATCAGTCCCGATCACCAGGAAAGGGAAAGAAAAGATGGACGAAGGACCTCCTAAACAAGCGAGGACCCTCATGTTCGTCGAATTGAAAGTGAACGGCAAGCCCCTTCACGCATTGATAGACACGGGTGCCACCCATAACTACTTGTCATCAACGCAAGTAGAGCGCCTAGGTCTTGTTGTACAAAAGAGCAAAGGCCGCGTCAAGGCTATCAACTCACCACCTCAGACATTGGGTGGAACAACTACAAATGTCCCAGTGAAACTTGGCCCATACAAAGGAAGCATCGACCTGCGCATCGCAATCATAGATGACTTCGACATCATAGTGGGTTTGGAGTTCATGAGGCAAACCAACACCATTCCGGTACCATATGCCAACATGCTCCTGATGATGGGAGAAAAAGGGGCCAAGCCCTGCACCATACCATGTTTTCCTATAAAGATGGCCGCTGAAAACATCTCGGCCATGCAGTTGGAGAAGGTAGTCGACAGACATGAACCCCTGGTTCCGACAACCCTTCGCAGCAACAATCAGCCATCATGTCATCGGCCTCAAAAGACTGGTGACGCTCATCATCGTGTGAAGACTTGTCAGCCATGCCACAAGGACAGGTCGGATCACTCATCACAGACGGGACCCTCGCAGCCATTACATGTCCCTCAGAGACCATGGGAAAGTGTTTCCCTCAGATTCATCACGGGATTGCCCCAAGTCAGCAATCTTGCATCCATCATGGTTGTCATAGATCAGTTCTCAGACTATGCAACTTTCATAGCAGCCCCGCAAAACATCTCAGCAGAAGATACAGCTCGACTCTTCTTCTCGCACATTGTCAAACATTGGGGCCTGCCCAAAAACATTGTTAGTAGGCGCGACTCACGCTTCACTAGCAACTTTTGGACCCATCTCTTCAGGTGCTTTGGGTCAACATTGAGTCACAACACATCCATCCATCCACCATCGGATGGCCAGACAGACCGGTTCGATGACATGCTGGAGGAATATCTCCGCAACTTCGCAACCGGATCACAGAAGCATTGGGTGAAGCTCCTGGATGCTGCTCAACTGTGTTTCAATTCTCAAAAGAGCCATCATACAAACAAGAGCCCTTTTGAAATTGTTACCGGATAGCAACCGCTTCTCCCGCAGACTGTGAATGCATCAACCATGCCGAAATCTCCTCGAGCTGCCAACTTCTCGAGCGAATGGGAGCGCAACATGGAGATAGTGCGGAGCTATCTCATCAGGGCCCAAGAGCGGGCAAAAAGGTTCACCGAACAAAATCTTTGCTTTGCCCAACATCAACCAGGGGACAAAGTAATGCTATGCATCCCAAAGCGGTACTTGTTTGCAGAAAGGACCCATGACCCTCGGCTGCAACAAAAATACATCGGGCCCCTGCCCATTGAAAAACGCATTGGGAAGTCCACATACCAGGTCAAAACTCCATCCTGGTGGAAGATCCATCCAGTCTTCCATGTCAGCCGCATGCAATCATTGCTTCGCTACAACAGCAAGCTCAAAGAACAGAGGGGCGCAGACCTCCCATCCAACAACCATCAGAATCATCATCATCATCATCATCATCATAAGGCTCCGAGGACGGCGCCAACTCAGGTGGGGGAGAATGTCATGGGCTGCTTTCCAGACATGCCCCATGACCCCTTGGCCGCGCCCCATGGCGGCCTAGCAAGCCTCACAATGCCTAGCGCCATGGTCGGCCCCGTGGTCTTGGCTGCGCCAAGTGACAAGCGCGCATGTGCCTCTGTCGCCCCACCGATGCCTCTCGCCAGCGCCCAAGGGCTGGCCAATGACAACAGCGCCGCGCGCCCTGACAATGCCGCGCGCGCAGATCCTGATGCCTCGCCAGCGCCCAGCTGCAGGCCCATTCCAGCAGCGCCTCGCGCACAGACCCTGATGCCAAGCACCAACGCCCAGCCTCAGGCCAGCACATCAAGTGTCGCACGCGCCCACAGCAACGCGCGCGCAGACCCGCAAGACAAAGATGCTGCCATCGGACTTAGTTTTTCCTTGTAATAATCTAAGTCCTTTTCATTGTAATCATAGACTAGTTTTCATCATTTTCATTTCAGTGTGCTTCTACAGCTTTATTAGGACTAGTCTTGTAATGTTGGTTTATTTTTTTTAAGCATTATTAAGGGGGACCAAACAATCAAACATTTCAATCAGCATTTTCTGGTGTCTCTCCCCTCGACACCACATCATTGTAATCATCATTTTCAGTCATCAATAAAATCATCATCAACATTCAAAACCCAATTCTCTCTCAGCTTCCGCAATTGCTCACGATATTGGTTTTCCCGCACGGCACTGACAATCTAGTCTAGCGTGCGGTGAGGACCTCATTGGCGGACAGCAACCGCACTGACATCGGTTGCTTAGCCTTACGTTGCCCTTCCAAAGAACATCAGGAAGGCGTTGCGTAACAGTATGGACGTACAAATGTAACTCATTTGGTGTTGGATCTCGACCCATTTCAATCGCCTATACAAAAAAAATTATTTTTAAAAGGATGTTACTATAGTAGAACCAGAAGTTTTGTCACACGTCACTGTTAACTCCATCTACGAAAAATACACGTCACTGTACAAAGACAAATTGAGTAAAGTAAGGTTCTTCAATCTCCTGATCAATAGGTTTTGAATACCGAAAACTACTGAATTTGAGGCATGTACGATAAGCTAAAAGGAGAGTTCCCAAAGGCAACCTGGAAGATACTGTTATGTAATAATCAAGGTAGTCCCAAATGGATATTTATAATGTATTTTGATATCTAGAAAAGACTTTACAACAGAGACATGCTAAGTAAATGGGGTAGCAACGTAGTACAACATGGCCACTATGTGAAGACGTAAGGGAGGACCACTAACACATGTTCTTTTAATGCAACTATTCAACAAACATATAAAGGAAGCTGTTAGTATGGCAGGGCATCAATAGAACTGGATGCATTAGATAAAATAATGCATGCATTAGCTTTGTGTATTAATAATACATTGTTTGATATATATTTTGAACCAATGCATTAATTATGCAAGTATTAGTTATACATTCTATTTGGTATTATCCTATGCATAACTAATATATAGAAAACCATGGTATTAACAATGCAATGGGTTTTAATGCATGCATTAACTTAGTTAAAGACAAAATTGTTCTTTAAAATTTATGTTTGATTAAAATATGCTAGTTATCATATTAATGCACGTTTAAAATAATCCAAATAGTGAGAAATAAAATTATATCTCTAGTAAATAAATAAATACTTAGCATATTTCCTTTTTTATAAATAAATATTTAGTTCTATATTACAATATAAGTAGACAAATCAAATATTTTTTTTAAAACTTTTTCATATAAAAACATTTCTCAACATATGTTTCTTTTAAAAAGTTATAGTGATGAACTGGTTTTGAGGGCATTTTTGTAAACAAGCAATTTTTTTAGAAATTGTACAATTCTTTAATACATCAAACCAAATAATGGATAAGAAACATGTCAGCATAACTAATACTAGCATAACTAATGCAAGCATAACTAATACCAGCATTACTAATACACCCTATTAAGCATTATTCTTATGCACCCTATCAAACGACCCCTAAAAGAATATAGAGATGAAATTGAATGGACCACATCACATGCAAATGAAAGGCGCTTGCAATCTGAGGTACACAGGTTGATACTTGCTAGAACTATCTACCACATATGGTAGGAAAAGAACTGTAGAGTGTTTTAGCAAACTAAAAGGGTATTGAAGATGTACCAGACTGATCGTGCAAGAGGTACATTGTAGACTGCTGAATATACAGATTCAATCACCTACACTAAAGAATGACATTTTGACACCAAAAGCAGACACCCGACACAATACTTCAAATGATTCAACACTGCAGATATACTTCAAACGGAGAACACCTATTTTTATTGCTTACTCCGGACTCCATATGTGCTACGAATATCTGATTGAGATCATTAAAGAGAATGCACAACAACAAATTAAAAGCTTTAGAACAGCATTTGAGTCATTTCACCCGCACAGTAAAGGGATAATGACGAACATACAGTTTTTTTTTACAAAAATGCAGAGAAGTCACTAACACTGCTCTGCTACATTAAACTAACAATCTTCTCATAAAAAGATAAGTATTGGAAGGCACTTATCAAGAACTTGAACAATGTCCAAACAATACAGACAATTACTTATGAGTATAGCCAACAATCATAGTGTTCCAAGAAACTAAATCTTTGTTTGGCATTGCTTTAGAGATCATTTCAGCTGAACTCATATCACGAGCCTCAGTATTCACACTTGAATAATACAGTATTCTTTAAAGGTTCTTCACGGTATTCTACTTGTATAATCTTTTGTATCCCACCATAGTAGTCACCAACATTTGGATCCAATATACAAACGCCATTGTTCATTGTTGATCTTGCGCTACCATGACTTTCTGTGTAAAATTTATATCCATTAACAAAATACATTGAATGACATATCGCGCTTGTCAATGGTCCATGAGCAAGGCTACCCAAAAATGCATTCTCAATATGGTTGCTTCGGACCTATTTAAAAAATTGTGAGACTTAGTTAAATTTAACAAGTCAATTTTTGTACATTATTGTATTAAATTAAATTATTGTTGGAGGCTTATATATTGCTTGAACCATATAGAGAAATATGTTTCGAGATTCTCATCTATTTGATCCTGAGATAGATTCGGATATTCTTCTTGTAAATTTTCCACGTACATACTTCATTGTAACAAAATAAGTTAAAATTAGTGCTTCTGATATATGAATATTTGTTATATTAAGCAATTATAACTTTCAAATGTTACCTTACAAATGGCTCAACCTCTTTACAATTTAATAGAATGTAAGTTTGGGCAGCCCTGATTTCTTCCAAGGATAAACTCCTCTTTTTTGCTTCTCCTGATAGTCGACCTGGATGTGTAAATATTGATAAATTTCCTTTATGATCTTCCACAACACCACCATCATCATTCCGATCTACATTATGATTACGTGTCATGACATGAGGTTCAAAATAATGAGAAAATAATTGTGTTGACTCTGTCATCAAGTATGCTTCACAAATAGATCCCTCAATACTAGCTTTATTCCCAATAATTTTTTTCAAAGTTCCAAGGTACCTAAATAGATAAATGAATGGACCGTTAAATTAAAAAGTCATGTGTAGCATATTTATCACTGTTATGACATAGAAGTTTTAAATTTACCTCTCAAAAGGATACATCCATCGATATTATACAGGTCCAACAATTCTTGCTTCATATGGCAGATGCACAGGCAAATATTCCATTGAGTTAAAGAACCCCGATGGAAATATACGTTCCAACTTACAGAAGATCTGTGGGATGTCTATTGCTAATCTCTCCATGTCAGCCACTCATAGAGTGGTCGAAGTAAGTTCATTAAGAAATAAACTCAATTCTGTAAGTGTCTGCCACACATTACTAGGAAGTAGTTCACGAAAGGCAATAGGCATTAATCGTTGCATGAACACGTGACAATCATGACTTTTCATGCCAAATAACCTAGACTTGTTCGTCTCTAGACATCGAACCAAATTTGAAACATACTCATCTGGAAACTTCAAACTTTTCACCCAATCAAATAAGATATCTTTTGCTTCATTGTCTATTGTATATGCAACTTTGGGATATTTTCCACTAGCATCCTTTGCCAACTAAGGTCTATCGCAATAGGTTAGCATATCCAAACGTGCTTTGGGATTGTCTTTGGTTTTGTCTTTAACATTAAGAACTGTGTTAAATACATTATCAAAGACATTCTTTTCAATATGCATGACGTTAAGATTATGCCGATTTATGTTAGAACTCCAATAAGGCAAATCCCAAAAGATGCTTCGCTTTTTCTATCCACAAGATTTACGTATTCTCGAATTAACTACTTGTGCATCTTCCTCTGTTACTTTTCTTAGCCCTAACTCACTAATTTGGTTCAAAATTTCCTCTCCCATTCTAAGTGCTAGTGGTAGCCTTTTGACAGTCTGACCTTTAAGAAAGTTTTTACGATCTTTCCTAAATGGATGATGTTGATCAAGGAACATTCTATGACTATCAAACCAAGTTGTTTTCCCACCGTGACGTAATCTAAAAGATTGTGCTTCCTCATACAATAAGGACATGCTAACTTGCCAGCAGTACTCCATCCTGATAACATAGAATATGCTGGAAAGTCACTGATTGTTCACATAAAAGCCGCCCTTAATTGAAAGTTTTGCTTTTTTGAGATGTAAAATGCTTCCACACCTTCCTCCCATAACATGGTCAATTCTTTTATTAGAGGTTATAGAAAAATATCAATTTTTTGTTTAGGATTGGTTGGCCCTGGAACAATGACAGTTAAGAACATGTGTGCCTCTTTCATACACATCCAAGGAGTTAAGTTGTATGGAGTGACAATCACTAGCCACGAAGAGTATTTTCTTCCTGATTGACCATATGGTTGGAAACCATCAGTACATAACCCCAGCCTTACATTCCTTGGTTCAGAAACAAAAAATGAATGAGTTTCATTGAAGTGCTTACAAGCCTCAGAGTCTGATGGATGACACATTACCCCCTCCTCTTGTATATGCTCATGATGCCATCTCATGTCACCGGCTGTAGCAAGAGATGCATATAATCTTTGCAATCTAGGAATCAAAGGAAAATTATACATCCTTTTATAAGGGACTAATTTCCTCTTACGTGAACCAACACGACGTTTAAGCCTCTCGTAGCCACAAAACTTTCAATATGTGAGGTCTTCATCGTCACCCCAATACAACATACATCCTGAATTACAATAATCAATCTTTTCAACCGGCAAACCCAATCTACGCACTAGCTTCTTGGTTTGGTAATAACTTTCAAGCATTATGTTATCTTCAGGTAAAGCCTCTTTCATCAATTGCATCATTTTGTCATATCCCCTCTGTGATAAAGTGTTCTTCATTTTAATGTTTAACATCCTAGAAACTACTGCGAGTTGAGAAAGGGAGAACCATGATACAATTCTGTATCAGCGGCCTTTAGCAAATCATAAAACCTTTGAGACTCAGGATTAGGCTCTTCCTCCATTGAAGGATTAGCCTCGTCCTCCATTGAAGGCTCAAAATGATGAGACGACTCAAATTCAGTATTACTATAATATTGCCAACTAGAACCCTGGCCAAAGTTGGGTCCAGCTGAATCTAAAACCATTTGTCGGTATGGATTGTCATATCCTAATGCAATATGAACAACACCATGTAGATCACTGCTAGAAGACGTCACACCAGTCACATCTTTTTCCCCTTGATACTTCCAAACAGAATAGTTTTTAACAAATCCAAACTTAAAAAGGTGCAATCTAACTGTTTCAACATCCATGTATATAATGTTGCAACATTTTTTACATGAGCATCGAACATTCTCACCACTCATGCGATTTCGCTGAGAACGTGCAAACAGGAGAAAGCTATCCACGCCAGTTACAAAATTAGAATTAATACCCCCTCGGCCATCCAACCTCTCGTACATCCAAGCACGCTCTAAATTATCCATATTCCTATTTAATATAGAAACAAAACAGGATAATCAAACTTCTTTTTTCTACGAGTAAGATAATAAGAAAAGAAATTGGGTGTCAACAAGCAGCTCCTACACAGCTCGACATAATAGAGGAACAAAGTAATGAAATGGAACATAAGCACAAAGAAAGGGAGTAAGAATGGGTTATGACAAAAAATATTAAGATGGAGCAAGAAGTGAACTAAATCTACATTCACTGCTGTCAGTTCAAGTATAAGCTAAATTAGCATTTCTCAAGAATAAGTCCAACATCTGACAACATGTAGCCCATGAGAGCTCATATAAACTAGGAGATTCTATATCATATTTCTAATATTGTAAAATGATACTCCATTTCATATACTAGAAATTGCCTCAGTAATATTCCGGATAATTCAAATCTCATTAAGAAACTGTACGTGTCGGGAAAAAATTTAAGAAACTTTGATGATTATGTTAATAAATGATAAATTATAGTATAGGTTTTTTAGGGCCACATTTTTTTAATTTAAATTCTTGCGAAAATCTAGTAGCAAGAGAAAGAAGAAAGAGACAAAGAGACATGAACTATAACTAATAGAATAATAAATTGCCTTCCATTAGCTAGGGGCAAGTTTTGAATATTATCAAGAAAAGATGCCATAATTCTTCCCCTTGGGAACATAAATTTTTGAAGACCATAACCTCTAATCAGCATAGAAGTGCGTCAAATACGGGACATTAGCACTAAAGTTTAAAGAACAAACCTTAGGTTCTGGATCTAGAAGATTGACATCAACTAGGTGTTCAATCCAGCTTGAACCCAAAGCATCATCATCGTTAATTAGGATACTTTTAGTACTCAAAGTAGTGCTCCAAAAAATTACAAATCTTTAACCGCTCCCCCCCCCCCTCAAAAATGTTAATTCAACACTTTCCAGCAAATAGAGAGTACCCAAATACAGAAACATGGTCTTGCTAATTGTAAAACAGATCTGTTACTATTTACAAACCTTAGATTCACGTTGGCTACTAATTTTTGCTCTTGTTCTTTCCCTCAAGGTGTGTCTTGTACGGATTTTGCTCCCAACCGCCTAATTTTGCTTCCAACGCATTTCTACTTTATTAGAAATGGTATTTAGCGACGGATTTAGCTATGCCTCAATTTTCGTCCCTAAAAATAATATTATTTTTCATTGAAGAGTACATTATCGACGGAAATTTCCGTAGCAAGGTGTTTTAAAAATTTTTAATAAAGGAATTAAGGCTAGCGATGGATTTTTGGGTTCTAATTTTGTCGCTATAGTTAAATAAATTTTGTCGCTTCGTTTTTGTCGCTAAATCCGTAGGTAAATTGAGGGTGCCAATATTTAGCGCCAACAATTAGCGACAAATTTTCAATTTTGTCACTATTTCATCACTATATTATATACTAACTATTTTTTGGCTTTTTTTGCAACGAAACTATTATTCCGTAGTCAATCCGTCGCTAATCAGCGACGAAACTAAATTTGTCGGTAAAATCCGTCGTTAAATGCTGTTTTTTGTAGTGAATGAACATATAACACCAAGAAGGTAGAATAAACAAGAACAAGTCTTACGTCAACAATGGTTCTACAATACCATCCTCAACTTCATAAATAATACTCAATTATCATAGATAGCCTATAAACACGAAAAGAATGATCAATTTAATAATTAACTAGTCTAAGCATGGATATCATGATCAAAGAAAGCAATAAATTACAAGAACCAATCCCACTCGCATGCTTTAGCCCAACAACAATGCATAAGTACTTGTCACCTCACATATACGTTGTACCAAAAATTTAAACAAGTAGCAAATAAGCAAACAAGTCTTAATCCCTCAAGTCAAGGTTAATCAGGACATTTACCTCGCTCTAAAGATCAACTCAAAGCTCAACCACGACTTTGCCTTTCAAACAAACCTCCGAGCTAACCAAATCTAGCAAATTACTAACCAACCGATTAAAAAATAAGCCTTAGGAACTACCCACGAATGAAAAAGGTTCAATTTTGGTCATTATTTAAAAAGTCAACTCCAAGGCTCGCTTGGTCCAAACCCAGAATTCGGACCAAAACCTGATTACCCAATCACCCCCGAGCCTGATTATGTAATTTATTTCGAATTCCGACCTCAATTTGAGGTCTAAATTCTAATTTTACAAAAATCCTTAATTCTATCCAAACATCAAATTTCCACCACAAAATCCTAGATTTTAGGTTGAAATCTTATGAAATGTAATGAAAAAGTAAAAGAAAGTAGGTTAGAATCACTTACCAATGAATTGATGAAGATCAGCTCTTAGGAAAATCGCCTCTAGGGTCCTCTAGGTTTGAAAGTCTGAAAGAATGAGAAGATTCCTGTCTAACTCAGCTTTTGACCAGTTGCAGATGTCGCAATTGCGACCTGGGGTTCACAATTGCGAACTCCCGCAAATACGAAAAATCCCTCGCAATTGCGAAGTCTTCGCACCTCTGCAATCATCGCATTTGCGATGAAATGTTCACAAATACGAACTCTGGTCCCCCCGTAAATGCGGCCTTTTGATCGTAATTGTGATCCCTTGCTGAGCCAATTTTCTTTGCAATTGCGACCAAGACAGGAACATCGATTCTTCGCAATTGCGAACACTGACATCGCAATTGTGATGTCAGAGACCTACACCAGAACTGAAGCACGCCAACATTTTTCTTGAGTCCAAACTCACTCTGCAGCCTATCATAAACTCATCTGAGCCCTCGGGGCTCCAAAACGAACATGCACACAGGTCAAAAAAACATCATACGAACTTGTTCACGCGATCAAATCGCCAAAATAACACCTAGAACTATGAATCAGACATCAAATCAAATGAATTTTTCAAAAAAACTTTAGAATTGCTATTTTAACAACCGAACATCCGAATAACATCAAACGAACTCCATTTTTCACCAAATTTGACAAACATACCATAAATATAGTAACGGACTTATACCGGGTTCCAAAATCAAAGTACGGACCCGATATTAATAAAGTCAAACATTTGTCAAACCTTTAAAGTAGGGGTGGGCATAAAATCCGAAAAATGAAATTTCAAACTGGACCGAATTAGTTTGGTATTTCGGTATAGGAATTTTGATTCTTCGATATTTCGGTGCGGTCCTCGATATTGCGATTTTAATATTACGGTATATCAAAATACCGAATTATATTACTACACCTTCCTTCACTACCCAATCCAAATTATCAATTTTCAACCCAAAAATTCAATTTATTAGTTCTTACCCCTAGCCAGTAGCCCACTAAGCCCAGTGCCCCAACTTAATGATAGTTTAGGCTTTCTTGGAATTTAGCTAATTGCTTTCAGCAGCACACTGGAAGGTCCATATGCCTAATTGTGATGTAAAATTCAATTACTAAGTGCTCGAGGAAATAGATAATGATGTAATTTCTATTATAAATTATTAGAAGCAAAGGGCAGATTCTGTTGCTATACTCACATAGTGATTGCTATTAGAAATTATTAGAAGGAACTGCTCACATTTTTTTGTTGCTATGCTCATTTATTACGTTATTAGAAATTTTCTAATGAATTAGACTTCAGTAGTTCACCACTGTTTACCTCACAAAGAGTTAGTACAATACTGAAACCGTACCCAACCATACAAGAAGATATCGAACCGTACCAAACTACTTTGGGAAACTGGCCTTGCTTTTGGAAGTGTTACTTAGTTCAAGAAAACACTTACTAAGTATGCAATTCAAGAATATGTAGAGTTACATAAATATGTTAATGAACCAACAAGAGTGAGGGTAAAGTATCATGGTGGTTGTCCATGGTTGTTGTTTGCTAGTTATAATTTTAGAGAAAAAAGTTGTGTGGTGAAGAACTATAATCCATTTCACAAGTATAATGGTACAACCAAGAACATACTATGCAATTCAAAGTACTTGGCAGAAAAATATAAGGATAAAATAATTTTTGAACCAAATATTAGAATCTTTAAATTTCAAGAGTTAGCTCAAAAAGAGTTAGAAGTGTATATTGGAAGGATTGTGATAAAGAAAACCAAATATATTGAGTTATCACAGATTCTGGGGCACCAAGTTAAAGAGTTTGGCAGAATTCTGGATTATAGAGATGAGCTGCTGAGGACTGATCCATATGTTGTGAAACTTAGAGAAAGAAATTTTTTTAAGATGGTAGGAAAATATCTATATGCTTTTATATATGTTTTGATTCCTTGAAGAAGGCCTTCCTTGAAGATTATAGGATGTGCATTAGGTTTGATGGGTATATTTCTGAAAGGTATTTGCAAAGCCAATTACTTGTGGTTGTTTGTTTATAAGGATGAGAATAAATAAATGTTGCCATTGGCTTGGCTAATAACTGAAGTTGAAAACATATTTGCATGAAGATGGTTTGTCAATCTTATATAGAATTATCTTCAGCTTGGAGATGAGACATAATTGACAATTATTGCGGACATGCAGAAGGTAGTGTATATTCTGTTAAGTTTTTGTTTAAATCTTGTAATATTTTTCTAATATTTTAACTATTTATTTTTAAGTATTGCGGGGTCTTGATAAAGCTATCATTGAGATCCTTCCATAGACAGAACATCGGATGTGCTACAGGCACATCCTAGCTAACCATTCAAAAAAATGAAAAGGCTTTGAGAGAAAAAACTATTGTTGGAGATGTGATCGGTATACTCATGAGCAAGAGTTAAAGAAAAATTTCGATCACAAACGAGGGAAAAAATAAACGATGACTTGCTATGCTATAACAAAGAAATATGGTGCAAGATATATTTCAAGTATTTCAGCAATTGCGAGAGTGTTGACAACAATATGGCTGAAAATTTCAACATCATGGATATTGGGGCCAAGGCACAAAAGTATCATCATAAAACTCGAAGAGACTAGGGAATTATAATAATAAAAATAGCAACAATAAGGAATTTCTGTGATACTTCAATCTGTGATATTCTCCATTAACACTAAATATGTTGCAAGAGAATACAACAAAACCAATGAAATGTCAGGTTCACTGGAGTGGTCAATATGGGTATGAAGTAAAGGAAGGATTAACCAGTAAGCATATAGTAAATTTAAACAATACACATATAGAGCTTGGATGTTGAAATACCATGCGCTCATGTTATAGCTGCTATTCATTTTAAAAAGTTGGAGTCAGTTAGCTACATTGCACATTGGTACCATGGGGAGACTTATATGAAGACCTATAGTCACTACCTTCAGCATGTACAAAATATGGAGATATGGCCACAGTCACAAAACCCTTTAGTTATGCCACCACAAGTAAGAAAGATGTCAGGCAGGCCCAAGAAAGTAAGGAGGAAAAAACAAACTAAAAATAAAATAGGAAAGTTGTTTAGAAGAGGTACTGAGATGATCTGTAAGGCTATAATAACAAGGGATGTCATAGGGGTGCACAACGTACTGCAAGATCAACTGGCGGTGCAAAATCATCAAGTATTGGTTCTTCATCAACACCTTCAGTTCAAAGTCAACCAAGCATAGGAAGAGAAAGACCAAGAGGTTCAACAAAACAGGTAATACTTGTAAGTTACTTCTATTATATTTTATTTTTTATATAGCTTCTTAATACTTTCACTTGTATATAGGATATTTCTACTAATATGGAAAGAGGGACACTCTGTAAAAGGCCAAGAATGGTTGGTATAAGAATGCTAAATACAGAAATTGGAGTTGTCATCTATAATGTAAGCCTAGAATATGAATTGTGCCTATGAACTCTCTTTGTAATCAAACTTGGATGCAAACTAGCTAATTTTATTTTTGTGAATATAGCCTGGAATGTCAATTGTGCCTATGAACTCTGCAGTAGTGACTGGAGATATTGGAAAAACCAAGAATATCGGTGAAATAGAAAGGTAAAGAAGCTATAACCTCAAAGAAAATTCAATACTATCAAGCTCAGTAAAGAATGGAGACAAGGTCCAAGGTATCTGAAAGAGTCGTTTGAGCCAAATAAGTTCATCAGTACCACAATCAATTTGTCTAATAGACATTATTTGTAATTCAATATTTTTGTTTGTGTTTGATAGTACTAACTGCAGTTGGTATATGTAAGACAACATGCAGATGTGATCTACACTTTGGTGTCTATTTTCTATTTTCTGAAATTGATATGTAATTGTATTCAGCAATGATTGAAAGTTTCTAAGTCCGTTTTCTGCAATGATATGCATCAATGACTGCACTTTTATAATTCTATTTTATGAAATGATATGCAGCAATAACTACATTTTTATTAACACAAAATTTGCACTTTGGTGATTATTTTTCTATTCTTTCTGTCCAATAAGTAAATATATTTAGCAATGACATCACATTTATAAGTCTGTTTTTTGCGGTAATATGCAATATTGATTGCACTTCAGTAATTCTATTTTTCTGCAATGATATGCAGCAATGGCTACAAGTTATATTGAATAATCACACATATTTTCAATTGTAACAAAACAAACTAAATGAACAAAGTGTATTATGTTACAAAAGTTACCCCAAGTTTTTACAAAAAATGCTACAACTAATTGATGCAACACTAAAGAAATTACAATCGTAACAAAGCCTAGGCAACTTTGTTGCAACATTCTCCACATATACTAGATGAAACCAAAAGCTTATAGCTAACACATTCATACAACATAAAAAATCAAAGTATTTTTTTCCTAATCTTGGACTTAACCAATCTGCTCCTCTACTTCGTTTCCCTTTCTTTCATCTTCTCTATCTTTCCCTCCAACTTCTCCAATTGTATCTCTATCTTCTTTTTCACTTGTTTTCTTTCCTTACGCTTCTCAACAGTTTCATAAACTTCTAATTCACTTTCAAGATCACCAATTTTTTCCGCAAGTTTACGAATAACAAATTTCGTTCTTCGATTAATTTCGGCGTCCCTCCAACATAAAAAATCACAAGATCTTGGACTCTACAATGATAAAAATTAAAGAATTATATATAAGTTTAATTAACTAAAGCTTCAACTAAATGACAAAAATTAATGAATCTTCTACTTACCCCATAGTATGGATACACCCAATATCATCTACTCAGATTCGTAAGGGTCCAAACTGTCAACATCCGTAACACCTAAGCATGGTTGTAGCTCACCTTTTCATTTAATACAGGATCAACATCTTTCATATAAAGCATAGCCAAGTTAGTTGACCGCATTATGTGCGACACAGAAAATCAGAAAAAACTCCTAAAATCAGAAGAAATTTCGGCCCACTTAAAATATGCCCTAAAATCAGATGAAACGAAAGCTTTCAGAGAAGAATAAGGCTTTGATTCAGATACAAGGCTTTAATTCAGTTTGGAATTCCATATCTTGGCAAAAAATTATGACTAATTGAAAGTGAGGGAGATTTAGGGTTCTTCACAAAGAGGAGAAAAACTGGATCGGGTAAATTTTTTTACTGTTGAGGTCTGGTTATAAAGTAGATGCACTCTAAACAAAATTTCGTTTTTGTTTAAATTCATTTTATTCGTTAAACTGAGTGTAAAACACGCTCATAAATCATATGATTCCACGCGTTTGGTCTGGTACCATGGAAGGGAAAATATAATTCAGTCAAATTGTGTTTAGGGGGTAAAATATACATATTTAGTTTAAGTATTCAAATGAGTTTTTGGGAAAAGTTTAATAAGATATTTATGTAATTTTTTTCCTTTTTTACAAAGTTTATTGGAAAAAAAAAACAAATCTGGCGAATGAAATAATGCTAGGTATGATAGAAAAAGATATATTATAGACGCGAAAGCATGATGGAAAAAGACATACTATAAATGCGGAAGCAATCCAAAACAATCTTACATACAACAACAATAACAGACTCAACGTAATCTCACAAGTAGGGCCTAGGGAAGGACATTACCCCTACCTTCGAGAAGGCAGAGATGTTATTTTTCGGAAGACCCTCGGCTTAGGAAAAATAAAAAGAAGGGTAGCAGTAAGAACACCAATTAGAAAACCGAAGCAAAAATACAAAGGTACAAAACTAAAATTAAGTACTATAATTAGAATGTCGGAGTGACAGCAACGACAAGTAAACAAAGAAGTCAACGAATATGAAAATACATAAATAATGCTAACTCGTGTAGTAAAGCTATTGTTACAGACAAGGACTGTCATGACCTAGTTTCTCCCACCGTGAACTGTCATGACGACACCTAGTCTCTACGACTAGGTAAGCCTAATATTACGGAAATGAAATGAAAACACAAGGATAATAGCTAATAGATATAATTATCAAGTAGAAACGGTGCCACTCGACACATACAATAATCATCTTTCCCAAAACCCAAAATGTCGCCAGTCACAAGCTTCTAAGAGTTTCTAACTGCTCTATACATTAATGTCTAAAGAAAATAAGGGAAATATTAACACAAGGGATAGAAGGGGACTCCGAAGTATACGGACGCGGGCAGATATCCCTTGAAGTCTTCTGAAGCAGCAACCACACAGCTAAACTTGAGGCTGATAGCTAGTATCTAGATCTGCACATGGAAAATATGTGCAGGAAAAGGCATGAGTACACCACAACGGTACCCAGTAAGTGCTAAGCCTAACCTTGGTCGAGTAGTGATGAGATCAGATCATGACCCTACTGGTATAAATATAATGAAATAAGACAGAAAGAAATATTACAGTAAAATAAGTACGGAAATCTAATAGGAATAGAATTCAATGAAAGCTAACAGCTCAGAACATAGTTATAGCAACAGGGGATCTCCCAGAATACCGTCCCGTAGTTCCAAATGTAAATGTGCAGGGGGATCTCCTGGAATACCATTCCGTAGTCCCAAAGTAAATATGCAGTGCTGGGGGATCTCCCGAAATGCCGTTCCGTAGTCCCAAAGTAAATATGCAGTGCAGGAGGATCTCCTGTGGAATACCATTCTGTAGTCCCAAAGTAAATATGCAACTCAATCAATATTAACAATAGTTACAACAGGGAGACCTACAGTTTAGGCTAAGTTCACATCAAAGAAAACAAGTAATTTCACTAAACATGTTGCACAGAGTTCAAATAGGCGTTTAAAACACGTAGGCATGCTTTTTTAATCTAAACAAGGTAGTTACATATGCTATTGTAGTTCAAACAAGGAGAAAACAGGTTATGACTTAGTGAAAAATGGAGTTTTACAACAAATATCCCGTGTACGTACTTGTTACCTCATACACGGTATTCATATATCAAACAATACCAAATCCTAAGGGGAGTTCCCTCACACAAGGTTAGATAAGCCACTTACCTCGAACAAAGCTCAAATCAATCTGACACAATGCTCTTTCCATAAATATCCGGCTCTGGATGTCCCGAATCTTGCCAAATCAATTACATAATGTAAATATAGCTACAAACAACTAATTTAGCTAATGAAATCAAAGTTAAGGCAAGAAAATAGAAAAACGCCCAAAAAGCCTCCCTGAGCTCACGTCTCTGAATCGGGTAAAAGTCACAAATTATGAACACTCATTCACTCACGAGTCTAACCATACCAAATCCACTCAAATCCGATACCAAAATCTCGACCAAACCCCTAAAATTTGGCCTAAAAACTTTTCTCAAATTTTCTCAATTTTCCCCCCAAATTTGGAATTAAATGATGAAATCAAGTATAGATTAATGGGATAAATCATAAAGGAGTTAGGAATCATTACCCAATAACTTCCACAGAAAATCTCTCCAAGTTTCGCCTTCTACCGAGCTCTCAATCAAATTTTGTTATATGAACTCAAACTCTCATTTTTTAACTTTAAATTCTTCCCAGGTGCGTTCTTCTTCGTGAACGCGACATCACCATCGGGAACGTGATGAACAATCTTCCACTGGCCCAAAATTCCTCCTTATCGAATGCGAGGGGCCTCTTGCGAACGCGTACCTTTCACTAATGGACCGGGAACATCTTGGCGAACGCGTAGGCTTAATGCCTGAAGCTCCCTCTGCCCCATTCCTCTACGTGAACGCGAGGATCATATCGCGAACGCGTAGGCTAAAGGTCCCACACCTTCGCGAATGCGGGAACAACATTGCGAATGCAAAGAACAACTTAGCTACCTTTCCCATATGCTTTACGCGATCGTGAGACCCTTCTCGCGAACGCGCTGAAGGATTTTCTGCAACAAAACACCATAAATTTGCTACTTCTCTAAGTCCAAAAATGACCTGTTGAGCATCCGAAATACACCCGAGGCCCTCGGGACCTCAACCAAACATACCAACCAATCCTAAAATACCATACGAACTTAGTCGAGCCCTCAAATAACATCAAACGACGCTAAAATCACGAATCACCCTCCAATCCAAACTTTAAGAACTTGGAACTTCTAAATTCTACAACCGATGCCGAAACCAACCAAACCACATCCGATTGACCTAAATTTTTCACACAGGTCATATTCAACACTAGGGACCTACTCTAACTTCCGGAATTAGATTCCGACCCCGATATAAAAAATTTCACTACTGGCCCAAAACTCCAAAAATTTGACTTTCACCATTTCAAGCCTAAATGAACTACGGACCTCCAAAACACAATCCAAACACGCCACTAAGTCCAAAATCACCCAATGGAGCTAACAGAATTGGCGAAACTCCATTTCGGAGTCGTTTTCACACAGTTCCGACTACGATCCAAATCTTAAGACTTATCCCAGCAAGTCAAAATAGAAATAATTGTTCGTCCTCGAATGACCATAGAGACATACCTGAAGTGGTAAAAAGGCAAGGATAACGGCTACGCATATCTTGCTCGGTCTCCCAAGTCGCCTCCTCTACCGGCTGACTCCGCCACTGAACCTTCACTGATGCAATGTTCTTTGACCTTAGCTGTCGAACCTTCCTGTCTAAAATAGCCACTACTTCCTCAACATAGGATAGATCCTTCTCCAACTGCCTGAGCTAAAATCCAACACATGAGACAGATCGTCGTGATACCTCCGGAGCATCGAAACATGAAATACCGGATGAACTTCTACTAGGCTGGGAGTTAAGTCAAGCTCATAAACAACTTCCCCAACACGCGGCAATACCTCAAAGGGGCCAATAAACCTTAGGCTCAGCTCGCCCCTCTTTCTGAATCTCATAAAGCCTTTCATAGGCGAAACCCGGAGCAAGACCCGCTCTCCAACGATGAATGCCACATTGCGAACCTTTCGGTCTGCATAACTCTTCTGTCTGGATTGGGCTATGCGAAGTCTATCCTGAATCACCTTAACCTTCTCCAAGGCATCCTGAACCAAGTTCGTACCCAATAATCTAGCCTCACCCGGCTCAAACCAACCCACTGGGGACCGACACCACCTAGTATACAAAGCCCCGTAGGTGCCATCTGAATGCTAGACTGATAACTGTTGTTATATGTGTTGATACCCAATTTCTCCCTCTCATATATATATATATATATATATATACATATATATATAATAGTGCATGTATATCATCATTTTGATTTATGAGCATACACAAGTATTTTTTATAATTTTTTATAATTTTTTAAGGCTTTAAATTAATTTATTTCTGGGTTTTATTATATAAATATCCAATAATTACTCTACAAATTATTTTTAAATAATTTAATCATTTATACCAATATGAGGTCTTAAATATCTTCAGTGCATTACATTTGCATTTTTAAGGCTAAATTGCATAATTTTGCAATAATAGCCATATGCATATATAATTATATTATTTATACAGAAAATGACTTTTTATATTTTTATAATATTAAGTAATTATTTTAAATCATTTCTATTCACAAGTTATATTTTTTGTTATTTATTTATTAATTTTATAAATTATTAATTTAATTAAAATTGGATATTTAAAATCTGACCCTAATTTCATACTAATTTCTGATCTAACTACGCAAACATAGCCCAATTACCCCAAGCCCAACACTAGTGACCCACTACCCACACCCATTTAATTAACCCGACCCAACCCTTATCCCAGCCGTTGATAATATACGATCAACGACTCATGAACGCCTCCCCATTTCCTTATATCACTTGACCCCAAACCCTAACCCCATTCCCTTCAAACCAGCCGCCTCTCTATTCTCTCCCCTCTAAAGAACCCTAACCCGCCGCCTCTCAAAAACTCCTTTCCTAATCCCTCTTCTAATGGGATTTTCTTCCCATTCACTTACCATATTCGTATATTTCCATTACTGGGTGAATCTCTACGGTATTACCTAGTACTTGCCTAAACATGGCAAGTACTCTTACTTTGATTCTGTCTGATTGACTTTCATCTCTTGAATCTGGACGATATTGCATCCACACACGTTTATTCTACACCGTGTGAGTCCGATTTGTTCATATTTTGCTGATTTGTATTTAACCCTAAAGCTAGGGTTTACAGATTTTCTTTGATTCGAACCAAAATTGACTCAAGCCTTTGATTTTAAGTATTATCTCATCTATATTTGCTCTATTATGTGTAAATTTAATAGTTTCTGTTGATTTTTTACTTACCCTAAATTAGGGTTTTCGATTCTTCTAAATCGAACCAAATCTGGTTCGATTCTTTGATTTTGAATAGTATTTCTGTCTATGTTCATCTAATTCTATGCAGCATGTGATTCTTTTGCCTTTTATTTCTACCGATTTTTGTATTTTACCTAAAAATTAGGGTTTTAAATTTTTTCCTTCCTTACTAATTTTAAATGCTTTCCTTTCTAGTGTTTGACTAATTATTTCCACGTTTATGTGTTAAATTACTACACTATATAAACCCCTCCCCATTCCCCTTTGAAGCAGTTCGAAAATCATTAAGGAAACTACAAAAGTAAGTTGTGTGCTCTTTGCTTTGAATAGTCTTGTTCTGTACTTTAGTTCCTGGCCGGCTGAAAACCAAGGCCAGAAATCCTGAGTTCTTGCTCTTTTGGTGATAATCACAATACAGTGGGATTCCTTTCTTTCTTGTTTCATTTTAACTGATGAGTTACCAAGCCTTTGCCATTTCATTCTAATTTGCTTGTCGTTTTGTTCAATGTGTTATTCAATTCTAGACTCTGCTAATCAAAATGCCATTATGTTTGTAGTTTGAGACATGTTTATAGCCGAGTTGATTAATTTCTCTCAATCTAGTTTATGGGTTATTGATAACTACCCCCTCTTCTGTTTAGAACTGCCATTTGAACATGTACTCATATCCCTTTTTATGGATTAGCTGACTAAGTATGAGTATGTTCATTAAGAGAATAACAAGTCTGTTTCTGAATGTGTTGCAATATAGCCTGTTTTGATCATGTTTCCATCATGTCTTGACTTTTCCAATAATTGCCCTAATTAGTTTTCAGCATGTTATGGTCTATTGCTAATTGCTATGATTCCTTCTTCTGACACTAGCTTTTTGCACTTAGCATAATCTGAACCCTTTTTTCTCACTATGAATTTGTCATGAAATTCGTCTTGTTAACATGTGCATTATGTGATCGAACTCATTTTGTGAAACTTGGTTAAGTCTATCTTAAATCCAAGCATGTATGTTATCTTTTTTTGTGTGCTCAATTTGGTTATGTCCTTCAGTGGTGTCCCTTAACCTCATTCTATTCCTTACTGCCTGGTCCCACCCCTCCTCATTCCCTTTTGAAACAATTCGAAAACCATTAAGAAAACTACAAAACTAAGTTGTGTGCTCTTTGCTTTTGAATAATCTTGTTCTGTACTTTAGTTCCTGACCGGCTGAAAGCCAAGGCCAGAAATCCTGAGTTTTTGCTCTTTTGGTGATATTCACAATACAATGGGATTCCTTTCTTTCTTGTTTTATTTTAACTAGTGAGTTACCAAGCCTTTGCCATTTCATTCTGATTTGTCTGCCGTTTTGTTCAATGTGTTATTCAATTCTAGACTCTGCTAATCTAAATGCCATTACTTTTGTAGTTTGAGACATGTTTATACCTGAATTGATTAATTTTCTCAATTCTTCCTAGTCTATGTGTTATTGATAACCACCCCCTCTTCTGTTTAGAACTGCCATTTGAACATGTCCTCATATCACCTTTCTATGGATTAGTTGACTAACTATGAGTATATTCATTAAGAGAATAACAAGTATGTTTCTGAATGTGTTGCAATGTAGCCTGTTTTGATCTTGTTTCCATCATGTCTTGACTTTTCCAATAATTGCCCTAATTAGTTTTCAACATGTTATGTTCTATTGCTAATTGATATGATTTCTTCTTGTGACACTAGCTTTCTGCACTTAGCATAATCTGAACTCTCTTTTCTCACTATGAATCTATCTTGCAATTTGTCTTGTTAACATGTTCATTATCTGATCGAACTGATTTTCTAAAACTTGGTTAAGTCTGTCTTAAATCCAAGCACGTCTGTTATCTTTTTTTTTTTGTGTGTTCAATTTGGTTATGTCCTTCAATGCTATCCCTTAACCTCATTCTATTCCTTACTTCCTAGTCCCTTTGAGTTCTTATTCTTAGCCGATTGAAAGCCAAGGCTACTTAGATTATCCCTGTTAACCTCCCTAGTGTGAGCACTGCCCTAGGTTCTTGAAGCCCTTGGGAACTCTAACATACTAGGGCCTTGATTCTCTATGCTCAGCTCTGTTTTATACCTACTAGGTGAATTACTTAATTCCTAGCTGCCTTATGTCCATGAAGATATAATTTCTGGGCTATTATGAACCATAGAAATGAAGGCTTGGCCTGGGCGGGTGTATCTATCGGCCTGCTGTAGGCTCCCTATAGTTACTTATTTCTATTCATTCTAGGTCTGTAAAAATTCTAGTAATAACATTCTGGGGTATTAGTAAAATTGGGGGAAGGGGTTTTATCTTACATTTGTATTGAAATGGGTAGAAATCCTACCTATAGGTATTCTATTTTGCTCAAAATGTGTCATTATGCTCAAACATGTTCAGTCATTACATGTTAGAAATCCTGCCTATAGGTTCTTAATTTGGTTCAAATGTGTTCTGCTTTCACCTGTTAGAAATCATACCTATAGGATATTGAATGATTAATATCTCAATGGGTGTATAAGATTCTGTTAACTTACACATTGTCTAATTTGTTATTTAGATATTATGCCTATAGGATCTGAAATTAGTTTTAATTATAGAAATCATGCCTATAAGATCTAAAATCAGTTTTAATTATGATTACAGAAATCCTGTCTATATGGTCTAAAAATAGTCTTAATTATTGTCCTGCTCGTTTCTTTAAAGAAATTTCAACACTATGCTAATTATCACTATTAGAAACCATACATATAGGACTCAACTAATTCTGAACATACTCATGTGATCACCATTGTTAGTTACTGCATGAATCACCTAGACATCATGCCTATAGGTTTTAATCTCTTATGTTTGTAATCAGTAGGCAACTATGTAGGCTCTTTTTTAGAAATCGTATTGAGGGAAATGACTTTTCATCTAAAACTGCTGCATGTATTAAAATCTAGAATCACATAAAGATCATGCCTATAGGATTCAATAACTTTAATTAGTTTAAAATCTGCAACTGTCAAACCCTCAATGTGTTTGTGTGCATTCATTGTCAAAGTGTGGAGCCTAACTTGAGCCCCTAATTGCTTTTATATGAAGTCCAACCTGTTTTGCATGTCGATTAGTTTTATCATTTTGAGCAGCCTAATCTGAAGTCTAGAACTACCTAAATAGAGGTCCAAAGCCTCCTGGACCATAGGCATGGGACGGATAGTGCATGCATAGGGTTTGGTTTAGAACCAACTAATGCGTTTTAGGTAACAACTTAAAGATAGCAATCGGGTAGCAAGAGATGATAGTATGTACCCGCTGAATAATATGAGTAACACCCCATCTTGAGGGAGGTACGAAGGATTATTTATGTTGCACGGGGTGATCCTTTAGGCTAAAAAATTTAGGACCCTCCATCTTGTCTTTAAATCAATTACTTGTATTTAATAATAAACTTCTAAGTTCCTTGTTTTCCTGTACTTGATCACCTAGACTAATTCATATAATTGAGTTCGGTCGGGACGCATAATTGTGGACCTCGAAGAGTATCTAACACCTTTTCTTCTAGGTAATTTCGAGCCCTTGCCCGATCTTTGGTGACGTAGACTAGTCAAACAGAGTTATCTGCAAAATAGGTGCCCTAACACACCTCAAACCTGTTAGGTGGAGACTCTCTCTCTTTTAACACCTTCATTAAAAGAGTTGTCACGTGTCAAAACCCGATTTTGCGAGAAAAAAGGCCGCGACAGCATGGTGACTCTGCTGGGGATTTTAGGCTCTTACCATAAGTGAACTTGATCTTTATGAATTAGTCTTCTCTTATAAACATGTCTTTATTATTTTACTGTTACATGAATATCCCACTCCCGTTTCCCTTTTATTTGCTACTTGTATACCCTTTTCCCATTTTCTCTTTACTTGAACTCGCGTGCAAATCTCTGCTTAATTTGGTCATAACATGCGCTTTCCTTTAGACATTTTTAAATTGCTACATCATGTGTCTCCCCACCCTCACTCCCTTATCTACTTTATTACAATTTTCACAGTGCGTGAACTAACTTCTTCCTTATTTTTCTTTCTTTATATTTACATTTCACTAAATACTGCATTTACTGCTTTCAACATGAAAAAATGTTTGACAACGTGTTATTTTATCTTTGCATAAAACATGCTCCACATCATCTTCCACTCGTGCATAACTAATAACATAGTGGCACTTGATGAGTGTCCTCGCTCTTCTTAAAATAACCCTTTAAATTTGGAAAGGCTTATTTGTGATAAAACTAGTTGATCAGCAGTATAGTTGACGTGCCGTGCCTTTTCCTCTCAAGTTGTCCGCTTGAGGGTACAAGTCTAGACTCTTCTAGAAACCCCCGCTCTAATATCAACTATGCATGCATCATGTCCAAGCCTAGTATGAGTTAGAATGCTATCCACTTAATAACTCGCTACGACAAACATTGTCCAAATGGGCACAATTATGATCTATGCATTATTTGGAGAAAACATGCCAATATGTTGATCATTAACGTGTAAATAACCAAATCTGGAGGGGGAAAGGGTTAACTCTATTTGTTTTGCAGAAATGAGGCACGAAGTCCCCAGGTTCAGCATGGTTCGAAACATCCCACCTTTGCTGTTGGATTGGTGGGAAAATCTCGCACCAAGTGACAAAAACCATGTGATAAGAGTCCTCAGGAATTTACCCTCTATGTTAGATATCCAGCTAAACAATGCACTAATTAAGGTCGTTACTATGTTCTGGGATAAGAAGAGAGTCGTTTTCTGTTTTGGTAACATAGAAATGACTCCCCTTTTAGAAGAAATAGGAGGTTTTGATGGTCTTCCGTGGGATAGCTTGGTTTGTTGGTACCAGAAAATTACACTCCTCAAGGTTTCTTAAAAATAGTGGGTTTTAGGAAAAATGACGATTTAGTCTGTTTGAAGAAGTCTTATATAGCATTCAACTTCCTCTAGAGCGTTATGGACACAAAAAGTCATACCACATTTACCATGATGAGTTCGCCATCACTTCTTTGGGATGGACTCACCGCCGAGTTTTTGTGTTCATTGTCTGTTTTCTAGGGATGCTGGTATTTCCAAAACAATGAGAAAGGATCCACACTCGCCTAGCTATGGTCACTAAGGCTTTAATGGAGGGAATTGAGAGGTAGATTTACACTATTGTCCCTATGATTCTGGCTGATATGTACTGCATTTTAGACTGTTGCAAGAAGGGGTATAAGCATTTCGAGGGTTGTAATTTGTTTATGGTTGTTGGAACACATTCAGAGGGGAGAATAACGTCAAGAATTTCCACGATGACCATGGAATGACCCCATAGCCTATCACCATCCAAAAAGAATGACTTTTATCCCAAATAGGTTTGCGCAACTGGAAAACGCTGTAAGCTGGACACACTTCTTCAAGAATCTAACTGATGACAAAGTACATTGGATGTTCGAGTGGTTCCCTAGCAGTGAATTCATCATCAGGTCGAGAGATACTCCTTATCTAGTGTTAATCGGATTAAGGGGAATTTATCCTTATGCCCCTATCAGAGTTATGAGATAAGCTGGGATAAAGCAGATTATACCGCGAGTTTCCAAAATGGTTCAGTACAAGGCAAACTTCCAGGGGAATGCCATTCCATTTAAGTTTGAGTCATAACACATGTGGCATCAAAAGGTCATTGTAGAGAAAGATACCATCGAGCCAAATAGGTATCATGCTGGCCATATGCACTTCTATCCGTCATGGTTGGTAGATGATATAGCGGGGGATGTCAAGCCAGGGATTAATTTAAAGAATAGGGTTATAGACGACGCTACTGAAGCGCAAGTCAAGTATAGGATGCTGCATAAAAAGGTTTTTGAGTCTGAAGCCAGGCATTTGGAATAATATAAATGTGGACATGGAAGCAATCAACAAGCGGAGAGAAATCGCTACTAAGTCAATAGAGAGGTTGGCATATTTGGAGCAGGGGTTGATGGAGCTTGAAGGGAAGATGAGAAACAGGGTTGCAGGCTGTCAAAACATGGATGGCAATGAAGGATGGCTCTTATCAAAGGTGTATCTGCTGCTGGACTTGCGCGACCTGGGGAATCTGATCGATGGGGCAAAGAAGGCCAAGCATGGAGAAGGTCCCTCTAAGACCAAATAGATTAGGAATTATGTTTTACTTGCTTTCTAGACTCATTTTAGGCTTTGGTTGTAATAAGGCGAATGTCATTAGCAACTCTTTATAATTATTGTCATTTTAGTAGAGATTTGGTTCATTTTCATATTAATGAAATGACTCAGTTATTGGCATCAATTTTCTCCAAATTTATATGTCTCTTAGCCTACCTCGGGCACAATGAGGTTCCCAAATTAGGACGCGAATTAATAATTCCGCAATATGTGTTTAAATACCGCAAACATCCTTTTAATACTCCTCACTAACTTGTTTACTTTTTGTTTTTCTTCTTTTCTTTATTTGTTTATTCCCATCCCCTAAGGTTGGTTCGTGCATACTAGCATCATCAACATATCACACCAGATCCAGAGGTCCTCCACCTCCTCCTCCTCCAAGTGATCCTAAAAGCAAAGGAAAAGCCAAAATGGATGATACAAGAAATATCAGGAAAGGCAATGCTATACATGAAGAGCATGTCAAACTTCAGATGGTCGAAACACTCCAGCATAGAATGACTTGGTTTTATGGTTAAAACAGAAGATATTGTAGTTACAAGGGGAACTTGAGCAGGTCCGGAACTTGGAAAACATTTCCCTTACCCTGAACGTCCTCGACGTCAACCAACAAAACATCAAAAACCTAGCACCTCCCCAGAACACACTAAACCAACAAAATCCTCCCGCACCTCACTAATATTCCACACCTTCTCAAAATCCCAATCCTCCACCAGTACCGACTCCTCCACAACTTCATCATCATCCAACCAAGTATTCAAAAACCATTACCTACCATACTCCTCAAAATGCATCACAACCTACCCCCGATCCTCAAAACTCAACCAACGACCACCACTATGCCCAAATTCCCGGAGTCCATCAAAGCAACCCCATATATGTAGAAACCTTACCTCACACTCCATAATAGACCTTATACATGCCTGAATCTGTCGAGAAGGACCTGCTCATCAAGAACATGGCGGAAGAACTCAAGAAACTTACTAGTCGAGTCTAAGGTGTTGAAGGTGGTAAAGGAATCGAAGGTTTGAACTATGAGGATTTGTGTATTCAACCGGACATAGAACTACCGGAGGGTTACAAACCTCCTAAGTTTGAAATGTTCGACGGAACAGGTGATCCAAAGGTACACTTGAGAACATATTGTGACAAACTCGTAGGGGTTGGTAAAGATGAAAGGATCCGTATTAAGTTGTTCTTGAGGAGCCTCACTGGAGATGCCTTGTCTTGGTACATCAGTTAGAACCCAAAGAAATGGGTTAACTAGGTAAGCATGGCATCGGATTTTATGGATCGGTTCAGGTTCAATATAGAAAATGCACTAGATGTCTTCTACATTTAGAATCTTAAGAAGAAGCCCACAGAAACCTTCCGTGAATATTCTACTCGATGGAGGTAGGAAGATGCAAAGGTAAGGCCAGCGCTGGAAGAGAAACATATGAATAAGTTCTTCGTCAGAGCTCAAGATCCACAATACTATGAAAGGTTGATGGTTATTGAAAACCATAAGTTCTTTGACATCATCAAACTAGGAGAAAGAATAGAAGAGGGAATTAAAAGCGGAATGGTGACAAACTTTGAGGCACTCCAAACTACAAACAAAGCCTTACAGTCAGGAGGTATCTCTAAGAAGAAAGAGGTTGGTGCAGTAATGGTAGCCCAGGGTCCGAAATCTCCCCTCGCATACCAAACACCACCACCCACATATCAGCCTTCACCTCCTAGATACCAACAACCCGCCACCAATTACCATACCTATAACACCCAACCTACATATTACCACTCATCGCCACCAACTCGTAAAAACTACCAAAAACCTAGACCAAATTTCAATCGTAGACCACCCAGACAATACACTCCTATTGCTGAACACTTCGATCAGCTTTATAAAAGACTGAAGGCTACTGGTTATGTCACTCTTATTCCCGCCGTTGCTATGGAAAATTCCTCTTAGTAGGTCAATCCAAACAAGACATGTGCCTACCACTCCGGCATGAAGGGACATACTATTGATGAATGTCGCACTTTGAAGGATAAGATTCAAACGTTGATTGACACCAAGGTTATACAAGCAAAAGAGGCTACACCAAATATCCGCAATAACCCCCTCCCGAATCGCAAAGGCAAAGGGATAAATGTGATAGAAACTGATGAAGAATCGGATCCAAAAGGATCAATCAAGCTCATTCGTGAAGGGGATGAACCTAAAATATCTCCAATCATTCTCACACCTATTATATTGCAGATTTAGTCACCGATTGAGGTTAAAGTAGCTGCACCAACCCCATTTGAGGTTGAAATAACAACGCCTTCAGCCATGCCAACTCCAATCGAGGTGGAAGTGACCACACCCTTCGTTGTGATGGTAACACCCACAACATCCTTTAATTCCAATGCTATACCATAGGACTATGCTGTAGAGGCAAGAAGGAAAGGAAAAGGGAAAATGGAAGAAACAGTTGTCGCACAAGGCGTGACCAGCGCCGGTAGTGTTTACATACCTGAGCATTTGGGAGGAACAAGTAAAGAAGCCGCTCCCAAGCAGCCTATCAGTGAAACAGGCCCGGATGATCTTTGGAGAAAGGTGCAAGCAAGGGGATATTCTGTGATTGATCATCTAAACAAAACCCCTGCTCAGATATCCATTCTATCACTATTACAGAATTCTAAGACACACAAGAACACATTGATGAAAGTGTTGAATCAAGCTTACGTACCCAACAACACCGCTAGCGGAGAAATGGCCAACATGGCGGGACAAGTGTTTGAAAGCCACAAGATCACTTTTCATAAAGATGAGTTGCCACCAGAAGGACTGAGTCACAACAAGGCACTGCATATCACGGTATAATTTGAGGATAAATTCCTAGCCAGAGTCCTTATATATGGGGGTTCGAGTTTCAACATTTGTCCATTGACTACTTTGAAGAGGTTGGGAAAAGGATTGCATGAGATACGAGCAGGATCTGTGAATATGAAAGCATTCGACGGGTCCCAAAGGGCCACGATCGGGGAAGTCAACGTGTGTTTGCAAATGGGCCCGACTTGGTTTGATGATGAGTTTCAAATATTGGACATATCCGCCACATACAATCTGTTGTTGGGATGACCTCAGATACATGCTGTTGGGGTCGTGGCCTCCACTCTACATCAGGTTGTGAAGTTCGAATGGAACCATCAGGAAGTAATCATCCACGGGGATGGGAGTAACCCCTTTTATACCAATCAAACTGCTCCGGTTGTCAAGAATAGAAGGAAGTTGGGTAGAAAAATGTACCATCGCATAGAGCGCGTCAATGCAATCGAGAAAGACAAGTGGTGAAGTAATAAGATTGAAACATATTATTATGGACAGGGTACGAACCCGGCAAGGGTCTCGACAAAAATCTCCAAGGGATCACTAAGACAATACAACTAAAGCATCATGACACAACTTTTGGGCTTGGGTATGAATATACCTGGCATGAGTATCAGAATAGGTTGCTGCCTTGGCGTGGTCCTTATTGTCGCTCCCCCTTTTTCTCGCGAAATCGGGTTTATTATATTTGGAAGGACAACTCGTTCCTTTTGGGAACTGGGTTTTTGCATTTGAAGATTCGCCACCTAATGATTAAGGTGCATTAGGACGCAAATAGAGATTCAATTCTAAGTTTGTTTAGGTAACCAGAGATTGGGTAAAGGCTTGAAATTATCCCAAGGGGAAGGTGTTAGGCACCCCTCAGGATCCACTAGTGTGGTTCTCGGCCAGACAGTTATTGTGAATTTAGGGTGCAATTAACATATAAGTAGATAAAGCTCAAATAAGAGGGGATTTCAATGCACAATAGTTTGAAAGTAAACAAAGTTTGAAAGAGCAATTAAAAGAGCTGATTTTAAATAAGGAGTTACAATGCTTAAAAAAGAAGGGGGAAATAAAGAAAGGAGGTCCTAGGTTTATAAAAAATATGGATCACATCAATGAAATTCCCGGTAATCACTCCTCAAAAGAGGGGTTACACGTGGCATTAGCGCACCGGTCATCATGTCCATATCTACCCTTCCCACCCCGTTAAGGTATTACAGCGCGGATTGGTCTCGATTACTATTGTATGCTATTACCCGTCCCATTCCTATCATTCCCGGAGGCACTTAGGAATAATATTCCTTAAGGGAGGGGATATTAGGTTGATTGGTTTCAAAGGATAAAAATCTAAGGCGACATACAAAAACAGATAATATGGCATATAAAGGGGAAGCATGTAAACAGACAAAAGGCTCATGTATACCTCCTCAAAACAAAAGCACATAAGTAGCATGACTTGCACATACTTTTTAGGTCCGATTTAAAGTAGATAAAGACGAGGGAATTTAACTGTTGAGACAGATTAGTTTATTACATAACTAAGATAAGAAGTCTGAATCAGGCCTGCCTGCTGGTTGTAACAATTAACAAAGGCGGATTCAATTTTACATTTATTACTCTAAATCTTGCCTAAGTGTTTAAACGGGGTCCTATAGGTATGATATCTACTTAATTTAGAAGGTAGTGAAACAATGATAACTCAAAACGTACTGCTTGAAATCCTATAGGCATGCTTGCTAAACCTTGTTGAAACTAAAGGAATTATTAAATAGAGGTTCAGAATAGACGAATTTAAATTAGACTAGTTCCAAATTCTACAGATGATGGTATCTGCTATTACTGACTTTAATCCACATGGGCATGATATCTAACATTGATTGTGAATGGAACGACTCAAATTTATTTAAGAACCCCTATAGACATGTTTTCTATGTGTTACTGATTTCAGCATGCTATTGGGTTATAACCAATTGGGCCCTAAAAAAATATGATATCTAAACGGTGACAAATGTGCAGAATTTTAGACAATCCCTATAGGCAGGTTATCTAGATGTGATGTTGAACAAGTAAGTCCTATAGACATGGTTTCTAAATGTAATGTGAATATGCATAATTGGAGCAGTCTTATAGGCATGTTTTCTAAATGCAATTTGAACAAGTAGAGAATACAGTCCTATAGGCATATTTTCTACCCTTGAGCATGCATAATTTCCCAACACTTTTTTCACTAGCCAGCCGCAAATGTTCATTACAAATTATTACAAATCAGGAATAATAAATTACATCAGAAAAAGTACAAAGAAAAGTTACAACCAGAGGAAGCCTGATTCTTGACTTCCTCTCTAAATTATGAGATAAACCAACTCAAAATACCATTGATCCAAAGCCTTTCTTGGCCTTGAGTGTGTCAAAGTTCCCTAAGGGCCTCAATACGACCCCGGGCAGCTCACACCCAAGTTTCATAACCAGAATAGGGACAAGTACAGTGTGGAAATGCCAGCCCTCATGTATCCAAGTTCAGAGGGAGCTCATAGGTCCCAAGGCAAGGCTAACATGAGAGGGGCAGAACTTAAGTCTAAGAAGAGAGTGAAAAGTGCAGAAACTGAGTTCTAAGAACTGAGGGAATAAAGCAAAGGGAAAGGGTGAGGGGAGTCAGCCATTAACGCTTCAAAGAATTGATAACTTCACGCAAAGGGGCAGGGGATTGGAATCCATTGCAAGGGGCTTATATACTTACGCATGGGTTAATTTTGGGCATGTACAACAATATGGAGTGTTGTCATGCTTGTAAATCAACCAGAACACACAACATATATGGGTAACATGGAGGTTATAATCCTAGGAGGATCAATTTTGGGTCATGCTCAGCAATATTCAATGTTGTCATGCCCCAAACTATCCACAAGTATTAATCACATTGGGGTAGGGATTTGGGATTCATAATACATTGATTCAGAATAGGAGAAAGGAAATTACAATATGCTAAATAATGGTACTGAATTAAATACAAGCAGTAGGCAGACAATAATGCTGAATGAGTAAGTAAGAATGTTGTTGTTGGTGTTGAAAAACTTAATTAGAACATACCAGTCAAAGAAGCAAAGTGCAGTAAAGAAAAGTAGCAGGACTTTGAAATATAGCCTTGGCTTTCAGGGGGCTAAATAGGCAGTAGCACAAGTAGTAGTAAAGCAAGAGAGAGTGTTTGAGTGTAAGTGTGAGTTCAGAACTAAAAGTGTTTGTGTTTTTGAAAGAGAAGAAGTAACAGGTATTTATAGTTTTTTGAAAACGAGTAAGAAAGAGGTAATAAGCTACAAACATGGAAACAATCATGATTCAGAATCAATTATATAAGTGATTGCCCTTAATTAAGGGGTCACTTGCTTAACGGACAGTGATAGGTTCGAAATAAGGAAAGCAATCAATTAAGAAGTAGGCTGAAAGTTGCCATAAAAGAAGTAGTAAAATAACAAGTAAGCAATTCGAGTCTAGGTACAGAGATACTCTAATTTTGGAAAGGATTCAGTAAAGGAAAGAAATCAATTAACCTTAATAGGCGAGTGAAATCAGAATCGCACAAAGGAAAAGTTTAAACTTAGTCACGAGTTTGAAAATTAGTCAAAGAAGGAGATTTAGCATATAAATAGGGTGCATAAACATTATACATTAGAGGCTATGCCTATTGGCAAGAAGAAATAGCATAAATAGTAGCACAAAGATTCAGTAGATTGCAACATTCGAAGCATGACAGTCCAGTAGGTCAAGTAGTGAAGAAAACATAGAATATCAAAAGCATGCGAAGGTCTCACAGTAGCAGGTGAGGAAAACCCCTTTAGAAAAATTAGGGTTTCGAGCATATTTGAATTTTAGAGAAGATAGAAACCTAGCAATCAGAAGAATCACACAAAGGGAGCAAAAGATTTCGAAATAAAGAACTTCAAATCGAGTCATGCAATTAAACGAACAGTCTCAAACCCAAAACCCTGGGATTTTAAACAATAGGAGAGTTTTAAAAGAGAATAAGCAAACAAATCGGACAAACCTCAGGCAAACAAACATTCGTTTAGTAAACAGTTAAAAGAAATTGGGGGTTTTAACATGCAAACTCAGGTAGAAGAACGATATAAGCAAACATAGCCAAACATGTCAAAGAATCAGAGAAACATTTTGAAATAACTTAACAGAAACCCTAATCGGAAATATAAGGGGTTTTGAAAGCAGAGTTTTAAAAGAAAATTTGAGAAAAACACTTAGAAGTTCAGATCAAACATAGATTTGAAACAGATCTAAAAAGAAATCGGAGGAACCTTAAAGGCTAAGGTTTCAGAAGAACCCCAAGTGGTGAGAAAGTCTTTGAAAACCAACGATCTAAGCAGGAGAGTCAAGAGTCTACTCGAATAGCCATGGCTAGCTGGAGAAAAAGTCGGAGATGACCGAAGAACAGTCATGAACTACAATCGAACAAGCCTGGACCAAGCTCTTTCGAGATCTAGACTCGAGACCATAATAATTGAGCACGTAGAAGCCACGTAGAAACCATAACGGGCGAGTGGGCAGGTTATGAAGATAGGTTTGGGTCGAATTAAATTGGAATTGCGTCGGGGGTTCAAATGGTTTCAATTGAGTTCAATTTGGGTCAGAATTGGGCTATAATCGAAATGAAATTGGGCTAACATTTAAATAGCCAATTTTTCCTATTTAATTTATACAAAATAACAAATTAATTTCTGGAAATAAATTAAAGGTACCAAAATGATTTATAGCACATAATTAATTATTTAAAAATACCAGACTTAATTTTTATGAATATAAACGTAATTAATCTTAAAAGAGGCTAAAGTTGTAATTATATATAATTTAACTTTAAAAATACTAAATTACTTTGTAAAAATATGCAAAAATTATATTACCTATATTTTAGCATAAATATGAGAATCCAATAAATGAATCACCAAAATGATAATTTTGGGAATAATTATTGGGTTTTTATGGATAAAATAGGGCAATAAATCGATTTAAAAATATTTTAAAATTAAGGAAAAATAATAAAATATTTGGACATACTTATATATGTATACATATTCTATTTTGAAAGTATTTTGCAAATTAAAATATACAGGAAAAAATTGGGTATCAACAACTGCCCCTCTTTACCCGGGAAGGATGAAAGAGTTATCGGGTAAATATATGATGGCCAATTCGACCAAGCGAAATAGTTCGAGGAGGTTTAGGCCACGCCCTAGCTTCCGAGATGCCTACATATCCCTGGTCTTACAAGAATCAGGCCATATGTAGTTCCACATCCGTCGGCGGAGTATGCCAATGGAGACTTTCAAGAATGGATGCAATATCTACGGTCAGATGTGTGGTAGGTTTGTGGAAATGTTTAGGTTTGATATGGCTGTGGGAACTAGAGCGGAACCGCTCCTGTTGAGATGGTTGTTGCTTGCCGGTTTAACTGCTCATAAGCAATACAAGCATATATTGTGCATAAATTTAAACATGATGCAATTTTCTGTCAGACCATGAGGATTGTCTTCGGACGGTTAGAATGATGTCCTTAGACCATGATGTCATGGGCCATGAAGCGTGTAATAAAGAATTCGCGGGCCATGAAATGATGCTCTCAGGCTATGAGGATGATGTCTCCGAACCATGATGCCTTTGAATAATGATATGCAAAAGATTAAAAGGGGTCCTCAGGCCATGACATGGCGTTCTCAGGCTATGAAAATGTTGCCTCCGAACAATGATGCCTTTGGATAATTTGGCGATCTTTCAGCCCATGAGATGTAGTAGGTGGCGATTTTTCACTCATGCAAATGTAGAGGTGGCGATCTTTCAGCCATGCAAATGTAGATGTGGCGATCTTTCAGCCCATGCAAATGAAGAGGTGGCGATCTTTCATCCATGTAAATGTAGAGGTGGAGATCTTTTAGCCATGCAAATGTAGAGGTGGCGATCTTTCAGCCGTGTAGAATAAAGAGGTGGCGATCTTTCAGTCATGCAAATGTAGATGTGGAGATCTTTCAGCCATGCAAATGTAGAGGTGGCGATCTTTCAGCCATGCAAATGTAGAGGTGGCGATCTTTCAGCCATGCAAATGTAGAGGTGGCAATCTTTCAGCCCATGCAAATAAAGAGGTGGCGATCTTTCATCCATGCAAATGTAGATGTGGCGATCTTTTAGCCATGCAAATGTAGAGGTGGCAATCTTTCAGCCATGCAGAATGAAGAGGTGGCGATCTTTCAGCCATGCAAATGTAGAGGTGGTGATCTTTCAGCCATGCAAGTGTAGAGGTGGCGATCTTTCAGCCATGCAAAATGAAGATAAGGAGGCGATCTTTCAGCCATGCAAATGTAGATGGAGATAGTGTTTAGTCTCGGAAGGCAGAATGGTAGCCTTATACAATGCAAAAAATGCAGATGGAGATGGTGTTTAGTCTTGGAAGGCAGAATGGTAGCCTTATGTAAGAAATAAAGTAGCAAACGGTAACAAAGCTTTCTTAGCTGATAGTAGGTTGCGATATTGTGATTGCTGGGGACATTGTGACACATATAATATCACCGGCGTGCGTGGGTAGCAAATGTTGGTAAGTGCAATAATTTTGAGAATTGTATTCCTGAACAGTGTTTGTCTCATGAGTGTATAGCATATATGATGCTTTCGTAATCTAAGTGCCTGCATCCAAAGAAAAATCATGAGTTTTGTAAAGGGGGGAGGTTAGTTCATATCCTTGCTAGCTCTGCTTGATCTGCTCGACTTTGATCTGGTGATACTGTATGTATCATTGGGGTACCGTTGCTAAATAGGGCAATTTCGGTAATAAACATGCATGATTTTATAAAATATGACATAAGTATATAATTAAGAAACAACTTTTAGATGATCCGACGACTGTGATGTGGTTCAAGACATTGCAACCTCTCTTGCTACGAAATTTTGAGGGTCCTCCTCAAAATTCTGCCCCAGTTTAATGGGTTGATGTTTCTGACTGTTGCTTGCGATGATTGGCTGAAATCACTTCGAAATTTTGAGGGTCCTTCTCAAAATTCTACCCCAATTTCCAATTGCAGGGGGAAATGAAAATTTTATTGAATTGTGACCGAACCCATAGGGCTACCTACGTATCCCCTCTTAAACGGGAATGAGGTCAGGTGTAGTTCAATTTACATCATATAGGAAAGCATAAAGATTACACATAGTAACGCTTGACTGCATCTGAGTTGATAGGCTTTGGCCAGACTTCTTCGTCCATTTCTGCGAGTATGAGGGCTCCTCTTATCAGAACCTGGTGAACCATGTATGGACCCTGCCAGTTGGGAGAGAACTTCCCTTTGGCTTCATCTTGATGAGGAAAATTTTTCTTTAACATCAGCTGCCCTGGTGTGAACTGTCTCAGCTTGACTCTTTTGCTGAAGGCTCTGGACATTCTATTCTGATAGAGTTGACCATGGCAAACTGCGTTCATTCTCTTTCCGTCTATAAGGGCTAGTTGCTCATAACAGCTTTTTACCCATTCTGTGTCGTCGAGCTCAGCTTCTTGTATGATCCTTAGGGAAGGAATTTCCACTTCGGCGGGAATGACTGCCTATGTACCATAAGCCAACATATAGGGGGTTGCCTCAGTCGATGTGCGGACTGTGGTGCGATATCCTAATAGAGCGAATGACAACTTCTCGTGCCACTGCTTATGCTTTTCTATCATTTTCCTTAGTATCTTCTTGATATTCTTGTTTGTGGCCTCTATGGCCCCGTTCATCTGAGGTCTGTACGCTGTAGAATTCTTGTGTCGGATCTTGAAGGTTTCACACATAGCTTTCATCAAGTAACTATTGAGGTTGGAGCCATTATCAGTAATGATTGACTCTGGAATCCCGAATCGGCAAACGATGCAGTCGCGGACAAAGTCTGCCACGACGTTCTTGGTTACTTCTCTGAAAGATGCTGCTTTGACCCATTTGGTGAAATAGTCGATTGCTACCAAGATAAATTTGTGTCCATTGGAAGCGACGGGCTCGATTGGTCCAATAACATCCATTCCCCAAGCGGCGAACGACCATGGTGAGCTTGTTGCATTAAGATCATTTGGAGGTACCTTTATCATGTCTGCATGTATCTGGCAATAATGGCATTTCCGGACATACTGTATGCAGTTGGTCTCCATAGTCATCCAAAAGTAACCAGCTCAGAGTATCTTCTTTGCTAAGACAAAACCGTTCATATGCGCACCACAGGTCCCAGTGTGAATTTCTTCTAGTAGCCTAAATGCTTCCTTTGCGTCTACACACCTTAATAGTCCCAAATCAGGAGTCCTCCTATACAGGATTCCTCCGCTGTGAAAGAAATTATTGGAAAACCTCCGAAGTGTGCATTTTTGATTAGGATTTTCAAGTTCTAGGTATTCGCCTTTTGCCCAATATTCTTTGATATCATGAAACCAAGGTTTTCCATTTGCTTCTGCTTCAACATGGGCGCAATAAGCTGGCTGATCATGGATCTTTACTGGAATGGGATCAATGAAGTTTTTGTGTAGATGTTGTATCATGGATGATAGGGTAGCCAATGTATCGGCGAACTCATTCTGGACTCTTGGAACATGTTGGAACTCCATCTTTGCGAACCTCTTTCTCAATTCAACATGATGCAGATACGGGGGTATCTTGGAGTTCTTGGTTGCCCATTCTTCTTGTACCTGGTGTATAAGCAAGTCTGAATCTTCAATCACTAGAAACTCTTGAATGTTCATGTCAATAACCATCTTGAGCCCTAGGATACAGGCTTTATACTCGGCCATGTTGTTGGTGCATGGGAATCTGAGTTTGGCGAACACCGAATAATGCTGAACGGTTTCCAATACGAGGACTGATCCTATGCCAACTCTCTTGAAGTTTGCTACTCCGTTGAAAAACATTCTCCAACCATCATAGGATTCTGCAATATCTTCTCCTACGAATGATACCTCTTCGTCAGGAAAATATGTTTTCAGGGGTTCGTATTCTCCATCCACGGGGTTCTCAGAAAGGTGATCTGCTAGTGCCTGTCCCTTGATTGCCTTCTGAGTTACGTAGACAATGTCAAATTCACTCAACAAGATTTGCCACTTGGCTAGCTTTCTAGTGGGCAGGGGCTTCTAAAACATATACTTTAGAGGATCCATCCTTGATATGAGATGTGTAGTATAGGCACAGAAGTAGTGCCTCAGCTTCTGAGCAACCCTAGTCAAAGCACAATAGGTGCGTTCTAATAGAGAATATCGGGCCTCGTACGGGGTGAACTTCTTGTTGAGATAATAGATGGCCTGCTCCTTCCTCCCCGTTTCGTCATGCTGCCCCAGAACGCAACCGAAAACTCCATCCAATACTGCAAGGTAGAGTAATAAGGGTCTACCTGGCTCAGGGGGGACTAAGACTGGTGGTGTTGACATGTATTCCTTGATTCTGTCGAAAGCTTTCACATATATGGCTCCATACTATATCTCGTGCAGTCCCTTGCCCAACTTCTTGAGTATTACCGGTGGACAAATATTGAGACTAGAACCCCCGTCGATCAAGATCCTGGTGATAAAGTAGTCCTCGCATTGCACAGAGATGTTCAATGCTTTGTTGTGACCCAACCCTTTAGGTGGCAGCTCATCCTCATGAAAAGTAATTCTGTGACTTTCCAATACATGTCCTACCATGTTGGCCATTTCCATGCTAGTGATGTTGCTTGGCACGTACGCTTCACTCAGCACCCTCAACAGAGCGTTCTTGTGTGCCTCAGAATTTTGTAGCAAAACAAGGATGGAAATTTGCACCGGTGTTTTGTTCAATTGGTCGATGACCGAGTAATCCTTGGCCTCTATCTTTCTCCAAAGATCGTCTGGACCTGTCTCAATGATGGGTGACCGGTTAGAGGCCTGCTTGCTTGACTCAGCTAGGTGTTCCGGGGTATAGACCCTACCAGTTCTCGTCATACCCTGTGCAGCAACAGTTTCCTCAAACCTAACCTTGCCTTTCCTTCTTGCATCGGCTGTATAGTCCCATGGTATAGCCTTTGTATGGAATGGTGTCATGGTTGACATTGCCACTAGGATCGGTGTAGGTATATTTACTCCGAACAGAGCGTGTACCTTGGGCGGTAAAACTGCAACTTTTAATGGTATAGGTGCATTTGCTGGAAACACGAATTCGACCTCAATTGGTGCTGGTGTCTTTGTAGATGGTGTTGTTTCAAACTCAAGTAGCACAGATATATTTACCTCAGTGTCCCCAGAGGGATGCATCTAGACTACAATCGGATTAAGATTAACTATTGGCTTCTTTGGGTCATCGCCCTTTACGATCAACCCGATTGATCCCTCGGGATCCCAATCATCCTCTATTTCAATCATGTGAACATCTACACCCTTGTGGTATGGCAGAGGATTATTGCGGACATTCGGAGCGGGTTCCTTTGCCACAATAATCTTGTTGTCAACCAAAGCCTGGATCTTATCCTTCAAAGAACGACATTCGTTGATGGTGTGTCCTTTCATGCCGGAATGGTATGCACAGGATTTGTTTGGGTTAACCCACTGAGAGGGGTTCTTAGGGGTTGCAGCAGGGATGGGGGTAACATAACCAATAGCTTTGAGTCTCTCGTACAACTGGTCAATAGGTTCAACAATGGCTGTGTATTGTTTAGGAGGTCTGCGGTCAAAATTTTGTAGAGATCTAGGGATGTTTTGGCATGCGGGTGGTGATTGGTAGTGGGATGGTTGAGTATTGTAGGCTTGGTAAACATGTGCGGGTTGGGAATATCTGGGTGAAGTAGGTGATATGTGGGAGGCGGAGGTGATTGATAAGTGGGTGGTGGAGTTTGGTAGGAGGGTAAGGGTGCTTGGTAGTTCGGAGTAGGCTGATATGTGAGTGGAGAAGTTGGGTAAATTTGGTATTTGACAGGAGATTTGGTTCTCTGTGTAACCATTATGGCTCCTACGTCCCTTTTCTTGGACACACCACCAGATTGTAAGGCCTTATTGGTTGCTTGCAAGGCCTTGAAGTTCGTAACCATACCGCTTTTGATGCCTTCTTCGATCCTTTCACCCAGCTTGATAATGTCAGAAAATTCATGGCTCTCAGTCAACATTAGCCTTTCATAATACTGCGGGTCCTGAACCCGGACAAAGAATTTGTTCATTTGTTCCTCCTCTAAGGCAGGTCTGACCTTAGTAGCTTTGGACCTCCAGCGAATAGCATACTCATGAAATGTTTTTGTGGGCTTCTTCTTTAGATTCTGAATGTAGAACATATCCGGTGCATTCTCCGTGTTGAACCAGAACCTGTCCATAAAGTCGGACGCCATGCCTACCCAGCTCGATCATTTCTTTGGATCTTGGCTAATATATCAGGACAAAGCATATCCTTTCAAGATCCTCATGAAAAGTTTCATGGGGATTCTCTTGTCTTTCCCTACTCCAACTAGCTTTTCACAGTACGTTCTCAAATGGACCTTTGGAGCGCCTGTACCATCAAACATATCTAACTTCGGAGGTTTGTCCCCCTCGGGCAGTTTGACATTGGGCTGTATGTAAAGGTCTTCATAGTTCAGCCCCTCAATCCCCTTGCTTCCTTCAACGCCTTGAATCTGGCTAGTCAATTTCTTAAGTTCCTCAGCCAGGTTCCTGATGAGCGAGTCTTTATCATCAGAATCTAGTGTGTTTGAGATGGGTTGGGTCGAATGTGGCATAGTCTCCACATAGATAGGGGTGTTATGGTGGGTGTGGAAGTGGTCATTTGTGGAGTTTTGGGGTTCTGGGATGAGTAACAAGGTGTTGTTTGAGGTATGACAGGTGTTGCAGTGGTGGTGAGGAGCGGGATGGTTTTGTTGCTTTGGGATGTTCTATGGAGGTGTAGGGTTCTGAGCATTTGGGAAATTGATATCTGGAGTGGTGAGGGAAAATGACAAATTTGCCAGATTTCGGACTTGATCAAGTTCTTCTTGAAATTTTAGCAGTTTTTGTTCAAGTTGGGATGCATTTTCCTTAGGGACCAGAGTACCATGACCATGAGTGACCTCTATCTGTTCAGTTGAGTTTTCCTTTCTGGCGTTGTTCAAATCTTCCATCTTCCCTTTGTTCTTGTTTTTGACAGGACTAAGAGGAGGAGTGGGTGGAGGACCCCTGGATCTCGTGGAATAAGATGATATTGCCAGAGTGCACGAACTAACCTTTGGGGAGGGGAATAATAAAAACAAAGACAAAAATAAAAACAAAAGGTAACCAAGTTAGTGAGGATTATAATAAGGGTTGCAATATTTAAACACATAGTGCAACAATGTAAATTGTGTCCTAATTTGGGGACCTCTTTGTGCCCGAGGTGGGCCTAGCGACAAATTGATTTGGAGAACTTAGAATGCTAAATGCCTAATTTTATTGATAAAAAGTAGACGAACCCCAAATTGACACTAAATAACAGAAAATAAAAGTCACTAATGGCCATTGGCCTTATTACATTTCATAAAAAGAAAAACTCCTATCTACTTGGTCCCAGAAGGACGTTCCTTAGATTTGGCATCCTTGGCTCCGTCTATCAGCTTTCCCAACTCGCGAAGTCCCAACAACAGGTAGGCTCTGGCTAGATGTCCGCCCTCGTGCCCTTTAGCATTTTGGCAGTCTTCGGCCCTCTTGAGAAACTTTCTTTCCAATTCCACTATGCCTCGCTCCAAGTATCCCAGTCGCTTGTTGGCACTGACAGCCATGTCCTTCTATTTCTCAATTAATTTCTGGTTGGCTTCTTGTATCTCACAGTGCTCGCTTTCGCACTCCCGGATCCCCTTGCTTAGTTGGTTGTATTTGACATGTGCCTCGGCCCTTTCATCTATGATCATGTGGCCCCTAGCAAACTCTGGCTGGCCCAGACCATCGTGATTATCTTCCAACCAGCCTGAATAGTAGGGAGCACAACCAGCATGGTATCTGTCTGGCTCGATGGTATCTCTCCCCATAACGATCTTGCAGTGCCACATGTGCTGAGCTTGGCACTTATAAGGACTATCATCAGCCTTGAAGTCAGCCCGGAAATGATTCATCTTATTTACCCTGAGTATAACCTGCTTCCTACCAGCTTGCCTCATAATCCGGAGAGGGGCGTAAGGGTATGTTCCTCTCAGACCGATCAATATCAGAAATGGTGCATCCCTGGATTGGGAGATGAATTCCTCGGTCGGAAACCACTCGAACATCCATTGTACCTGACCCTCGGTTAGATTATCAAGTAGCTCTATCCATCCCCTGGCGTCTTCTAGCTGAGCAAACATATTGGGCATGTAATTCATTCGCCTCGAATGATGGAAGGCTATATGATCATCCTAGTCCCTTCTCTGAATCTCTTATCGGTATTCACCCCATTGGAAATGCTCCATGAGCTAGAGCTGAAGTAGCAAATTGCAGCCTTCGAAGTGTTTGGCTCCCTGTTGACACTTCTCTAGGGCTCAGTATATTTCCGCAATGATCATGGGCACAATGCTGAATGGTTGCCCGCCAATTCCTTCCATTAAGGTCTTGGTTACCATAGCCAGTCTGGTGTGGATTCTTGCTTTCTTCATTGGAAACACGATCAATCCCAGGAAACAAAACTTGAATACAAAGACCCTTCGATGAATATGCCCTAATGATGTGATGGCGAACTCGTTAGGATAGGTATGGTAGGATTTGCTGTGACAGTACCTCTCATACAAATAGTCGAAAAGGATATATGATTCTTTCAGACATGTCAGTTCTGAATTCTTCTTCAAACCCATCATTTTGAGGAAACCCCTGCCCTTGCGGTTCTCAAGCATTAACAAGCCCGGAGTTTCCCATGCTATACCGGCCAATCCTCCTATCTCTTCTAGCAAGGGTGTCATTTCAATGTCCCCGAAGCAGAATACGGACCTCTCACAATCCCAGAACAGAGTAGCAGCTTCTATGATATTGTTGTTGGTAGGATTTCCAGGAGATAAGGTAGGTTTCCCAAATATTTCCGAACAAGAGTTTGATCACTAGAGTGAAGATCCTCCCACCAACTTAGCAATTTTGGGTTGATGTTGGTGACCATGCTGAATCTGGGGACTTCATGCCTCATATTTCTGCAAAACAAATAAGGTTAGGCCCTTACCCCTACCAGACTCGGCTATTTAATATTAACAATTGGTATAAAACATTTAGTTCTCCAAATAAATGCACAGAACATGGTGACGTCCGTTTGGGTTTAGGGAAACCCAGTGGACTTTGGACAAGGCTATCTTAAAGAGTCATTATGCGGACAACATAACTAACTCGGCTAAGTTTGACCATGATACATACACAGTTTAAACAGAGTAAGGTTTCTATGGGGTTTTAGATTGGTACCCTTGAGCATCAACTGCTCTAAACAACCAGCTCGAGAATAGATCACGTATTTTTAGAATCCCACTTACAAATTTAATTGTTGTTACCATTTTTACGGTAAACAGTTTGGCGCCCACCGTGGGGCCAAAAATAATAGTGATTATTTTCTTGCTGGTTTCATTGCAAAAACGCAAGTTATCTTTCATACTTTTTCTTGCCCAAGATCTGCGCTTCAGGACGAATCGCTTGGCTCGACTGGTGAAATGGGAAGCCGAAACCTCAAAAGCGACAGAGAAAAGGGGCACGACCGACCTAGAGACCGGTGTCCACATGATCATTGGGGGAACCAACGTTCCCCGAGGACCAGTGTCTAAACGAACGAGAATGTCCGCTACAGAAGAGGGACCGACCCGAAAATGCTTACCCGAAGAAACCCTCATAATCAGCGAAGAAGATCTCGAGGCTATGATGGAACCGCACAACGTCGCGCTAGTAATCTCGTTTCTCTCAAACAACCCCAGGATAAAGCGCGTGCTCGTGGATCCAGGCAGCTCGGTCAACATAATCAGGGCAAAAGTAGTAGAACAGCTGGGGCTGCTCAATCAAGTTGTTCCCACCCCTCAACTCCTCCACAGCTTCAACATGATCGGAGAAGAAACAAAACTAAAGATCACCCTCCCGATCAACACGTCTGTCACAACCTAGAACACCGAGTTTCAGGTTCTCGACGGTGATATGAGATACAACGCCTTACTTGGCAGGCCTTGGATACACAACATAAGGGCAGTTCCCTTGACCTTGCACCAGGTGATAAGGTTTCCCACAAGGGATGGCATCACGATCATACATGGAGAACAGCGGGCAGCAAGGGAAATGTTTGTGGTCCACCACGAGATACCAACCCCCACATGCCCGGCCTCGGACGAAGAGGGTAGCGTGCAGACCCTTGAAGACGATGAAGAAGACTTTTTTTCCCCCCAAACCTTCATCACCCTGAGGAATCAGATGCGACCAAGTCAACAGTCGAAGAGCTGGAGCAGACCATTTTGATCAAACACCTCCTGGATCGCAATGTATACCTGGGAACGGGGTTGACCCCCGAACTCAGGACAGGGTTTATTCAATTCCTTAGTAATAATATCGACTATTTAGCCTGGTCCCACTTAGATATGACAGGTATCCCACCGGAAATAACCTCCCACAGACTAAGCGTTGACCCTAAATTCAAACCCGTGAAGCAAAAGAGAAGGCCACAGTTCGAGGTAAAACATGCCTTCATCAAAGAGGAAGTAGCAAAACTTCTTAAAATCGGATCCACTAGGGAGTTAAAGTATCCCGAATGGCTAGCTAACGTAGTGGTAGTGCCAAAAAAGGGGAATAAGGTAAGGATATACGTAGACTATAAAGATTTGAACAAAGCGTGCCCCAAAGATTCCTTCCCGTTGCCTAACATCGATCGCCTGATTGATGCTACGGTCGGCCACGATACCCTTACTTTCCTCGATGCCTACTCGGGGTACAATCAAATCCAGATGAACCCCGAGGACAGGGAAAAAACCTCATTTATCACGAAATACGGTACATATTGCTATAATGTAATGTCCTTCAGGCTAAAAAATACGGGAGCAACATACCAATGCCTAGTTAATAAAATGTTCGAGCACCAAGTAGGTAAATCAATGGAGGTATATATTGATGATATGCTAGTCAAATCCCCCTGCATTGTTTAGTGTTATATTCAAGACTAATAGGATGCCTGAAGAGTGGAGGTGGAGTACAATGGTCCCGTTGTATAAGAACAAAGGTGATGTCCAGAGCTGTAACAACTATAGGGGCATCAAATTACTAAGTCATACCATGAAAGTTTGGGAGAGAGTGGTAGAAATGAGAGTGCGAAGGACGGTGTCTATTTCAGACAACCAGTTCGGGTTCATGCCGGGACGATCTACCACAGAAGCTATCCACCTTATTAGGAGGATGGTGGAACAGTACAGAGATAAGAAGAAGGATCTCCACATGGTGTTTATTGATCTGGAGAAAGCGTACGATAAGGTTCCTAGGAAGGTCTTATGGAGCTGCTTAGAGGATAAAGGGGTCCCGAGTAACTATATTAGGGTGATTAAAGACATGTATGATGGAGCTAAGACTCGGGTTAGGACAGTAGGAGGCGACTCTGAACACTTTCCAGTTATTACGGGGTTGCACCAAGGGTCTGCGCTCAGCCCATTCCTATTTGCCCTGGTGATGGATGCACTGACTCATCATATTCAAGGGGAGGTGCCATGGTGCATGCTATTTGCTGATGACATTATTCTAATTGACGAGACACGAGGCGGCGTCAACGAGAGGCTAGAGATTTGGAGACATGCTCTTGAGTCTAAAGGTTTCAAGTTGAGCAGGACGAAGACGGAATACCTCGAGTGCAAATTTGGAGTTGAGCCGACGGAAGCGGGAGTTGAAGTGAGGCTTGACTCTCAAGTCATTCCCAAGAGGGGTAGTTTCAAGTACCTTGGATCGGTTATCCAGGGGACCGGGGAAATTGACGAGGATGTCACACACCGTATAAGGGTGAGGTGGATGAAGTGGAGGTTAGCGTCGGGAGTCTTGTGTGACAAGAAAGTGCCACCGTTATTAAAAGGTAAGTTTTATAGAGCAGTGGTTAGGCCTGCCATGTTATATGAAACTGAATGTTGGCCGGTAAAGAACACACACATCCAGAAGATGAAAGTAGCAGAGATAAGGATGTTGAGGTGGATGTGCGGGCATACAAGGATGGATAAGATTAAGAATGAAGATATTCGAGAGAAGGTGGGCGTGGCCCCCATGGAGGACAAGATGCGGGAAGTAAGACTCAGATGTTTTGGGCACATTCAGAGGAGGAGCACTGATGCACCGGTGAGGAGGTGTGAGCGACTGGCTGTGGTGGGCACACGGAGAGGTAGAGGGCGACCTAAGAAGTATTGGGGAGAGGTGATCAGACAGGACATGACGCGACTTAGGATTACTGAGGACATGACCCTTGACAGAGAATTATGGAGGTCGAGCATTAAGGTTGTAGGTTAGGGGAAAGTTGTGAATATTTCTACAGCACAATAGAGTGAGACTAGCCAGTTAGGAGTTAGACTAAGAATGTCATTGGTCATCTATTGATGTAGGGCTTTACCTGCTAGTTTTACTATACCAGCCATATATTTCGTATTTCGTATTTCGTACTCTGTATTTAATATCTCTTATATTGCTGTTATTTTATTATGCATTTTAATGGTACTAATATATCGGTTCCTGTTGCTTTTTGAGCCGAGGGTCTCCTGGAAACAGCCTCTCTACCCTTCGGGGTAGGGGTAAGGTCTGCGTACATATTACCCTCCCCAGACCCCACCTGTGGGATTATACTGGGTTGTTGTTGTTGTTGTTGTTATGCTAGTCAAATCCCTGCGTGCAGAGGACCATCTGACCCATTTGCAGGAAAATTTTGACATCCTCAGAAGCTACAACATGAAGCTCAATCCTGAGAAGTGTGCCTTCGGAGTAGGCTCGGGCAAATTCCCGGGCTTCATGGTTTCAAACAAGGGGATCGAAATCAACCCCGACTAAATAAGGGCCAATGAAGAGATCACGGTGGTGAACAACGTAAAGGCCGTTCAACGGCCGATAAGGCAGATCACGGCCTTGGGCAGATTCATATCGAGATCATCAGACAAAAGCCACCATTTCTTTGCCCTACTCAAAAGAAACAACAACTTCGAATGGACTCTAAAATGCCACCACGCCCTAGAAGAACTGAAATGGTACCTGTCTAGCCCGCCTTTGTTGCACACACCCAAGGAGGATGAAATGCTATACCTATACCTGGCCATGTCCGAAAAAGCGGTAAGTGGCGTACTAGTCCGAGAAGAGCAAGGTATGCAATTTCCTGTTTATTATGTAAGCCCAACCTTGGGGGACGCTGAAACCTGGTAACCCCATCTGGAAAAATTGGCTCTCGCACTGATAAGCGCCTTACGCAAGTTGAAGCCTTACTTTCAGTGCCACCGTATCTGCGTCCTGTCGGTTTATCCCCTCCGGAGTGTACTGCATAAATCTGAGTTATTGGGTCGATTGGCCAAATGGGCCATTGAACTCGGGGGGTATGATATCAAGTATCAACCTTGAAAGGCCATCAAGTCTTAAATCCTGGCGGATTTCGTGGCCGATTTCTCGCCATCCCTCGTGCCCAAGGTAGAGAAAGAGATTCTGTTAAAATCAGGCACGTCCTCCGAGGTATGGACCCTGTTCATAGATGGTGCCACAAACGTAGGAGGATCCGGACTCGATATAGTCCTAAAGCCGCCCATCGGTGGCATAATCAGGCAATCCATAAAAACCACGAAGCAAACTAATAATGAAGCCGAGTACGAGGCTATTATTGAAAGTTTGGAGTTAGCCAAAAGTTTTGGAGCCGAGACTATCGAGGCAAAATGCGATTCGCTCCTTGTGGTAAGCCAAGTTAATGGAAGCTACGAAGCCCGACAAGACAGGATGCAAAGGTATTTGGACAAAATCCAAATCACATTACGTCGCTTTAAAGAATGGAACTTGGTCCATGTACCCCGAGAGCAGAACAACGAGGCCGATGCCCTCACAAACTTGGGATCTTCCGCTGAAGAAGAAAACCTGCTCCCTAGAACTGTCGTCCAACTGTTCAAATCTATGGTCGAAGAAGGTCATGCAAAAATTAACTCCACCAGCCTGACATGGGATTGGAGAAACAAATACATCATTTATTTGAAGGCCGGGAAGCTACCCACATATCCAAAAGAATCGAGGGCACTGCGAACCTAAGCGGCCTGGTTCTCACTCGATGAAAATGAGGCTCTCTACAGGAGAATTGATGGCCCCCTGGCGATATGCTTGGGACTGGGCGACACAGATTATGTGCTCCGAGAGATCCACGAGGGCACCTACGGAAATCACTCCGGGGCTGATTCCTTAGTCCAAAAGGTGATCAGAGCGGGCTATTATTGGGATAGCATGGAAAAAGACGCCAAGGAATTCGTCCGAAAATGCGACTAGTGTCAGAGGTTCGCTCCTATGATCCACCAGCCCGACGAACAACTACATTCTGTTTTATCACCATGGCCATTCATGAAGTGGGGGATGGTCATCGTCGGCCCTTTGCCAACGGTGCTAGGTAAGGCTAGATTCATTCTATTTATGACTGATTACTTTTCAAAAAAGGTGGAAGCACAGGCCTTCAAGAAAATAAGAGAGAAAGAAGTCATCAATTTTATATGGGAACACATCATATGCCGGTTCGGGATCCCTTCCGAAATAACATGCAAAAACTGGAGGCAATTCATTAGGAGCAAGGTAACGCAGTTCCTTGAAGACAATAAAATCAAGAGAATCCTGTCAACATCATACAACCTGTGTGCGAACGGCCAAGCCAAATCTACGAATAAAACCATCATTCAAAACTTGAAAAAGAAGTTGGAAAGCGCCAAGGGAAAATGAAGAGAAACGCTGCCGGAGGTGCTGTGGGCATATCGGACAACTGCAAAATCGAGCACCGAGGAGACACCCTTCTCTTTAGTATATGGCGTCAAAGCACTGATACCAGTGGAGGTCAGGAAACCAAGCACCAGATTCCAGCACACTAACGAGGGATCAAACAACGAAGCCATGACAACGGCCTTCGAGCTGCTCGATGAAATACGGGAAGCCTCGCTGGTTTGGATGGCTGCCCAGAAGCAGAAAATTGAAAGGTACTACAATAGAAGAACGAATCTCCGATATTTTAGAATCAGAGACTTGGTCCTAATAAAGGTTACTCTCAACACCAGAAACCCTAATGAAGGGAAGGTGGGCCAGAATTGGGAAGGGTCGTACCGTATCCTTGGAATAGTTGGCAAAGGATCCTATAAGCTTGGCACCATAGAAGGCGAGCAACTTCTGAGTAACTGGAATGTATCGATGCTTAAGCGGTATTACTGCTAGGGCGTTCGGTTGTGAAACCCCACAACTATCTTCGAGCAAACGTCGCACTTTTTTCCTTCGATCGGGTTTTTCTATCCTGAAACGGGTTTTTGACGACAAAGTTTTTAATGAGGCGATGTCCACGCACTTCCCAAAAAAGATTTAAAGAGCCTACAAGACTTCTTTTGCAATCAGCCTCACCCCGGGAAAATGACAAACAAAGCTCTGATAGGAAACAACGTACCGGGTCGAACGGTCCGAGGAGCCAAGCCCGCGCAGGCCGAGCTCACAAAAACAAAACAGCATGTCTTTACACCAAGCAATAAAGAATATTTTTCGGCACCTTGTACTCCAGAAAAGGGGATTTCAACATGCTCGCAGCGAAGGCCTCTCTACCAAATGCATACCGAAATACTCGGAGACTTAGCATCAACAAATCGACACTAGCACGACCCCAGGGTCGGAACTCCGGGCTCATAAAACTCCCACAAAGTAACTTCGAGCTCACGAATAACGACCTTTGAGCCTAAGCAAACTTGATGACTCGGAGACTGTCGCCAATCACCATATACTGGAAAATCCAAAATTGTAAGACCCCGAGCGGGCAGACTCGGTGTAACCAGATCTATTCTACAAAGCAACACAAACTGTAGGATCTCAACAGGCATGATAAAACTGTAAGACCTCAAAAGGCATGAAAAAACTGTAAGACCTCAATAGGCATGATAAAACTGTAAGACCTCAACAAGCATGATAAAACTGTAAGACCTCAACAAGCAAGACAAACTGTAAGACCTCAAAAGGCATGGAACTCAAAATCCCAAAGTTTAGGCTATACGTCGCATTTGTAAGAATCCCGAAAGGGCATACCCTCGGTGTAGACGCCTAAACTATCTCTCGGGACCAAAAATGGCTCCAGCCAAACACATGTTACTACGGTCAAAACGGCTGATCCAGCCAAATTAATATGACTCGGGGATGCCCGACCGTCGCTAAACACAATCGCAGGCCACTACTTCGACTATACTTCAGAAAGAACCGGTTAAAACAGGCTTCCCTCAACAGGCAAAAAAAAATGCTTTGACCATGTCAGCTCCAAATCACAAGGCTTCGACCTACTCAGCCTACGAGCAATGAACCTTCCGAGGTGCTCAAACATCGCCGATAACGACTTGAAATCGAGGTCTTCCAAAACCGACGACGGGTCAGGCAAAATTATTTCAAAAGACCTTAAAGAGCGGAAAACAAAGCCTACAAAAATCCCACGAGCAAAAATGTAAGAGCCATTGTCGCCAGCCAAAACGAGCTTCCGGGCCACATACTAAAAGGTCTCAATGACCAAAACAGCGTAAGAGCCATTGTCACCAGCCAAAACGAGCCTCCGGGCCACATACTAAAAGGACTCAAGGGGGAAAGGCACGGAACCGTTGACTATACCGTTGATCGACTAGTTTTACCGCAAATATGCCTTTTATGGATTTAGAGGGGTGATAATATCGGAAGAGCGCAACCACTCAATATAAGCGTTGCTATGTGATTTGTTTGGCACGAGTGAAATATGATGTTGAGTATGATTATGCAATAATTAAAAACATGTTGTCTCGTATTTGCACGTTTAAGAAAGCAGTAAATACAACAGTTTCATAATTTTAAAGCAGTAGTAAAGGAAAGAAACAAAAAGATAAGTCAGTTTTGCAATCGAAAAGGGGAATTGAATGCTTAAAGAAATTAAATAAGTAATTGCACATAAATTCACAATAATAGTCTGAAATGGTAAAAGCCTAAAAGTCGCCACCTAATGATTATGGTGCATTAGGACACCAATAGAGATTCAATTCTAAGTTTGTTTAGGTAACCAGAAATTGGGTAAGGGCTTGAAATTATCCTAAGGGGAAGGTGTTAGGCACCCCTCAGGATACACTAGTATGGTTCCCGGCCTGACAGTTATTGTGAATTTGGGGTCCAATTAACATATAAGCAGATAAGTCTCAAATAAGAGGGGATTTCAATGCACAATAGTTTGAAAGTAAATAAAGTTTGAAAGAGCAATTAAAAGAGCTGATTCTAAATAAGGAGTTACAATGCTTAAAAAAAGAAGGGGGAAATAAAGAAAGAGGGTCTTAGGTTTACAAAAAATATGGATCACATTAATGCAATACCCGGTAATCACTCCTCAAAAGAGGGGTTATACGTGGCATTAGCGCACCGGTCATCATATCCATATCTACCCTTCCCACCCTGTTAAGGTATTACACCGCAGATTGGTCTAGATTACTATTGCATGCTATTACCCGTCCCATTCCTATCACTCCCGGAGGCACTTAAGACTACTATTCCTAAAGGGAGGGGATATTAGGCTGATTGGTTTCAAAGGATAAAAATCTAAGGCGACATACAAAAACAGATAATATGGCATATAAATGGGAAGCATGTAAACAGACAAAAGGCTCATGTATACCTCCTCAAAACAAAAACACATAACTAGCATGACTTGCACATACTTTTTAGGTCTGAATTAAAGCACATAAAGACGAGGGAAGTTAATTGTTGAGGCAGATTAGTTTATTACATAACCCAGATAAGAAGTCCGAATTAGGCCTGCCTGCTGGTTGTAGCAATTAACAAAGGCGGATTCAATTTTACAGTTATTACTCTAAATCTTGCCTAAGTGTTTAGACGGGGTTCTATAGGCATGATATCTACTTAATTCAGAAGGTGATGAAATAGTGATAACTCAAAATGTACTGCTTGAAATCCTATAGGCTTGCTTGCTAAACCTTGTTGAAACTAAAGAAATTATTAAACAGAGGTTCAAAATGGACGAATTTAAATTAGACTAGTTCCAAATTCTGCAGATGATGGTATCTACTATTACTAACTCTAATTCACATGGGCATGATATCTAACATTGAATGTGAATGGAACGACTCAAATTTATTTAAGAACCCCTATAGACATAATTTCTATGCGTTACTGATTTCAGCATGCTACTGGGTTATAACCAATTGGGCCCTAAAAAATATGATATCTAAACGGTGACAAATGTGCAGAATTTTAGACAATCCCTATAGGCAGGTTATCTAGATGTGATGTTGAACAAGTAAGTCCTATAGATATGGTTTCTAAATGTAATGTGAATATGCAGAATTGGAGCAATCTTATAGGCTTGTTTTCTAAATGCGATTTGAACAAGTAGAGAATGCAGTCCTATAGGCATGTTTTCTACCCTTGAGCATGCATAATTTCCCAACCCATTTTTCACTAGCCAGCCCCAAATGTTCATTACAAATTATTACAAACCAGGAATAATAAATTACATCAGAAAAAGTACAAAGAAAAGTTACAACCAGAGGAAGATTGATTCTTGACTTCCTCTCTGAGTTCTGAGATAAACCAACTCAAAATACCATTTATCCAAAGCCTTTCTCGGCCTTGAGTGTGTCAGAGTTCCCTAAGGGCCTCAATAGGACCCCAAGCAGTGCTCACACCCAAGTTTCATAACCAGAATAGGGACAAGTGCAGTGTGGAAATGCCAGCCCTCATGTGTCCAAGTTCAGAGTGAGCTCATGGGTCCCAAGGAAAGGCTCACATGAGGGGGTGCAGAACTTAAGTCTAAGAAGAGAGTGAAAAGTGCAGAAACTGAGTTCTAAGAACTGAGGGAATAAAGGAGAGGGAAAGTGTGAGGGGAGTCAGCCATTAACACTTCAAAGAATTGATAACTTCACGCAAAGGGGCAGGGGATTGGGAATCCATTGCAAGGTGGCCTATATACTTAGGCATGTGTTAATTTTGGGCATGCACAGCAATAGAGAGTGTTGTCATGCTTGTAAATCAACCAGAACATATAATATATAAGGGTAACATGGAGGTTATGATCCTAGGAGGATCAAGTTTAGGTCATGCTCAACAATATTCAATGTTTTCAAGCCCCAAACTAACCACAAGTATTAATCACATTGGGGTAGGGATTTGGGATTTATAATACATTGATTCAGAACAGGAGAAAGGAAATTACAGCATGCTAAATAATGGTACTGAATTAAATACAAGTAGTAGGCAGACATGAATGCAAAATCAGTAAGTAAGCATGTTGTTGTTGGTGCTGAAAAACTTAATTAGAACATACCATCCAAAGAAGCAAAGTGTAGTAAAGAAAAGTAGCAGGACTTCGAAATATAGCCTCGGCTTTCAGCTTGCTAAACAGGCAGTAGCACAAGTAGTAGTAAACAAGAGAGAGTGTTTTAGTGTAAGTGTGAGTTCAGAACTAAAAGTGTTCGTGTTTTTGAAAGAGAAAAAGTAACGAGTATTTATAGTTTTTTTGAAAACGAGTAAGAAAGAGGTAATAAGCTACAAACATGGAAACAATCATGATTCAGAATCAGTTATACAAGTGATTGCCCTTAATTAAGGGGTCACTTGCTTAACGAGCAGTGACAGGTTCGAAATAAGGAAAGCAATCAATTAAAAAGTAGGCTAAAAGTAGCCATAAAAGAAGTAGTAAAATATAAAGTAAGCAATTCTAGTCTAGGTACAGAGATACTCTAATTTTGGAAAGGATTAAATAAGGCAAAACAGGAAAGAAATCAATTAAACTAAATAGGCGAGTGAAATCAGAATCTCACAAAGGAAAAGTTTAAACTTAGTCACGAGTTTGAAAATTAGTCAAAGAAGGAGACTCAGCATATAAATAGGGTGCATAAACATTATACATGCGAGGCTAGGCCTGTTGGCAAGAAAAAATAGCACACAACAGTAACACAAAGATTCAGTAGATAGAAACATTCGAAGCATGACAGTCCAGTAGGTCAAGTGGTGAAGAAAACATAGAATATCAAAAGCATGTGAAGGTCTCGCAGTAGCAAGTGAGGAGAACCCCTTTAGAAAAATTAGGGTTTCGAGCATATTTGAATTTTAGAGAAGATAGAAACCCAGCAATCAGAAGAATCACACAAAGGGAGCAAAAGATTTCGAAATAAAGAACTTCAAATCGAGTCATGCACTTAAACGAACAGTCTCAGACCCAAAACCCTAGGATTTTCAACAATAGGAGAGTTTTAAAAGAGAATAAGAAAACAAATCGGACAAAACTCAGGCAAATAAACATTTGTTTAGTAAACAGTTAAAAGAAATTGGGGGTTTTAACATGCAAACTCAGGTAGAAGAACGATATAAGCAAACATAGCCAAACATGTCAAAGAATGAGAGAAACATTTTAAAATAACTTAACTGAAACCCTAATCGGAAAAATAAGGGGTTTTGAAAGCAGAGTTTTAAAAGAAAATTTGAGAAAAACACTTAGAAGTTTTGAGCAAACATAGATCTGAAACAAATCTAAAAAAGAAATCGAAGGAACCTTAAAGGCTAAGGTTTCAGAAGAACCCCAAATGGTGAGAAAGACTTTGAAAACCAACGATCTAAGTAGGAGAGTCAAGTGTCTTACTCGAATAGCCATGGCTGGCTGGAGAAAAAGTCGGAGACGATCGGAGAACAGTCATGAACTGCAATCCAACAAGCCTGGACCAAGCTCTTTCGAGATCTAGCCTCGAGACCATAATAATCGAGCACATAGAAGCCATGAGAGGTGGATATAGGTCTCCGATGACTTTGGGAGCCATAGATTTGGGGAGGTATTAGAGTTGTAGTTGATGGAGGCGGCTAGGGTTTGAGAGGATTTGAGAGAGAGTTGAGAGAGAAGGAGATTCAGAGGCGGCGGAATTTGGAAATGAGGCTAGGGTTTGGGGTCGTTTAATTTAAAAAGGTAAGGATGGTTGTTGGCCGTTGATCTGAATGGTCAACGACCTAGATCAAAACGGGCGAGTGGGCGGGTTATAAAGATGGGTTTGGGTCGGATTAAATCAGAATTGGGTCGGGGGTTCAAATGATTTCAATTGAGTTCAATTGGGGTCAGAATTGGGATATAATCGTAATGAAATTGGGCTAACATTTAAATAGTTAATTTTTCCTATTTAATTTATAAAAATTAATAAATTAATTTCTAAAAATATATTAAAGGTACCAAAATGATTTATAGCACATAATTAACTATTTACAATTACCAGACCTAATTTGTATGAATATAAACGTAATTAATATTAAAAGAGGCTAATGTTGTAATTATATACAATTTAACTTTAAAAATACTAAATGACTTTGTAAGAATATGCAATAATTATATTACCTATATTTTAGTTAAATATGAGAATTCAATAAATAAATCACCAAAATAATAATTTTGGAAATAATTATTGGGTTTTTATGGATAAAATAGGGCAATAAATCGATTTAAAAATCTTTAAAAGTTAAGAAAAAATAATAAAACATTTGGACATACTTATATATGCATACATATGCTATTTTGAAAGTATTTTGCATATTAAAATATACAGAAAAAAATTGGGTATCAACACTTATTACCCACTTGAACAGCCAATACCGCATCTGCATCAGACATTTCAACAGAGTGACGTGATATGAGGATTTGAAGAATAGGAAGCTTTAGCTGGCCTGAGGAGTCTATTTCTGGACAATGAAAACATGAGACTACAATGCAATAGTTGGGAGGAGTAGGAGAAAGGCCTTACAATTCAGACCGTAGGAAAGGGAGCTGTTCTCAAGAACTAGATTGTTGCACCATCTTGGGCCCGTCGAGTCCCTAGGTAGCTTGGCAATTAGCATGATCTATTTTAAAAGCAATTTTCAGTATTTGAAACGTTTCAGTATTCTGTTTTAGACGTATTTTGTTTTGAAATAATTGCTTTAGTCACCGAGCCGTACTTGTTTAATATTTTCAAGATTTATCTAATGCATTACTATTCTAGTATTTATTATTATCCTTTACATTTTCTCTCTACAACACTATTACTACTTATCCTGATGAACCGACGACTGTGAAATATAATGAGACAACACAACATAATGATAGTGATTCAGAGGAAATAGAAGAAGAAGATATAATCCATGAGGAAATTGTCAGAGAGGTGAAATTTTTTGAGAATAAGCCGAAGTCAAATTTGGACGAAACCGAGATCATCAACTTGGAAGATTCTGAAATAGTCAAAGAAGCTCGCATAAGCATTCATCTATCACTATCAGAGAAAGAAGAGTACACTCGTTTCCTAAAAGAATACAAAGATATCTTTGCATGGTCTTATGATGATATGACGGAGTTGAGCACATATATAGTGGCTCATAAACTACCTATCGACCCGACGTGTCTTCCTGTAAAATAGAAACTCAGAAAGTTCAAGCCTGATATGAGTCTGAAAATCAAAGAGGAAGTCACCAAGCAGATCAAAGCTAAGGTTATCAGAGTGGTCGAATGCCCTACTTGGTTAGCTAACATCGTGCCAGTTCCGAAGAAGGATGGGAAGGTCAGAGTATGTGTCAACTATCGGGATTTAAACAAAGCAAGTCCCAAAGATGATTTTCCATTACCAAATATAAACATACTGATCGACAACTGTGGCAAGCATGAACTCCAATCCTTTGTGGATTGCTTCGCGGGATACCATCAGATCTGGATGGATGAGGAGATGCCGAGAAAACAACCTTTATCACGCCGTGGGGGATGTAGTGTTATAAAATGATATCGTTTGGCCTGAAGAATGCTGGAGCCACTTATATAAGACCCATGATGACTATTTTCCATGATATGATTCACAAAGAAATAGAGTTGTATGTGGATGACATTATCATCAAATCTAGAAGAAGCACAGATCACATAGCAGACTTAAGGATATTCTTTAATCGGCTTCGTAGGTACAATTTGAAACTGAATCCTGCAAAGTGTGCCTTCGGAGTCCCTCCTGGAAAATTGCTAGGTTTCATCATCAGTCATCGAGGGATTGAATTAGACCCTTTAAAGGTCAAAGCTATCCAAGATTTGCCACCTCTGAAGAGAAAGAAATATGTGATGAGCTTCTTGGGACGTCTCCATTACATCATCCGCTTCATAGCACAATCGACCGTGATTTGTGAATCAATTCTCAAAATGCTGAAGAAGGATGTTGCAACAAGTTGGACCGAAGAATGTCAAAAAGCTTTCGACAAAATGAAGAAATACCTTTCCACACCGCCAGTCTTGGTCCCGCCGGAACCTGGTAGACCTCTGCTAGTCTATATGTCCATACTAGAATGAGCTTTTGGTTGTGTTTTGGGACAACACGATGAGATAGGGATAAAAGAGCAGGCCATATACTATCTGAGTAAGAAGTTCACACCCTATGAAGCACGTTGTTCTTTGCTGGAATGCACCTGTTGCGCCTTGACATGGATAGCTCAGAAATTGAGGCACTACTGTTGTGCCTACACCACATATCTCATATCAAGGATGGATCCTCTGAAATACATTTTTCAGAAACCCATTCCTATAGGGAAACTAGCAAAATGGCAGGTACTGTTGAGTGAATTTGACATTGTCTATGTGACTCAGAAGGCGGTCAAGGGACATGTATTAGCATATCATCTTGCAGAAAATCCTGTAGGAGGAGAATATGAACCACTGAAAATGTATTTTTCCGAAGAAGTATCATTTGTAGGAGAAGATATCACCGAAACATATGATGGTTGGAGAATGTTTTTTGATGGAGTTGTAAATTTCAAATGAGTGGGTATTCGAGCTGTTTTGGTGTTAGAGATAGGTCAGCACTATCTGGTATCTGCAAAGCTCAAGTTTTCACGCACCAACAATATGGTAGAATACGAGGCTTGCATCATGGGGCTCAATCTGGCCATTGACATGAATATCCAGGAATTTCTAGTAATTGGTGATTCAGACCTTCTAGTACATCAGGTTCTAGGAGAGTGGGCTACCAAGAATACCAAAATATTGCCATATCTGTATCATGTGCAAGAATTGATGAAGAGGTTCATGAAGATAGAGTTCAAACATGTTCTGAGAATCCAGAATGAGTTCGCAGATGCACTAGCTACTTTGTCCTCCATGATACAACACCCAGATAAGAATTTTATCGACCCTATTCTAGTAAGAATCCATAATCAGCTAGCCTATTGTGCTCATGTTGAAGAAGAAGCGGATGGGAACCCGTGGTTTCATGATATCAAAGAATACTTGGCAAAAGGAGAATACCTGGAGCATGCAAATCATACTCAGAAACGCACACTTTGAAGATTATCCAATTATTTATTCCAAAGTAAAGGAATTTTGTACAGAAGGACTCCAGACCTAGGATTATTACAGTACCTTGATTCCAAGGAAGCTTCCAAACTGCTTGAAGAGATACATACCGGAACTTGCGGACCACATATGAATGGTTTCGTTTTAGCCAAGAAGTTACTAAGAGCAGTATACTTTTAGATGACTATGGAAACATACTGCATCAAGTATGTCCAAAAGTGTCATCAGTGTCAAGTACATGTAGATATGAATTCAATGCAATGCAACAAGTTCACCTTGGCTTTTTGCCGCTTGGGGAATGGATGTCATCGGTCTTTTCGAGTCTGCTGCTTCGAACGGGCATAGGTTCATTTTAGTGGCCATAGACTACTTCACAAAATGGGTTGAGGCTGTATCTTACAAGGGTGTAACTAAGAAAGTCGTCGCAGATTTTGTTAGAGATCGTATTGTTCGCCAATTCGGGGTACCAGAATCATCATCACTGGTAATGCCTCCAACCTCAACAGCGACTTACTGAAAGCTATGTGTGTAACCTTCAAGATCAAGCACAAGAATTTCATAGCATACAAATGTTAAATGAATGGAGCCATGTAAGATGCCAACAAGAACATCAAGAAAATTCTAAGGAAAATGGTAGACAACCAGAAGCAATGACACGAGGAATTACCATTTGCCTTATTAGGATATCAAACCACCGTCTACACATCAACCAGAGCAACTCCCTACATGTTGGTCTACAGTACTGAAGTTTTCATTCCCGCCGAGGTCAAAATTCCTTCCTTAAGAATTATAGAAGAAGCTGAACTCAGTGATACAGAATGGATAAGAAGCCGCTATGAACAACTGGCTCTTATTGACGGAAAAAGAAGGAATGCGGTATGCCATGGTCAACTTTATCAAAACAGAATGTCCAGAGCGTTCAACAAAAGGGTCAGACCCAGACAGTTCGCACCAAGACAACTGGTGCTGAAGCGGATCTTCTCGTATCAAGATGAGGCCAAAGGAAAATTCTCACCTAATTGGCAAGGGCCCTACATGGTCCACAGGGTACTAACAGGAGGAGCACTCATACTTGCAGAAATGGACAGAGAAATTTGGTCGAAGCCTATCAATTCAGACGCAGTCAAGAGATACTATGCTTAGATTATTTACATTTCTTCATCTGATGTAGCTGAACTACGCTTGACCTGATTCCCATTTAAGAGGGGATACATAGGCAACCCTGTGAGTTTGGTCACATCTTAATAAAATATTCATTTTCCCTATGGTCAACAACTGGGGCAGAATTTTGAGGAGGACGCCCAAAATTTCGGAGCTAGTCTAGCCAATTTTATCATATGCGAAACAGTCAATGAATCTCTTATTAAACTGGAGTAGAATTTTGAGGAGGAAGTCGCAATGTCTCTAAAAGTGTCACAGTTATTGATTCATCTAATTTACTCAATATTGTAAACAACCATATTTTAAAATAACTATGTTTATCAAATGAACGCATATTTTTCAAAAACTTTACTTCTATGGCAGCCAGATGCTACCTAGGGTAACTCAAACAGTATCCCCAGAGCAAAGCAAAGCAAAGCAAGCAAGCGTGGGCATGAACCAACCTTCCCCGCAAAACTCATGATTTTTCTTTGGATGCAGGCACAATGAACATGACAGGAGTATTCGCAAGTATACACGTATCAAAATCACTATCTTCATAATGACAAGGCTACCAAACGCAAATATGTCTCTAGATAAAGAAAATACCCTGTTATCACTCACTATCCTTCCCTTGCATGAGACTAAGCATTGTCTCCATTGTTCATAAGGCTAAGCACTACCTTCCCCTGTATGAGACTAAGCATTGTTTCCATTTTACATAAGGCTAAGCACTGCCTTCCCCTACATGAGACTAAGCATTATCTCTATTTTTCATGAGGCTAAGCCCGGCCTCCCCGATTGCATAAGGCTAAGCACTGCCTTCCCCTGCATGAGACTAAGCATTGTCTCTATTTTGTATGAGGCTAAGCCCTGCCTCCTTAATTGCATAAGGCTAAGCACTGCCTTCCCCTACATGAGACTAAGCATTGTCTCCATTTTGCATGAGGCTAAGCTCTGCCTCCTTAATTGCATAAGGCTAAGCACTGCCTTGCATGAGACTAAGCATTGTTTCCATTTTGCATGAGGCTAAGCCCTACCTCCTTAATTGCATAAGGCTAAGCGGTGCCTTCCCTTGCGTGAGATTAAGCATTGTCTCCATAAGGCTAAGAAATGCCTTCCCATTGAATGAGACTAAGCCATGTCTCCTCTTCTTGCATGAGGCTAAGCCTTGCCTCCTCAACTGCATAAGGCTAAGAATTGTCTTTTGTTGCATGAGACTAAGCACTGCCTCCCTTTCTTGCATGAGGCTAAGCATTGCCTCCTCAACTGCATGAGACTAAGCATTGTCTCCCTTTCTTTCATGAGGCTAAGCGTTGCCTCCCCAACTGCATAAGGCTAAGCTCCGCCCTTCCTTGCCTAATGTCGAATGCTACGCTACTTTAAAACTAACACTATTTTGCCTTCCCGGGGGTAAGCTCTATCCCCATATTATGCAAGACTAAGCTCTGTCTTGCTTTGCTCTTTATATGACCCAACATCATGTCTTTACATTTCATAGGCTAAAACATCGCCATCTTATCCAAAGGCGTCATAGTCTGAAGGCATCATCCTCATAACCTGAAGATACCATGCCATAGCAGGAGGATATCTCAATATTGCACATCATTATTCAAAGGCGTCATAGTACAAAGGCACCATTTTTATATCCTGAGAACATCATTTCATGGCCTGTGAATCCCTTATCATGCTATTCATGGCCCGGGACGTCATGGTCTAAGGACATCATCCTCGCTATCCAAAGAAAATCTCGAAGGTCCAAATGGAATTTGCATCATGTTTAAATTCTCAATAATCCATCTGAAAGGAAATCAGAGTGAAGATTGCTCCTGTTTGAAAAACGGTTACTTCCTGGGTTACCTACAAAACTTAAAACACGATGCATATATTCATGCATCGTGTTTTAAGTTTTGTAGGTAACCCAGGAAGTAACTGTTCTTCAAACAGGAGCAATCTTCGCTCTGATTTCCTTTGTAGCATTCGCACTTTGCAAATGTTTTAAACATAATTGACCATCATCAATTCCCATTTCTTACTCTATGGATATTCGAATACTTGCTCTGTGGCACATCTGTTACGTTTAAGATTCATAACTCTACATAAATCCATCCAATATTATCCTTCCCAAAAGAACCTTTTCTGAAACGCACAACCATTAATGTAACAACTCCATCGGTTTCATTCATCGTTGGATCTAGAACTACATGTGGCTTGATTCCTGTAAAACCAAGGATATGTAGGCAACTCAGAAACCATGTTTTGGAATCACTCCATTCAGTCAAAATCGATCATCATTTCTTTACCCGACAACTCTTTCATCCTTCCTGGGTAAAGAGGGGTAGCTTTTTATACTCAATTTTTCCTTCATTTATATATATATATATATATTTTAATATATATATATATACTTTCAAAATAGTGCATATACATCATCATTTTGATTTATGAGCACACACAAGTATTTTTTATAATTTTTCATAATTTTTAAAGGACTTAAATCAATTTATTTCTGCATTTTATTATATAAATATTCAATAATTACCCTCCAAGTTATTATCTTGTATACTAATATGAGGTCTTAAATATCTTCAGTGCATTACATTTGCATTTTAAGGCTAAATTGCATATTTTTGCAATAATAGCCCATATGCATATATAATTATATTATTTATACAGAAAATGACTTTTTATATTTTTATAATGTTAAGTAATTATTTTTAATCATTTATATGATCAAATGATATTTTTTGTTATTTATTTATTACTTTTATAAATTATTTATTTGATTAAAATTAGGTATTTAAAATTTGGCCCTAATTTCATAACTAATTTCGGACCTAACTACCCAAACATAGCCCAATTACCCCAAGCCCAACACCAGCGACCCACTACCCATACCCATTTAACAAACCCGACCCAACCCTTCTCAAATCCCAACCTTTGATCAAAAACGATCAACGGCTCACAAATGCCTCCCCCCTTTCCTTATATCACTCGACCCCAAACCCTAACCACATTCCCTTCAAACCCGCCGCCTCTCAAAAACTCCTCTCCTAATCCCTCTTCTAATGGGATTTTCTTCCCATTCACTTATCATATCCGAATATTTCCATTACTAGGTGATTCTCTACGGTATTACCTAGTACTTGCCTAAACATGGCAAGTACTCTTACTTTGATTCTATCCGATTGACTTTCATCTCTTGAATCTGGACGATATTGCATCCACACACGTTTATTCTACGCCGTGTGAGTCTAATATTTTCATATTTTGCTGATTCGTAACCCTAAAGCTAGGGTTTACAGATTTTCTTTGATTTCGAACCAAAATTGATTCAAGCCTTTGATTTTAAGTATTATCTCATCTATATTCGCCCTATTATATGTAAATTTGATTAATTCTGCCGATTTTGCTTATCCTAAATTAGAGTTTCAGATTCTTCTAAATCGAACCAAATTTGGTTTGATTCTTGGATTTTGAATAGTATTTCTGCCTATGTTCATCTTATTCTATGTAGCATGTGATTCTTTTGCCTTTTATTTCTGCCGATTTGTGTGTTTTACCTAAAAATTAGGGTTTTAAATTTTTTCCTTACTGATTTAAATGCTTTTCTTTCCAGTGTTTGACTAATTATTTCCATGTCCTGCACTTGTTATTAAGTTCTTGATTCTTGCTGATAATTGAATTATGACTTTCTTTACATTCTCTATTAGTTTTCTGTTGTTACCTGATGTTCCCCGCAACATGTTTTCCCCCTCGTATCTTTAACTGTAAATTTCTGCCTTTATTTTTCGCTATATATGATTTAACTACACAGGTTTATTTGGTAGTCTTGTCCTAGCCTCGTCACTACTTCACCGAGGTTAGGCTAGGCATTTACCAGCACATGGGATCAGTTGTGCTGATACTACACTCTGCACTGTGTGCAGATCCCAGTGCTGTAGCTTTTGGACCACAGTGAGGTTGTTGTCTTCAGTCCATCAAGCGACCCGAGGTAGTCCTGCAGGCGTCCGCAGGCTTGGCATCCCCTTCTTATCTAGTTTTTCTTCTGTTCTTTACTATTTCAGAGACAGACATGTATCTATTTTGTTCATACCCTGTTTGTAGTATTCTTACATAGTCTATGATTGTGACACCAGTTCTGGGTAGCTTATGTTTATGGATTGGTATCAGTATTATTATTAAATTGTTAAATTTCCTTCTTTCGCTTATTATTTCCATTGTTTATATAATGTTAATTCACAACTGTTAAAGCATTAGAAGTGGAAAAGGTAAAATATTTGTATGCACAGTGAAATCGAAGGGACAAATTTCCTCGTCATTATGATGCCCCGCGAACACACTTCCCAAGGTTCGATACTGGGGTCGAGTTTCGCCCTCGAGGGCTGTTGAGGCTCGGCCTCAAGGCAATGTATATCAACGGCTATATTAGAGGGGAGAAAGTCTGTCAGGCTAGACTGAGGATAGTCTGAGCCTGCATCATGACATCAGCTAGATGTCCCATCCCCCTTCTTTTCTATGTAATCAATGCTTGCTATACTGTGGTGGGGATTACCCTCCTATATAAAGAGGGTCCTTGGCACTTTGTAACTCTCTATTGCTTCAGTTACTCCATACGAAATAAACAAGAACATTCTATTTGCTCTCTAATATTTTCTCCTGATATTATCGCTTTCATTTATTATCTTCATATTTGTTCATCATTTATTTCTTATCATTGGCCATAAAGAGCCTCTATTGATTTATCTTTAACTGTTATTCATATTTTTACCCCCCTCGATAGCTCACAGTCGAGCTCCAGAATCGACCTTGAGGCCTTGAATCAGTAAGCTCGAGGCCCCAATAATTGACCCATCGGTTTAGTTATCACTTCGCTCCTTGCTTTTTATCTCGCTTCTAAACTTCACACATAGCATCAACTGCTTAAGAAACTAGCATAAAAATAGATCACGTATTTTTAGAGTCCCATCAACAAATTTAATTGTTATTACCATTTTCACGGTAAACAGTTTGGCGCCCACCGTGGGGCTAAAATAATAGTGATTATATTCTTGTTGGTTTCGTCACATAATGCATGTTATCTTTCACACCTGTTCTTGTACAAGACCTTCAAATTTCAGGTAGAAATGCCTAACTCAATAAATATAAATGAAAATAACTACCTCGGGAACCGAGGAGAGAATGGTGTGGCTGTTCCAACCTGGGCACAAAGAGAGATTCCTCGGCATGTCGTTCATATGATTATCGGAGGGATCGACGTCCTCCAAGGGCCCATGATCAAGCGGATGAAAATATCCGCCACAATTGAAGGGTCAATCCGAGACCGCACGGCCAAAGACACCCTCACATTCAGCGAAGGGGATCTCGAAACCTTGACAGAACCACACAACGGCGTGCTGGTAATCTTTTAAACAACATTCAGGTTCAATGTGTACTCATGGATCCAGGCAGCTCGGCCAATGTAATCAAGTCGGGGGTAGTAGAACAGCTTGGGTTGCTCGATCAGATAATACCCGCTTCCTGGGTCCTCCACGGCTTCAACATGACCGGTGAAGTAACAAAAGGAGAAATCACCCTTCTAGTCAACACGTCCAGCACGGTTCGGAACACTAAGTTCCAAGTCATCGATGGCGACATAAGGTATAATGCATTGCTTGGCAAGCTGTGGATACACAGCGTAAGGGCAATACCGTCAACTCTGCATCAGATGATTAAATTTCCGACAAAGGATGGCATAATGACCATATATGGAAAGCAGCATGCAGTGAAAGAAATGTTCGCGGTCTACCAGGAGGAGTCGACCCCTGTACTCCCGATCTCGGATGCGTTTAGGAGCATGCAGACACCCGAGGACGATGAAGAAAATTTCCTCGCTCCTCGAACCTTTGTTGCCCTCGAAGAGTCGAATGCAACGAAATCGACAATTGATTATCTGGAGCAAGTTACTTTGATCGAACACCTCCCTAATCATAAGGTAGACCTAGGAACGGGATTGACCCCCGAACTCAGAAAAAATTCATTCAATTTCTTATCAATAATATTCACTATTTCGCTTGTTCCCACTTAGACATGACAGGTATTGATAAGTTAGGATTTTAACATGTTTTATGCCCCTACATGCCTATGCTTTGATCATATATTGTTACAAAATAGTCCTAAAAGACTCACAAGTTGTGCTTGATCGTAGGTTTGATCGACAAAGTGACGAAATGTCAAAGATCGGCTTGAAAAGGAGTGAAACCTGCTCAAGTATCAAAGACTAAGAAATCTAAGGAAAGAAAGCCTAGTGCAGACCGCGCAAAGTTGAATGCGGCCGCACTAGGTGGTTCAGAGAGCTGGTAAACCAGGCTAGAGGCAACGCGGCCGCGGTACACATCTCGCGGTTCGCGGTGAAGGATCCGCGGCCTCACTACTCTTTTGTGCGGTCCGTGGTCATGAGATTCAGAGAGATGAAAGTTTGCAAGACAACGCCATGCGGTCCGCGGTCGTGATTGCAGGGACCGCGCCAGCTCCCTCCGCGGCCACGGTCCAATTTACGCGGTCCGCGGAATCCAAGTTCAGAGAAGCACAAGTCAAAGTCAAAGAGCCCAGTGCGGTCGCGGTTCATTTAGTGCGGCCCGTACTGACCCCGTAGGGGCATTTTTGTCCATTTTTTTCAGCCTAGTATAAATAGAACATTTTACCATTTTTAGGTAATCAGATGTATCAGACAAGGGCTGCACTCGTGAGAATGAATTTTGTAGCCATTTTTGGAACTTTTGCTTTACATTTACAATAGATTCTTGTAGTTTAATTTTAGCAATTAATTAATATGCTTAGTTCTTCATCTATTTCTTTATTTTCTTCTTTAAGCATGAGTAGCTAAACCCATCAGCTAGGGTTGTGGCTCAACCCTAGTGTGGGTAATTGATGGGTGTTGCCATCTAATGTTAGATTGACTATGGGTGTTTGCTATTTGGGTTGATTTTATGTTTTAATCTAGAATTGGTGGTTGCAAACACTGATTCAAGCTTTGTGGGTTTAACTCTTCTTGAGAAAGAGAGTCTATGACCCCAAAATTGACCCAACAAGGAATTGGGATGGACTCATGAGAAATGATAGTCCCAATTAACGGGTTAAACCTCGAGAGAGTAATTACCCTACTTGAACCCTAGTTGCTTGGTCTAATTTTCCTACCCATTTGGTCTCGAGAGAGTCAATTGGGCAAAATCACTTTCTCTACCTAGAGGTGTGAGAGTGGGTAAAATTGTGCAACGGTTATAGCATAAGCCCCAATTATGTCAATCGAACCTTAGTAACATATACCCATCAATTAGCCACCTAGGTAGTGTCACGACCCTAGTGCCCTCCTTCCTATTAGATATAACTTAGCAATATTCTCGTAGCATAATTTAGTGTTAATCAATAGTTTTATAAAAATAGTTATAATTCGAAAACCCAAAAATATTTGAAGTGACATTAGGAGTACAAACACATCTCTAGGCTAGACAGACAATCCAACTCCACTACTAGCTCCCTAAGGAAATCGATCCCGACCCTCATATCGGGTAAAAGCTATTACGACCCGCTCTTCCTACCTTAGTGTAGTGTCGAGTTGGCAGCGATCAGGTATCTCGCCAGAAATAACCTCCTACTGACTGATTGTCGACCCTAAATTTAAACGGGTAAAGCAAAAAAGAAGACCCCAGTTCGAGATAAAACATGTATTTATCAAGGACCAGGTAACAAAACTCCTTAAAATAGGGTCCATTAGACAGGTAAAGTACCCCGAATGGCTGGCCAACGTAGTAGTAGTACCCAAAAAGGGAAATAGGCTAAGAATGTGCGTAGATTATAAAGACTTAAATAAGGCGTGTCCCAAGGATTCGTTCCTATTGCCTAACATCGATTGTCTGATCGATGCCACGGCCGGCCACAATATCCTCACCTTTCTCGATGCCTACTCGGGGTACAATCAAATCTAGATGAACCCCGAGGATAGGGAGAAAGCTTCGTTCATCACAAAATATGGTACCTACTATTACAATGTGATGCCCGTGGGGCTAAAAAATGCGGGCGCCACATACCAGCGCCTAGTCAATAAAATGTTTGAGAATCAAGTAGGTAAATTAATGGAAGTTTATATTGACGATATGCTAGTTAAGTCCCTGCGCACAAACAACCATTTAACTGATTTGCATGAAACGTTCGACATCCTCAGAAGTTACAACATGAAGCTCAACCCCGAGAAATGTGCCTTCGGAGTCGGTTCGGGCAAATTCTTAGGCAACATAGTATCAAACAGGGGGATCGAGATTAACCCCGATAAAATCAAGTCCATCGAAGAAATCACGATGGTAAACAACATAAAGGCCGTGCAACGGCTAACAGGGCAAATAGTGGCTCTGGGCAGATTCATATCAAGGTCATCCGACATGAGCCATCATTTCTTCTCTTTGCTTAAAAGGAAAAAAAACTTCAAATGGACTCCATAGTGCCAACGCGCCTTAGAAGATCTGATGCGATATCTGACTAGCCCAACTCTACTCCATACACCAAAGAAGGATAAAACACTATATCTATACTTGGCTGTATCCGAGATAGAGGTAAGCGGCATGCTAGTTCGAGAAGAGCAAGGTACGCAATTCCCTATTTATTATGTAAGTCGGACCCTAGGGGATGCTGAAACTAGGTGCCCGCACCTTGAAAAGTTAGCTCTTGCGTTAATAAGCGCATCACGAAAATTGAAACCTTATTTTCAGTGCCACCGTATTTGCGTTCTAACGACATATCCCTCCAAAGCATATTGCACAAACCCGAACTATAGGGTCGATTGGCTAGATGGGCCATTGAACTCGGGGGGGGGGGTATGATATCGAGTATCAACCTCGAACGGCCATCAAGTCCCAAATTCTGGTGGACTTCGTGGCCAACTTCTTGCCCTCCCTCATGCCCGAGGTAGAAAAAGAACTTTTATTGAAATGAGGCATATCTTCCGGGGTGTGGACCTTGTTCGCTGACGGCACCACAAACATGAGATGTTCCGGACTAGGTATAATCCTAAAGCCACCTACGGGCGGCATGGTGAGGCAATCTATAAAAACTGCAAAATTAACTAACAATGAACCCGAGTACGAGGCTATGATTGCAGGATTAGAACTGGCCAAAATCTTGGGAGTCGAGACCATCGAAGCAAAATGTGATTCACTACTGGTAGTGAGCCAGGTGAATGGGAGCTACGAGGTCCAAGAAAACAGGATGCATAGATATTTGGACAAGCTCCAAGTTGCATTACGTCGCTTCAAAGAATGGACTTTAGTCCATGTACCTCTAGAGCAGAATAGCGATGCCGATGCCCTCGCAAACCTGGGATCATCTGTTGAAGAAGATGACCTACTCCCTAGGGATGTTGTTCAACCATCTACATCAGTGATCGAGGAAGGTCATGCGGAGATTAATTCCACCAGCCTAACATGGGACTGAAGAAATAAATATATTGATTATTTGAAAGACGGAAAATTGCCTGAGGATCCAAAGTAATCGAGGGCCCTGCGAACCAGAGCAGCCCGATTCTCGCTCGACGAAAACAAGACTTTGTATAGAAGAACTTTCGATGGCCCTCTAGTAGTATGTCTGGGGCTAGGGGATATAGATTATGTACTTTGAGAAATTTATGAGGGAATCTACGGAAATCATTCCGGTACCGATGCCTTAGTACGAAAGGTAATCAGAGCAGACTATTGGGACAGCATGGAAAAGGACACCAAAGAATTCGTCCGTAAGTGTGATAAATGCCAGAAATTTGCCTTGATGATTCACCAACCCGGTGAACAGCTGCATTCGGTCTTGTTGCCATGGACGTTCATGAAATGGGGGATGGACATTGTCGGACCCCTTCCAACGGCACCAGGTAAGGCTAGATTTATTTTATTTATGACTGACTATTTCTCCAAATAGGTGGAAGCACAGGCCTTCGAAAAGATAAGAGAAAAAGAAGTCATCAACTTCGTCTGGGACCACATTATGTGTCGATTCGGGATTCCTTCCGAGATAACATGTGATAAAGGGAAGCAGTTCATCGGGAGCAAGGTAACACAATTCCTCGAGGATCACAAAATCAAGAGAATCCCATCGACGCCTTACCACCCGTGTGCAAACGGCCAGGCCGAGTCCACAAATAAAACCATCATCCAAAACTTAAAAAAGAAACTGGAAAACGCCTAGGGAAAGTGGAGAGAAATATTGCCAGAGGTGTTGTGGGCATACCAAACAACTTCAAAATCGAGCACAGGGGAAACACCTCTCTCTCTAGTATACGGCACCAAAGCTTTGATATTTATAGAGGTCGGGGAGCCGAGCGCCAGATTCTAACACACCACTGAAAGTTCGAACAACGAGGCCATGACAACGGCCCTCGAACTACTAGATGAAAAATGAGAAACCTCGCTGATCCGGATGGCTGCCCCAAAGCAAAAGATCGAAAAGTATTATAACAGGAGAACAAACCTCTAACATTTCGGAGTCGGGGACTTGGTTTTGAGGAAAGTCGCCCTTAACACCCGAAACCTTAATGAAGGAAAGCTAGGCCAAAATTGGGAAAGACCGTACCGCGTCCTCGGAATAGTCGACAAAGGGTCTTACAAGCTCGGTACCATGGAGGGTGAACAACTTCCAAGCAACTGGAACATATCAATGCTAAAACGATATTATTGCTAGGGCATCCGATGGAAATTCTGAGAACATCCTTGAGCACCTGTTGCACTCTTTTCCTTCGACCGGATTTTGTCCCTGGAAGGTTTTTACCGGCAAGGTTTTTAACGAGGCAACGGCCATGCAGCACCTAAAGGAGACTCAACAAGTATTCAAGATTTCTTTTACAATCTACCTCGAATACTGGGGGCCTCCCCCCGGAAGGTCACCTACTCGGGAAAGCCAAGGCACCCCAAATGGGATCTCGATAGGAAAGGTAATGTACCGGGCCAAACAGTTGAATGAACCGTGCCCATATAGAGCAGCCAAGCTTTTAATGGCAAAAACATGTGTACTTGTACCAGGTAATCAAAGAACACGTTTTATCAAAGCACTTCACGCTCCAAAAGAAACTCCACGTTTCAGCAAAAAGGACTCATCTGTCTAAAATGTCCCAAACACTCGGAGACTAGCATCAACAATTTGGAACCTTAGAGACCCCTGGGTCAAAACTCCAAACTCATAAGCCCTCAATGAGGCAATATCAAGATCGAAAAACATCTCTAATGTCGAACGTACCCCGAATACTCAGGGACTAGCGTCAAAATCTCAAAAAATGCACGACCTCAGGGTCAGGATCTCCAAAATCGTAAGCCCTCGATGAGGCAATACAAAGTTTGAAAATAATGGCTCCCGAGTCAAGAAACCCTCGACAACTCGGGGACTTCCGTCAAGTGCCACCTCCATCGACTTATCAAAACCTGAGGCAATAAGACCCCGAGCGGGTAGACTCGATCTCGTAAGACCTACATAAGGCAGCAACTATATCTGTAAGACCTCAAGCAAGGCATGAACAATACTTGTACCAAGTATCCAAAACTGTAAGACCTCAATGGCATGAAAAACTTGTAAGACCTTACTAAAGGCATGAACCTGATCCCAAAGTTTCGGCTATATATCAAACTTGTAAAACCCCTAAAAAGGCATACCCTTGATATAGATGCCGAAACTGCTTCACTTAGGACTCAAAGGCTCCGGCCAAACACAAGTGACTCCGGTCACACGACTGTACCAGCGATACTAACGCGACTCAAAGATGTCCGACTGTTGCTACAAAATCACAGGCCTTCAATTACTTCGAATCTACTTTGAAAAGAATCGGTTAAACATGCTACCCTCGATACAGGCAAAAGATCTTCGACCATGTCAGCTCCTAAACATCGGCTTCGAGATACTCAGCCTCCGAGCTAAGACCTCCTGAGGTGCTCGATCATAGCCATATAACGACTCACAATCGAGGTTTTTTATTAAGCCGTTGAAAAGTCAGGCAAACACTATTGCAAAAATCCTTATTGAGGGAAAAATAAAGCCCACATAAATGGTCGCATCGACCAAACGCGTAAGAGCCCTTGTCGCCAGCCTAATGAGCCTCAGGGCCACACACATAAAGGTCGCATCGACCAAAGGCGTAAGAGCCACTACCGCCAGCCCACATAAAAGGTCGCTTCAACCCAAGGCGTAAGAGCAATTGTCTCCAACCCACACAAAACTTGATGGTGAAATGAGCTCGAGTTGAAACTCAACTCGGAGACTGAACCCAAAATAGTTAACTAAATATGCCTAAGAGCAAAGCGTAAGAGCCATCATTACCAGCCCACAAAAAACTTGAGGGTCGAATCAGCTCGAGTCGAAACCTGACTCGGAAACTAAACCCAAAATAGTTAACTAAATATGCCTATGAGCAAAGCATAAGATCCACTTTCGCCAACTTAATGAGCCCTAGGGCCACCCACATAAAAGGTCGCTTCGACCCAAGGCGTAAGAGTTGTAGTAGTCAGCCCACACATAAGGCTGCTCCAACCCAATGCGTAAGAGCCAAAGGTCTAGCTCAAAATTCTAAAAATATTTGAGGGTCGGATGAACTCGAGTCGAGATCAGACTCGGAGACTGAGCTCAATCTAGTAAAAACCCCTGAAAGCAAAAGTAAGAGTTCAAATGCCAGCTTACTTTAAGGAAGGGAAACTGACTCAGTACGTATGAGTCATTGTTACCAGAGCTAAGATCAAAGGTCATACCAACCGGATACATAAAAACCATGTCGCTCGACGATAGCGAAGCCCGAGGGTCTAACCTGAAGTTCGGGACCTTGGGTCAAAAGTCAAAGTACACCACATAGTATTTTCGAAAAACAAAAAGGAAGGAATAGGAAATAAAAATCCCTCTTATAACCTCCAGGGGGATGTTTACAAGTCTTGAAAAAACCCTTACAAAGAAAGAACCGAACAGAATCCTAACCTACAATCGAATCTACATCTTCGGTGTCTCTACCAAAGGTTGCACCCCGACAACTACGGGTCCTTCAGCGGCCCCTCTTCGACGGCCTCTTCCCCTCCCCCCCGGAGGGCTCCGCCTTCCTTTTTATCACCTCCTAAGCCACTGCTCGGCGCCACTTCGAAAGCAAGAAAGGAAGCATCTCTCTTGTCCAGGGTCTCCACTCTCTCAAACTCGACAGGCAAAATGATATCTCCCGCATGTATGTACCCAAAGGTCTGTCCCCAAGATCCTGATTGAGCACGCTGCACTGCCCGAGTCAACCTTGGCTCGGTCCCCTCGGGTGCCCCTCCAGCTTGAGCGCTTGTCGCAATAGTATCTGCTCCATGCAAAGATATAAGCATCTCGACTTCAGTCTTGATCCTGGATAATGTAGCCACCAGCTCGCAATGGAGATCTTTGTACTTGATACTATCCTCTCTCACCTCACTAAGCTAATGCCCAACTAATATCACTTTCTCCTAGAGGGCATCCCTCTCGAAAGTTATCTCTCTCACACGCCGTTTGAGTTTGGAGACTTTAGAGTCTCTGTCCCGAAGCTCCTCCCTCAGCAGGGCGCCTTCCTTCTCAAATTACACAAATCAGATCCAAGATGTTAAGACATTGGGATTTGGCAAAACATTCAGATAAAGGCAAACAGAGACTAGATAACCTGCTCAGTAAGGAGAGGCTTCTCACGCTCGAGACGTGTCACCTCGACCTGATACCGGGTGAAAGTCTGATTGTAAAGCGCCTTGGCCTGAAGCCACGAAAAAAGACAAGTTAGAAAGACAAAGGTCAAGGCAACCGAGGCCCGAGCGACAGGAAGGGTTAACAAAGATTACCTACTCACAAAGCCTACTCATTTCGCCAAAGACGAGGAAAGAATCGATCTCAGGAATTCCCTCAGAAATGGTTGGGAGCCTTTCGAGAACATCCCCGCATTTGACAGACATCCCTACATAGGAGATTCTTTGCACGAGGCATCTTGCACTCCTTTAAAAGATAGGGTCGTTCTCTGAGGAGAATCAATCACGACCACGGCACTGGCAAGGTCAGCCAGGACCATCCCTTGTCCATTCGGGACCCCTGAACTAGGCCCCTCCAAACCACCTAACGAAGGCACCTCAGATCGAGGGGAACTCTGACCATCGACCAGCTCGGAGGCAGAACCCGATACTCCCTCAGTTGTCTCTCCGCCATGAAGCCGAACCACAACGACACCAGTCTATGGATCGGAAGCCACCATCTCTACGGCCCTAGGATCAACCAGGTTTATCCCTCCCTCGGGCACTGTCGAGAAGCGATTTTCCCCCTTACACTCAACTTGAGGGTTTCCCACCGTTTCCGAGTTTAGAGCTGTCGGGTAGTCCTTAGCTTCTTCAACCTTAATCTTCTAAGATTCAGAAGGCCCGTCCAATGGATCCCTTTGTCTTTTCTTCCCTTCATTGGGTACCAAAGCACCTTCCCCGCCGGGTAATGCTCCCTTTATCAAGGGGACTTCCCTAGACCTACACAGATGCAAGAGGTAATCACAGGGAACGAGAGTGCTGCCAGTAGCGATTTAAGTCGAAAAGGATGACTACAGCAAGGGTAGAGGCTCACTATGATCCTTAGCTTCCCACCGGGCCTGGGATAAATCATGCCACACTTACTCAACATACGAGCAAATTGAGTCTAGGTAACTGACCCAACCCGGGAGGTCAACAACCGCACTAGGGTAAATTGCTGCAGCTGCATTAGCAAGAAAAGTTAAGTGCTTAAAAGAACATATTCAAAGAGAAGCGAGGGAATGCTAGATAATGTTTCCACTTGCGTTCCACATTCCATCTCTCAGAAAACGACATCTTTTCCGTCAGGATCAGGTCAGAAGTCCTTACTCGGACAAAGCGGCTTATCCATCCGCCATTCCCGGGCTCCTCGGTGCAAGCAAAGAGTGTCGTCGAGGCTCGGCAGCAGAGTTTGATTAGACCCCCACAGAAGAGACGAGGGTTGTACATCTTGATCAGATGATCAAGGGTGAAGGGAACCTCCCCGATCATGTTCACGTAGTACCTAGTCATGTAAACAACACGCCAGAATGAAGTATGAATCTGACCAAGAGTTACTTGGCATCGTTGGAAGAAGTCAAGAATGACAGGGTCGATCGGGGGCGAAGATGGCCCCACCGGCCCTAGAATGAACGGATAAGTGTACACACTAAGGAAACCTGTTTTGTGTGTCATACTATCCTCCTCCCAAGAAGGGATCTCCACAAGCACCACGTCCCCCAGCGACAATCAGCTTTCACTCTTCTATTATCTGTTATTGAGCTAATAAACTGAGTCACGGTCTCGCTGCACCGCAGCTTCGAAGAAGGCCTCTTAACCTTGAAATTAGAAGCCATTGCGAAATATCCTGGACCACATTCCTCCACATGAGGAGCCATTGTCACTTCACCTTGACATAAAAGATAAGAGGATGAGGACATATTCTCTTGGGAAACAGAGGCAGAAGTTTTCGCCATTGCTAGAAAATTCCGGGAGAGAAAGGGGAGTCGCGTTGCTAGGGAAGAACAAGGGTAAAAGAAGAAGGAACCTTTTACTTTTGGGTTTTGGAAATGTAATAAGTTTGGAAGAGCAAGGAGGGGAATATTTATAGGAGCCCCGCATGCGCATTGAAGAAGACCAAGGGGCAGCTAACTGCCATAATCAATGTGGAGGCCTTCAAGGGCTGTGTACACCATCTTTTGCCACGTTTTGACTACCGCCGTTACAAGAATATTGGAGGGGGAAACTTTTCAAAGTCGTTTTTATCACTTTCACTCTAAGAAACACGGAGACTATCTATGCACAGTGAAATCGGACGGACAAATTTCCTCGTCATTATGATGCCCCACGAACACACTTTCCAAGATTCGAGACTGGGGTCGAGTTTCGCCCTCGAGGTCTGTCGAGGCTTGGCCTCGAGGAAATGTATATTAATGGCTATATTAGAGGAGAGAAAGTCTGTCAGGCTAGACTGAGGATAGTCTGAGCCCGCATCATGACATCAGCTAGATGTCCTATCACCCTTCTTTTCTTTGTAATCAATACTTGTTGTACTATGGTGGGGATTCCCCTCCTATATAAAGAGGGTCCCTGGAACTTTGTAACTCTCTGTTTCTTCAGTTACTCCATACAAAATAAACAAGAACATTCTATTTGCTCTCTGATATTTTCTCCTGATATTATCGCTTTCATTTATTATCTTCATATTTGTTCATCATTTATTGCTTATCATTGGTCATAAAGAGACTCCGTTGAATTATCTTTAACTGTTATTCATATTTCGACCCCCTTCGATAGCTCACAGTCGAGCTCCGGAATCGACCTTGAGGCCCCGAATCAGCAAGCTCGAGGCCCCGATAATTGACCCATCGGTTTGGTTATCACTTTGCTCCTTGCTTTTTATCTCGCTTCTAAACTTCACACATAGCATCAACTGCTTAACAAACTAGCATAAAAATAGATCACGTATTTTTAGAGTCGCATCAACTAATTTAATTGTTACTACAATTTTCACGGTAAACAATTTGGAATGATTGGCTTGCCTAGCTTTCACTAGTAGGCGCCATCACGACTCCCGAGGGTGGGAAATGCGGGACGTGATCGTCCTAGCCAACACATAATCATTCCTGTGGGTTACGACCTTTTGGCCAACTCAGAATAGGTGGTGCCTTCCTTTTCTCCCCTGTGCGCAGCTTCTGAAAAAACGGCACTGCAGGCGATGAGCTATGCAGAGTTGTCGTTGAGTATATCTCACATGGCTCTACGAGTAAGTGCTTTTTAATGTTAGGATTTGTTTTGCATATGTAATTTGCTCATACTGACTCCTTTCTTTTTCATGTCAGGCTCTTATCATGGGGATCGAGCGTGACTGGCGGAAGGAGCGAAGGACGACCATCTTTAAGAAGGTGACCTCCAAGTACAAGGAGTATTGTACTAAACACCGAACGATGGCCGACGTCTTTACCCAGGATAGCAAATTTCAATTGCTTCATGACGGGCTTAAACAAAAAGATGATGAGTTGACTAAGAAATATGAAGAGCTAATGGAGAGGGATGATGAGCTAATGAGAGCCATCGGTAGGTGCAGTGAGTTTGAGGCAGCTTTAAAGGCCAAGGATGATGAGCTCGAGGTAAGCAAGGGGGGATGGTTAAGAATGCTGACCTTCAAACGTAGGTGACGTCCTTAACGGCTGAACTCGAGCGGAAGGAGGCAAAGGTTGTCGATCTAAGGGGCAAGTTGAGTGCCAAGGTCGACGAACTGAGTTGTGCCGAGAAAAGCAGAATGGCTGTTATGGCTAAAGCAGCGGCTTTAGAGGATGCCCTTCACATTTGCAGGTCTGAGTGGTATAATGAGGTAGAGACATTGGCCCTTAAGATAGTGAGGTTAGAGGAACGGATCCAAGGTTTGGAGGTGGATCTATTTGGGTTGAACGAGCAAGTCATTTTCTTGAAGGCCGAGGAGGTACGACGGCAGTCACAGCCGTCTACATCTCGTACTTCTGCTGATCTCGGTGTGCCGCGGGAGTTTTAAGAGATGTGGGTTCACATCGAGGCTCAACTTGACGTGTATAAGTCTTTCAAGGATTAGAAGCGATGTGTTTAAGTACAAACAGCTTCACGCCGCATAATCCCCATCGGTGTACTAATCATCATACCAAGAATTAGAAGCGAGCCTATCCACATCGTCTTTATCTTCATCCCCACCGGGTGTACCAAGGGCATAACCACAAATTTTTCGGGCCGCACGCGCATTGACACGGACGCCCGCAAGTTCTGCTTCAGAAACTTTCCTGATGGCCTTGAAAGACTTATACACGTCAAATTGAGCCTCGATGTGAACCCACATTTTGTAAAACTCCCGCGGCACACTGGGATCAGCAGAAGTACGAGATGTAGACGGCTGTGATCTACATCTCGTACTTCTGCTGATCCTGGTGTGCCGCGGGAGTTTTACAAGATGTGGGTTCACATCGAGGCTCAACTTGACGTGTATAAGTCTTTCAAGCAACTTTACGAGATGTGTATAAGTACAAACAGCTTCACACCGCATCATCCCCATCGGTGTACTAATCATCATACCAAGAATTAGAAGCGAGCCTATCCACATCTTCGTTATCTTCATCCCCACCGGGCGTACCAGGGGCATAACCACAAGCTTTGCGGGCTGCACGCGCATTGACACGGACGCCCGCAAGTTCTGCTTCGGAAACTTTCATGATGGCCTTGAAAGACTTATACACGTCAAGTTGAGCCTCGATGTGAACCCACATCTCGTAAAACTCTCGCGGCACACCAGGATCAGCAGAAGTACGAGATGTAGATGGTTGTGACTGTCGTTGTACCTCCTCGGGAGGAACGTATCCAAGGTTTGGAGGTGGAGCTATTTGGGTTGAACAAGTAAGTCATTTTCTTGAAGGCCGAGGAGGTACGACGGCTGTCACAGCCGTCTACATCTCGTATTTTTGCTGATCCCGGTGTGCCACGGGAGTTTTATGAAATATGGGTTCACATCGAGGCTCAACTTGATGTGTATAAGTCTTTCAAGGCCATCAGGAAAGTTTCCGAAGCAGAACTTGCGAGCGTCCGTGTCAATGCACGTGCAGCCCGCAAAGCTTGTGGTTATGCCCCTGGTACGCCTGGTGGGGATGAAGATAACGACGATGTGGATAGGCTCGCTTCTAATTCTTGGTATGATGATTAGTACACCGATGGGGATGATGCGGCGTGAAGCTTTTTGTACTTAGTTTTTGTTTTCTTTTTCTATTTTTGTGAGGGCGTCCTCGAACCCTCTATAAAAATTTGTAATTTGACAATTTAAACGGAATGATTGCCTTTTTCCAATGTGTTTTTGTATTCTCGTTCTCTCTTTTTTTGTTTGCTATGCGGTGAAGTCCCCAACTTTTTGGCTATTTGCATATAGTGTTTGAGCAGAGTCGAATGTAAGGTATTTCGAGTGAGGTTGAATATGAAGTAATTCAAGCGAGGTCGAATGTAAAATAATTCGAGCGAGTCAAATGTCAAAAAAATCGAGCGAGGTCGAGTGTCGAAAAATTCGAGTGAGGTTGAATGTTGAAAAATTCGAGCGAGGTCGAATGTAAAATAATTTGAGCGAGGTCGAATATAAAATAATTCGAGAAAGTCGAATGTCAAAACATTCGAACGAGGTTGAATGTAAAGTAATTCGAGCAAGGTCGAATGTAAAATAATTCGAGCAAGGCGAATGTCAAAAAATTCAAGCGAGGTCAAATGTAAAGTAATTCAAGCGAGGTCGAATGTAAAATAATTCGAGCAAGTCGAATGTCAAAAAATTCGAGCGAGGTCGAATATAAGGAGTAAAAAGACTTGGTGGAGAGTAAAGATGCTGCTTTATTTCATTCATTGGAGAATATTACATGTTTCTATTTGTTTCGTACATATACTGGAGAAGTTCCTATGTACCTAGTCCCTTCATCGTTCGTCCTGGAGAAGTAGTCGGCAGGTAGGGCGATGAACTATACTTGAACTTTGAGACATCCCCTTCATCGCCTCATTAAAAACCTCCCCAAGAAAACCCAATTGGGACAAAACCCGGGTGAGGGAAAAAGAGTACGACTTTTGGGGGCGTCGTTTTTCAGAAGTTGAAGAATTTTAGGTGGGCGACGTTTTAATTGTTTGTAGTAGCTTTCCATTCATTATTTCTAGTTGGAATGATCCTTTGTTTGCTATTGTCGTGATTTTGTATGGCCCGTCCCAATTGGTTCCTAGTTTGCCTTCTCTTGAATCTTTGCTTGCCTATGTTTTGGCCTTGAGTACATAGTCTCCGACTTTGAGTGGTCGTACTTTAGCTTTTTTGTTGTAGTACCTTTCTGCTTGTTGTTTTTGGGCTACCATTCTTATGTAAGCCATGTCTCTTTGTTCCTCTGCTTCGTCTAGGTCTTGTTTCCTGTTCTCATCATTGCTTGGTTCGCTTTCATTGGAGTATCTCAAACTGGGTTCCCCAACCTCGAGCGGTATCATGGGATCAATCCCGTAGACTAATAAATATGGTGTTTCTCCGGTGCTTGTTTTTGGCATGATGCGGTATGCCCATAGTATTTCTGGTAGTAACTACGGCCATAGTCCCTTGGCGTCCTCAAGCTTTTTCTTCACGATATTCAGTATTATTTTGTTGGAGGATTCGGCCTGGCCGTTTTCGGTAGGGTGATATGGCATGGAGGGTATTCGCTTGAAGTGCCATTTTTTGAAAAATTTGGCGGTCTTTCTTCCGATGAATTGGGGTCCGTTGTCACAACTAATTTCTTTGGGGATACCAAAGCGGCATATGATGTTTCTCCATATGAATGTGATAACTTCCTGTTCATGTATTTGGGTGAACGCACCTGCTTCTACCCACTTGGAAAATTAGTTAGTTAAAACTAAAAGAAATCGTAGGTTACCTCGCCCTGCAGGAAGGGGGCCGATATTGTCCATTCCCCATTTGATGAACGACCATGGAAATGTAACCAAGTGGAGGTGCTCGCCTGCTTGATGTATCATAGGAGCGTATTTCTGGCATTGCTCACACTTTTTGACGTAGTAAGCGGCTTCCTTCTTCATTGTGGGCCAATAATACCCTGCTCGAATGATTCACCTAACGAGGGCTCGGTTGTCGGTATGGGCGCCGTAGTGGCCTTCGTGTACCTCCTCGAGGACCTGTCTCGTTTGGTTCGGCCCTAGGCACTTTGCTAGAGGGCCTCCAAATGTTATTTTGTATAGGTCGTGGTTTATGATGATGTACCTGGTCGCCTGCATTCGAAGAATTTTGGCTTCCTTTTTGTTCGATGGGAGTATTCACTCCTGCAAATATGTTATAAAACGGTTGCGCCAGTCCCAAGTCAAATTTACAGAGTGTACCTCAAGTTGGTCTATTGACGAGTGGAGGAAGGTGACCACATTTTCTTTTGTGATGTTTTTGGTGGCCGCGTATAATTTGGCAAGGCCACCTGCTTCGATGTTTTATGCTCGAGGTATTTGGTCGAGTTGACATTCATCGAATTCAGGCAGTAGTTTATGAATCTCTGTCTGGTATTTTTGTAGCCTCTACTCTTTGATTTGGAAAATCCCTGTGACTTGGTTGACAACGAGTTGTGAGTCGCATCTGAGGACGACTCATCATGCTCCATATTTGAGAGCTAGCTTAAGTCCTGCAATTACAGCCTTATACTCGGCCTCATCGTTAGTCATATCGGGGCACCGTATGGATTGGCGGATAATTTTGCCTATCGGGACCTCGAGTACGAGTCCCAGTCCAAATCCTGACGCGTTGGATATGCCACCGGTGTATAGTATCCATAGGGCGGGTAGCCTGGGGGAGGTACGAGAAGTTTCCTACTCGACCTCGGGCATTATTTTGGCATTGAAATTGGCGACGAAGTTGGCAAGCACCTGCAATTTTATCGCTGTTCGCGGCTGATATGTTATATTGTGCTCGCTTAATTCTATGACCCATTTGTCCAATCTCTCCGACAGCTCGGGTATATGTAGGATGCTTCGTAGGGGGGAAGGTCATCACCACCGATATGGGTGGCATTGAAAATAGGGTCTAAGCATTCGTGAAGCTATAACCAATGCTAAGGTCAATTTTTTGAGGTGAGGGTACCTCGTTTCGGCATCAACCTGGGGTTTGCTAATGTAATAGATTGAAGATTGTGTACCTTTATTTTCACGGACCAACATCGCGCTTACCGCGCCTCTGATACGGCCAAGTATACTAGGAGGCATTCGCCTGGTTCTGCTTTGGAGAGTAGCGGGGGCGAGAACAAGTATGTTTTAGTTCTCTTAGGGCCCGATGCATTATGAATTCCATTGGACCCCGTTGTCCTTTTTGAGCATGTTAAAGAATTTGTAGCACCTGTCAGAGGATCGTGAGATGAACCATGATAGGGCGGCTATACGACCCGTCAGCTTTTGCACTTATTTCTTGCTGGTTAATACTTCAGGTATTCCCTCCATGACTTTGATTTGGTCGGGGTTGACCTCAATGCCTCTTTGTGATACCAGAAATCCGAGGAATTTGCTCGAAGTTACATTGAAGGCGCATTTTTCGGGGTTCAGTTTCATGTCGTACTGCCTTAGTATACTGAATGCTTCTTTCAGGTGGTAGATGTGATCCTCCTTCCTTTTCGATTTGACCAACATGTCATCAATGTAAACTTCCATTGTCTTGCCGAGTTGATCCTTGAACATCTTGGTGATCAACCTTTGATAAGTCGCCCCAGTGAACACCTAATTTTTGACCACACCCAAATTCTATTCTATTTTAGTAATATTTTATTTTAGTATAATATATATATATATATTATTTTATTTTATTTCCATTTGTATAGAGAAAATAAAAATTTACAAAATATATATATGATTTCTTTTAATTAGAATTTTAATAAGTAAGCTATGGTATCTTTTCCTAGTATTACTTAAATTTTATGCAAAATATTTAATTTTTCTTTTACTTTTCTTTGTCTAAAAGAAGTGGGTCCATATTTTTATTTATGTATTTTACTTTTCTTTTTTTATTAAAAGAAGTAAATAAAGTAAAGCTATTTTTAATTAAAAAAAGAAAGAGAGAGAGACCATAGCTAGGCCTATCAGCCCTTATCCCTAAAAACCCCCTTTCCCATCACGTCTTTTTACCCCACAATACTCTCACGTTTGAATCTCACTCCCTCACGTCACAATGCACACACACACAATCTCCCCCATCCCTCACATTTTGTTGCCTCACTCTTCACACACATTCTATATATAGCACACATTCACATAAAGGAGGGGGAACAGATTTTTAAAAGGAAAAAGACTGAAGGAAAAGATTTTTTTGAGTGGAGAGTTTGACAAATATTTGGTTTCTTCAATTATTTAAAGAAACTTTAGAAAGAGAAAATAGAGTTTGAATAGGAGCAAAGGTTCGAGTGGACGTTTGGTTATTGCTTTTGTTCCGATTTCGAGTTTCCCGTCTCCTGTGGTTGCTTTCTTTCTCATTTGGAATTTTTGAAATTGAAGTTTGTACCAGTTTTTATTATTATTGGTAAAAGAAGCTTCACCTTACATGTTTTCTTCTAATATTTGTTTAATTTATTTTAATGTGTTTGTTGAAAATAAAGTGTAAATAGATGTCTTATAAGAATTAAGATCTATTAAGAAGTTGTTGTGTTGCTATAGTTTATATCTCATTTATTATTGAAGTAGTATTTGAGTTTTTATTTTTTGCTTAATCATTGTTGTGTATGTAAGATATTATTCCTTGAATCTTGAGTATGTAAGTATTTTCCATTTACTACTTTGGCTAAAACATTTTCATAAGTTTTGGTGTATCATTTTTAAATGGGTAAGAATGGTTCAAACAATAAAGTTATATCTGATGCCATGAAATTTTCTTAATAACAAGTATTGAAGTTAAAGATCAAGTCCTTCATGAGTTTTATTTTTTAGTCTGTTAATTTGTGGCAAATATCACTTCTAAAAAAAATAGATTTACTTTCATTCAAGAGTTCATGTAAAATCCTTGCAGTCTTGGGTTTGGAGTTTATTTGAAATTTTCTTTTTATGTGTTATTCTGAAATTTTCTTTCTCTTTTAATGTGACTAATAGAGAATATCTTACTCCGCATATTTGTTTTAGAAAATATTTTAAATGTTTATGATTTGGTTTTCTTTTACTTGTTTGTTAGTTGAAATTTAATAATAATTAGTAGTAACAGAGGGCTACGTGTTTTGGAGAACATAGTATGTTAATATAGGAGATTAGATTAACTTATTAAAATTATATTGTGGCCTTGTCTTAATCTCTTAAAAATATAGTTGTTGCGTTTTTCTTCTATTAATGAAGCCCCCCAAAAATATTCGTTTTAGTAAATCCTAAGTAATGGAATTTCACACTTATCAATATACGGAAAATGCTCACTACTCCCAAATTTGAGAAGTTTACCTTAGACTAAAGTTCTTTAAATTCTTCCTCGTTAAGATATTAAATTTTACAATCTTTGATCCCTTATGAACAAGACTCAGATCTTAAGGCAATTAATCCATTCATGAATGTTCGTAGAAATGCTGATTAGGCACGTTTTTAATTGAAATTCTGTGATTATGTACACGTTTGCGTGACATGGTCACGATTTCTAAAATAAATCAAGGTACGCATCCGCGCGACTTTGACCAAGCTTTTTCTTAAATAAACTAAATGTTGCGAATTGTGTACACGTACGCGTGACATGACTCTTGACACGCCAAACCACACGAGTATACGTACGCGTAGCTCGATAATTCTTTAAGTATGAGTAATCGAGTAATTAAAAGCGGTAAAGGTAAAATGCATGTAGGTTCTAAAATAAGTATAAATTATTAAGCGACCGTGCTAAAACCATGGAACTCGGGAGTGCTTAACACCTTCTTCCGGGTTAACGAAATTTCTTACCCGGTTTTCTGGTTTCGCAGACTTAAAACGGAGTCAATCTTCCTCGATTTGGGATTTAAAATAAACCGCTGACTTGGGAGACCATAAATTATCCCAAGTGGCGACTCTGAATAAAATAAATAATCTCATTTCAAATAATGTCACTTAAATTGGAATAACTCCTTTCTTTCCCTATCCCCTCGGGAAAAAGGAGGTGTGATAGCATTGTCGACTCTGCTGGGGAAACCACATGTAATTCTAGTTCAGGGTTCAGAATTTGAGCTTGTAATGTGATTTATACTTGGCTTTATTAATTTGATGTTATTACTGTATTTTTGGGCCTAATGTGCTAATTGCCGCTTATTTGCCGCTTTGATATTATTTGAATTGTATTAAACTATCTTCTTGCGCCTTCCTTCTGAGTCTTCTGAATTTATGGTGCACACGTGCGCGTGGCCCACTTTTCTGTTAGAAGTCATACCAATTAGAACGAGACTGGGTCAAGTAACTAGGCCGGGTAGACTTTCGTGTTCCCGGTACGTTGCCCCCACCTCGGCTCGAGCTGTTCGCTTGGGTAAGTCAGGTCTAAAACACTCCCCCTAGGATTTAAACCTAGAATAACCTAGTCTCATGCTGCATCCCTAGTAGGAACGTTTGTTTGCATCATGTGCATTCGACTTTGGGGACTCAACACAGGGGTTTGGTCCGTCTAGGACAGGTGTACCCGAGAATTGGAAGACCATCCTCATGCATCTTATGTGCTACTTGTGCATTATGTTTGATTCGGCTTGTGCATGTTGATCGATTTCTAAAATAATATATAAAAATAAAAATATAAAAATTAAGAAAAAACCAGAAGGGAGAAAACATGAAAAAGAAAATTTACCCGATTTTTTAAAAATCTCGGTATTTACCCCAAAAAAATTATTACAAAATAAGCCCGAGTTTTTTAAAAATGTTATCCTATTCCTGAAATTATGAACTACGCGGGTCTGATTCTCACCGGATGTGAGATACGTAGGCAACCTTAATCGGGTCCGGCCCCACACTTTTTAAAAATCCAAAAATATTTTCTTATAAATTCATCTCAAAATCCAAAAATATTTTCATTCTTCTTCAAGAGTTTTTCTTTCGAAAATTCCCAAAAAAAAAAATTAAAAACCAAAAAATATTTTCTTTATTCTTTAAATGTTTTTCTTTAGAAAATATCCACACACACAAAAAAAGAGTTAATTTATTTGCTTTATTTCTGATCTTTCCGAACTACGCAAGATCTGATTCATGTGTCCACATGATACGTAGGCAACCTACTTCAGGTTCGATCGAATCATTTTGAAAAGAAAAAGAAGAGGGAGAATAAAGTGGTAAAAAAGAAAAAAAAGAAGAGAGAGTGTTTATTATAACATGCTTGTTGTTTTGAAATAAAAGTTAATTAAAGGTGGTCGGTTTGTTGGTTTGCAATGGCGAGTCACACAAACAATCCAAGATCCCTCGGAAGTAAAAGCATCTTCTCAACAAATGGAATAAGTAGGCAAGTTGGCGATGGAAAAAACAAATGAAGGCACATGTGGGGTTGACTTTACCAGATTTGAGCAACAGGACATGGTCTGCTCGAGATGATTTGATGATGGGAAATTTGATCCAGCATTGAAAGCCATAGTAGCCATTGCCGCGGCAGAAGAGAAACAAAAAACGGGTGCCAACCCAGAAACTTTCCCTATCAGACGGGTGTCTAGGTAGCCAGTCTTGCTATCTTTTTTTTTCATCCGAATGTTTTTACTTTACAGTCTTACATTCTGATGTAAACCCTTCTAACTTTTTTTAAATATTCAAATAAATGAAACCAATATTTTATCATCCATGAATGTCTCTTTTCTTAATCTTGTCACTTTTCCTATTCTCTTTTCAGTTCTGCAGATGCAGATTTTAATAACATGACATGCTTGCGGACTTCATGCCCAGATCCTAAAACGCTGTCAGATTTCGAAATAATAAACCAAGAAGCATAATTTGTTGAAGATAAGGCTTGTAAGAAAGTATACAAAGAATTAGAACGAAAATGAGATTCCCTCTCTTTGGATCATTGTTGAAGCCGAGATCGATGATGAAGATTGAGTCAAGACCCGATTGAAACATTGTCTTTGATTGATGGAAAGTGATTTGCCGGAGGCTACCATGGGCAGTTGTACAACAAAGAATGGCACATGCTTACAATAAAAAGTACGTCCCGAGAAATTTTAAATTGGGCAACTCGTCCTGAGACATATTCTCCCGCACCATGAAGAAGCTAAGGAATAATTTACTCTAAATTGCAAAGGTCTATACATTGTAACAAGAGTATTGCCAAATGTAGCGTTGTACTTGGGAGACATTAAAGGAAATGTCCCCGAGACAACAGTCAACGCAGATGCAGCCAAAAGTTACAATAATTAACTCATTACTTGGTGTTAACATTTTTTGATTGGTATGACGGAGGCTTTCTTTCTCGCTACCCTAACACCATGAACCCTTTTGCAAATCCTTTGAGTCAGTTCCCTCTTTTTGATTACCCTCTTTGGAATCTAGAAGTTATTATTAAAAAATGACAAAGAAAAGAAAGAAAAACAAAAAAAAAAGCAAAAGAAAACAAAAAAAAGAGAAAAAAAAAGAAAATAAAAAACGGAGTTCCCTGAACTACGTTAGACTTGATTCCGAAAGGATACGTAGGCAGCCTCTCTATAAAGTTCAGTCACACTAAAACAAAAATCCAAATTTTCCAAAAAGTGAAACTGGGGCAGATATTATAATGTTTCGGCAATGGTTTTTCCTGAAAGGTTCCAAAGTTGTAATTCAATACAAATTCTTTTTACCTAAATCCTTTCAAGTCCTTCCGATCAATCGGCGAGAATGTTCAAGAATTGGAGGATACTGTTACTTGGATCAGATGCAACAAAATGAGAGAAATAAAATGAGAGAGTCCTATTGGTGAAAACCCTCATTGGCACTATAGGGCGATGGTGAGTAGAGAAAATAAAAATGAGAGAGTCTTATTAGTGAAAACCCGCAAAGGGCACTATAAGACGATGGCGAGAAGAGAAATGAGAGAGATCAGCTAGTGAAAACCCGTAAAGGGCACTGTTGATCGAAAAGAAGATTCATACAACCATGGCATTAACACGATCATGAGCAAGGTTTCCTGCTTTCAAGTCAAAAATTGTGATGAGTTTCTGAGAATCAGACGGTTTATACAGATCAGGCATCCAGTTCAAAAGACATGTCATATTCATTGAAGTCTGCATGTACTCCTAGATAAGTCCGTATTTCTGTTCCCCGAAAGGGACACTTCTTGTTTTAAACTCATTCTCTATTTCATTTGTTTGTTTTTTTTCTTTGAATCCCTTTCGGTGTAATTTTGTTCAAAAAATAAGGCAAAGAAAAGATGGCAAGACCGATTTACAAGGTTCTCATTTAAAGCGAGCTGATATATTCAATAGGCGCCTCGCCTCGACAAGGGCATCAAGTCAACCCCGACTGGCCATGATTGGTCGATGATTTGAAATGGAAAACTTTGAAATAGGTCAAAAGTGAAATACTCACAAAGGCAAAATAAATTTAAAAAGGGTTGAGTCCCACGCGACCAACCGTCGTGGCAAAGTTTGGAAAAGCCGAAGGTTTTTTTGGGGTCAGAAATGCAGTTGCTATACAAAAATAACCAGTTGCACTTGAAATCATTAAATAAGATGAGCTGAGATCAAGAGAGTGAAATAATCAAGGCCAAAAACCGACCACCATTTTAAAACGAACGAATCTTTCTTTGTTCAGAACAGGAACAAAACAATTTTAGGAAAAAGTTCGTGAAAAGGTGAACACCGCCAAGTGAAGTTCTCAAATCCTTGATTTTCTTCAAATATACATATATTTTTTTTTAATTTCATTTTAGGTAACCAATACCCTATCTTCAATATAGGGTACTACATCCCCTGATTGTATTTTATTCCCAACATAGGGTACAACATCCCCTAGTAGCATTTCAGAGTGCCACGAGCCTCATTTTTATTGCCAACATAGGGTACGACATTCCCTAGTAGTATCTTATAGCTCCACGAGCCTCATTTTATTGCAAACATAGGGTACGATACTTCATAGTAGCCTCCCAAGTGCCACGAGCCTCACCTTATTGTCAACACAGGGTACTACATCCCCTGGTTGCATTTCTTATTGCCAATATAGGGTACGACATTCCCTAGTAGCATTCCGAGTTCCATGCACCTCACATTATTGCTAACATAGGGTACAACATTCCCTAGTAGCATTTCAGAGCGCCACGAGCCTCATCTTATTGCTAACACTGGGTACTACATCCCCTGGTTGCGTTACTTTCTGCCAACATAGGGTACGATATTCCCTACTAGCATCTTAGAGTGCCACGAGCCTTATTTTATTGCCAATACAGGGTACAACATTCTCTAGTAGCATACTAGAATACCATGAGCATCGTCTTATTGCCAACGCAGGGTACTACATTCCCTGGATGCATCATTTTCTGCTAACATAGGGTACGACATTCCCTAGTAGCATCCTAGAGTGCCAAAAGCCTCACCTTATTGCCAATACAAGGTACTACATTCCCTGGTTTCATTTTTATTGCAAACATAGGGTATGATATTCCCTAGTAGCATCTCAAGTGCCACGAGCCTCACCTTATTGCCAACATAGGGTACTACATCCCCTGACTGCATTACTTTCTACCTATATAGGGTACGACATTCCCTAATAGCATTTCCGAGTACCACGAGCCTCACCTTATTGCCAACACAGGGTACTACTTCCCCTGGCTGCACCATTTATTGCCAACTTAGGATACGACATTCCCTAGTAGCATTTTAGAGCGCCACAAGCCTCATTGTATTGCAAACATAGGGTACGACATTCCCTAGTAGCATCCCGAGTGCCACGAGCCTCCCCTTATTGCCAACGCAGAGTACTACATCCCCTGGCTACATTATTCTCTGCCAGCATAGGGTACGACATTCCCTAGTAGTATTTCCGAGTGCCACGAGCCTCAACTTATTGCCAACACAGGGTACTACTTCCCCTGGCTGCATCATTTATTGCCAACATAGGGTACGACATTCCTTAGTAGCATTTCAGAGCGCCACGAGCCTCATTGTATTGCAAACATAGGGTACGACATTCCCTAGTAGCATCCTGAGTGCCACGAGCCTCATCTTATTGCCAACACAGGGTACTACATCTCCTGGCTGCATTACTTTCTGCCAACATAGGGTACGACATTCCCTAGTAGCATTTTCGAGTTCCACGAGCCTCACCTTATTGCCAACACAGGGTACTACATCCCTGGTTGCCTTCCTTCTTGTTAACACAGGGTACGCCATCCCCTATTATTTAAAAAACACATGTTTTTTTAATTCTTTATTCTACAATAGCAAATATAGTTTCATGTGTTTTCAATAACTCACAAAAATTTCCTAGTACAAACTGGGGCAGAAAATTTTTGTTCGTTTTGTTTGTTTGTGTTGGCTTGTAGGTTTTTCTGCAAAGCACGAATTTGATGTGCAAAAATAAGATTTCAGTTCTTTCCAGAGAAAGTGGAACATTTGATCTCAATACCAGCCTCAACCAGCTTTGGCGTAATGCATGCAGAGACATATGGTCAAGATTCTTCTTCCCATCATCTGATCAAGAAACAAGCCTGCGAGAATATTTCATAGTTTGTTGCATCGAGAGCATCAAGTTTTAGTCTAAAGTCAATGTGAGAAGCAAGTCAAGAATCAATACAAGACTCTAGATAGCATTTAGATAGGAATTTTATAACTCTTAGATTTCAAGAGTATGTAATTTTCTTTTCATTTTGATGTAATAGTAGGAACCGCGGATCGGAACCTCGACGGAACTTCACTCGACTCTCCATCTAAGCATACTCCATCACTCTTTTTCTACTTGAACTACACGTGACCTGATTCTCTTATAACCCGGGATATGTAGGCTGCCAAAAACCAAGGCTCGGTCACATCCTTTTCTTTTATCTTCTTTTTCTTTTAAATAATGGTGAGGTCAAAAATCAGTCATCTTGTTCATTTTCTTTGCTTGAAAACTCTTCATGTTTCCAAGCAAAGAGGGGCATGCTGTGAACACCTAATTTTTGACCACACCCAAATTCTATTCTATTTTAGTGTAAATATTTTCTTTTAGTAATATATATATATATATATATATATATATATATATATATATATTATTTTATTTCCATTTGTATAGAGCAAATAAAAATTTACAAAATATATATGATTTCTTTTAATTAGAATTTTAATAAGTAAGCTATGGTATCTTTTCCTAGTATTACTTAAATTTTATGCAAAATATTTAATTTTTCTTTTACTTTTCTTTGTCTAAAAGAAGTGGGTCCATATTTTTATTTATGTATTTTACTTTTCTTTTTTTATTAAAAGAAGTAAATAAAGTAACGCTATTTTTAATTAAAACAAGAAAGAGAGAGACCCTAGCTAGGCCTATCAGCCCTTATCCCTAAAAACCCCCTTTCTCATCACGTCTTTTTACCCCACAATACTCTCACGTTTGAATCTCACTCCCTCACGTCACAATGCGCGCACACACACAATTTCCCCCATCCCTCACATTTTGTTGCCTCACTCTTCACACACATTCTATGTATAGCACACATTCACATAAAGGAGGGGGGACAGATTTTTAAAAGGAAAAAGACTGAAGGAAAAGATTTTTTTGAATGGAGATTGACAAATATTTGGTTTCTTCAATTATTTAAAGAAACTTTAGAAAGAGAAAATGGAGTTTGAATAAGAGCAAAGGTTCGAGTGGACGTTTGGTTATTGCTTTTGTTCCGATTTCGTTGCTGTCTTTCTCATTTGGAATTTTTGAAATTGAAGTTTGTACCAGTTTTTATTATTATTGGTAAAAGAAGCTTCACCTTACATGTTTTCTTCTAATCTTTATTTAATTTATTTTAATGTGTTTGCTGAAAATAAAGTGTAAATAGTTGTCTTATAAGAATTAAGATCTATTAAGAAGTTGTTGTGTTGCTATAGTTTATATCTCATTTATTATTGAAATAGTATTTGAGTTTTTATTTTTTACTTAATTATTGTTGTGTATGTAAGATATTATTCATTGAATCTTGAGTATGTAAGTATTTTCCATTTAGTGCTTTGGCTAAAACATTTTCATAAGTTTTGGTGTATCATTTTTAAATGGGTAAGAATGGTTCAAACAATAAAGTTATATCTGATGCCATGAAATTTTCTTAATAACAAGTATTGAAGTTAAAGATCAAGTCCTTCACGAGTTTTATTTTTAAGTCTGTTAATTTGTGGCAAATATCGCTTCTAAAAAAAATAGATTTACTTTCATTCAAGAGTTCATGTAAAATCCTTGCAGTCTTGGGTTTGGAGTTTATTTGAAATTTTCTTTTTATGTGTTATTCTGAAATATTCTTTCTCTTTTAATGTGACTAATAGAGAATATCTTACTCCATATATTTGTTTTAGAAAATATTTTAAATGTTTATGATTTGGTTTTCTTTTACTTGTTTGTTAGTAGAAATGTAATAATAATTAGTAGTAACAGAGGGCTACGTGTTTTGGAGAACATAGTATGTTAATATAGGAAATTAGATTAACTTATTAAAATTATATTGTGGCCTTGATTTCATCTATTAAAAATGTAGTTGCTGTATTTTTCTTCTATTAATGAAGCTCCCCAAAAATATTCATTTTAGTAGATCCTAAGTAATGGAATTTCACACTTATCAATATACGGCAAATGCTCACTACTCCCAAATTTGAGAAGTTTTCTTTAGACTAAAGTTCTTTAAATTCCTCCTTGTTAAGATATTAAATTTCACAATCTTTGATCCCTTATGAACAAGACTCAGATCTTAAGGCAATTAATCCATTCACGAATGTTCGTAGAAATGCTGATTAGGCACGTTTTTAATTGAACTTCCGTGATTATGTACATGTTTGCGTGACATGGTCACGATTTCTAAAATAAATCAAGGTACGCATCCGCGCGACTTTGACCAAGCTTTTTCTAAAATAAACTAAGTGTTGCGAATTGTGTACACGTACGCATGACATGACTCTTGACAGGCCAAACCACACGAGTATACGTATGCGTAAGTCGATAATTCTTTAAGTACGAGTAATCGAGTAATTAAAAGTGGTAAAGGTAAAATGCATGTAGGTTCTAAAACACGTAATTAAATAATTTAAGACAAGTATAAATTGTTAAGCGACCGTGCTAAAACCATGAAATTCGAGAGTGCTTAACACCTTCTCTCGGGTTAATAGAATTCCTTACCCGGTCTTCTGGTTTCGCAGACTTAAAACGAAGTCAATCTTCCTCGATTTGGGATTTAAAATAAACTAGTGACTTGGGACACCATAAATTATCCCAAGTGGCGACTCTGAATAAAATAAATAATCTCATTTCAAATAATGTCACTTAAATTGGAAAAACTTCTTTCTTTCCCTATCCCTTCGGGAAGAAGGAGGTGTGATAGCCCCTGCGTTCTTTAACCCAAATGCATGACTCTATAATAGTACGTTCCCTGATGGGTGATGAAAGTGGTCTTTTCTTGGTCCTCCTCCTCCATGAGGATTTGGTTATAACCTGAGTAGGCGTCCAAGAAGCTCAACAACTCGTGTCATGTTGTTGCATCGATACACTGATCGATATGAGGCAACATAAAGGAGTCTTTCGGGCAAGCCTTGTTTAGGTCCGTGAAATCCACGCACATCCTCCACTTCCTATTTTTCTTTTTCGCCATAACTACATTGGGGACCCATTGGGGGTATTTTGATTCTCGGATGGAACCGTTGTAGAGAAGTTTATCCACCTCATCGTTGACGGCCTCGTTGATTGTGGGGTCGAATTTTCGTCTTACTTGTCATACTGGAGGGTAGTGTGAGCACGTGATTTTTGCCCCACATGAATTACTCCTACAGAATCCCAAAGAATTAGATTTTTTTTATTTTTGTTTGCCATTTTAGGAATTATTGTAGAGTTTTCTTAATTAGTTGCAATTTTCTGTACGTGTTTAATTTTAAGTTAAATCATGAAAAATGAAAAACAATACTCTGCATTTGCATTTAGGATTTATTTTACACTTTTAGATTAATTAGTAAATTAGTTTTTTATAAAATATGAAAAAAAATCATAAAAAAATAGTTCTTTTTGCATTTTAACTCTTTGATTCTGAACTTTATAATTTTTTCTCTAAATGTAGGATTTAATTAATTATTGTAAATACTATGTTGAGCAATTAATATAATTTGGTAGTTTAATTTAGTTTTAAGAATTAATTTAGGTTTTATTTTTTATCTAAAAAGAAAAAGAATTTTGAAATTAAATGAAAAGAAATAAAGAAGTCTAATTGTTGGGCCAATTTAATTCAATTTCCCCAAGCCCAATTGATTTAACACCATTACCCGTTCAAAACCAGCCCAGACCCACGTTATACCCGGTCCGCCCCACTCAATTAACCAAACGACCTCGTTTCAGTCCCTCCTTATCTGAGTCGTCGATCTTACTTGATCGAACGGTTTAGAACTGAGTTGCTTGTTAGTATATAACTGTCCGAAGGTCTAACCACCACCCCCCCTTTGTTCCATCTCTCATTCCTCATCGTCTCTTCAAGAGAAACCTAAACCCTAGCGCCGCTCTTGAATTCTCCACTCACCGGCTGGCGGCGCCATATCTAACCAGCCCCAAATTCACACCCCAAAAACCCCATGGCCTCCTTTTTCCCAGTCTTTGACTAATTTCCCTCGAATCCCTCTACACTAGTTCGAATCTGGAATCAAAGTACGAAACCCTAAGCCCCAAATCGCTTCACCTTTGAATCTGTGCATGCAAGGCTTAATCCCGAAAGTTTCCTGAGTTTCTCAAGGTTGATTTAACACAAAGTAATGATATTTGCTTGTTCTTCACCAAGAACAAGCGATTGACATTGTTTTTGGTTAAATCAAGATACTCATCGTTATGTCGAGGTTAATCGGTAAGTTTTCTTCATTTTTCCTATCTGTCTTGTACTGTTTCATCTTCCTACTCCTCTTCTTTTCTTCTCCACTTCTTTGAGTGGTTTGTCTTCTGACTGAAAATTATGAAAAAGTTCCAAACCTAGGTTTCCCTTTAGATTAATTTTGTATTCGTATTTGTTCCATTGGATTTTCAGTTTTCTTTTCAAATTTTAAAAGCTTGTGCTCTAAATTTTGTTGGATTTTGTCTTTTTTGTTTTAGTCAGTTTAGTTAGGTCGTTTCGATTTAATAACCTAGTTCATTCTATGCTTATTTGTGTTATTAATCAGTCATGTAGTTAACTTTAGTTTTCAAATCATTTAAGTGTTTATTTTCTTCTGCTTGTCATAAATCACTGATTTGGTTTGGGTCATTTTAATTGTTTGGGCCTTGAGGCCATCCTTGACTCCACTTCAAGAGGTTTGTTTAAGTTCTTGGGTCAGAATTGACCCATGTGGTAGGCTGAGGTAAAAACAGGAGGTTTAAGGGTTAGTTTAGGGATTTTAGGTTGGGGAATCTATTGTAACTGACTTGGAAAACTTCTAGGAAGGTGGGTTTAGGGCTGTTTTAACAAACAGATTTTTAAACTAAGGACCAAGTAGAAAATATGAAAATTGGAAAGGGATTAAAAGGCAAATAACTTGACTCATTTCTGCTGCCTTAAGCTCCCTATAAAGGGCATTGTTTCTTCACTATCAAGGCAGAGGTTTTGGAGATTAAAAACACTAAAATTAAAAAAAAATGGCTGAGTCTTCAAAACACTGAAATCCATTGTAATTTCTAGTGGAAATTGGTTCAGTTTCCTGTTGGTTCTAGTATCTGAAAGTTACAAAGAATTTTTGGGGTTATTTTTCGAGTCTAAAATTGGTTTTCAAGTCAGGTTGTCGCTGGTCTACTGAATCAAATCTGCTGTTGTTATTTCTTCTTAGACTCCCAGCTCATTTTCTCATTGTTTGTTGTTGTAACCAGGTATGCTCTGGCTTTTGTTCAGCATATGAGGTGCAAGTATGAAGCCATGTAATTCGAGTTGAAGAAAATGACAAATGCTAGTTCTCTGTTGATTGATCAGCTGTTCTAATTTGTTGTATTTTGTTTTGTGTTTCTTTTATTCTAGCCTCTTATGTGTATTTCATTCATGTCATCAGTATTACATGCTTTTCTTAAGGTTTGGATCTGGGATTTTGTTTGAATGTAGTTGATTCAAGAGCGGTTTTAGACTTAGTATAGCATGTATTAATTGAGGGTTGTGACTCTTTAGTTTAATTGTTGAGGCTGGCTGGATTTGGATGTGTTTTTAATAGCTATGGGCTAAATACTTAGACCATTCATGTTGTTGGTCTAGCAAATTTGATTTAGGTTTGTTTCCCATTAATCGTTTTTTTAGACTTGCTTATGTATAGCTTGAAACATAGTCCAATGATTTCAGAATTTGTCACTTGGTTCTGCTTTTGCTCATGTATGAGCACCTTGAATTTTAAAAGGACTTTCAAATGGAATTTGAGCTTGATTTTAGACTCGAGAATTCTCAGATTTAGATTAACTCTTTACATTTGGTTTTCTTTGGAAAGTTTCGAATTGTATGGTCTTGTTTAAATGTGCTGGTCCGAATCAAAATTTAGCATGAGTTGTGATCCTTGAATTTTTTATGTTAAATGATGAACAATTTGTGTAAAGGCTTGTTATCACACTAGGAATTATATTTTCATTATAGAATGTATGTTGGCATTCAAATGTGTTTTACATGTGTTTAAGGTCGTCAGTATTTGTTCAGATTCAAAGATTTTCATAAAAAATGTAGTGTTGACTCAAATGTCAGTGCTGGAGCATTAAACTGGGCTATCAACATTGGCCCAGTTGTGCCAAATTCCCCCTTTCTACAGTTAGATTCTCGATTTGGGCTTCATGGTGAACCCAATTGTGTTCTCGTGTTTGTCATGTAATTGGCAATTGGCTATTGGGTCTCAGGCCAGGCCCAGGCCTTGGAATAAAAAATAGAGTGGATTTTATTTAGTACTATTCTTTCTGATTAATGAATTAAGTTTGAACGTTAGCCTGAAGAGTAACTATAATTTCTTTAAGCCTTCCTTAATTATTTAAACTCTTAAAATTATTTGAGGTATGCCATATTAAATAACACCGACAATTTATGGCCCTCAAAACTAAATTTAGGAATCCTTTTAATAGAATAATTCGAGGTGAGCCGTTATTAAATTTTTCATGGCCCTCGCAAATTTCTTCTTAATTCAAACCATCGTAGTTTGCTTTAGGCCCGATTTATATTAGTATTGCGATTATATATACGTTCGCATAATATAATTGTAAATTAAATACTTTAAAGAAAAACTCAAGGGATGCGTTCGCGCAACTTCAACCAAACTCTCTTAATAAATCAACAAAAGCGTTATTAATCGTGGACACGTTCGCGTGACATGATTTTGATGGGCCAAAAGAAAAGAGTATACGTACGCGTAATTCAATTCTTTAATTACGAATAATTCAAGTGATTTAAAAGCAGCAAAAAGATAATTGTACATAGGTCTTAAAAATGAGCAGTTAAATAATTAAGCCAAGTATAAATTGCTATGCGCCCGTGCTAGAAATACGGAACCCGGGAATGCCTAATACCTTCTCCCGGGTTAACAGGATTCCTTACTTAGAATTTCTGGTTCGCAGACTTTAAAAAATAAAATTTTCCTCGATTTGGGATTTTAAAATAAACCGGTGACTTGGGACACCAAATAAACTATCCCAAGTGGCGACTCTGAATTAAATAAAATAATTTCATTTCGAATAATGTCACTTAAATTGAAAAAACTCCCTTATATACCTTCAGGTGTGTAAAAAAGAGGTGTGATAGGTAGAGTGGATCGACGTTTAACTTGTGTGTGGCAACGTCTTTTGGGATACCTGGCATATATGCATGGGAGAAAGCAAACAAATCAGCGTTGTCAATTAAAAAATTATGAAAATTATCTAGGTCGGAGAGTTTATGGCCGATGTAAGCCTTTTTGCAGTTGTCGTTGTTATCTAGTTAGACAGGATCGAGGTTTTCTACCGTTGACCCTATGGCTTCCACAATGTCGGTGTCCCTGATAACATCTTTTGGTGCGTCGAGTTTGGCCCCCGACTTTGGTAATTGCTATTCTTTTGAGTCTGTTCCCTTTAACTGTTAAGTGTAAGTATAATCCTGAGCGATGCAATAGCATTCGTGGGTTGTCCATTGTTCGCCTCGGATATTGAATATCCCCCGAGGGTAGGGAACTTGATTACTCTATATAGGCTGGACGGGATGGCCCGCATGGCGTGTATCCGTAGTCGCCCTATGATGGCGTTATAAGTCGTGTCCTGGTTCATGACATGGAACATCATTTCTAGGGTGACGCCCCCCGCCAAGACGGGTAGCGTTATCTCCCCTGAGGTTCACTCAACTGCATTGTTAAAACCTATTAGTGTTATGCAACATGGCACTATTTTGTCCTCGAGTCTCATTTGCGTGAGAACTTGAGGGTGGATATACACACGCCGCTTCCGCCATCTACCATTATTCTTTTTACATCAGTATCCGAAATACGTAAAGAAATGACAAGAGCATCGAAGTGAGGAAAATGCAAACTATGGGTATTTGGCTTATCGAAGATGATACTATCTTCGAGGTCATCATACTGTTCATGGGTGACCGACCGCTTCAGTTTATGTGTGGTGGTAAACTTCACGTGATTGACTGCTATTTCATCACCCCTGCTGATGATTATTTGGATGGCGTGGGTGGGGGTGGCTTTGGAGGGCCTTGGTGTTGTTCTCGTCTACGGCCAAAGTTGGCTTGTCCTCGATCGCTCATCAATTCCCTCAGGTGCCCTTGGTTCAGCATGTTCACTACTTCTTGCCATAGGACTATGCAGTCCTCAGTTTTGTGACCCCATTCCTGGTGAAATTCACAGAGGACATTCAACCTTTGGGGTACTTGGTCGGACTTCATTTTTTGCGGCCACTTTACCTTTGTGCCAAGCTTTTCCAGTGCGTACACTATTTCTGAAGGGAAAACACAAAAATTGAGATCAGATAAGAGTAGAGGCATACCTCTTTCATTTTGCTGAGTCCCTGTTAGTGGCCTGGTCGGCCCTTCCGTATGTCGAGGGGATGGTGGAATGGCTGCTCTGACATAGGGTTAATGCTTGTCTTGGTTGAGGCGTGGGCCTGACTAATCTCTTCGACTGCCATTTCGACGATCTTTCCTTGGCTTCTTTTGGACCGCCGTTAACCGTTGGGTTGGACCATTAAGGTCATCCGCGTCTGCTCTCACCTCGATGCAGTAGGCATTGTGAATTTCTTCCCAAGTGGTGGGAGGGTATTTCATGAGCCTTCTTAATAACTTTCTGGTCGCTCTCGACCCGTTCCTATTCAACCCATTTTAGAAAGTTGCTACCACCATCCCTTCTGATACGTTCGGTAAGCTCATTCTTACCCTATTAAACCGAGTGAGAAAGTCTCTGAGTCCCTCGCCAGGAGATTGCCGAACGGCGAATATATCATTCACCCTAGCCTCTGCCTTCTTAGCCCCTATACGGGCGGTGATGAAATTTTTGGCCATTGTCACGACCAGAATTTCCCACCCTCGAGAGTCGTGATGGCACCTACTCATGAAAAATAGGCAAGTCGATTGTTATAAAATTTATTACCCTTTTTATTAAGCCCTTTCAATAGTACAATATAATAAGTGATCAAATAATGGAACAAATTAAATAACCAGAAATGTGGAAGACAAAAACTTAATAGTTTAACCAAACGTTGCTATATGAATCTGAAATACAACAATACCCAGAATTTGGTGTCACAGAGTCACGGACAATCTACGAATACTACAAATAAAGTCTAAATAAAATACACGAATCTGTCTTTGAATAAGTAAAAACAAAAGGAAATGATAGAAGGAGACGCCAAGGCCTACGGATGCCTGCAGGACTACCTCGGGTCGCCTGAATGGACTGAAGACAGCACCCTCACTGCGGTCCCAAAGCTGCAGCACCGGGATCTGCACACAGTGTAGAGTGTAGTATCAGCACAACCGACCCCATGTGCTGGTAAGTGCCAAGCCTAACCTCAGCGGAGTAGTGACAAGGCTAGGACCAAACAACCAAATAAACCTGTGCAGTTATATCATATACAATGGAAAAATAAAAGCAGATATTTACAGTTAAAGATAGGAGGGGAAGGCATGCTACGGGGAGTATCAGATAACAACAAAATACCAAAGAGGAATGTAAAGAAACCAAATTTTAATTGCCAACAAGAATAAGGAAAACAAACACGGTATTCACTTTCATTTCTTTCTTGTTGCAGACGTGCAATCCGATCCCATTTCATATATATTGTTGTAGGCGTGCAACCCTCTCCCATTTTATACATCTCATTGCAGGTGTGCAACCCGCTCCCATTTCATATATCTTGTTGCAGGCGTGCAACCCGCTCCCATTTCATATATCTTGTTGTAGGCATGCAACTCGCTCCTATTTCATATATCTTGTTGCAGGCATGCAACCCAATCCCATTTAAAATATCACTGTGGTGGTATGCCACCCGCTCCTATTTCATATATTTCCGTGGCGGCATGCCACCCAGTCCCATTTACATTTCAACATCAATCTTAAAAGAATCCCGGCAAGGGAACACGAGTATAACAACAACATCCCGGCAAGGGAGACAATATCATAAATAACAATGTCCCGGCAAGGGAGACAATATCATAAACAATAATATCCCGGCAAGGGAGACAATATCATAAATAATAACATTCCGGCAAGGGAGAAAATATCATAAACAAATACATCCCGGCAAGGGAACCAACAATGATAATCAACATATTAAGCATCAATAAATCTCAACGGAGTCATAACAATTACAATGCTAGACCCACGGGCATGCTTGACATTGATGTATAGATACTCGTCACCATGCCTATACATCGTACTCCACAATTAACACATAGCAATTAAGACACAACTCCTAATCCCTCAAGCTAAGGTTAGACCAAACACTTACCTCGAACTTCCACGGCCAACTCAAGCCTCAAACACCGCTTTTCCTTTAGAATTCGCCTCCAAATTACTTATATCTAGCCCAAATTAATTTAACAACATCAATAAGTGCTAAAGAATTCATACCCAATGCTTAATTAGAGGTTTTCTATCATTTTCTCCAAAATGTCAAAAATCGACTCCGGGCCCACTTGATCGAAACTCGAGGTTCGGACCAAAACCTGATCACCCACGAGCCCAAATATGCAATTAGTTTTGAAATCCGACCCCAAAACGAGGTCAAAATTCCAATTATTCACAAAGCCCTAACTCTACCCAAATTCCTAATTTATACCATAAAAACACTAGATTTTTGGATGAAAAATGAAGAAATGCAATGGGAAATCGAAAGAAAAAGGTTTAGAATCATATACCAATGCTTTGGGGAAGAACTTGTTCTTTGAAAATCGCCTCAATGCTCTCTAGTTTTGAAAATATGAAGTTATGGACTCAATCCCGATTTGCTACTGTTTTTAATTCACTGGACGGGCCTTCTTCGCATTCGCGAAGGGCCTGTCGTGTTCGCGAAGGGTCAGACCCAGTTTCATTCGCGTTCACATTTAGTGGCTCGCATTCATGGAGCTTTATCTCCTCAAGCCATCGTGTTCGCGGGCCAGTGGCCGCGTTCGCGTAGAACAAAAATCCCTTTCCCCCTGTCCCGGCCAAAAGGCCTTCGCATTCGCGATATCAGGTCCGCGTTCGCGAAGGGTAGCACCCCCAAGGCTTCGTGTTCGCGTCCTGTTTCTCGCGTTCACGTAGAAGGAATTGTCCTTCAGCCTGAATTACCCTTTGCGTTCGCAAGAGTCCTTCCGCGAATGCGAAGAACAAAACTCCAGAATACACGAAACTAAAAACCTGCAACTTTTCTAAGTGTAAAAGCATCCTGAAACCTATACAAAATTGACCCGAGCCCTCGGGGCTCCAAACCAAACATGCATACTAACTCAAAAACATTATATGAACTTACTCGTGTGACCAAATCGCCAATTATCTTTAACAACGAATTTAGCATCAAAATCAAAGAAAAATCTCAAGAACTCTTAAGTTTCAAATTTCACAACCGAGGGTCCAATTCACATCATTTCAAGTCTGTTTCTTACAAAATTTTACAGGCTCGATCTAAACACCATATAGACTTGTACCGAACTCCGGAACCAAGATGCGGGTCCGATACCATTAATTTCCAATACATTTAACTTTCCAAAAACTCTAAAAATTTCAGTTAAACAATTTTCTTCAAAAATTCATTGTTCGGTCTTGGGACCTCGAAATTAAATTCCGAGCATACGCCCAAGTCCCATATTTTCCTACGGACCCTTCGGGACTGTCGAATCACGAGTCGAGTTCGTTTACCCAAAATGTTGACCGAAGTCAACTCAAATTTATTTTAAAAGAAAAATTTACAATTTTTCATAGATTTTCACAAAATGGCTTTCTGGATACACGCCCGGACTGTGTACGCAAATTGAGGTGAGACAAAAAAGGAGGTTTTAAGGCCTTAGGACACAAAATCGACTTGTAAAACAAGTGATGACCTTTTAGGTCATCACATTATCCACCTCTAAAACAATCGTTCGTCCTCGAACGGACATAAGAAGGAAGTACCTAAGTCGGAGAAAAGATGGGGATAACGGCTCCGCATATCAGAATCGGACTCCCAGGTCGCTGCCTCAACAGGCTGACCTCTCCGCTGAACATGAACAGAAGGGAAACTCTTCGATCTCAACTGACGAACCTGCCGATCTAGAATAGCTACCGGCTCCTCCTCACAAGAAAAGTCCTTGTCCAACTGGACAGTGCTAAAATCTAACACGTGGGATGGATCGATGTGATACTTTCGAAGCATGGAAACATGAAACGCTGGATGCACGGTTGATAAGCTCGGCGACAATGCAAGTCTGTAAGAAACCTCTCCCACTCGATGAAGAATCTAAAAAGGACCTATGAACCTAGGGCTAAGCTTGCCCCTCTTCCCAAATCTCACTACGCCCTTCATATGTGACACCCGGAGTAACACCTGCTCACCGACCATGAATGCCACATCACGAACCTTACGGTCAGCATGACTCTTTTGCCTGGACTGGGCTGTACGAAGCTTATCCTAAATGATCTCGACCCTGTCTAAGGCATCCTGAACTAGATCCGTACCCAACAACCGAGCCTCTCCTGGCTCAAACCATCCAACCAGCGACCGACATCGCCTACCATATAAAGCCTCATAAGGAGCCATCTAGATGCTCGACTGGTAGCTGTTGTTGTAGGCAAACTCCGCTAAAGTCAAGAACTGATCCCACGAGCCTCCAAAGTCAATGACACAAGCTTGGAGCATATCCTCCAAAATCTAAATAGTGCGCTCAGACTGCTCGTCTATTTGAGGATGAAACATTGTGCTCAACTCGAACCGTGTGCCCAACTCACGTTGAACTGCTCCCTAATAATGTGAGGTAAACTGCATACCTCGGTCTGAAAAGTTGTGCTTGTCGCGCCCCCTATTTCTCACGAAAATCGGGTTTGTGACATTTGGGAGGAAAACTCGTTCCCTTTCGGGGATTGGGTTTTGAATTAAAGAGTTGCCACCTAATGATTATAGTGCATTAAGACACTAGGAGGGGTTTGTTTTGAATAACCAGAGATTGGGTAAGGGCTTGAAATTATCCCAATAGGAAGGTGTTAGGCACCCCTCAGGATCCACTAGTGTGGTTCCCGGCCAAGCTATTATTGTGACTTAAATACAAATAATACATAAGCAAATAAAGGCTTCAAATAAGAGGGGATTTTCACGTAATGGTTACAAATAAACAAAAGTAAGAAAAAGGAACTAAAAGAGTTGATTTTCTTAAAAGATATGATAAAAAAAAGAGATTTAAAATAAACAAAGAAAACAAAGGGAAAGGGGGTCCTAGGTTTATTAATAATATGGATCACCCCACACAACATCCGGTAATCACTCCTCAGTGAGGGGCTACACATGATGTTATCCCGTGGTCATCATATCCATATCTACCCTTTCCCACCCCGTTGAGGTATTAAAGTGCAGAATGATCTCATTTACTTATTGCATGCTATTACCCATCCCATCTTATCAGCCCTGGAGGCACTTGGGTCTACTAATCCTAAAGGGAAGAGGTATTGGGCTTATTTGTGGTTTCAAAAGGTAAAAAATACTAAGGCGACAAGCAAAAACATATATATAGAAAGTATGGGGAAGCACATAAAATAAATAAGGCTGAAATAGACCTCCTTAAATCAAAGAAAATCATATATTTTAGCATGTCTTACACGTACTGATTAGGGTCTGATTAAACTTAAAAGTTGGGGCAGACTGATTTATTGCATATTTCAGATAAAAAGTCTGAATCAGGCCTGCATGCTGGTTGTAGTTAATAAAATCTGATTCAGTTCATAAATTGTCCTATGGCTTGCCTAAGTGTTAGTCGAAAACCTATAGGCATGATATCGATTGATTTCAGAAAATATGAAATATACTGATTTTAGAAAAGGTTGTCAGTTATTCAGGAAAGACGAGTTTTGACAAAAGATCATATGTTCTGCAGACGTTAGACAATGATTTTAGATTTGTAGGCGAGTGAGACGTTTCGGACTTGGTTATTAATTCCTATAGGCATGTTTTCTAGGCGTTGTTGACTTTAAACACTTTTACAGACATAACATGAGTGAAGAAATCCTATAGGGATGGCATCTAAATATTGTACTTCGTTTAAGCCTATGAACATGATATCTAAATGCAATTAATTATTTAAGCCCTATAAACTGGTTTGCCTAGTGACAGATGCATATGCATGATTCAGATTTCCATTTAACTATGAGAATGGTATCTATATGAGAGATGCAGAAATTTAACTATAGGCAGGATATCCATATGAATGCAGAATTTCAGAAACCTATAGGCAGGATATCTATATGAGTGCAGAATTCCTTATAGGCATAGTATCTACATATGAAAGTGCAGAATTCCTATAGGCGAGATATCTATGTGATATGCAGAAATCAGAAATTCCTATAGGCATAGTATCTACGTATGAAAGTGCAGAATTCCTATAGGCAGGATATCTATGTGATATGCAGAAATCAGAAATTCCCTATGAGCAGGATATCTACCCCTTTACATACATAGTTATTCCGCCCTTTTTTAACTAGCCATCCCCAATAGTTTATTACAAAGTTATTACAGTTCAGAAAAAATAAAGTAAGGAAAATACATCAGAAGTTGAAAATTACAACCAAGGAGAGCCTGATTCAGACTTCATGTCTGAAGTATGAATTAAACCAACTCCAAAGATCATGTTTCAAAGCCTTTCTCCCACTTGGGTGTGTCAGAGTTCCCTAAGAGTTTCATAAGAAATCCGGACAGTGCTTACACCCAAATGTATCACCATATTAAGCCAAAGTGCAGTGTGGAAGGGCCAACCCTCAGGTGTCCAAGTTCAGAGGGAACTCAAGATCCTAAGGCAAGGCTCACAAGATGGGGGGGGGGCATAACTTAGGAACTAAGAGAGAGTGTAAGTACAGAATTCTGAAAGGGGGAAAGGGAAAAGGAAATATCACACATAGGGATATAGGTAATGGGGAGTTGAAAGAGGTAAAAAGAAGGTTATTGGGCATAACCCAACAATGGGAGATGTTGGTACACCTATAAGCCTACTGGAACACATTGTTTAGAGGTTAGGATCCCCTAAGGGATCAAGTTCAAACCATAGACAATAACTTGCATATTGCCATGTTTTAAACTATAACTCAAAGCACATAAAGGGGAATAGGGAATAGGGATTCATAGCAGAAACAAGCAAAAGGAAATCAACATGATAGTTTAAGTATTTAACTCTACAGAAATAGTAAAGTAGACATAGATGCAGAAAACTGTAAGTAAACACATTGTGGTGATGCTGAAGTTAAATTAGGACATACCAATTTCAAAGAAACAAATAGGGAAAAGCAGTAGTCTTGTGAAAGTCAGAATGCAGACAAGAAGGCAGAATTCTATTATGTGAGAATGAGAATTCAAAAGAGATTCTGATGTTGTGAAGTCTGAAGTGTAGTGAAGAAAGGTCGTGCCTTTTATAGTGTGAAAGTCATGAGGAAACAAGGTAAGAAAATATTTTGAAAACTGATTGTCAATCAATTACACAAGGTTTCCCTTAATTAAGTGATTTAGATTCAAACGGGTATAAACCAATTAAGGAAAGAAATTAATCAAACAGTTTGTGCAAAGTAGGCAATTAGGGGTGAATACATAAAAGTTATTTAAATATAGGGTTTTAAAATACACGGTTTGTGCAAATAAGGTAAGAGGATCAATTAACGGCCAGTAAATCACAAGGTCTGAGATTTGGTATGAATGAACCAAGTCAAAAAAGATGAAGAAGGGTTTTACTTAAGTTGAGTAACAGAGGAAATCAGTAAAAAGATGGAAAGAAATAAATCAAGCTATATTCAAAAGGAAGTTTGCACTAATTGCAAATTCAAAAGCTACTTTAAAGGGAAGTCTATCATATATAAGGAGCATACGAACATGTTAAGCATGAAAGAAGACTGTAGTGTCATGGTAAAGTCAATAGAAAATCCAGTATAGAAAAGTTTAGCAAAAGGTCAGAGTCATATGAAAGCAAGGAATGGGTCTGAAAGAGTTAGGGTTTTGAAATAAACCCTAAGTTCAATCAAAATCACATAATCAAGCTTGGAGGAACCCCCAAATTGTAGAGTTTCCACATTGAATCCAGTACAGAGATGAGAAGGCAAGTAGTTGAAACAGGCTCAGAGGTTTCAGAGTTGAAACCTCTTGCATGCTTCTTTCATCAACAGAAACTCATGAGAAAAACAAGATAGCAAAGTAACATGTGGAACACAGTAGAAGCACTCAAAAGAAAAATACTGATAGGAACAGTAAAAGAAATATGCTTAAGAGATTTTTCAGAAGAAACTTAAACAGGGCTTAATAGAAGGAAAATAAGGAAACTTAGGGGTCGTTTGGTAGGGTGCATAAGAATAATGCTGAATAGGGTGTATTAGCAATGCTAGTATTAGTTATGCTTGCATTAGTTATGATGGTATTAGTTATGCTGATATATTTCTTATCCATTGTTTGGTTTGATGTATTAAAGCATTGTACAATTTCTGAAAGAATTGTTTGTTTACAAAAATGCCCTCAAAACTAGTCCACACTCTAACTTTTTAAAAGAAACATATGTTGAGAAATGTTTTTATATGAAAAAGTTTTAAAAAAATTATTTTATTTGTCTACCTATATTGTAAAATAAAATTAAATATTTACTTATAAAAAAGGAAATATGCTAAGTATTTATTTATTTACTAGGGATATAAATTTATTTCTCACTATTTGGATTATTTTGAACTTGCATAATATACTAACTAGCATATTTTAATCAAGCATAAATTTTGAAGGACAATTTTATCTTTAACTAAGCAAATGCATGCATTAAAACCCATTCCATTACTAATACCATTGTTTTCTATGCATTAATTATGCATAGGATAATACCAAATAGGATGTATAACTAATGTTTGCATAACTAATGCATAGGTTCAAAATGTCTACCAAACAATGTATTATTAATACACAAAGTTAATGCATGCATTAGATTATCTAATGCATCCTACCAAATGACCCCTTAAGAACTTAGCAGGAAAATACAGTAGGAGAAACATGCTGGAACATAGTAGAAGACAAAAAGAATAAGAACACAATAGAAAAGCATATGAGAGCATAGTATGGAAAACATGGTAGAAGAACATACAAGCATGGAGTATATAAAACTCAGTAAAAGAACATACAAGAACGGAGTGTAAAAATTCAGTAAAAGAACATACAAGAATGGAGTGTAAAAACTCAGTAAAAGAACATACAAGAACGGGGTGTAAAAACTCAGTAGAAGAACATACAAGGTAAAAGGAAAACATAGAACAAAGTAGAGGCAAATACATACAAAAGAAAAGGAAAAGAAAGTCTGAGAAACACTTAAGCATTTTTAGAAAACCCTAGATCGAAAACGAAGCGGTTTTGAAAGTAATTTTTGAAAGAAAAGTTAGGGAAATCGTTTGAAAACTTCAAGGAGAGCACAGATACACAACGGATCTAAGGAAATCGAAGAAAACCTCAAAGGGTTAGGGTTTCAAAAGAACCCTAGAAGTGAGATAGGCTTTGAAAGGTCACCGATCTGAGTCGGAGAAGTCGGAATCAGGCTCAAACCACCATGGTACGCCGGAGTAAAGCAGGAGATGGTCGTGAAACCTTGAATCGATAGAGGTATGGGTGTAAACCTTTGAGGTCAGGCCTCAAATATTCAGGTATCAGGCGCGAGGGAGCAAGAGAAGGTGAGTATAAGACTCCCATAGCCTGAGAAACCATGGGTTCTGGTGGGTTTCAAGGTGGAGGTGGTGGTAAGAGGCGGTTAGGGTTTGGGAATGTTCGAGAAAGTTTGAGAGAGTTTGATAGTTCAGAGGCGGCTGGTTAGGTGGACTGATTTAGGGTTAAGGGGTGTTGGTAGATTAAAAAAGGAAAGGAGGGTTTGTGGCCGTTGATTGAAATGATTAACGGCCTGGATCAAAAGGGGAGCCGGGCGGGTTGAATTAAATGGGTCAGGGGTCGAGTAATTTAGAAATAGGGCCGGGTAATTTGAAATTACAATTGGGTTCCATGGGGGGGTTGATTTGGGCTACAATTGAAATGAAATAGGGCTAGTATTTAAATAGCGACTCTTCTCTTATTTATTTTATAAAAAAATAGTAAAATAATTTTTAGAAATAAATTAAAGATACTAAAATGATTAGTAATATATAATTATCAAATTAAAAATACTGGAGTCAATTTTATAATTATGAAAACAATAAAATCTTAAAATAGGCTATAATTGCAATTATATGCAATTTAACTTTAAAAATACTAAACCAATTTGTAAAAATATAAAAAATTTATTAAGGCTATATTTTAATATAAATATAAGAATACAATAAGTGAATCACCAAGAATGATAATTTTGGGGATAATTATTGGGTTTCTCTTGATAAAATAGGGCAATAAATAGATTTAAAAATCTATAAAAATTAAGAGAAAAATAGTAAAACCTTGGGACATACTTATATATGCATAGACTTGCTATTTTGAAAGTATTTTTCTTATGAAAAATGTATAGGGAAAAATTGGGTATCACCAGCTGCCCCTCTTTACTCGGGGAAGGAAGAAAGAGTTGTCGGGTAAAGATATGATGGCCAATTTTGACCGAACGAAATGGTTTGAAAAGGTTGACCGTACCCTGGTTCCTGAGCTGTCTACATATCCCTGGTCTTACAAGAATCAGGCCATATGTAGTTCAGGATCCGTCGGCAGAGTATGCCGATGGAGGTTTTCCAAGAACGAACGCAATATTTGGGTTAGGATGGATGGTTAATGTCTAATAGGGCTGCGGGAACTAGAGCGGGATTTCTCCTGCTGAGACGGTCGTTGCTCGCCGGTTTACCTGCAAATGAACCATATATTGTGCGAAAATTTAAACATGATGCAAGTTCCCGTCGGACCATGAAATGTTGCCTTTGGACGGTTAGGATGACGTCCTCAGACCATGACGTCCTGGGTCATGAAGCGTATAATAAGGATTCGCATGCCATGAAATGGTGCTCTCGGGATATGAGAATGACGCCTCCGAACTATGACGCCTTTGAATAATGATATGCAAAAGATAAAAGGGGTCCTCAGGCCATGGCATGGCGTTCTCGGGCTATGAAAATGGTGCCTCTGAACAATGATGCCTTCGGATGATTTGGTGATCTTTCAGTCTATGAGGTGCAGTAGGTGGCGATCTTTCAGCTAATGCAAAATGTAAATAAAGTGGCGATCTTTCAGCCGATGCAAGATGTAAATGAAGTGGCAATCTTTCAGCCATGCAAGATGTAAATGAAGTGGCGATCTTTCAGTCATGCAAGATGTAAATGAAGTGGCGATCTTTCAGCCATGCAAGATGGAGGTAGAGCTTAACCTCGGAAGGCAGAAAGGTAGCTTTATGCAATGCAGAGAATGCAGATGGAGATAGAGCTTAACCTCGGAAGGCAGAATGGTAGCCTTATGCAATGCAGAGAATGTAGACGGAGACAAAGCTTAGTCTTGGAAGGCAGAATGGTAGCCTTATGCAATGCAGAGAATGCAGATGGAGACAGAGCTTAGTCTCGGAAGGTAGAATGGTAGCCTTATGCAATGCAGAGAATGTAGATGGAGACAGAGCTTAGTCTCGGAAGGCAGAATGATAGCCTTATGCAATGCAGAGAATGAAGATGGAGGTAGATCTTAACCTCGAAAGGCAGAATGGTAGCCTTATGCAACGCAGAGAATGCAGATGGAGACAGAGCTTACACTCGAAAGGCAGAATGGTAGCCTTATACAATGCAGAGAATGAAAATGGAGGTAGAGCTTAACCTCGGAAGGTAGAATGGTAGCCTTATGCAATGCAGATGGAGGTAGAGCTTAACCTCGGAAGGCAGAATGGTAGCCTTATGCAGGAAGTAAAAATGGCAAATGGCAATAGAGTTTTCTTAGCTGATAGCGGATTGTGGTATCGTGATTGCTGGGGATATTATGCCTGCTGGGGACACTGTTGTGCTGATAGCAGTTGCGAGCAAGTGCAACGGTTCGGAGAGTTGTATTTCTGAACTTTGTGAGTGAACGTATAGTATATTTGATGATTTTGCAACTCAAGTGCCTGCATCCAAAGAAAAATTGGTAGTTTGTACAGGGGAAAAGGTTAGTTCGTATCCCCGCTGGCTTTGCTTAACCTGCTCGGTTTTGATCCGGCGATACCGTATATATCACTGGGGTAGCGTTGCTAAACAAGGCAATTTTAGTAATAAATATGCATGATTTAGTAAAAGCATAACATAAGTACATAATTAAGAATAGTTGTATTTAGATGAACCGACGACTGCGACGTGGTTTAAGACATTGCAACTTCTCTTGCTCTGGAATTTTGAGGGTCCTCCTCAAAATTATGCCCTAGTTTACTGGGTTGCTACTCCTGACGGCTGTTAATGATAAATGGCTGGAATCGACTTCGGAATTTTGAGGGTCCTCCTCAAAATTCTGCCCCAGTTTCCAATAGCGAGGGAAATGGAAATTTTTATTGAATTGTGACCGAACCCATAGGGTTGCCTACGTATCCCCTCTTAAACGGGAATGAGGTCAGGTGTAGTTCAAATTACATCATAAAACAAAGCATAAAGGGTACACATAGTATTGCTTGACTGCGTCAGAATCGATCGGCTTTGGTCAGACTTCTCCATCCATTTCTGTGAGTATGAGGGCTCCTCCTGTTAGAACCCGTACCATGTATGGACCCTGCCAGTTGGGAGAGAATTTCCCTTTGGCTTTATCTTGATGTGGAAAGATTTTCTTTAACACCAGCTGCCCCGGTGTGAACTGTCTCGGCTTGACTCTTTTGTTGAAGGCTCTGGACATCCTGTTCTGATAAAGTTGACCATGGCAAACTACATTCATTATCTTTCCATCTATAAGAGCTAGATGCTCGTAATCTTCACCCATTCTGCATCGTCTATCTTTGCTTCCTGTAAGATTCTCAATGAGGGAATTTCCAACTCGGCGGGAATGACTGCCTCTGTACCATAGACCAGCATATAAGGGGTTGCTACTGTCTATGTGCGGACTGTGGTGCGATATCCCAATAAAGAAAACGATAGCTTCTTGTGCCACTACTTATGCTTCTCTATCATTTTCCTTAGTATCTTCTTGATATTCTTGTTGGCGGTCTCTACGGCTCCATTCATCTGAGGTCTGTAAGCTGTAAAATTCTTGTGTTTGATCTTGAAGGTTTCACACATGGATTTCATCAAATCGTTGTTGAGGTTGGAGCCATTATCAGCAATGATTAACTCTAGAATTCCGAACTGACACATGATATGGTTGCGGACGAAATCTGCCACGACTTTCTTAGTCACTGCCCTGTAAGATGCTGCTTCAACCCATTTGGTGAAATAATCAATTGCTACTAGGATAAACCTGTGCCCGTTTGATGCGGCAGGTTCGATTGGTCCGATAACATCCATTCCCTAGGCGGCAAACGGCCACGGCGAGCTTGTTGCATTGAGCTCATTTGGAGGCACATTTATCATGTCTGCATGTATCTGGCAGCGGTGGCACTTTCGGACATACTGGATGCAGTCTGTTTCCATAGTCATCCAAAAGTAACCAGCTCAGAGTATTTTCTTTGCTAAAACAAAGCCATTCATATGTGGACCGCAGGTCCCTACATGAATTTTCTCTAATAGCCTGGATGCCTCCTTTGCATCGACATACCTTAATAATCCCAAATCAGGAGTCCTCCTATATAGGATTCCTCCGCTGTGAAAGAAATTGTTGGATAGCCTCCGAAGCATGCGCTTCTAAATAGCGTTTGCGAGCTCTAGGTATTCTCCCTTTTCTAGGTATTCCTTGATATCATGTAACCAAGGCTTTCCGTCTGCTTCTTCTTCAACATGAGCACAGTAAGCGGGCTGATCATGGATCTTTACCGGAATGGGATCAATGAAATTCTTGTCTGGATGTTGTATCATGGATGATAGGGTAGCCAGTGCATCGGCGAATTCATTCTGGACCCTGGGAACATGCTGGAATTCTGACTTTGTGAACCTCTTTCTCAACTCCTACACATGATGCAGATAAGGTAGCATCTTGGAGTTTTTGGTCACCCATTCTTCTCGAACCTGATGTATAAGCAAGTCTGAATCCCCAATTACTAGCAACTCTTGGATGTTCATGTCAATGTCCATCTTGAGCCCTAGGATGAAGGCTTCATACTCGGCCATATTGTTGGTGCAGAGGAACCTGAGTTTGGCAGACACTGGATATTGCTGAGCGGTTTCTGATACTAGGACCGCTCCTATGCCAACTCTTTTGTAATTTGTTGCTCCATCGAAAAACATTCTCCAATTGTCATAGGATTCTGCAATGTCTTATCCTATGAATGATACCTCTTTATCAGGAAAATATGTTTTTAGGGGTTCATATTCTCCATCCACGGGATTTTCAGCAAGGTGGTCTGCTAGTGCTTGTCCTTTGATTGCTTTCTGAGTCACGTAGACAATGTCAAATTCACTCAACAGGATTTGCCACTTGGCCAGCTTGCCAGTGGGCATGGGCTTCTGAAAGATGTACTTCAAGGGATCCATCCTTAATATGAGATATGTAGTATAGGCATAGAAGTAGTGCCTCAACTACTGAGCTACCCAAGTCAAAGCACAACAGGTGCATTCTAATAGAGAATACCGAGCCTCGTACAGGGTGAATTTCTTACTGAGGTAATAGATGGCCTGCTCCTTCCTCCCTGTTTCATCATGCTGCCCTAGAACAAAACCGAATGCTCCATCCAATACAGCAAGGTAGAGTAATAGAGGTCTACCTAGCTCAGGCGGAACTAAGACTGGTGGTGTTAATAGGTATTCTTTGATTCTATCGAAAGCTTTTTGGCAATCATCAGTCCATTTGGTAGCGGCGTCCTTCTTTAACATCTTAAATATCGGCTCACAAATGACTGCAGATTATGCTATGAACTAGCTAATGTAGTTAAGTCTCCCCAGGAAGCTCATTACATCCTTCTTGTTCTTTGGCGGTGGCAGTTCTTGAATAGATTTGACCTTAGATGGATCCAGTTCTATCCCTCGGCGACTCACAATGAACCCAAGTAGTTTTCCTTCAGGTTGTATCTTCTTAGTCTGTTGAAGAACTTCCTCAAATCTTCCATGTGGTCATTGGCTTTCTTTCACTTTATGATGATATCATCTACATACACCTCAATCTCCTTGTGTATCATATCATGGAAGATAGTAGTCATGGCCCTCATGTTGGTGGTCCCTGCATTCTTTAACTCGAATGACATCATCTTGTAGCAGTACATCCCCCACGGCGTAATCAAAGACATTTTCTTAGCATCTTCTTCGTCCATCCAGATCTGATGATATCCAGCGAAGCAATCTATAAATGATTGCAACTCATGCTTGGCGCAATTGTCGATCAAGATGTGTATGTTCGGCAAGGGGAAGTCGTCCTTTGGACTGGCCCGATTGAGATCCCAGTAGTCGACTCTGACCTTCCCATCCTTCTTTGGCACCGGCACAATATTGGCTAACTATGTCGGATATTCTACTACCCCGAGGACCTTAGCTTTGACCTGCTTAGTGACTTCTTCCTTGATTTTCATACTCATGTCGGGCTTAAATTTTCTAAGCTTTTGCTTTACCGGCGGATATGTTGGATCGGTTGGCAGTTTGTGAGCCACAATGGATGTACTTAGACTAGTCATGTTATCATACGACCAAGCAAATATGTCCTCGTATTCCCTTAGAAATTCTGTGTATTCCTTCTTTTCTGATGGTGATAAGTGGACACTGATTCTTGTTTCTTTGACGTTCTCTATATCTCCCATGTTAACAATCTCGGTCTTGTCCTGGTTGGATTTAGGTTTGTTCTCAAAATTTTCAACCTCTTTAACAATATATTCCGGTATATCATCTTCCTCTGAATCTATGTCCGTTTGTTGCATTGTCTCGTTGCATGTCACAACCATTGGTTCATCAATATAGGTAATAGTAATGTTGTATAAGTAAAGTAATGAGAGAAAATAAGAGTAATATTTGTAAGGAAACCGAAATACTTTGATAAATTTGATAACTGTTTTGAACATTGGAAGATCTTATTGCGAAAATTCAAAATGCAAAAGGAAAATCAACTAGTAAAAATAAAAGATAGTGCATGATGCTTTTTTCAGCATTGCTACCTCGAGGCTTTCCGGGATTTGGTGGTTCTGATGGTCCAATTGTTGAGGCATGCACCTCGGCTAACGGACTGTATGGAAGGGCCTTCTTCCCCCTCCTCCTCGAAAATGACACAACAATCCATGTCATCTTCTTCTAGGAACAAATTCCTCACTGCTGCCAGTGCTTCCTCTTATTCCGACCAAAGATTACATCGACCGGCCGGAAAGTCTGCTCCAAATGTGGTATTGGCTACTCCAGCGGGTAGTATGGGCCGTGCCATGGTGGCGATCAGTTGTTGAATTCCTTCCAATTATACTCGTATCCCAGACCGAAAGTGGTGCCATGTTTCTTCAGTTTGATCGGCTTGGTAATTTCTTGGAGAATCTTGCCAAGTCCCTTGCTAGGCTCATATCCGCTCCAGTTCAATATGCTTTCAATTTTGTTGTCCCACCATTTTTCTTTGTCAACAGCATTGACTCGCTCGATGTGGTGATAGGTTTCCCTGCAATCACTGGGATGGTTTGGCGACTATATATGGGATTGCTACAATCGCCGTGAATAATCACCTCTTGGTGGTTCCACTCAAATTTCATCACCTGATGTAGTGTTGACGTTACGGCCCCAGCGGCATGAATCCACGGTCGTCCCAACAACAAATTGTAGGATGTCAGCACATCTATAACTTGAAAATCAACATCGAACCAAGTAGGCCCCATTTGCAAACACATGCTAATTTCCCCAATGGTGGACCTTTGGGAACTGTCGAAAGCTTTACCGTTAATGGCCCCGTCCTTGATCTCATACAGACCCTTCCCAACATTCTGAGTGTTACCAACGGACAAATATTGAGGCTGGACCCTCCATCAATCAGGACCTTAGTGATAAAATAATCTTCGCATTGCACGGTGACGTGCAACGCTTTGTTGTGACTCAACCCTTCTAGTGGCAGCTCATCTTCATGAAAAGTGATCTTGTGACTTTCTAATACCCGCCCTACCATGTTTGCCACTTCTCCTCTGGTGATGTTGCTTGGTACATATGCCTCACTCAGCACCTTCAATAAGGCATTCTTATGTACGTCGGAACTTTGCAGCAAAGCTGGGATAGAAATCTGTGCTGGTGTTTTGTTCAGCTGATCAATGACTGAGTATTCCTTGGCTTATATCTTTCTCCAGAGATCATCAGGCCCGGTTTCAGTGATGGTAGGCTGACTAGAGGCCTGCTTACTCGACTCAGCTAAATGCTCCGGAGTATAAACCCTGTTGGTTCTTGTCATACCCTGTGCTGCAACTGTTTCCCCGAATTTAGCTTTCCCTTTCCTTCTCGCCTCGGCTGTATAATCCCAAGGTATGGCATTTGTATGGAACGGTGTTACGGCCGACATTGTTACTGGGATGGGCATTTTTACTCCGAACGGAGCATGTATTTTGGAGGGTAAAACCGCAACTTCAGACGGTGCAGGTGCATTTGTTGGAGACCCAAACTCGACTTCAATTGGTGTTGGCATCTTTATAAGGGGTGGTGCTTCAAATGCAAGTGGTACAAACATGTTTACCTTGACATCCCCAGAAGGCTAATCTGGACTACGATCGGATTGAGGGTGACTATCGGCTTCTTTGGTTCATCACCTTTTGTGATTAAACTGATCGGTCCTTTGAGATCCCAATCATCATCTATTTCAATCATGTGAACACCTCCACCCTTATAGTCTGGCAGAGGTTGTTGCAGACATTCAGAGTAGGCTCATTTGCTACAATGATCTTGTTATCGATTAGAGTCTGGATCTTATCTTTCAGAGAGTGGCATTTATCAATGGTATGTCCCTTCATGCCGAAATGGTATGCAAAGGATTTATTTGGATTGACCCACTAAGAAGGGTTTTCAGGGGTTATAGCACGGATAGGGGTGACATAAACCAGCAACTTTGAGCCTTTCGTACAGTTGGTCAATCGGTTCAGCAATGGCGGTATACTGTTTGGGGGGTCTACGGTTGAAATTTGGTCGAGGTCTAGGAAAGTTTTGACGTGTGGGAGGTGATTAATAGTGAGATGGCTGAGCATTGTAGGCTTGGTAGCCATGTGCGGGTTGAGAATATCTGGGTGAAGTAAGTTGATATGTAGGAGGTGGGGGTGATTGGTAAGTAGGTAATGGAGTTTAGTAAGAGGGTGAGGGTGCTTAGTAATTCAAGGTAGGCTGATATGTGAGTGGAGGTATCGGATAGGTTTGGTATTTGATAGGGGAATTGGCTCTTTGTGTAACCATTACGGCACATACGTCCCTTTTCTTGGACGCACCACCAGACTGTAAAACCTTATTGGTAGCTTGCAAAGCTTCAAAGTTTGTAACCATACCACTTTTGATGCCTTCCTCGATCCTTTCCCCTAGCTTGATGATATCGGAAAATTTCTGGCTCTCAATCAACATCAGCCATTCATAGTTCTGTGGGTCTTGAGCCCGGACGAAAAACTTGTTCATTTGTTCTTCTTCTAAAACAGGTCTAACCTTAGCAACTTCTGATCTCCAGCGAGTGGCATACTCGTGAAATGTTTCCGTGGGCTTCTTCTTTAAGTTCTGGATGTAGAACACATCTGGTGCATTTTCTGTGTTGAACCTAAACCTGTCCATAAAGTCGGACGCCATACTCACCAAGTTCAACCATTTCTTTAGGTCTTGGCTAATGTACAAAGATAGAGCATCTCCCTTCAGACTCCTCATGAAAAGCTTCATGTAAATCCTTTCGTCCTACCCTACTCCGACCAGCTTGTCGCAGTATGTTCTCAAGTGGACTCTCGGATCCCCTGTACCATCAAACATCTCGACTTAGGAGGTTTGTACCGCTTGGGCAGTTCGACATTCGGTTGTATGCAAAGATCTTCGTAGTTCAACCCATCAATCCCCTTAGTTCCTTCGACACCGTGAATTCGACTAGTCAATCTTTTGAGATCCGCAGCCAGGTTCCTGATGAGCGAGTCTTTATCATCAGAATCGGGTGTGCTTGAGACAAGTTGGGTGGAGGGTGGCATGATTTCCACATAGATGGGGGTGTTATGGTGGGCGTGGAAATGGTCATTTATGGAATTCAGAGGTTTTGGGATGAGTAGTGCAGTGTGGCAAGTATTGCAGTGGTGGTGAGGAGCGGGATGGTTTTGTGGTTTTGGGATGTTTTGTGTAGGCGTGGGGTTCTGAGCGTTTGGAAAATTGATATCTGGAGTGGCGAGAGAAAATGACAAGTTTTCCAGATTCCGAACTTGATCAAGTTCCTCCTGAAATTTCAACAATTTCTGCTCGAGTTGGGACACACTTTCTTTGGAGACCTGAGCATGAGTGACCTCTACCCGTTCAGTTGAGTTTTCCTTTCTTGTGTTGGTCAAATCTTCCATCTTTCCTTTGTTCCTGCTTTTGATAGGACTAGGAGGAGGAGTAGGTGGAGGGCCCTTTGATCTTGTAGAATATGATGTCGATGCCAGAGTGCACGAAATAACCTTTGGGGAGGGGAGTAAATAAACAAAAAGTAAAAACAAAAAGGTAACAAGTCGGTGAGGATCATAAGAAAGTGTTGCGATATTTAAAAACATAGTGCAAGAATGTAAATCGCGTCCTAATTTGGGAGCCTCGTTGTGCCCGAGGTAGGCCCAGCAACAAATTGATTTGGAGAACATAGAATGCTAAATGCCTCATTTTATTGATAAAAAGTAGACGAATCCCAAAACGACACTAAATAAAATGTCACTAGTGGCCATTGGCCTTATTACATATCATAAAGTAAAAGAAAACTCCTATCTATTTGGTCCCCGAAGGACCTTCCCCAGACTCAGCATCTTTGGCTCCATCGAATAGCTTTACCAGCTTGCAAAGTCCCAGCAGCAGGTAGGCTCTGGCCAGATGTCCACCCTCGTTTTCTTCAGCATTCTGGCAGTCCTCGATCCTCTTGAGAAACTTCCTTTCCAGCTCTACTAAACCTTGTTCCAAGTATCCCAATCGTTTGTTGGCACTGACAGCCATGTCTTTCCACTCTTCAATCAGTTTTTGGTGGGCTTCTTGAATCTCACGGTGCTCACTTTCACATTCCCGAATCCTCTTGCGCAGTTGGTTGTATTTGACCTATGCTTCAGCCTTTTCATCGATGATTATGTGACCTTGAACAAACCCGAGTTGGCCTAGACCATTGTGATTATCCTCCAGCCAGCCTGAATAGTATGGGGTGCATCCAACATGGTATCTGTCTGGTTCGATAGTATCTCTTCCCATGATGATTTTGGAATGCCACATATGCTAAGCTTGGCACTTATAAAGACTGTCATCAGCTTGGAAGTCAGCCCGAAAGTGACTCATCTTGTCGACCCTTGGTATAACCTGCTTCCTACCAGCCTGTCTCATAACTCGGAGAGGGACATAAGGGTAGGTTCCTCTCAAACCGATCAATATCAGAAATGATTTGTCCCTGGATCGGGCGATGAACTCTTCAATAGGGAACCACTCGAGCATCTATTGTATTTGATCCTCAGTTATATTTTCAAATGACTCCACCCACCCCTTGGCATCTTTTGGCTAAGCAAACATGTTGGGCATGTAGTTCATTCACCTTGGTTGATGGAAGGCTATATGATCGTCCCAATCTCTATGCTGAATCTCTTACCGATATTCACCCCTTTGAAGATGCTCCATAAGCCAGAGCTGGAGTAGCAAGTTGCAGCCCTCGAAGTGTGGGGCTCCTTGTTGACACTTTTCCAAGGCTCGGTATATCTCTGCGATGATCATGGGTACTATGCTAAATGGTTGTCCACCAATTCCCTCCATAAAAGCTTTGGTTACCATGGCTTGCCTGGTGTGGATCCTTGCTTTCTTCATTGGAAACACTATCATCCCCTATAAGCAGAACATGAAGACAAAGACCCTTTAGTGAATATGCCCCAACGATGTAAGGGCGAACTCATCCGGATATGTATGGTAAGATCTGTTGTGGCCGTATCTCTCGTACAAATAATAAAAGGGAATGTAGGACTCCTTCAAACATTTCAAGTCTGGATTCTTTCCTTCAAACATGTCAAGTCTGGATTCTTCTTTAGGCCCATCATTTTGAGAAAACCTCAACCCTTGCGATTTTCCGGCATTAACAAACCCGAGGTCTCCCATGGTATACCAGCCAATCCTCTTATTTCCTCTAGCAGGGGTGTCATCTCAATCTCTCCGAAGCGAAACACAGACCTATCACAATCCCAGAACATAGTAGCAGCTTCTACGATTTTTTTGTTGGGTTGGACATCCAGGAGGGAAGGTAAATTTCCTAGGTATTTCCGGACAAGAGTCTGATCATTGGAATGAAGATCCTCCCACCAGCTTAGCAACCTTGGGTGGATTTTTGTGATCATGCCGAATCTGGGGACTTCGTGCCTCATGTTTCTGCAAGACAAAAAAGGTTAGGCCTTTACCCCCACTAGACTCGACTATTAAATACCAATAATTGGCATAAAAGCATTTAGTTCTCCAAATAAATGCACAAAACGTGATAATGTCCGTTTGGATTTTTGGGAAACCCAGTGGACTTTGGACAAGGCTATCTTAAAGAGTCATTATGCGGACAATATAACTGACTCGGTTAGATTTGACCATGATGTATGCACAGTTTAAACAGAGTAAGGTTTCTATGGGGTTTTAGACTGGTACCCTTGAGCGGACAACTCAAGAGAGAAAGACACGGAACCGTTGACTACACTATTGATTGACTGGTTTTACCGCAAATACGTCTTTGCCGGATTTAAAGGGCGATAATATCGGAAGAGCGCAACCACTCATTATAAGTGTTGTTATAGTATTTGTTTGGCACGAGTGGAATATGATGTTGAAAACATGTTTATGCAATAATTAAAACAAGTTCTCACGTATTTGCACGTTCATAAAGTAATAATTACAATAATTTAAAACAGTAATAAAGGAGTGCAGTAAAGGAAAACAGTGAAAGAAACAAGGGAAAAAAATAAGAGACAAGTTAGTTTTTGCGGTAGAGGAGGGAATTAAATGCTTAAAGGTATTAAAAAAATAAAGCACATAAGAAATGTAAAGTCACAGTAATAGCTTGAAATGGTAGAAACCTAAAAGATATCCCCAGCAGAGTCGCCACGCTGTCGCGCCCCCTTTTTCTCGTGAAAATCGGGTTTGTGATATTTGGGAGGACAACTCGTTCCCTTTCGGGGATTGGGTTTTGAATTGAAGAGTCGCCACCTAATGATTAAATTACATTAGGACACTAGGAGGGGTTTGTTTTGAATAACCAGAGATTGGGTAAGGGCTTGAAATTATCCCAAGGAAAAGGTGTTAAGCACCCCTCAGGATCCACTAGTGTGGTTCCTGGCCAAACTATTGTTGTGACTTAAATGCAAATAACACATAGGCAAATAAAGGCTTCAAATAAGAGAGGATTTACACATAATGGTTACAAATAAACAAAAGTAAGAAAAGGAACTAAAAGAGTTAATTTTCTTAAAAGAGATGATAAAAAAAGAGATTTAAAAGAAACAAAGAAAATAAAGGGAAAGGGGGTCCTAGGTTTATTAATAATATGGATCACCCCACACAACATCCGGTAATCACTCCTCAGTGAGGGGCTACACGTGATGTTATCGCGTGGTCATCATATCCATATCTACCCTTTCCCACCCCGTTGAGGTATTAAAGCGCGGAATGGTCTCGTTTACTTATTGCATGCTATTACTCGTCCCCATCTTATCAGCCCCGGAGGACTTGGGACTACTAATCCTAAAGGGAGGAGGTATTGGGCTTATTTGTGGTTTCAAAAGATAAAAATACTAAGGCGACAAGCAAAAACATATGTATAGCAAGTATGGGGAAGCACATAAAACAAATAAGGCTCAAATAGACCTCCTTAAATCAAAGAAAAACATATAGTTTAGCATGTCTTACACGTACTGATTAGGGTCTGATTAAACTTAAAAGTTGGGGTAGACTGATTTATTGCATATTTCAGATAAGAAGTCCGAATCAGGCCTGCCTGCTGGTTGTAGTTAATAAAATCTGATTCAGTTCATAAACTGTCCTATGGCTTACCTAAGTGTTAGTCGAAAACCTATAGGCATGATATCTACTGATTTCAGAAAAGATGAAGTATACTAATATTAGAAAAGGTTGTCAGTTATTCAGGAAAGACGAGTTTTGACAAAAGATCATATGTTCTGCAGACGTTAGACAATGATTTTAGATTTGTAGGCGAGTGAGACGTTTCAGACTTGGTTATTAATTCGTATAGGCATGCTTTCTAGGCGTTGTTGACTTTAAACACTTTTACAGACATAACATAAGTGCAAAAATCCTATTGGCATGGCATCAAAATGTTGTACTTCATTTAAGCCTATGAACATGATATCTAAATGCAATTAATTATTTAAGCCCTATAAACTGGTTTGCTTAGTGATAGATGCATATGCAGGATTCGGATTTCTAGTTAACTATGAGAATGGCATCTATATGAGAGATGCAGAAATTTAACTATAGGCAGGATATCCATATGAATGCAGAATTTCAGAAACCTATAGGCAGGATATCTACATGAGTGCATAATTCCTTATAGGCATAGTGTCTACGTATGAAAGTGCAGAATTCCTATAGGCAGGATATCTATGTGATATGCAGAAATTAGAAATTCCTATAGGCATAGTATCTACATATGAAAGTGCAGAATTCCTATAGGCAGGATATCTATATGATATGCAGAAATCTGAAACTCATATAGGCAGGATATCTATGTGATATGCAGAAATCAGAAATTCCCTATGAGCAGGATATCTACCCCTTTTACATACATAGTTATTACTCCCCCCCCCCCTTTCACTATCCATACCAATAGTTTATTACAAAGTTATTACAGTTCAGAAAAAATAAAGTAAAGAAAATACATCAGAAGTTGAAAATTACAACCAAGGAGAGCCTGATTCAGACATCCTGTCTGAAGTATGAAGAAAAACAACTCCAAAGATCATGTTTCAAAGCCTTTCTTCCACTTGGGTGTGTTAGAGTTCCCTAAGATTTTCATAAGAACTCTGGGCAGTGCTTACACTCAAATGTATCACCATATTAAGCCAAAGTGCAGTGTGGAAGGGCCAGCCCTTAAGTGTCCAAGTTCAGAGGGAACTCAAGGTCCCAAGGCATGGCTCACAAGAGGGGGCAGAACTTAGGAACTAAGAGAGAGTGTAAGTGTAGAATTCTGAAAGGGGGAAAGGGAAAAGGAAACAACACACATATGGATATAGGGAATGGGGAGTTGTAAGAGGTAAAAAGCAGGTTAGTGGGCATAACCCAAAATGGGAGATGCTGGCACACCCATAAGCCTACTGGAATACATTGTTTAGAGGTTAGGATCCCCTAAGGGATCAAGTTTAAACCATAGAAAATAACTTGCATATTGCTATATTTTAAACTGTAACTCAAAGAACATAAAGGGAAATAGGGAATAGGGATTCATAGCAGAAACAAGCAAAAGGAAATAAACATGCTAGTTTAAGTATTTAACTCTGCAGAAATAGTAAAGTAGACATAGATGAAGAAAATTGTAAGTAAACACATTGTGGTGATGCTAAAGTTAAATTAGGACATACCAATTTCAAAGAAACAAACAGGGAAAATAGTAGTCTTGTGAAAGTCAGAATGCAGACAAAAAGGAAGAATTCTATTATGTGAAAATGAGAATTCAGAAGAGATTCTGATGTTGTGAAGTCTGAAGTGTAGTGAAGAAAGGTCGTGCCTTCTATAGTGTGAAAGTCATGAGGAAACAAGGTAAGAAAATAATTTGAAAACTGATTGTCAATCAATTACACAAGGCTTCCCTTAATTAAGGGATTCAGATTCAAACGGATATAAACCAATTAAGGAAAGAAATTAATCAAACACTTTGTGCAAAGTAGGCAATTAGGGGTGAATACATAAAAGTTATTTAAAGATAGGGTTTTAAAATACATTGTTTGTGCAAATAAGGTAAGAGGATCAATTAACGGCCAGTAAATCACAAGGTCTGAGATTTGGTATGAATGAACCAAGTCAAAAAAGATGAAGAAAGGTTTTACTTAAGTCGAGTAACAAAGGAAATCAGTAAAAAGATGGAAAGAAATCAATCAAGCTATATTCAAAAGGAAGTTTGCACTAATTGTAAATTCAAAAGCTACTTTAAAGGGAAGCCTATCATATATAAGGAGCATACGAACATGTTAAGCATGAAGGAAGACTGTAGTATCATTGTAAAGTCAGTAGAAAATCCAGTATAGAAAAGTTTAGCAAAAGGTCAGAGTCATATGAAAGCAAGGAATGAGTCTGAAAGAGTTAGGGGTTTTGAAATAAACCCTAAGTTCAATCAAAATCACATAATCAAGCTTGGCGGAACCCCAAAATTCTAAGGTTTCCACATTGAATCCAGTACAGAGATGAGAAGGCAAGTAGTTGAAAATGGCTCAGAGGTTTCAGAGTTGAAACCTCTTGCATGTTTCTTTCATCAACAGAAACTCATGAGAAAAACATGATAGCAAAGTAACATGCGGAACACAGTAGAAGCACTCAAAAGAAAAACACTGATAGGAATAGTAAAAGAAACATGCTTAAGAGATTTTTCAGAAGAAACTTAAACAGGGCTTAATAGAAGGAAAATAAGGAAACTTAAGAACTTAGCAGGAAAATACAGTAGGAGAAACATGCTGGAACATAGTAGAAGACAAAAAATATAAGAACACAGAAGAAAAGCATATAAGAGCATAGTATGGAAAACATGGTAGAAGAACATACATGCATGGAGTATATAAAACTCAGTAAAAGAACATACAAGAACGGAGTGTAAAAACTCAGTAAAAGAACAATACAAGAACGGAGTGTAAAAGCTCAGTAAAAGAACATACAAGAACGGGGTGTAAAAACTCAGTAGAAGAACATACAAGGTAGTAGAAAAACATAGAACAAAGTAGAGGCAAATACACACAAAAGAAAAGGAAAAGAAAGTCAAAGAAACACTTAAGCATTTTCAGAAAACCCTAGATCGGAAACGAAGCAGTTTTGAAAGTAATTTTGAAACAACAGTTAGGAAAATCGTTTCAAAACTTCAAGGAGAGCACAGATACACAACGTATCTAAGGAAATTAGAGAAAACCTCGAAGGGTTAGGGTTTCAAAAGAACCCTAGAAGTGAGATAGGCTTTGAAAGGTCACCGATCTGAGTCGCAGAGGTCGGAAACAGGCTCAAACCACCATGGTACGCCGGAGTAAAGCAGGAGATGGCCGTGAAACCTTGAATCGATAGAGTTCTGGGTACAAACCTTCGAGGTCAGGCCTCGAATCTTCAGGTATCAGGCGCGTGGGAGCAAGCGAAGGTGAGTATAAGACTCCCATAGCTTGAGAAGCCATGGGTTCCGGTGGGTTTCAAAGTGGAGCTGGTGGTAAGAGGCGATTAGGGTTTGGGAATGTTCGAGAGAGTTTGAGAGTTCAGAGGCGGCTGGTTAGGTGGACTGATTTAGGGTTAATGGGTGTTGGTAGATTAAAAAGGGAAAGGAGGGTTTGTGGTCGTTGATCAAAATGATCAACGGCCTGGATCAAAAGGGGAGTCGGGCGCGTTGAATTAAACAGGTCAGAGGTCGGGTAATATAGAAATAGGGCCGGGTAATTTGAAATTTCAATTGGGTTCCATTGGGGGGTTGATTTGGGGCTACAATTGAAATGAAATAGGACTAGTATTTAAATAGCCACTCTTCCCTTATTTATTTTATAAAAATAGTAAAATAATTTCTGAAATTAAATTAAAGGTACTAAAATTATTAATAATACGTAATTATCAAATTAAAAATACTGAAGTCAATTTTATAATTATGAAAATAATTAAATCTTAAAATAGGCTAAAATTGCAATTATATACAATTTAACTTTAAAAATACTAAACAAATTTGTAAAGATATGAAAAAATTATGCCGGCTATATTTTAATATAAATATGAGAATCCAATAAGTGAATAACCAACAATGATAATTTTGGGGATAATTATTGTATTTGTCTTGATAAAATAGGGCAATAAATAGATTTAAAAATCTATAAAAATTAAGAGAAAAATAGTAAAACCTTGGGACATACTTATATATGCGTAGACCTGTTATTTTGAAAGTATTTTGCATATGAAAAATATATAGTGAAAAATTGGGTATCAACAGTGTTGAGAACTGCTCGGTGCTCGAGGGCAAAATCTAGCAATATGCCTCGTGTCGCCACAAGTAAAGCAAGCCCTCGATTTCTAGGGCTGACGACCCTGAAAACTCTGAAGCGGAGGTGCACTAATAGGAGTTGGTGAAGCACTATAGGACTGTTGATCAGAATACTGCATGTGAGAACCACGGCCACCTGGGGCATTGTAAGAAGCCTGAAGTGATGAATGAAACGGCCTGGGAGGATGGCCCCTACCAAAAGAATCCTTGCGTCCAGACGAGGCACCACTGAACCTACCAGAATGACGAGGTCTTTTGTCTAACCCCTGACCCCCCCCCCCCCCATGATAGAACCATCTCAACTCCCCTGACCACATTGGCTGCCTCCTGAAAAGAAAACTCATTCCCTTTCTCCTTAGCCATCTATAATCGAATAGGCTGAATAAGTCCATCAATGAACCTCCTCACTCTCTCTCTCTCAGTGGGAAGTATAAGAAGAGCATGATGGAGCCAAGTCAATAAATCTAGTCTCGTACTGAGTAATAGTCATAGAACCCTACTGGAGACGCTCAAATAGCCTCTGATAGTTCTCCCTCTGAGTGATGGAAAGAAACTTCTCTAGAAGTAGCTGAGAAAACCGATCCCAAATTAAAGCTGGTGACCCAACTAATCTAGCGAAGCAATAATCTCTCCACCAAGTCTTGGCGAATCCAGATAAGCGAAAAGCAGCAAAGTCGACCCCATTGGTCTCCACTATCTCCATGTTCCTGAGAACCTCATGACAGTTATCTAAATAATCATGGGGATTCTCAGAAGATGCACCGCTGAAAGTGGTAGTGAAGAGCATGGTGAACCTGTCCAATCTCCACAAGGCATTAGCAGACATAGCTGCTCCATCACCGGTCTAAGCTACCATACCCAGCTGAACTTCTCTAACTAGCTGAGCTGCTGGAGTCTAAAACTGGGGAGCCATCTACTCCAAAGTGCGGGTAGCGGGAGTTTGGGCTCCTCCTCCAACCTGAGAGACGGCTGGTGCTACAGGAAGTAAGCCTGCCCGGGTGACACTCTCCATAAGGCCCACTAGACGGACCAGAGCATCCTGGAGTATTGGGGTAGCAATGAACCCCTGTGGGACCTGAGTTGGGCCCACCGGAACTGCTTGGGCCGGAACCTCATCATCAAACTCAACCCGAGGCTTCTCCGCGGGCACTACTGCTCTAGGTTGAACTCTGCCCCTGTTTCGGCATCGGCCTGACCTTCTGCCCCTCGTGGGAGCGGCTACTGGGGACTCGGGCTGTCACATCTCGTTGCAAGCGTGCAACTCGATCCCATTTCATGTATCTCGTTGCAGGCGTGCAACCCGATCCCATTTCATATATCTCGTTGCAGGCATGCAACCCGCTCCCATTTCACATATCTCGTTGCAGGCGTGCAACCTGCTCCCATTTCACATATCTCGTTGCAGGCGTGCAACCCGCTCCCATTTCACATATGTCGTTGCAGGCATGCAACCCGCTCCCATTTCACATATCTTGTTCCAGGCGTGCAACCCGCTCCCATTTCTTTTATCAACACCAATAACAAAAGGGTCATGGCAAGGGAACAATAATATCAAAACAAACATCCCAGCAAGGGAACAATAATATGATAATAACATCCCGGCGAGGGAACAATAATGATAATAATATCCCGACAAGGGAACAGTAATGATAATAACATCCCGGCAAGGGAACAATAATGATAATAACATCCCGGCAAGGGAACAATAATGATAATAATATGTGAAGCGCAATAAACCACGACTGAGTCATAATAATTACAATACAAGACTCACGGGCAAGCTTGACACCAACGTATAGATACTCGTCACCATGCTTATACGTCGTACTCCACAATTAACACGTAGCAATTAAGACACGACTCCTAATCCCTCAAGCTAAGGTTAGACCAAACACTTACCTCGATGCCACAAACACAATTCAAGCCTCTACTATCGCTTTACCTCGTGATTCCACCACCAATTCGCTCGTATCTAGCCACAAGTTACTTAATTACATCAATAAATACTAAATGAATTAATTCTAATGCATGAAAATAAGTTTTCTAAAGTTTTACTCAAAAGTCAAAAATTGCCCCCGGTCCCACATGGTCAAAACCCGAGGTCGAACCAAAATCCGATTACCCATTCCCCCACGAACCCAAATATATAATTTGTTTTAAATCGGACCTCAAATCGAGGTCCAAATCCCTAATTTTTGAAGAACCTAGGTTCTACCCAAAACACCCAATTTCCCCATGAAAATCATTGATTTTCAGTTGAAATCATGTCAAAAAAAATTAATGATTGAAGAAAACGAGTTAAAATTGACTTACAATCTATTTGGAAGATGAGTTGTTCTTGAAAAATCGCCCTGGGGAGTTTGTGTTTTGAAAAGAGGTGAAAAATTGTTGATTGTCGGCTAAGTATAAAAAGTTGCAAGTTGCAGGTATGGGAATTGCGAACCCCGACCCCTGCTATATTCGCATTTGCGATGGGGGTTTTCGCATTTGTGAGGTAGGAAATGTGAAGGATGCGTCGCAATTGCGAAGGCTGGCTTAAAAGGAGGGAATCGCATTTGCGATAGAATCCTCGCAATTGCGAGGATAGGCTAGTCTGGGCCTCTTTCGCATTTGTGACATGCCTCTCGCATTTGCGATCCATGCTTTGCAAATACGAAGCCTGCAGACCTGCAATGCCGCAGCTGAAAATCTGTAATTTTTCAAGTCTAGAATACACCGCGCGGCCTATCCAAAACTCACCCGAGCCCTCGGGGCTCCAAACCAAACATGCATACCAACCTAAAAACATCATACGGACTCGCTCGTACATTCAAATCACTAAAATAACATCCACAACTATGAATTTAGCATCAAAATCATGAATTTTCTCAAGAAATTCAAATTTCTAATTTTCTCAAAAACGATCTGATTCACGTCGTTTCAAGTCCGTTTCTTACCATATTTTACGGACTTATCTTAAATCACATATAAGACCTGTACCGGGCACCAGAACCAAAATACGGGCCCGATACCGTCAAGTTTTAATCACAATTCATTTTCAAATCTCATAAATAATTTCAAAAAACAATTTTCTCTAACAAATTCATTTCTCGGGCTTGGGACCTCGAAATTCAATTTCGGGCATACGCCAAAGTCCCACATTTTTCTGTAGACCCTCCGGGACCGTCAAATCATGGGTCCGAGTCCGTTTACCTAAAATATTAACCGAAGTCAAATCAATTCATTTTATAGAAAAAATTTATCATTTTTCACAGATTTTCACATATTGGCTTTCCGGCTACGCGCCCGAACTGTGCACACAAATCAAGGTGAGACAGAAAGAGGTTTTTAAGGCCTCGGAATGCACAATTCATTTTTAAAACAAGTGATGATCTTTTGGGTCATCACATAGAAATAATATATGAAAGTTATAGATAAGTTGTATAATATATAATTAGTTGTATGAAACTTGTTTTTACAATGTATAAATCAGATACAAAATATACAAAAGATATATTATTTAAAATCTGTATAAAAATTGTGTTTAAGTTGTATGGTATTGAAGTTGTATATAACTGGGTATAAATAATGTATGAAAGTTGTAGATAAGTTTTACAAGCCTATGACATAAACTTTGGGATTTTTTTTGTCTCTTTTAATTTAGACGATTTGTTATTCGAAATTAATCCAATATGAATGGACCCAGGTTCATCTGTTTTGGATTTCTGCTTTGTCTAATTCTATCCAGATCTAATTCTGTAATTGATGATGGTACTTCTCATGCTTTTCAGGAAAATGTCTCACCTTCAAATTCATTTGGTTCTCATCAAGACAAGCAAGTTATACAGATCGTTGGACTAGTGGCATGAGTTCCTCTTCATATGGTGGTAATTTTCTCGGTTATGATGTATATATTCTGTACCTGAAGGACCTTTGTTTCCATAATTTCTTTATCTCCTTTTCTCCATTCTTCTATGGTTTCTTTGACTCAGCGAGCCGATTAGTATAGTGCATCAGAAAAATAAAAAAAAACTATACGTTGTTTGGTTAACCTTTTTAATTGGGCTGACCTTTCCCCTGTAAATAATTCAGATCACTTCCTGGAATTTGTCACTCCTTAACTTTATAAGTTTTGTGTCTCTTCTTTTCGTAACTTTGCATCCCCCGGATGTTTTTAATGATATTTCACTTCACTTAGTATAGTGCATTAAAAAATAAGGAAAGAGAACAAGAGAAAAAAAAATGTAAAGGGTGTAACTAAATCCCTTAAATGAAGACACTAATAATGGATTGAGAGCCTTTTAAGGTGGAATGTATACATTTTGTAAACAAAACTTGTGTAGGTAAGGTAACTTACTAAACATGAACATTTAGGGTTATAAAGTTTTCAATAGTGTATAGGAACAAAAAAATCTCTTTCTTGTACGACCCTCAATCATATTCAACATATCCTCTTTCCCACCGTTATTTTTTGGCATCTCTTAGGCCTCTTCTCCATTAATTGGGCCTTCCTCACCTCATCAAAAACGTCCTCCTCACCCTCTTCAAATTCAATGCTTTGCATACATTAGTGGCCTGAAGAGTTACTTTCACGGCATCTGTAAAACAATTTATTTTTATCACACGAAGTCTCATTTATTATTTTGGAATCGATATTTGTTGTAACTATGAGAGTAAGGCTTTAATAGGGGTATTATTAGTGGCTTGTGGGAATTTTATTAGGCAGAGGGTTTAGGTTGTAAATGTTAGCATATTGAGGCCAATATTTTCTCATGCGACTTGTCTACCTCAAGGGCCACAAGCATCGTTTGAGGATTAGATGCCCTCACCATAGACTATAAATCTGGCTTAAGTCCACCCATACATAAAATATGCCTCATTTAAAGCGGATTAATCAGCAACAAATAAAAAACATTTTCTCAAATGTTTTGATAAAACTCTCAATATTAGCTCATTGTTATAACCTGTTGTATTCAATCACTATATCCATAGACCGAATATTACCGTATCTACGACAATACAGCCAAACAAAAGTTTTTGAAGTTACCTTGTTCCATCAAATGAACATTAAACTATGGATTATTTTTGTCTTTATTGTTAACAGCCACAATGTTCATATTTTGACTCCAAATCTACTTGGTATAGCTCAAAAAACCTCTCACGTCTCCTTATCCACCCCCGGCGTTTGTTTTTATCTAAATTTGAAAAAGGTAAGTTTACTTTTTAGTGATGTAAAAGGTAAGCTGATTTGGTGTTGGGTCTGTTACTGCGAGGGTAGGCTGAAGAAAAGGTTAGAAAATAAATTATTATAGGCTATAGATGCATGTGGTGTACGAAGTTTCAATAGGGGCTGAAAACGTTGATGCAATCAAGCGTGTGTTGAGGAGCGTGGTAGAGAAACTTGAGACAATCGTAGTCTGTAAAAAAGTTATTGCCAATGAAAAAGTTAAAGGGGACGAAGGATAGTTGTCCGCTGCTGTCACTAGGTTAAGGAGGGAAGTTGGTGCAGGTGGGTATGGATGAGTGGAAAAACTTTGAGAATGACCTCAAATTTTGGATAAAGTTTTTGATAGATTCTCCAATTACACTAATAGCTAAACACTAATACAGAGATAGTTGTCCCCAACAATCCTATATGATAGAAAATAGACAATTACAATAATTAAAAAAGTTTAACTAGTGTCACTTGTCTAGTTCAGACAGAGGCAACACACCGGACTCGAATATACTTAAAGAAGACTAGATATGAACTCAGCTGTAATCTAAAGAACTTATTGACTCAAATAACGACCTGAACAGTCCTTTTGAGCTTTAGCGTTCCGTTTGCAAGTTTGAGATCTTGACTAGCTTCAACTTTTATATTATGACTTGCGTGTATGGTCGGTTTCGGTCCTTGATCAATTCGGGATTGATTTGGAAGAATGATTCTCATTTTAGAAGCTTTAAGTTGGAAGAGTTGATCAAGTTTGACTTTTGCGTATTTGATCTCAGATCGGAGTTTGGATGCTTTTGTTGGGTCTAAATGGTGATTCTGGACTTAGGCGTATATCTGGAGGGGGATTTGGAGGCTACTAGGTTGTTTTGGCTTGAATTGGCGAAAGTTGGATTATTGAAGGTTTGGAAGGTTAATAGGTTTGACTGAGAGTTGACTTTGCTGAAATTGGGTTCGGATTGTGGCTTCGAGAGTATATAGTTTCGTTGTGTCATTTGGGACTTGCATGAAAAATTTGAGGTCATTCCGAGTTGATTTGATATGGTTCGACGTGAGTTTTGGAAGTTAAAAATTCATTAGTTCATTAGGATTGAATTAAGGTGTGATTCATAGTTTTGATGTTGTTTAGTGTGACTTGAGGCCTTAGTACGTCCGCGTTATATTTTGGGATTTGGTTGGTGTTATTGGACCAGGTCCCAGGGGCCTTGGGTGTGTTTTTGGATGAGTTTCGGATCATTTTTATTCATGTTTGGATTGTTGGTTTTGTTACACCCTATATTTTTGTACATGAAAGTACGTCATAAGTAAATTGATGTAAGCTCAAAAAGGATGAAATCCTTCTATAAGGCTAAGGAAGGTTTATCAAAGTGTTGGGTAAGTAGGATCAATGAGACTTGTTAATCTTGATTTAAATGCGTTTAAAGTTGTGATATGACTATATATGATGTTTGGATATGAAATATAAAGTTTGGAAAAAAAATGGATTTAACTTAACGGAAAAATCGAGTTAAGATTTGCCTTGTAACGATCCGTTTTAAGAAATTAAATTTGAAAGCTTTATGATGTCATTTTGGGACATATCTCATACCAAAATGAAGGTCTTGGAACCTAGTTTCCAAAGATCTAAACCATTTATTCGTACGATATCGGGGTAGAAAAATATGAATTTTTAAAGTAGGGTCGCCAAGTCACGTTGCCGCACTTCAGAGAAACTGGCAGGTTTATAGGCCAAGTTGCAACGCAGGTTCTCCCAATCTATTGATAGTTACATGGATATCTTTATATGAAATTAAAGCCCTATGTGTCTAGTTTCCAACGCTGCAAACCGTTTGTCAATAAGATATTAGAGTAGAGAGATACAAGTGTCCGAAGTGGCACTGCTCAAGCTGCCAAGCAAGCAGCTTACCCACCTGCTTGAAGAATTGAGGTGGTGGTCTTATCCCCTTATATCTCGTAAATAATATAGATGTTATTCACACAAACTCAAGGAAACAACAACTCAAATCATCATCAAAGATGGTGAAGACTATAAGAGAATGCTTCTATGGTGTTGTGGTGAGATTGAGGGTTATTGTGAGCTAAGTTGAGATAGGGTTTCGAGTTGTAGCTATTGTACAAGGTATTTATAACATCTTCTTGATTGTGCCTAAGGTTAATCTTGTGTTGGTTGTATTGTTTGAGTGAAAAAACATAAGATAGCATTTGAAAGAACATGGGATAAGGTTGTCTTTTTTGTTGGACTGTTTTGTGGCTAAATATATGGCTTGTGGTAGCTGAAAATTATGAGAAATAATTTAATAATTTTGTGGCTGTTGTTGTTAAGCTTTACTAAGTGTTAATTAAGTTGACTGAGGAAGAAAAGATGAAAAAACAAGTGATTGACGATAAAAATTAAGGTGCTAGAAGTATGGGGCTGTTTTGGAAGGCGTTTTGTGGATGTTTTAAACTAGAAATAATATGGTACCTATAAGTATGATGTTCTAAAGGTTGTAAACTAATTTATGAAATAAGATTTGGATTCAATTTATATGTTGTTGTGAGTAAAAATAAGCTTGCTTTTCACTATGATTGTTAAGATAATTGTAGAAACTCATATTGGATTATAATATTGTTGTTGCTATTGTTGGTTATAGTTGTTATTATTGGGCTGTTAATAACCCTTAGTGGTCTTTGGGATATATTAAAAACAGGAGAGCTGCTGCCCGATTTTCCTTAAGTCGTACGACTAGCCAAATATGATGGTACAACATTATATGTTAACGGCAATATTATTTCACTTGTTGTAGATGCAAGAATTTGTTTTGAGCTTGGTTGAGTAATAAGGAAGAGATCATATAGGTATGTTAAGTCTTATCCTTCTTTCTTTTGGCATAACCCAAGTAACGATACGTAAGCGTAATGATATTCCATAAGTGGTTCTACTCTTAGCAGTTAAGGATGTCTATGTTATTCATTCCCGTAAAGTGATATTCAAGTATGTATCTAGTTCCCTATTGAGGTATTTGATAAAGATGTTAATGTTAATAATGGTATTACATGTATCATTATTTACCACCGAGCTAAGGCCGGTCGGGAAGTCATGCATATATCACCGAGCTACGGCCGGTTGGGTAGTTACACATTTACCACTGAGCTACGGACGGCCGAGCAGTCATGCATTTACCACCGAGCTACGACCAGTTGGGCAATTACATATTTACCACCGAGCTACTATCAGTCGGGCAGTCATGCATTTATCACCATGCTACGGCCGGTCGGGAAGTTACCACTGATCAGTTGAGCAGTCATGCATCGATATGGTAATGGTTCCAAAAAGGTTATATATATATACACATATAAGTATAATAAATATGCATATACGGTAGCACTTCATAGGTACAAGTGATTCTTATATCTCTTTCATTAATGTTGACTTATTATTTATGTTTCAGTTCTTCCTTACATACTCGGTACATTATTCGTACTAACGTACTTTTTGTTGTGGACGCTGCATTTATACCTACAAGTATAGGTAATCAGTTTGACGAGCCCTCATAGTAGAGGAGGTTAGCATTCAGCGAAGTATCGGTAAAACTCCACTTCATTTAGAGTGCATCCGAGTATATAAGTCATCGTGTCAAAGTTTTGCTACAAACTTATTATTAGGAAGGGCCCCTGTCCCATTTGATGTCAAATAATCTTAGAGGCTTTGTTGGCACACATGTTCATTATGTAAAGTATGTCAGAGGCCTTGACAACCTATATATATTCATGTGTTAAGTACGATGGTTAGCTGATATAGTATTTAATCACTTACAATTGTACAGTATGAGTTGTGGCCATGTTGGCCCATGATAGTTACAAAAGGAATGAGTTCAGCCAACTCGACCTATGTAAGTTCTAGTTTTGGTAGAACGATCATGAGTTACAAAATGGTTCGCTCAAGCCAGTATGGCACCGGGTGCCACCCACGCCTCCCCAGGTTTGGGGTATGACAGATTTTCTCATGTTTCAGGCGTTCTTCGCGATCGCATAGGTGTGGCTATGATCGCGTAGTGTGTTTGATGGCAGGAATCTTGTTTTCTTCGCGTTTACAGTGATTGTGTCATGATCGCGGACCTGTGGAGTTCTGACATATCGCATTGACTGGTCGCAATCGCATAGTGTTTTGTCATGCTTTAGAGGCTGGGTTCTTTGGTCTTCACGTTTGCGGAAGGTTCCCATGTTCGCGTAAGCTTTAGGGGTTGGTTTATCACGTTCGCGCCACTACTATCGCATTTGCGTAGTTCATTTTTGGGCATTGTTGTTTCTTTTTCGCGATCGCGATGTGTTTCACTGGGCAGAATTTATAAAGTACTGTATCTTAAGCGTTTTGGTTATTTTATCACATTTTTAGTTAGAGAGCTCGGTTTTGAGCGATTATGAAGGAAATTTTCACAATTTGGATTGGGGTAAGTAATTTATACTTTGATTTATGTATATTTCGTGATTTTAACCTCAATTTTAGTGTTTGATTGATGATTTGAATTAGAGAAATTCAGGATTTTAGCAAAATCTTTCCTAAAATATAAAGTGATGATTTGAATGCTGATTTGAGGTCGAAATTGGATGATTTTAGTATGGCTAGACTCATAGCGGAAAGGGTGTTTGAATTTTGTGAGTTTTGTTGGGTTCCGAGGTATGAGCTCAAGGGTTGACATTTTGGGTTGACATTTTTTATTTTAGTTAAAGATCAAATCTTTATTATCCGAAATTGTTTTATATGGTTTTATGTATGATATTAAGTTATTTTGGCTAGATTCGAGCCGTCTAGAGATTGTTTCACACGAGAAGGGCTTCTTAGAATATTGATTTAGCTTCTTTGAGGTAAGTATCTTGCCTAACTTTGTGTGAAAAAATTACCCCATAGAATTTGGTCTATTTGCACTGCTTGTACTATGTGAAAAGACGTGTACATAAGGTAACGAGTATGTGCACAGATTTATATGTGAAAATTGACTAGTTTAGACTCATAGGTTATTAAAGTTGTTGTTACATGGAATATTTCATTGTTGAGCTATTTCCCGTTTCATTTTGTGGTTGTTGAAATTCTTGTATACATTCTTGTATTCATTATGTGGACTTGTTGTGTTGATTAATTGTTGTTATGCGCAGTATAAATGCAGTATTTCATTGTTGTTGATTGTGTAGAGCGATACGATGGCTATTGTGTATATTGTCTAGGTCGAGTGATACAGGTGGCTATTGTGTTATTGTCTGGGCGGAGTGATACAGGTGACTATTGTATTATTGTCAGGGCGGAATGATACGGTTGGCGATTGCTATATTATATGGGCATATGGGTGGATATTATGATATTGTCAACATGGTGCGATAAGAGTGGCTATATGTGGATGTTATGTGATGGCCTGGGTTGTTGTTGATGAAAGAGAAGCATTCTGGTTGTTGCTTTTGACTTCCTTGTGTGTGTCATGCATATTACGTGAGTTGTTGCGTTGTTCTCAATGTGTTACTCAGTGTCTCTGATCTTACTTATTGACTTGAGCTTTGATGGTACACTTGTACATGCAGACATCATAACATGTAATTTATACCAATCGAGGAGTATGAAACTTGATGTTCATTGAACATGTACATGTATTCTTGTATCCCTGCTTTCTCTGCGATGTGGTTTGGATTGATAGCATGTGACCATCTAGGGCAGATTACTTTATTGAGCATGTGACCATGCCAAGCAGATTGTGATATTGAGCATGTGACCATGCCGGGCGAATTATAATATAGAGTCTGTGACCATGTTGGGCGGATTGTGATGTTCAGCCTGTGACTATACTAGGCGAATTGTGATATTGAGCTCGTGACCATACCGGATGGATTGTGATATTGGTACGTGAGTCGTCCATGCATCATGGGATTTGTATATGTGGTTGTGACTTATATTGTGGCACGAGGTCTTGTCGTGCGAGGGTGATTAATAATGCGAGCACGACGTGCCATGTGTATGAGTTCCGTGATTTGTGGCTTGTAAATTATGATTATGAGGCATGGTACCTCAGGGCAATTCTTGTTGTAAAGTTATGTGTTGGAGTGGCTTGATGATTTAACTGTTATTGCTTTCCCTCCATTTATTTCACTTGTATTTTAACTGTGTTTTGATTATTGTATTGTTTATCACATGTTCACTTTTGTTTCCATTTATTGCTTCTATTTTTCATTGTTAGCTTTATATTAATATTCTGCACAGGTTATCATGTCTAGTGAGTGTCTTGACTTGTACTTTGTCATTACTCCATCGAGATTAGTCTTGATACTTACGGGGTACCGATTGTGGTGTACTCATATTACACTTCTTCACATTTTTATACTTATACTGGTTATGGAGGCGGTGGTCTCATGTAGTGTTATCTTTCTTGTTTGCGTGGATTCGAGGTAGAGCTGCTTGATCATCGCAGTCCCTTGGAGTCCTTTCTTTACATTATTACTGTCCATTCTCTATCCAAACAGTATTGTATTTTGAGTTATATGTCATAACCCGCCACATCATCATGCCACGGAGGTGCCATTTGGCATATATTAATGCCATGTGGAAGCTTACATATGACATAGAGTAGCACTTGTGAGAAGGTTCTAGAGAAATATAGAGGTTTTCCTAGGAAGACTCTAGAAACCTATGAATTTGCTAGAAAAGTACCTGAAAAATTCTAGTTATGTAGAGAATTCTAGAGAAGGGACTTACTTGTAAATAATAAGGGACTTGTGCAACAATTAATATTTATATACTAGCCCCTAGGAGACTAGTATATAAAGGGGGTCATTCATATGTAATTCATCAACAAAACAATCAAGTTCTCTCTAATACAAAAGCTTCCTTTGGCAATTCTCATGTGTTCTAACATTCTCTTAGCGATCTTGAGTATAGTAAGGCTAACTTGGCATAGCAATAACGTGAGCAAGTTGTGCAAGATCATGAGCGAGTTTCCAAGTGCCGCACGTGTGCTTAGTTTAAGACTAAGGACGTAACAACGTGGTATCAGATCCAAGTTGCAACTAAGGGAATGGCGAATGATGGAGAAATTAATATTGCCAACACCCAAGCCAATGTCATCCAAGATACTACTGACAAGAAGGGCCGTAACAAGAAGAGGAATGCCACCAACAAGGGCTAGGAGGTGCCATCTGAAGTTGTGCCAAACGAGGGGCTTACATCCTAAGAACCATCTGCCACTATGGTGAGCGAAGATGAATTGGAGGTCCTGCTGGAGGACATCTTGCTCGATAAAGAGTGGGTGATAAAGGTGAACGCAGGGATGAACGCCGTCGAGATCTTTGGCCAACGCTTGGGGAAGGTGGAAGGTACCCTTAGCATTCTTGAGGGACACACTCTTGAGAAGATTGAGGGTATCCGAAATGACTTGGAGGGGCGCACGCAGGCCAAGATGGATCTAAAACAAACTATCACTAACTTGAAGTGTAGACTCATGGAGGCGCTAAGCACTATCGATTCCATGAAGGCTAAGATAAAGGCACTTGAGGAGCGTGTCGATGCTGGCGTGACTGAGCCAGACAAAAATGTTGTTGTGACGAGGGAGGCCAAGATCTAGGCTCCCAAACCGCCGGTGTTTGTGATGCACAAGAAGTGGAGAACTTCCTTTATCACTTACAGAACTACTTCAGGCGCGTCAAGGTGAGAGATGATGAGGCCAAGATCAACACTGCTATGTTGTACCTCTCAGAGATTGTTGCGTTGTGGTGGCGTGGAAAGTGTGATGACATGGAGAAGGGGCTATGCAATATTGAGATGTGGGATCAGTTCAGGAAGGAGTTGAAGAAGCAATTCTACCCGGTGAATGTGGTGTATAAGGCTAGGCGGAAGCTAAGGGAGCTCCGACAGACGTCCACAATTTGGAAGTATATGCGCGAGTTCACTACCTTAATGCTGCAAACCCCATCATTATCTGAGGAAGATTCACTCTTTTACTTCATGGATGGGTTGCAAAATTAGGCAAAGCAGGAGTTAAGAAGACATCAAGTAGCTAATGTGGACGAGGCCATAGCAGTAGTTGAGTCACTTGTTGACTTCAAGATGGAGCCTGCCAAGTCCAAAGAAGGCAACGCCGAAAGGGGTGAGGGAGATCATGATGAGGACAATGGGAAAGGCATGACCGAGGTATAAAAGGGTAATGGCAAGGGTCCATCATATAATGGTCAGGGGTCCAAGAGAAACGACAATGGGCCGAAAAACAATAGCAAGTACGTGCCTAAGGGAGGGTGTTGCTTCTGTAAAGGATCACATCAGGCAAGTGAATGCCCAGAGTTGGAGAAGCTTGTAACAATGATCGGAAATTTTGCTCAGGGACACAAGGGTGACATATGAAGGACCGCCTGCATTGGAGGGATGCGCTTGGAATCTAAGTCAAAAATAGGAGATTCCAAAGCCTATCTTGGCGCCATGAAAATAGAGCATGGTGGTAGCAAGAAAAGTTGGGTGGACATAGTTGAAGGGAATTGTAAGTTACAAAGTGGTGGAATGCAATCAGACTTAGAAGATGCACCAAGAAGATGGGTCAAGTTTGCTCACAAGGCTGGAACTACGGAGGGCAGCCAAATAGGGAGTGAAAGCATAGACCCAATGCTTGAGAAGCTTCTATACATGGTTTAGCTATGGGGAGATTTAGGCCAAGATCAAGGAGATGCATCTTATGGGCGGAGGATCGAGGCCATCATTGCTAGTCGTCCAAAGTACAAACGACATAAGAAGAAAGGTGACCAGTACCTTGTGAAATGGGAAGGCGAACCGCTCCATAGAGTATCATGGCTAAGACAAAGATCTTCGGCGACGCAGAGGCGAGGTGCACGCGTACGTGTCGATGCTTTCTGTCGAGGGCGACACAAAATTGGGTGGGGGAGAGTGTCATGACCCGTCATATCATCATGTCACGGAGGTGCCATTTGGCATATATTAATGCCATGTGGAAGCTTACATATGAAATAGAGTAGCACTTGTGAGAAGGTTCTAGAGAAATATAGAGGTTTTCCTAGAAAGACTCTAGAAACTGATGGATTGCTAGAAAAGTCCCTGGAAGATTCTAGTTATGTAGAGAATTCTAGAAAAGGGACTTACTTGTAAATAACAAGAGACTTGGGCAACGACTAATATTTACATACTAGCCCCTAGAAGACTCGTATATAAAAGGGTCTATTCATATGTAATTCATCAAGCAAAACAATCAAGTTCTCTATAATACAAAAGCTTCCTTTGACAATTCTCATGTGTTCTAACATTCTCTTTGCAATCTTGAGTGTAGTAAGGCAGACTTGGCATAGCAAAAACGTGAGCAAGTTGTGCAAGATCGTGAGCAAGTTACCAAGTGTCGCACGTACGCTTAATTTAAGGCTAAGGAAGTGACATATATTTATGTATTCAGTAGAGTTCGTGACTCTATACTACCTAGTCTTGGAGATTTGTTGTGATTATTGCCTTGTTGGATTTTATAACCTTTATGTTCTGCTTTTATATTAAATTCTGCTTCATAATACCATGTTTAATTGGTTTAATTGTTGTAAGGGTTTGGCTTACCTAGTTTTAGAGACTAGATGCCATCACGATCCTTAAGGTGTGATTTTGGGTCGTGACAAGTTGGTATCAGAGCTCTAGGTTCATAGGTTCTACGAGTCATGTACAAGTTTAGTAGAGTCTAGCAGATCGATGCGAAGATGTTTGTACTTATCTTCGAAAGGCTACAGAACTATTAGGAAAATTTCACTTCTTTCATTCCTGTCGTGGGGATCTATTGGTTTCGGAGTTCAGATGAACAAACACTTGCCCCCTTGTTAGAGCTGCGAGAGCCCAGGGCCGAGGTAAAGGTCAAGGAGGGGCACGTGCTACAGCTTAAACAACTGCTAGAGTAGCAGTTGAGGAGCCACCAGTAACTCCGATTGGGGAGTAGGCATTTGAGGCGCTTGTTGCTACCCTTGGATTTTAGGAGACGTTGGCACATTTTCTGAGTATGTTCGGCACCTTGGCTCAAGCGGGATTGATCTCAGTCGCACTAGCTACTTCTCAGGCTGGGGAGGAGCCCAGACTCCCGCCTCCCATACTCTAGAGTCGTGGGCCCATATTGATAAAATTCCGGGTGTTATGCTGGTACAACCCGTTATCGCGGTTCAGCCTGAGGTCAGGCCAGTGGCATTAGAGGAGGAGCAAAAGAGACTTGAGAAGTTCAAGAAGTATGATCCTTCTACTTTTAGTGGCGCAACTTCTGAGGATGCACAAGATTTTCTGGATCAGTGTCACTGTATTCTTCATACTATGGGCATAGTGGAAGTAAGCAGGGTTGATCTTACTATTTTTTCCAGTTGACAGGGTCACCATATAGATGGTGGTAGGCTTATGAGGAGAGTAGGCCAATTGACGCAGTGCCACTTACTTGGGCTTAGATCTCTGATATGTTTTTAAGGGAGTTTTATTTGTTACGTGAATTATGTGAGGGGACGACGTATATGTAAGGTGAAGAGTATATATGCGTTGTCATTGTGTTAAAGCATGTCGATGAAAATTATTTTATTGTACTATGTTGTTCCATTGACTATGATTTTCATTCCTTAGTTAGATTCTTATTTTTTAATTGTTCACCTTCGAATTTATTATTTATTTTGGAGTTGTTGGAATATTGAAAGTGGAGTTGTTTATCATGACACTATAATTGAAGTGAAATTTACTTTCCACCTTGCATTTCTACCTTGGATTATTGTTGTTGTTTGGTGAGGAAGAGTGAAAAGCACAAAGGGTGTTGCGGTACCTAATTTGCATATTACTATCAATGATTGAGAGATTGTGAGGATTAAAGCACGAAGGGTGATGTCGTGCACTTGATTGCCTTATTATCATTTATCCTATAACGTGAGGATGAGAGTAAAACACAAAAGGTAATGTCGTGCCAATTTCATTTATCATATCATTATTATATAGTGAGGATGAGAGTTAAAACACGAAAGGTGATGTCGTACCATTGCATTTATGATATTACATGGTGAGGATGAGAGTAAAAGCATGAAGGGTAATCCTGTGCCATTGTTGATTCGTTGCTTTATTTGATTACCGGATATGTGATTTATGGTTGCATCGTTATTATTTTGAAGAAAGGCTACGTGGTGATTTTTGTACTTGCCGTTCTTATCTTACTTCCCTTTTTACATGTTCCCTCCCCTTATTATTTTAAATGCTCTACTTGTTATTTCTGTTGCTTAATGCATATATCTGCATAGGATTTTAGTAGGTGTCTTGTCATAGTTTCGACATTACCTCGTCTGGGTTAGGCTCAACACTTACGAGTATACTGGGTAGGTTTTACTCATGCTATACTTCTGCACTTCTTGTGCAGATTCTGGTGTTGGTCCCAACAACAGTTAGTGGAGGCTTGCTCGGACTAGCTGATTACGGAGACTTGAGATATAGCTGCAAGGCGTCTGCAACCCCGAAGTCTCCTTCCTATCTAGTTATATTGTTTATTTTTGTTTCAAATAGTTGTACTTTCTTTCACACTTTGTCTATAACATTGTTAGAATACTCATGTACTTGTGACACCAGATTTCGGGGTTTGATTAGTCAACATTTGGAGTCACTATATCTACTTTTAAAATCTCTAAAACTTTATTGCTTATTAAATTGATTTTAATTGGTTTTACAATGATTAATTGTATATTAATGTTGGCTTGCCTAGTGTCGCGCCCCCTTTTTTTCTCACGAAATCGGGATTAGGACATTCTCGTTCCCCTTCGGGAATTGGGTTTGAATTGGAGAGTTACCACCTAATGATTAAAGTGCATTAGGACACTAATAAGGGTTTGTTTTTGAGTAACCAGAGATTGGGTAAAGGCTTGAAATTATCCCAAGGGAAAGGTGTTAGACACCTCTTAGGATCTACTAGTGTGGTTCCCGGCCAAACAATTATTGTGACTTTAAGCGCAAACGACACGTAGGCAAATAAAACTTCAAGTAAGAGGGGGTTTTCACATAATGGTTACAAATAAACAAAGTTGGGAAGAATTAAAAGAAGGCTGAGAGAAACAGTTTGAAATTTCAAAGAAACAAAGAAACGAAAAAAAACAAAGGAAAGGGGGTCCTAGGTTTATAAATAATATGGATCACCCCACGCAATGTCCGGTAATCACTCCTCGATGAGGGGCTACACGTGACATTATCGCGTGGTCATCATATCCATATCTACCCTTTCCCACCCCGTTATGGTATTAAACGCGGAATGGTCTCGTTTACTTATTGCATGCTATTACCCGCCCCAATCCTATCAGCCCCGGAGGTATTTGGGACTACTAATCCTAAAAAGGAAGGGGTATGAGGTTTTTACGATATTAAAAAGACAAAATTCTAAGGCGACAATCAAAAGATATATATAACAAGCATTGGGAAAGCACATAAACAGGTACGGCTCAAATAGACCTCCTTAAACCAAAGAAAAGCATATGGTTTAGCATGTCTTGCACATACTGATTAGGGTCTAATTAAAACTTAATAAGTTAAAGCAGACTGATTTATCACATATTTTCATATAAGAAGTCTAAATTAGACCTATCTGCTGGTTGTAATCAATAAAGACTTGTACAGTTAAAACTTTTACCCTATTGCTTGCCTAAGTGCTAGGCAAAACCTATAGGCATGATATCTACTGGTTTCAGAAACAAAGAGGTAAACTGATGATAGAAAGGTCTCCAGTTTTAACAGAATAAAACAAGTTCTACGATTAATAACACATTACTACTAACAGATTAAACTTAAAATGAGTGAGGCGGTTCAGATTTTGATTAGAACCCTTATAGGCATGCTTTCTAAGTGTTTGTTAACTTAAAACACTATTATAGAGAAGTGCAGAAACATGTTGTCTAGGTGTTGTATTTTATTACGAACGTGATATCTACTTACACTGATTATTAAGGCCTATAATTATGTTTGCCTAATGAGAGAGGAGTATGCAAGAATCAGAAAGGTCCTATAGGCATATTATCTACATGCATGTGCATCCTATAGCCATGGTATCTATGTAGAAATTCTTATAGATATGTTATCTAAAGATGAGAATGCAGAAGTTCTTATAGTCCTGGTGTCTATATGCGAATGCAGAATTCTATAGGCGTGATTTCTATATGTGAGTGCATAGATTCAGAAAGAAACTCTTATAGGCAAGATGTCTACATGATATGCAGAAATTCATAAGTAAACTGTAGACAGGATGTAAATGGAGAAATTAATAAACCTACAGGCAGGATATCTATGTGAATGCAGAAATTAGTAAACCTATAGGCAAGTTATCTACCCTTTGCATACATTTATTCCCTCCCTTTTTCACTAGCCATCCTCGATCGTTTATTACAAGTTATTACAACCCCGAATGAATAAGAAAAGCAAAATTACATCAGGAATTAAAGTACAAACAAGGGGAGCCTAATTCAGACTCCATGTCTGAAGTATGAGATGAACCAACTTCAAGAGATCATGAACCAAAGCCTTTCTCTCATTTGGATGTGTCAGAGTTCCTTAAGAGCCTCATAGGGACTCTGGGCAGTGCTCACACCCAAATGTGTAACCAGATTAGGATATAGTGCAGTGTGGAAGGGCCAGCCCTCAAGTGTACAAGTTCAGAGGGAATTCAAGGTCCCAAGGTAAGGCTCACAAGAGGGGGAAGAACTTAGAAGCTAAGAAAGAGTGCGAGTGCAGGAGTGAAATTCTAAAAAAAAAGGGAAATGGAAGAGGGGAATAACTTGAAATCAGTGCCTAGAGGGGTATAGGGGAGTAGGGAATTTGCAAGAACACAAGAAAAGCAGACTGATGGGCATACTCAACAATGGGATATGCTGGCACACCCTCCAGCCTGTTAGAGGTTAGGACCTCACAGATTCAGAACTTAGGTCATGGGGAACAACTCATGTTGTCATGCCCTAAGTCACCACTTACAAACACATAGGGGTAATGGGGTAGGGAGGAAAGATTCACAGTAGAAACAAGCAGTAGAACATAGGCATGTTAAGTTAAATATTGAACTTTACATAAGCAGTAAAGTAACCATGGATATAAAAACTTTAAGTAAACACATTGGGGATGCTGAAACTAAAATTAGGACATACCAGTTTCAGAGAAAACAAATAAAGAGAAAGCAGTAGTCTTGTAAAGCCAAAGTGTAAACGAGCAATCAGAATGCTATGAGTTTAGAAGAGAATTGTGAAGTCTGAAGTGTAAAAGTATTGAATTGAAGGTGTCCCAAAGTGCAGAAGGGTCGTGCCCTTTTATAGTGTAGAAAGCAAGTAGAAATAGGTAAGAAAATAGTTTGGAAATCAATAACACAATGTCTCCCTTTAATTAAGGGATTTTGATTTCAAACGGGCAAAATAATTAAGGAAAGGGGTCAATCAAAACTTTTCCAGAGCAGTACAAGAGGGGTAAATACATAGAGGTTTATTTAAGGACAAAGTCTTGATAGTACATGGTTTGTGCAAATAAGGAAAGGAAATCAGTTAACAACTAGTAAATCAGAAATTGAGGATTTCGTATGAATGAACCAGGTCAGAAAGATGGGAAGGATTTCGACTTAAGGAAAATCAGTACCAATCAATTAAACTTATTAAAAGGAATTTTGAATCAATCACAAGTTGGAAAACCATTTTGAAGAAAGATTCCTCATATATAAAAGCACACAGACACGTTAAACATGAAGAAATTTGTCAGGCTATTCAATAGAAGAGTCTAGTGTAGGAGAATCAGAATTGTGTGCAAACAAAAGAAGTTCACACTTAGTTCATAGACCTAGAAATAAGCCTGAAAGAGTCAAGGGTCCTCAAACAGAACCCTAGTTTGATCATATGACCAAACTCGGAGGAAACCCCCAAATTCTAGGGTTTCTGACTCGAGTCGAATACAGAGATGGGTAGGCAACAGGCTCAAAGATTTCTCTTCAGAATCTCATGAGAAGACAAGCAAATACAAATAACATTCAAAGCAGACAGAGTGTAGGAGCAAAATGAGAGAATAGTCACGACAGTAAAAGAAACATGTTTAAGAGAACCTTTTAGAAGGGATTAACAAGGGTTCAGTAGAAGAAAAAGCAATAACACTTAGGAACACAATAGGAGATATAGCAGAAGAAAGTACTTTTCCGAAGGAACATAGCCAAGGTTCAGAAGAGAAAAGAGATGGTATAACACTTATAACACTTAAGAAAACTGTAGAAGAAACATGTTTAAAGAGGTCTTTTAGAAGAACTCAGACAAAGTTCAGTAGAAGGCAAACAAAACTTAAGAACTCAGTAGGAAATACATACAGTAGAAGAACACAAAAATACTGGAAAAGCATAGCAAAAGATCATATAGGAAAATACAGCAAGATAAACATGCGAGCATGGTACAAAACACAATAGAAAAACAAAGCACAGAAGAACATGTATAGCATAAGAAAGCAGTAGAAGCACATGCATGACAAATATACACAAAGAAAGGAAAAGAAGAGTCGGAAAAACATTTTAAGCTTTTTCAGAAACCCTAAATCGGAAAGAAGTAATTTTTGAAAGAAAAGTTGGAGAAAACGTTTAAAAACTCAAGTAGAGCATAGATATAGAATAGATCTAAGAAAAAATCAGAGAAAACCTCGAAGGGTTAGGGTTTCAGAAGAACCCTAGAATGAGAAAGGCTTTGAAAAGGTCTCTGATCTGAGTCGGAGAAGTCAGAAACAGGCTCTTAAGACCAGGATACGCCGGAGCAAAGCCGGAGATGGCCGTAGAACCTTGAATCGGCGAAGATCTGGACGAAAACCTTCAAGGTCGGACCTCGAATCTTCAAGGACCAAGTGTATAAGAGCAAAGGGAAGTGAGTATAAGGTTTCCATGGCCTGAGAAGACATGGATTCCGGTGGGTTTTGAGGTGAGGATGATGAGAGGATGCTAGGGTTAGGGGAAGGTTCGAGAGAGTTTAAGAGATGAGAGGATTCAGATGCGGCGGTTGGTGAGAAATGGGATAGGGATGGGGGTGTTTGGGAATTAAAAAAGGAAAGGGGAAATTTTGGCCGTTGATCAAAATGATCAACTGCCTGGATCAAAAGGGGAAATCAGGCGGGTTGGATAAGCGGGTTATTTTAGGAATTGGGCTGGCCCGTTTGGGGTTAATTGGGGCTATTTTAGGCTAAAATTGAAATAAAATAGGGCTGGTATTTAAATAGCCATTTTCTCCCTTTTATTTTATAAAAAATAGTAAAATGATTTCTGAAAACAAATTTAAAGTATTGAATTAATTAATAATGTATAAATATTAAATTAAAAATACTAGAATCAATTTTGTAATTATAAACGTAATTAAATCTTAAGATGGACTAAAATTACAATTATATGCAATTTAGCTTTAAAAATACTAAATAAATTTGTAAAAATGCGTAAAAATTACTTTAGCTATGTTTTGGTATAAATATGAGAATAAAATAAATTATTCACCAAAATGATGATTTTGGGAATAATTATTAGTTTTTGTACTGCTAAAATAGGGCAATAAATTAATTTAAAAAATCTTTTAAAATTAGGAAAAATACTAAAACGTTTGGATATACCTATGTATGCATACATAGGATATTTTGAAAGTATTTTGTATATATAAAATATACAGGAAAAAATTGGATATCAACACCTAGCAAGTGGACGTTAGGCGCATCACAATCCTTAGATTAGAATTCTGGATCGTGATACATATATGCATTAAGAAAAGAAATTAACATTATATACGCAATATAATTTTTTGACAAAGGAAATTTGGAATTTTGATGAACCTCATTCTACCTCCGCTTGGTTGCAATATTCCCTCCATTTCCCTGAATGGAACATAGATTTCTTTATTGGATGAAACAATTTTGTTCGATTAGATCAATCTTGAACCACTGCTTTATATTTTCTCTCTCTTCTTCCCTCACCTCAGAAAACAACCAAGATGCTGAAACATGATATTATTAATTAGCTAGCTAGGAACAAGATGAATGCTCCACACTCCACAGAAACATGGATTAGGAACATGACAAATGCTCCATTCACCTTTGAAACATGTAGTTTGGAACAACCCACAGACTTTGTATGTCTGCAGAAATATTATTTTAATGAAATTTCTATTTCAAAGATAGCTGTATAGTAGCATGAAATTTATTTGCCAGCACAATCACCCAAGGCAACCACTTGTAGAGGCCTTTTTTAAATTAAAAAAAAAAAATCTAATACAAGGCCTGTGCGAATGAAATTTTATTCAAGCCTATACAAAATTTGAAGTCTTCTTTTCCTTTCATAAAAAAGACTATAAGAATGAAATTAAATTCGATACTGGCGTACAAATATTTTGAAGCCTTTAATTTAAAAGACAGGCTTGTAGAAGTTGGTGCTCTCAGGAAAGGATATTTTACTTTTTTGATAAATTATACAAAACGCCTTTATAGTATAACTCAAGTGTAAGCATATGGATGTAGCTTTTCGATGCATAACATAAATTTATGTGAAAAAATTAACGAGTTAATTTTCTGAATGGTCGCCCAATTTATAAGAATAACCTACCAAAGTTGTTTTTGTTTTGTTTAGAACAACAAACTCATCAAACGATTACTTTTTGACTCAGAAAGTAAAGAACACCTATTTGGCATGTCATGTCATGCTAAAAAATATTAATAATAAAAATTATGTAATCCATGTCTCTTATATTTGTTTAACCTACTTGATAAGAAAATCAGTCTATTTTAAAATAACAAAATTTTAGTTTTTTACAAAGTATTAAATTCTTGTTAAAAGGATCGAAATAACGATGACAAATAAAACTTTTGACAGAAGAAAGTACTTACTTTACATTATCCAGTCATTAAAATAGTTTTTTTTAGTCTTAAAAACATCCGCGCGTGAGGTAATAAAATAGTTGTGCTTGCTTCTGTTGTAATCCCACCAAATCCCAGACTAGAAGCTCTTTTTCTGGTTTTCTATTCAAGCTCGTTTGCTTTTACATCCAAAAATTAGGCTTTAAAAATCTAGAATAAAGACCAAAATTAATGAAAATTTTATTTTAAATCCAGACTTAATCTAAGAGAAATATATATATATATATATATATATATATATATATATATATATATATATATATGAATCTTTTTTTCGGAATTATATTTAAAACCGTTATTTTAAAATCAAACCCGTGAGTCCAGTGTCTCCATAGGGAGATATACATACAGTACAATTTATGCTTAAATTAAAGTAGATTATTTGATTAACCTTTCAATGTTTAAGAAATAGGTTGTAATGTTTTGGCTTCCACCGTCCTCATTCACTGCATTTTCTGGCCTTTAGAGACTGGAAACCATTGTAAAACTATAAATTACTCTAACTAATACTTAGTATATTATAGTTTGAAAAGAAAATAATATAAACTGCTTTGAAAAGTTCTTAACATTAATATATTAAACGATCTTACAACATAGACAAGGAAATGGTAGCTATGACCGATTTTGTCTAAGAGAATTTAATATAAACATATTCTTTTATCATGCGGGTTAAATAGGGACATGGGTTAAATAAGTTTTATAATTAAAAATTATTTTTTTAATATGACATAGCATGCTTAATGAGTTTTCCTTATTTTTTGTGTCAAATAATAATGGTTGGGTGACTTTATCATTCCAAACCCAATAAAATGACTTTGGTAGAATATTCTCATAAGTTTGAATGATCATCCAAGGAATTAACTAAAAAAATTCACTTAAATTGCAAAGATAGTAAATCTGAATTTATAATTTTAAAAATATAATAGGTTTAATGTTTAGACCCTTAAAGATTGAACATAAGGCACATCCTCTTTATTTCAAAATCAAACATTTAAACTCTTAATATTTTGGAAATCCTGCACAAATATTAGTTTGAAAAATATTTTTATTTCATAAGGTGTTAAGTATTTAGTTTTTAAAAATTACGAGGTAATCCATAACTATGTGTATTAAAATTGAATAGCACAAAGACAAATTAAAATTTCAAATAGAAAATTCATATGTATTTGATTTAATGAAATACATATATAGAATTAATATTTCTATAAAAAAAATTATAGCACCTTTGATTAAAAAGAGAAAAAATGTTTTTGAAACATGTATTTTTCAAAGCCATTAAATAAGAAATGACCAAAAGTTACTTCATAAAATGTATTTGTTATTAGTAATATTACATTTTGAACATGTAATTAGGTATTTAATTTGTAAGTTGTAAGAATTTATAATGTCTACCACATGATATAGGAATTTCGCACATTGTTTTTAAATTTTCTCTTGTTCCACTTTAAATATTTAAAGTTTAATTAGTTAGACGGGTATTCCTTTACGTAGAATGTTGGGCAAAATACAAAATTGGCTGCTCGACCGAAACTAACTGCATTTTCTAGCCAAAAATTATATAAAATATGTATATTCTTATATATAATATAATATAATATATATATATATATATATATATATATATATATATATATATATATATATATATATATTATCAGCTATTATTTTTTAAAGCGATTAAAAATATTTATTTCTCTAGCATTTTATGTATAAAGAATTTAATTGTTTAATTCAAAATGATATATTGATACAATATTTTCATAATATGAGTGTTTATGTGTTTGATTTTAAAATAGATGTTTGAGTCATATATGTCACATGAATATTTAGCGTAATTATATTTACCTTTATTTTTTTTATGGAACTAGCTTCAAAAGAGAAATTTCAGTAAAACAATATTTGTGCACATGAATTCGGTGGGTGGCATACTGGCGTAAATCTTTTCCCGTTACTAATTAAAACCACGAAAAAGGACATAGAAACAGCCAGCCAAAGGCTCCACACAAATGAAGTCACCTCCCTCTTCATCTCCTTCTTCCTCTCTTCTTCTCAGAAAAACTCGTCTAATTTCTCCTTTTCTATTCACTTTATTAGCCTTCATCCTCTTCATTGCTGTTATTCTTTACAGTGAAGTCTTCAGCCAATGTCATACCAAACTCTCAAGAATCAGTAAGTAATTCAAGCCCTTCGCCTTAATCCCTTTTCTCTTTTATATTTAATCTAAGGCTTAGAAGTGTTGTCATTGTATTAATGAATTTAACTTAATGTAAAAGATTTTACATCCTTATCGTGTTATTTACCTTATTTTTCAGCTATTAATTATTGCTATATATTATAGACAATTATCCGTAGTTACTCCTTCTGGTCCAAAATAAGTGATTTTTTGAATATTTTCACACAGATTAAGAAAATCACCTTTTAACATTAAATATCAATAAAAATGACCATACTATCATTTGCTATTCATTTTGGGATTTGAGATGTGATTATTCTCAACTCTCACTAAACATTTAATGAAGCAAATGGAAGACGCAACGGCAGAACATTCATGATTAGCAATGATCTCAATATGTCAGATGAAGCAACGCTTGAAAAATGATTTCAAATTTTCAGAAAGAATCTCAATTTGCCTAGAATTTTAGTTTTAAATATCAACAAAATATAAAATGGAGCCAAAAATTTCAACATTTCACACCAAGAATTCTCTTACAAAAGAAGGTTTAATTTTCTAAAATGATGAAATAAGCATGGCTACAACACAAAATAATCAAAACTTGAATCTAATATTGTATAATCTGATGTAAACTGTGAGTATGTCATAGTTGAAGAGTAATAGAACTAGAGAAGTGGAAACGTGAATCTGATCATATGGAAGAATTCAATTGCATTGGAAATAAACACTCTAATAACACATATTCCAACAATATTTATTCCAGGGGCAATATAGGGAAAAAATATTAATGTTCTCTTAAAATCTGTAAAAATCATTTATTTTGGATCAAAAAAAATACTAGAAAATCACTTATTTTGTTTCGGAGGGAGTATCTTTTAGACAATGACAGAACCACATGCAATGAACTTCATCGGAGAGATAGGATAAAATGTTGTTTTTTCATAAATAAATTTTTGAATTCCTTTGACACGCATAAATGCATTTTCAAATCTCAAGTGTGACAGTTACATATTATTTTGAACTCTCCAATAAGAATTGCTGGGTAAATGAATCTATAGAAATTAAATTCTGTGCACGGTGAACTGTGTTTTGAATTATTTTGTGGTGCCGGTAGTGAAAAAAAAGTTGCCATTTGCTATAGGAGAAAGAGAAGAAGGGTGTGATGTGTTCAAAGGAAGGTGGGTTTGGGAAAAGGGCGGACCTTTATACGAGGAATACGAGTGTCCTTACATACAACCACAGTTAACTTGCCAACAACATGGTCGTCCAGACAAAGACTATCTGCATTGGAGATGGCAACCTCATGCTTGCTCTCTTCCTAGGTAACCCACTTTGTTTCTGCCAATTTATTATTAAATTTATTGTTTCGTTTGAATATTATAAACTACTGATCTTGACCAACATCCCATTTAGTTAAATCTAAATTCTCAATCTCGAGACCTATGTCCCGCTATTGTAGTCTTTTTATCGACCAAGTTAATTAAAGGTTAAAAAAAAATTATTGGCTAGATGTAACTTAAAAAATAATCTATAAGGTCAAGGAGAGATTAGTAGGAGTAAGGGTGTAGTTTAGGGGTTAGTAGTAATGTTTGAATATTTTTTCTAATTTTTCTAAGTTTTCTAAGTTTTACAATAGAAAAAGTTATCCTATATATAGCTACGCTGGAAGAGGTCCCGATAAAATAGGAGGGGAGCGAAAGAGTTAACCAAAACCCAGACGGTATAAGAAGTCACACTAGCTAGTAGCATATAGTCATTTTTTTTTATAACAATATCCTTATATAATAACACTTTACTATAAAAGTTAAGTTTTTTCGGAACCAAATTTCATGTTCTGTTATAATATATGTTTTTTATAACATCAATTCTCTATAACATTCAAAAATATCTGGAACACTCGAATCTGTTATAGAGAGGTTTGACTGTATTATATTAAGTTAGATTCGTTTACGTGTTTGTGCAATAAGTCATTAGGAGTCAACCTGAACTCTGCTAGTGACTCCCAACTTTGTTGACTACATCCTAATAACGTATAACTATTTATTGTTTACTTCAACCGCTCTATCTGCAATTGCCAAAACGTTGTACCATTGACTCATTGTTCAGTGTTGGTCTTGTTCCTAGACCTGGGCGGTGCCCATTCTAAGCAGTAGCTCTGATCAAATTCGGCCTTTACGTGATCTTCATTATATTCTTTTAACTCTTTACTTTTTTAACTTAGTAAATTTTAATACTAATCAGGGAGAAGGATTCACTTCTTTACTCTTTCAAATTGAGCAACTTCACCCTTTATTAAATTATTTGTCCAATATTTATATACCTGTTTGACAAAAAAAAGTGTTGAAGCTTTTAGCTAAACTAATTAATGATGAAATACAAGATGAAAGGTAAATCTTAGCCAAACATAATTGACTCTAAATCCAAACACATTAAATATCACAATCGAAAGAGGCCAAGTTTATATATGATTTCTTAAGATATTTGACAGACATCATATGTAAATAAGAAGGTTACATCTTTAACATGACCGTACTTATAAGAACAAATTAAAGAGGGAAAAGAGGGAAAGTTGCTGATAACTAAGAGATCTATCTTTGTTGATTAAATAATGATGATTATAAACAGTTGTAGCCGAATCTGGGTTGGGGTTTGTTGTTGATGACCTCCTCTTGTTCCCCTCTTTGATATATTGTTCCTCTCCTTTTTTGGAATCGGATCGAGCCGTCAGAAGGCCTGCACAACAACGCATACGTCGTATTACCCGGGCAAGCGAAAAAGAGTGTAGTCATATATATATACATATATATATATATATATATATATATATATATATATATATTATCAACATTCTCCTTTATCCAACGGTCTTTACCCAACGAACCCTCTCATGTTGGTAATATATATATATATATATATATATATATATATACACACTCCTTTTCGCTTGCCCTGGGTAGTACGATGTATGCGTTGTTGCGCAAGCCTTCTGACGGCTCGATCTCGACAACGGCCGAGGTGGTCGCCGCTGTTACGCCTTGTGGGTACGACTACGGCTTGGTCAACCCCTTGTCGTTCCTTTTAAAGACAACCATCTTGTGGTCAGTTTTGACCAATACAGTTAGTCCCTACGCCAGTCGGGGTCGTCTTTTTGCGAATTCGATGGGCGGATTCTGTTGATTCAAAAGTTAGGAGAAATCTGAACATTATGCGCGGAACGAGGTCTTCATGGCGACATGACGCTTCAGGAGTCTCAATGGATCGTTATGTCAGTTCAAAGTTGAACCGTTGCATCAAGTTATGATAAATAAATGTGTCATCATGGCGCACGTTTTCCAGGCACCGTATCGTTTCTTGTGCCCTCTCAGTTTTTTGATTGGCGGCTCTTGGGTTTCCCGCTCAGGACATTTGCATTCCTATAAATAAGGGGAATCTTTCATTTGAGTGTTATGCTTTTCAATTTACCTAAGAGAATTTTACAAACTCCTACATTCTTCAGGGTTTCATACTTCTGCTTTCGTCAGAATTTGACGTGGTCATTCTCCCTTTTCTTTCATCATTCTTGTTTATTTCGATCGACAGAAAAATGGTTGGTACTTATTCTCAGACTGATAGATTTGTTAAAGCTCCAGTGCCGAAAAATGGTGTGCCCCTTCTTGAAGAGGGAATGGAGGTGGAGGAAGACGAGAGGTTTCTGACAATGGATGAGATAGTTCCCCGCCCGGGGAAGATGAGGACAGATTTTAATAGTCCTGCCAAAGACGAGCCAGATCCTGTCCCTTCCACTATGGATGGAGCGGCGATTACGGCGCTCAAGTCCAAGTGGGCAATCCCTGCTCCGATAGGGGAGGACATTGTACATCTGCATCGCCCGGGGTACTGCGCATTTTACGTGTACCCCTTTGTCATCGGGTACACAATTCCTCTTCCCTCTCTATTGGTAGACTTTTGTTGCTTCTATGAAGTGCGCCCGACCCAGCTTTCTTCGTACGTTTGCAAACTCTTCCTCATGCTTATCAAGTACGCGGAGCTTGCCGTACGAGGAATTTCTTTGAGGCATATGCTTCACATATTTGCCCCTCATTTTCTTCGGGGTTCAATTATCCATATGCTCCATCGAGGAAACAAGAGTTTAGTGGTGAATATAGACGATAAGGACAATCGCCGCTTTTGGGAAAGCTACTTCTATGTGCGGATTGAACACCTTGTGGCAGACTCGGCAGGGTTCCCAGAGACGTGGAATTTCGCTCGTGAGTTTTCCTTTATTTATTTTGTGATTTCTCTTAAGGCGATTGCCGATCGTTCTCCTTCAGGTGATATAGCTATGGAATTATTTTTGCTTTTGCCGCCGTAAGACTACCTCCCCCGCTAGTTAACGATATCCATGAGTGGGTGGGCGCAATTCTCCCCCATACAATGGGGATTCGTGAGTGGGCGTCCTTCCATGAGAAGTATGGGCGTAAGCCTCTCACCGGTGAGTCAGCCCGCTGCAGTTTTTCTTTACTCTTTACCTCATGGTTTAACCTTATCGTTATATGATCGTCTTTCTTTGTTGACAGGGAGAGTGCGAAGGACGAGGGCTCCTCTACACGCATTCCGTCAACTGGCACCCCCTGCCCGGCCTATGCCGAGGGCCGCTATCCGACCTGTGCCGAGAGCTATTACCCAATCTATGTCTGCGGCCGGAGTTGCGTGAACGGAGGCTACTCCTCAACCAGAGACTCTGATTCCTACTGCCCTTTCAACGGGCGAATCTTCCCGAGTCGGTAGTGGAGATTCCCCGTCGAAAAGACGACGAGTGGTGTTGGAAGTGGCTCTTCAAGCCGAAACATCCTTGAGGGGCGACATTGCTTTGGCGTTGCTCAAAACCGGCAGTGGTGCCAACCTGGCCGCAGAGGCTACGCCTGTTGTGAGCGGTCAACAAGCTAATATGGCGGAGAGATGGAGTACCGAGGTTGCCATTGCTGTCTTGGGCGGCCCTTCGACATCCCGATCGAACCGCACTTCTTCTTCGGTTGAAGAGAGGGGAAAAGGCGTTATGGTTGATGATTACGAGTCTGACCCTGACCTCGATCCTGATCGACATCCCGATCTTGTCCCCTATACAATGGGGATTCGTGAGTGGGCGTCCTTCCATGAGAAGTATGGGCGTAAGCCTCTCACCGGTGAGTCAGCCCGCTGCAGTTTTTCTTTACTCTTTACCTCATGGTTTAACCTTATCGTTATATGATCGTCTTTCTTTGTTGACAGGGAGAGTGCGAAGGACGAGGGCTCCTCTACACGCATTCCGTCAACTGGCACCCCCTGCCCGGCCTATGCCGAGGGCCGCTATCCGACCTGTGCCGAGAGCTATTACCCAATCCGTGTCTGCGGTCGGAGTCGTGTGCGCGGAGGCTACTCCTCAACCAGATACTCCGATTCCTGCTGCCCGTTCAACAGGCGAATCTTCCCGAGTCGGTAGTGGAGAGTCCCCGTCGAAGAGACGACGGGTGGTGTTGGAAGTGGCTCCTCAAGCTGAAACATCTTCGAGGGGCGACATTGCCTTGGCGGTGCTCGAAACCAGCGGTGGTGCCAACCTAGCCGCAGAGGCTACGTCTGTTGTGAGCGGTCAACAGGCTAATATGGCGGAGAGATGGTGTACCGAGGCTGTCGTTGCTGTCTTAGGTAGCCCTTCGACATCTCGATCAAACCACGCTTCTTCTTCGGTAGAAGAGAGGGGAAAAAGGCATTATGGTTGATGATTACGAGTCTGACTCCGACCTCGATCCTAACGATGGTAGGATGTTTGATGAGTGCTTTACCCGAACTGTAGTAAGAGCGGGAGGTCCTTCCCGAATAATCGAAATTCTATCGGAACTCAACCTTCTACTAGACACGGTGGTTTTATGTCGCAGTTCGACCTTCTATGCTCTGTCGCTGAAAGTGGAGCTCTTTAGGATGTCAGCGACACCGAATTGTCAGTGGTGTGGCCGCGATGGGTTTAAGGGTGAGTTCCTCTTCTTTGTTAGTTTTTCTTCTCTTCTTCCTTTTTTTTACCTTGGTCTTTATCGACTCCTATCCTCTTTTGTTTTTAGTCTTACATGCTGGAGATCGAGAGTGCCTGTAGGGCCGAGACTCGGCCCAAGATTTTTTTGAAGATGCTTGAAAAGTATCAGCGGTATTGCAACAAATACCGTGAGATGCACTAACGGCTCAAGGCGGGTACTGGCACCCAATACATCAGGGAGGAGTTGGAGAAAAGGGATCAGGGGCTGATGTAGTCCATTCGCAGATGCAGTGAGCTCGAGGAGCTTCTCCGTGCCAAGGACGAAAAGCTTGAGTTAGGAAAGGGGGTCGCTGCTGAGTGCGAGCATCTTCAGGTGAAGGTGCTGTCGTTGCAAGTCAAACTTGAGCAGAATGCCGCCAGAGTCGAAACTTTGAGTGCGGAATGGATGGTGAAGTTGGCCGAGATGGAGACGAAAGTGGACGAGACGGAAAACGTCGAGAATGCTCGAACGTCGACTTTGGCAAGAGCGGCGGAGCTAGAGGACACTATCCGCGTCTTCCAATCTGAGAGGGCAACGACCACGCTGAGGGTGGCGCGGCTCGAGGAGCATATTGGTGAAATTGTCCGGGAGGCTTTGAGCCTAGGAGACCGAGTCATGGCACTCGAAACCGAGATGGCGCAATTGTTGGCTCAAGTTGAATCCGTCGTTGTCGTTGTTCCTCGCCACTTGTGTGAGCTGTGGGTCCATGCCAAAGCCCAACAAGATATATACAAGGGTTTGTGGGAGGCATACAGTGTTTCTGAGGCTGCCTTTGAAGAAGTTCGAGCGAAGGCACGCGAGGCTCGCGCCAATTGCGGCTACGATCCTGCGACACCGGAGGTTGGCGAGGATTCTAATGTTGAGGATGGCTTTCCTGAAGACAATGATGGGGAGGACGGCGGTGATTACGCCGAGTGAAAAGTTGCTGCAGCTTTCATAGTTTTTAGTTTATTTTTTTTGTTTGGTTTGTTGTTTCTTCCTCTTTTTTGGGGGGGGTGGGGGGTGGGGGGGTTGTTTCGGCCTTTTGTAAGGTGCGGCTGTTGCGCACGTGTATTTAAATAAAACAATTGCTTCGCCTTTGTTTGCGTACCATTTGATTTTTTTTTGTCCCTCCCGTTTGTTATATTTCTCTTTTTGGCGTAGGCCTTCAAATTTCTTTGTGAGGAGTCCCTGATCCTTTTAACTGGGAAACGACCTTGTGCTGATCGGGTAGGATTCTGTCGTATGAGTCCGAATGAAGTCATTTTGGGTTTTACCAGTTCGCGCGAGATTAACTTCATGCTCGTTAGTTCAGGCGAGAAGGGGTCAAATTGAGATTCGCCACCTTGGGCGAGGTCAAGCTCTAACTTATGTTTGGATAAGTTACAACTTGGGGTCTCCGTTTTAGGCGAAGTCGATTTCTGACTTAAATTTTAACGAGTTCAAACTTGGAGTCACCATTTTGGGCGAAGTCAATTTCTGACTTAAATTTGAACGAGTTCGAACTTGGAGTCGCCGTTTTGGGCGAAGTCAATTTTTGACTTAAATTGGAACGAGTACGGACCTTTTCTTTTAGCGATGGCCGTTGGCCTTAGGGGTGTTATTTCGAGCAAGGTCGAAATAGTAACCCGTTGTAATTCGAGCGAGGTCGAACCTTTCTTTTCGCGATTGTCGTATGCCGTGGGGGTGTTATTTCGAGTAAGATCGAAATAGTAACCCGTTGTAATTCCAGCGGGATCGAATCTCTCTTTTGGGAATGGCCGTTAGCCGTAGGGGTGTTATTTCGAGCAAGGTTGAAATAGTAACCTGTTGTAATTCGAGTGAGGTCGAACCTCTCTTTTGGCGATGGCCGTTGGCCATAGGGGTGTTATTTCGAGCAAGGTCAAAATAGTAACCCGTTGTAATTCGAGAGAGGTTGAACCTTTCTTTTGGCGATGGCCGTTGGCCGTAGGGGTGTTATTTCGAGCAAAGTCAAAATATTAACCCGTTGTAATTCGAGCGAGGTTGAACCTCTCTTTTGGCGATGGCCGTTGGCCGTAGGGGTGTTATTTCAAGCAAGGTCAAAATAGTAACCCGTTGTAATTCGAGCGAGGTCTAACCTTTCTTTTGGCGATGGTCGTTGGCCGTAGGGATGTTATTTCGAGCAAGGTCGAAATAGTAACCCGTTGTATCATTATTATTATGTATTATTTTTTTTGGAGCATTACACATCGCCATACTGTTTATGCATGCGTCAGGGCGAGCCCCTGTGTGCTCGGCTTTGTTTTTACTGGAGAATACTGGGTGTTCCCTGGGCGAGTCCCAGTTTGCTTAATTTTACTTTCATTGGAGAATACTGTACATTTCCTAGGTTAGTCCCAGTTTGCTTAATTTAGCTTTCATTGGAGAAGTATTAGTACCCGCGCGGATGCGCGGACGCGCGGACACTAATCTTGTCAAATATTTAAGTTATTTGGATTGTATGTAAATAATATTAAAATTTACACTTTCTCAGTAAATATAGATAATCATTGGATATTATCTATTTTTCTTTTTTGATACCATTCTTGCCGGTGTCATTGGATCCTAAAAATAATCAGGAAGCAAAATAATAACTCATATTTATGGCAAAACAATCAAGTGTTGAAACAATGAATTACTCTTTGGATAAGACTTAACTCTTTTATTAGTACTTGAATTCTTATTTGGTGTGTTGATATCTCTTAAAAAATATTTCTTTCTTAAAATTTCAATTTCTAAAATATTATTTTTCAATAATAATTATTTTTATAATAATGTAATTGAAAATATTATTCTTAATTCAAAACTCATTTTAGTTGGCTATCTAAAAATATAAAAAATTCTTTAGCTAGTGAATTTTTTTCTCCATTTTGATATTTGACATTAACCATGTTAAATATCTGAGTTATTTGAGTTATATGTAAATAACCTTAACATTTAAACCTTCTAAATAATTATAGTTAATCGTCAGATATTAATTAAGAAACACTACATGAAAAAATACTAACATTTTCTCAATTCTCGTAGTGATGGTTTTATTTGGCACTATTCTTATAGATGTCATTGGAACCTAAAAATAGCCACATAGTGAAATAATAACTCATATTTATGGCAAAGCACAACGGCTGACATGATATAAACGATTCTTTGATTACGACATGACTGTTATACTACGACTTGAACTCTTATTTGGTATGATTTTATCTTTCAAAAAATATTTCTATTTTGAAATTTCAATTTCTAATTTTATATATATATTATAATAATGATGAGATACATGATGAAAGGTAAATCTTAGCCAATCATAATTGACTATAAATCCAAACGCAATAAATATCACAATCGAAGGAGGCCAAGTTTATGTACGATTTCTTAAGATGATTGACATACATCAAATGTAAATAAGAAGCTTACATCTTTAACATGTCTGCACCGTACTTGTAAGAACAAAGAGGGAAAAGAGGGAAAGTTGTTGATAACTAAGAGATCTATCTTTGTTGATTAGATAATGATGATTATAAGTTGGGGTTTGTTGTTGATGACCTCCTCTTGTTCCCCTCTTTGATATATTGTTCCTCTCCTTTTGTGGAATCGGATCCCCTTTTCTTGCCTTCTCCTTTCACATATATATATATATATATATATATTATTAACATTCCCCTTTATCCAACGGTCTTTATCCAACGGACCCTCTCATGACTACACTCCTTCTCGCTTGCCCAGGTAATACGACGTATGCGTTGTCGTGCAGGCCTTCTGACGACCCGATCTCGACAGCGGCCGAGGTGGTCGCCGCTGTTACGCCCCGTGGGTACGACTACGGCTTAGTCGACCCCTTGTCGTTCCTTTAAGGACAACCATCTTGTGGTCAGATTTTGGCCCATACAATACCCCGCCATTAGGACATGTTCTCTTTTTTTGTCATTGATCGCGCAATTAAGAAGCTTAAACACAAGAGTAGATTTAAACCATAATCAAAAGTTGATGAGTAAATTTGGACTTCTTTTTCTCGCATAATTTGGACTCATAGACACCACCCATTTCACATCGGAAGCCCTTACCGGAGATGATTTGCTAACATCAAGGTTATGAATGGACCAAAACTTTAAGAGAAGGAAAAAATTTGAATTCTGGTAAGTACAAGGCCAAATTTAGACATTTTCCCTACTAATAAACTTTTGTAAATGCTATATTCTATTGTTTCCATAAAATCATTGTAAAGATGGCTGAGCGTTATTAATTTTTTGGCAACAATGGCCATTTCTTGACATCTTTAATTATTGTGCAAATGGCAGTTTCAATGCAACATTAGTGCTGGAAAGCCTTAGAGGGAAGAGGATGTTATTCGTTGGCGATTCCTTGAACAGAGGACAATTTGTTTCCATGGTTTGCCTTCTCCAAAGAATAATTCCCGAGAATGCCAAATCCATGGAAACTTTTGGTTCCCTCACTGTTTTCACTGCAAAGGTGTTTACAAATTACAAGCATGTTGAACTTGTACATGAATTCTTATTCTGTGGATATATATACATTGATCTGATTAATTAATCTTGCAGGATTACAATGCAAAAATTGAGTATTACTGGGCACCATTTCTGCTAGAATCAAATGCCGATGATGCAGTCATACATAGGATTACTGATAGAATTGTCCGTAAAGGTTCAATAAATAAGCATGGTAAAAATTGGAAAGGAGCTGACATAATTGTGTTTAACACTTATCTTTGGTGGATGACCGGCATGCCATTCAAGATTTTGTAATTTCTTGGGCTCGCTTTTACCTTTTAGGTGTTCATATAGGGGTTGATATTGAATTTTTTTAAATTCATGTCCAGTGTTTAATTGATACAGGCAAAAAGGGTCTTTCAAGGATGATGTGAAAGATATGATTGAAGTGTCCACAGAGGATGCATATCGCATGGCAATGAAGAGTATGTTGAGATGGGTGAAGAGGAATATGGATCCAAAGAAAAATAGAGTATTTTTCACTAGCATGTCACCTTCTCATCATAAGTGAGTAACTTACATATATTCCTTAAATTTTAGATTTAAGTATAACATAAGGCTTTATCAATCTGGCAGGAGCATAGATTGGGGAGGTAAACCTGATAGGAATTGTTACAATGAAACTACAAAGATAGAGGATCCAAGTTACTGGGGATCAGATAGCAGCAAAAGCGTAATGCAAGTGATTGGAGAAGTATTTAGTAAATCAGAAGTGCCCATAATGTTTCTCAACATAACGCAGCTATCGAGTTACAGGAAAGATGCGCACACATCAATTTACAAGAAACAATGGAATCCATTGACACCAGAGCAACTAGCAAACCCTGTTAGCTATGCTGATTGTACACATTGGTGTTTGCCTGGGCTTCAAGATACTTGGAATGAACTTTTATTCGCAAAGTTGTTTTATCCTTGACACATTTGAAAATATTTTGAAGCCTACTTGTATTATACAATACTATGTGAAACAGTCTCTGTAATGTAGATATAATCTTGTGGCTATATAACATGTTTCAGCTACTTGAGAAAGCTCTTGCGCCTGCTACCCATTCAAATTTCAGAATGATGAAGATAGCATGCCTAATTTCAAAGTTAGGCTAAAAATGTATCACTTCACCTTTGATCATGATTGACAATATACTGTTTATACATAGACTCAACAGTCTTCTTTAAAACTTGCAGGTTGATTAATTAAGAAGAATGGAAACTACTCAATCGTTTGAAGAGCCTCAATATTATTAATAGGGGCTATATTTTATACAAGGATCATAATATTTTTATCCATTTTCTAACAGATAGGGGTAAGGATACATTAATAATTATAAAGGGAAAAGTCTCCTTGTTTTGAATTAATAGCTGCAATTGTAAAAGGAGGAATCCTCCTTTAGGATTGTATTAGCTGGTGGATTCAGATTGATCTTATCAATCATCAAGTCGAACAGAGTTAAGGTTTATGCCCCCTCCATCATGTAATCATTTTATATATTAATATACAATGTAGGGGTCCATTAAACCCCCAAAAACCACAGGCCGTTATAGCTTGGGTAGTAGGCTTTTGTTTGATTTAAAAAGAAAAAATACTGAGGATAGCATTAAAGGAAACCAAGATGACCTTCCTCAAGCCCAAATCCCAGTTCCTCTTATAAGATATTTTTACCTATTTATGTTACATTATGAGCTTAATTACCATTATTAGAGAGGTTCTTATTTAATTAAATATTCTATATATAATTACCAATGTATACAAAGTAGTATATTAGAATCCAATCTTTCCAATTTTAGGCTCAGATCATCCCCATTTTCTCTCTCCCTTTCTCTCTTTCCTCATTTTATGATTAAAGATGAACCAAACAATAGAAAACTACTGATATAGACTCCTAAGATTTAAACTACTTCTCTAATGAAAAATAAACATCGAGACTGAACTTTAACATTAACATACTCAGATAAATCCAAAAGAGCCAATATCATGCTTAATATCACATTACTGTATATGTAAAAGGGAGGAGAAAGAAATGGACCTTAATGTAAAGCTTTTATATTAATGATGAAATGTCAGCAACCTTTACAATGAACAGCTCGAAAAATGAATTACTGAAATGATAGCCGTTAAAAACTTCGAAGTTTGAATTCAAAAATTGGATATTGCGAAATTGTTATTTGTTTGGATTGGGTATTGCTGCAAAAGATTGAGAATGTTCTTTGAAGTTTATATCGCAATTTTGAGGGAGTTTGGTGAAGATTCGAGTTGGTTTAATTGGAATTTTAGATTGAAACTCGAAGAGAAAGGCATAAATAAATTGTATGTATTTTGTATGTCGTAATATATAAAATATATACAACTAACATAATTGTATGCAAGTTGTATAAAAATTTGTATGTGTTTGACTGGATTCTGTACGACAAAAAAGTTATATACAAATATAAGTTGTATGAAACTTGTATCTTTTGACCGAATTCTATATAATAAAAAAGTTGTATACAAGTTATATATAATGTATGTTGATCAAATTAATATATATTTTTTTTAAAAAAACTGTTGCTATTTTTGTAAATAGTAAAAGCTAGCTAAATTTGATAAATATGTAATGGCCCAATAGGTCGTTTTAAGTTTCAGATCCCCTTTTAATGATTTGAGGCCTCTCATAGCGCTCTTTGATGATTTATAACTTGCATGCATGGTCAGTATCAATTTCCGGAAAGTCTAAATGTGAATTTTTAAAGAAACTTGATTTTTGAACTTGAAAATGGCTAAAGTTGGCCACAGTCAACATTTATGGTAAACAACCTCGTATCGGTGTTTTGACGATTCTGATAGGTCCGTATGATAATTTTTAACTTGTACGCATATTTAGTTAGGGTCTTGTTTGACCCGAGGACGCGTTAGCGCATTATGTGAAAGTTAGAAATTTAAAGTATGAACTTTGAAGTTCTTGAGTTTGTTTCTTTGATTTTTGATTTTAGATGTTATTTTGATGATTTCAACTTACAAGAGAGTTCATATGTTGTTATTACACTTGTGTGAATGTTCGGATTCGAGTCCGGGAGACACGGGTGAGTTTCAAATAAGTTTCGCACCTTTTTGGCATAATTGGGAATTTCTGGCGATGCAGACCTCGCATTTGCGAGTGTCTGTTCGCAAATGCGAGCTTCGCATTTGCAAAGCTGGAAGGGACTGGACAACTTCACATTTGTGAAGTTCAGGTTGCTTTTGCGAGGTGGTATGGTATCACAATTGTGAGACTTGGGTCACATTTGTGACACTGGTGAGTGGTGGGACAACTTCGCTTTTGCGAAGCTTGGTTCGGTTTTGCAAGGGGTTAGTTCTTCCCAAATGCAAAGGTTTAGTCGTATTTCCGACATCTATGGCTCAGACACTGTTCACATTTGTAAATGTTGCAACTGTGAACAAGAGTTGGCAACTACGATATCTACAATTGGGTAAAAGGTTTGAATATCGGGGCTTAGCTCATGACACCCCCAGCCAGCCTTCCTCTACACCTACGCGATGCACAGGTCACAAACGCGAAGGCCACTGCCCTTATTCTTTGCCAACGTGATAACCTCATCGCGAACACGAAGAGAAAACATCACGTGCCACCAAAACACTTTCCGTGATCGTATTATCCCATCCGCGACCGCGATAAACATCAGAACACCAGAAACCAGCTGATCCAAAACAAGAGGAAATGGTCTGAAACCCATTCGAAACACACTTGAGACCTCCGGGACCCCGTCTAATCACATCAGCCAATTCCAAAACGTAACAAGTACCTACTCGACGCCTCAAATCACACAAAAGTAATATCAAACCCACGAATCATACACCAATTCAAGCTTGTGAACTATTTCAATTTTCTAAATTTTAAACTTATGCCGAACATGCCTAAACAACTCGGAATGACCCCCAAATTCCACAAACAAGTCATAAATCACCATATGAACCTATTCCAAGGTTCGGAATCACAAACACACATTGATAACCATAAAGTCAACTATGGTTCAAACCTATGAACTTTTAAGCCTTCAAATTACCAACTCTCGCCAATAAGAGCCAAAACAATCTAGGAACCCCTGAATTCGAATTCGGACATACGCCTAGTTCAAAATCACTATCCGGACCTAACGAAACTTTTAAAACTCCGATCCGAGGTAAATACACAAAAGTCAAACTTGGTTAACACCTCAAACTAAAGTTTCCAAACTAGGAACTAAGTGTTGCAATTCAATCTAAAACCTCCTCGAAATGAAACCAACCATCCCCAAAAGTCACATAACAACAAATACACATAGAGGAATCATTAAATAGAGGAACATGGCTCAAATATACAAAACAACCGATTGAGTCGTTACAGTAGAACTAGTTTATTTCATGTCTTATTTATTACATGCTCTAACATGTCCTGTGCCTCTATCTATTACATGTTATACGTGTCACATGCTTTACTTGATATATGCATTCACTTGATAGATGCTCTTACATATTGTTGAGGATCAATTTTGACCCTTCTTTTTTTTATTATTAATTTAATATGCTTTCTAATCAATAATAATGTAATAAAGCATATTCCGACTATTTATATTATTTTATTTCTAAAACTACCACATATTTTTATATAATAACAATGAAAATAGCTATTAATTTTAATTGTATGTTTATAATTATAGTACTAATATAATTTCTGAAGCTATATTCATAAATCACCTTTATTTCGAAATTAATTGACTAATCGCTATTTATAAAATTTTCCAGTATATATAATCGTGGATCATTAATAATGTTTTGTGTTAATTAAATTAATTATAATTAACTAAGTTTTAAAAACATAATGGGATATGCTTATTTTTAATTTTAATTGGCTATACGTGGCTCCCATGGAAGACAAGATGCGTGAAGCTAGGCTTAGATGGTTCGGGCATGTGAAGAGGAGAAGCCTGGATGCACCGGTGAGGAGGTGTGAACGGCTGGCCTTGAAGGGTATGAGGAGAGGGAGAGGGCGGCCTAAGAAATATTGGGGAGAAGTGATCAGGCAGGACATGGTGCGGATACAGATTTCCGAGGACATGACCCTTGATAGGAAGTTGTGGAGGTCGAGCACTAGGGTTGTAGGTTAGGAGATAGGAGGCTAGTGTGATAGTGTCTTGTTTTAGGCTGCTAGGGGCTTCAGTTGTGTTCTTAATACTTCTTTAGGATCGAAAGTTAGGCTATAGTATGTTTAGCAGCCTTGTATGTACATATTATTCCCTTGCGTATGCAATATTGTGCCTTTGTTGATGTTTAGTGTTAATACTTTGCTCTCTATTTTTCGGTTATTACGTTGCTGGTGTTATATGTTAGGATTCTTTTGCTGCTATTAATACATTGTTTCTTTCTTTCTTGTGCTGATGGTCTAACGGAAACAACCCCTATACTCCTCCGAAGTCGGAGTAAGGCCTGCGTACACACTAGCCTACCCAGACCCCACACATGAGACCTCACTGGGTTGTTGTTGTGTTAGCTTTACACCAAGTGAAAGGCACAAAAAATTTGGCCCAAAAACCTCCTGACCTGGTCCGAAATCCCTGGCCTAGATCCCCCTCTCCATCTCAGCGATCCGCGCCACCCTTGGTACGCCAATCCCTGTTGGCCACATCACCCGCTCATCCCCTCACAGAAGAAACACAATCCTATCCCTTGATTTACTCCTCATCAAACAGTCACCCTTTTTCACTTTAATTCATTTTCTTACTTCTCACCCATTTATCTTGGCTGCACGATGTCTACTAATTTAACGGCCCCTGAAATTATCTGTTTTATTATTTTTTCCCCTAAATATATGATCAACGGATTGCTTTTATCCAAACCCCAAATGCCTCTTTAACCTTAGGGTCAAAACCCTAATTCCCATTTCCTCCGGACATCCGCCCTTATTTCCCCTTCACTCTCTCTTCTCTCACCTCTATTAACCACTAAACCCTAATGGCGACCGGTTGTCCGTCATGGATCTCCCTTCTCTCTCCTCATTTCCCCCATAACCACCCGTCTCATGTTAGCTCTCCTCTCCCCCTCACCCTCTATCACATCTCTGAAGATCAACAGTGATCTTAGAAGCATTCACCAGAATTCCTTCGGTAACCCACGTGGAGATCTCAAAGATCTAGTGGCCGCGGGGGATTCCCCCGCATGAACCAGTAAACATCTTGCCTGCCCAGTTTGTTGCTCAATAGAAGGTCAGCAGCCTCCTTCACTTTCTCTCGTATCTTTTATCGGCACGCCTAGTAACATTAATACTCTAAATTAATGCATGCCTTGTGAAAGTGTCTCTGATCATGTTATGTTCTAATGTTCGATTCTATGACTGCATGAGGAATTATTTTGTTAAGTTTAAAGATTAGGGTAATGTCAGTTATATGTTCATAGATTTTGTCCTTAAATATCAATGTAGACCTCATGCCCTAAATCAGATGCGTGTTGATATTATCTTATGAGAGCTATGTCTGATCGTGTTATGCCCTATGTTTTAATACCATGTCTGCCTTAAGTTGTTTCAAAGGGCTCTCTGCTAAAGTTTAGGATTTGGTCAGTAGCAATTGTTTGCATATGGATTTTGTCCTTAAAAACTTATGTAGATGTCATGCCCCAGGCGATGGTATGTCTTATTGATCTTTACACAAAGACATGCTGTCAATTGCTTCCTGCTTGGTGGAGTTCTATTCTCTCGATTCTGATGTCTTAAACACTTGTTCTAGTAAGTCTGTGCATGTGAAGGATGAAGTGAGTGTAATATGTGATGGTCTAATTTGTTTGAGATATTAGAAGAAGCATATAGCCAAACCTGTATGAAGTATGAACCAATGTGAAGCATGCAACGAATTTATTCTTACTCCCCTACTGTTTTAAACCATGACTGCAGAATATTATTCTCTTTTATGCTCAAGAATTATATGAATCCATGGTATAGACAAACATTTCCTAGAAACTATGAATATAGGTTTGCTACTGACAATGTGAATCAGATTTGGAGTTGATAAATGAGTAAGTTTAAAAAGAACCTTTGCCTTGACTAACACCTAGGTCCTAAAAATGCTGGAATTTGTTAGAGTAAAGCACATATGACCGTTTGTGCTGAGATATGAACTTTTTTATTACTAGATATAAGAATTCTACCTCCCCGATTTCCTCCTCCCCTGTGAGTCTTAGTTATGCCAAAGGACTAATAAGCTACTATAATTGATTCTATCTTTGTGAAGCAGTAAGTAGATGAGCATGTCTCTGTTGTTTCCTTTAGGACAGTCCCTTTGCTATACATTTTCTGGGATCTAAACAATTCTTGAACAATACCACTAGTGCCAATAAGTTTCTATGATTGCCATGCAATACTCATCCATTCTATATCCTAGTCAGGCAATAGATTTTCAGATGATTTTGGTCATAGGTGTTACATTAATGCATTGTAGTGTTACATTTATGCGCTGTTTCATTACTGCATTTTTGCCTTCATCTATTCTTTTAATTAAATGAGCAATACTAATCAAAATCTTCTGCCCGGTTGCATGAACACTTGTTGGGCCAGCGGAGTTCGCTTTGAACTCTGGCCCAGTTCAAATGAACTGAGCTGCTACTGCTCTTGATTCTGGACCTGTTGATGTCTCTCATGTTTTGTTAAAATAGCACGGGCTAACCAGTTTTCGGATCGATCATTCAAAAATAACCAGCGTTTGTCAAGTCATTGAAAAATAACCACTATTTTGCTGCAACAGAGACCGGTTCAGCATAATATACTGGAGTTCAGTGCACCTGTGTATGAACTTCCAGCATATTATGCTGGACCGGTATACTTTGCTGGATCCAGTATAATATACTGGAGTTCCAGTATACTTTGCTGGAACTCCAGTATATTATACTGGATTTCCAGTATATTATGTATGAGTATTTTCCGAATTTTGAACAATATTTTCATTCGGATTTATCTTTACGTGAAAAGTGACTAAATTTCGATAACTTTTGAAATGTGACTATTTTTGAATGACCACTTGTAAATCTGACTATTTTTGAATTTCTCCCTCATGTTTTCTGATGGTCCGCTGGAGCTAATAGACCTCATTAAGTTATCAGCCACAAAAATGAAGAGTCTAGTTTTCTTGAACTTACCTTTCTCTGTAGATTTTTGTATATTCTTGTTTGTGATGAACTAACGATATTAGTGGATGCTTATTTATTTTCATTTGGTATGATTAATTACAAATTAACTTTAATACAACAACTCACGTAGGATAGAAATAAGCATGTTTAGATCAGCTTTCACATTTTATAAAACTTGTAACATTAAGAAGTAATGCATATTAGCTATTCACCTATGAATTTTTTACCAAATTTCCTCCAACGTTTTCTCGTCAAATATTTTTAGAATTGATTTCAAATAGATAAGGCAAAAGGTTTAAGCGCAATCGGCCAATTTTAGAAGGTTTGAAGTGGGCTAACGCTTTTAAAGAAAACATGCAGAGAAAATGTCGTAACGTCCCGGCCAGTCGTTTTGAGTATTATAGTCTCATTTTCCCATTTACTGCTTATTCTATGTTCGATTTTGTTAAATGACTTGTCGGGGTGGTTGGTTTGGTTTCGGGGATATTTCAGAATGAATTGGGACACTTAATCCTTATTTTGGATGCCTAAGTTGAAAGAGTTGATCGGATATTGACGTATGTGTAAACGACTCAAGAATGGAGTTTTGATGGTTCTGATAACTTAGTATGGTGATTTTGGACTTAGGAGTGTGTCCGGATATTGATTTGGAGGTCTGTTGGTTGTTTTGGCTTGGACTGGCAAAAGTTAGAAAAAGTTTGAGGTTTGGAAAGTTGGTATGTTTGACCAAGAGTTGACTTTATTGTTGCTGGTCTTGGATTTTGGTTTCGAAAGTTGGAATAGTCTCGTCGTGCCATTTATGACTTGTGTGCAAAATTTGAGGTAAATCAGAATTGATTTGGTGTGTCTCGGCATTGGTTTTAGAAGTTGAAAGTTCAATAGTTCATTCGGCTTGAATTGGGGTGCTATTTATGTTTTCGATGTTGTTTAATGTGATTTGAGGATTTGACTAAGTTCGTATGATATTTTAGGATGTGTTGGTATGTTTGGATGAGGTCACGGGGGCCTCAGGTGAGATTCGAATTTATTGCGGATTGAGTTTGGCCTTGTAGAGCTACAGAATTTTTGGTATCTAGTTTCCTTATACGCATTTGTGAGGGAGGTCTCGCATTCAAGAAGTGTATATGGGTGACTAGTAAAGTTTGTTCTTTGTGTTCATGAAGAAGGCCACGCGTTCGTTAAGGTCTAGGGAGTTTATGCATCGCGATCACGAGAGGGGACTCGCATTTGTGTAGAAGGATGAGGTCACTAGGGCACTAGGCTTGTAAGCCTTCGCATTCGATGGAGATAGGTTGCATTCGCAGAGGAATTGGTTATGTGGTCATTGTGTTCGCATTTGCGTAGGAGGAATTATGGCAGCTGAGGATTTTGTGCTTTGCGAATACGAGGCACTTTCCGCGTATATTATTTCCAAATCGATAGTTTTGTCCCATTTTTCATCTTTTGATCTAGAGACCTCAATTTTGGGCGATACTTGAAGGAATTTTCAAGGATTTGATTAGGGTACTTGATTCTAACTCGAATTTGATTAATATAAATAAATCTATTATTGTTTTTATCATTTAATTAGTGTTTTGGGTTGGAAAAATTGAGGAAACTTCATAAGCTATGTTTTGAAGACTTGAAAGACGATTTGAGGTCGGAGTTGGATGATTTCGGTGTGGTTGCTCTCGTTATTGATTGGGTGTTTGAATTTTGTAAATTTTGTCGGGTTTCAAGACGTGAGATTAGGATTGACTTTTTGGGTTGACTTTTTGACTTTGGTTTAAGAACTTAGCTTTATCGTATGTAATTGATTCCTATAGCTTGTATTGATAGTATTAAGTTTTTTGTGGCTATATTCGAGTCATTCGGAGGCCGATTCGCGAGGCAAGGGCTTGTTGGAGTTGTGATTTGCGAGGTTTGAGGTAAGTAACACATCTAAACTTGGTAATGAGGGTATGAATCCTTGTATTTCGTATTATGTGGCTGGTGTTGAGGTGACACATATACTAGGTAACGGGTGTATGTGTGTGCACCGTGGTAATTGCGACTCGGTTGATTCAATGGTTCTATGTAGTTATCAAATCTTGTTGCGATTCATGTCATACCTACGTGTTAGAGTAATTGAGTTGTGATCCATGTTAGAAAACATGCTTAGGCTATATGCTTATTCTGTTGGGACTCACTGAGGCAATTCCTGCTATTGATTTATTTGTTTAAATTGCAATTTTGTACTCAGTCACATTCATTATTTGCATATCATATCTCAGTCTCTGTTATTATTTATTATTACATCATGTTATCATTGTTTTGGGTTGATTGACATGAGATTTGTGAGACCGAGTGACTGGAGAATTGATGACTGATTTGGGGCCTGAGGGTGGGCTTGTGAGTGATAATTATATGATCGGGCTGCATGCTACATCATGCCATGTTGGCTTATATTAGCTCTTAGGCATGATCTGACCCTCTAGAGTCTGACATACCAGCACCGAGCACATGTATCATTGAGTGTTGAGTGCTTAGTGATTGAGAGTGTTGAGCGACTAAGAGTGTTGAGCGATTGAGTGTGCTGAGTGAGATTGAGTACTCTGAGAGTGTGTGTACATGATTTATTACTTTGTTCCATTACATGTAACATGCATATTTGACATATAGGCATAGAGAACTAACATTCCTCGTGATGGCTATACTTGGCATATTTTATTAGTATGGAGCTTAAATTGTTGAATTTTAGAGCATGTCTACATTTTTGTATACTGCGTACAAATTGATTATGGGATTTCTCTAAGTTATTACTATCATTTTCATGTTATATTTGTAGTGTTATTGTCTGAATTTGGATTGTGCCTTTCAGAGCTCGTCATGCTTTTAGCCCAAGGTTAATCTTGTTACTTATTGAGTATTTTGGGTCGATTGTATTCATACTACACTCTGCACTTCGTGTGCAAATCCAGGTATATCTGGACCCGGTGGTTGCTAGACTCAGAATCGTATCTGTTAGGAGACTATTGAGGTAGTTGTTTGACGCCCGGAGACCTCGACTCTCCTTTGTTTAAGTTTTATTTTGTACTATGCTATCTTTTGAACAAATATTTTAGAGATTTAGATTATGTTGACACTTAGTAACTCATGTACTCGATGACACCTAAATTTTGGGGATTTTATAGTTGAGTCGCAGCTGTTCATTTAAGTTATTTATGAGATTTTTTTACTATTAAACTCAGTACATCATGTTTTTAAATTTAAAATGCGTAGTTATTTTGTATTTGTCGACTTGCCTAGTAATGTGATAAGAACCATTACGACATGTTGAGATTTGGATTGTGATAAGTTGGTATTAGAGCACTAGGTTGCATAGGTCTCACGAGCCATGAGCAATCTTGGTAGAATTTTGAAGATTGGTACAGAGACGTTTGTACTTGCCTTCGATTGACTATAAGGCTTTTAGGAAACTTCATTTTCTTTCTTTCTCTATCATGCCATTTTGTTATATTCTAAAGTTTGAATCTTTATTCTCTTATTCTCTCACAGATGGAGATGAGACGTGATTCAGCCGCAGCTGATCAGGAGTCGGAGCCTCATGTCATAGCCGCTATGAAGGGTAGTGGACGAGGTAGGGGCCGGGACAGGAGCAGAACCAGAGCCCAGCCAAGGCACGTGCAGCAGCACCCTTAGCCACTCATGTTCGTGTTACAGTAGCATTAGCTAAACCTCAAATGGATGTAGAGGATAAGATTTCGGTTCAGCTTGAGCTAGTAGGACCAGCATAGGTACAATAGGGGTTAATTGTTACTTTAGTACTTCAGGACGCGTTGGTTCATATGGTGGGCCTTATGGAGAGTATGGCTTAGGCTGATGTTTTTCCTATAGCACCAGCCGCTTCTCAGGCCAGGAGAAGAGTTCAGACTCCCGCCACTAGTAATGTATAGTAGATGGCTTAGGGATTTCAGACCCCAAGAGTGCTACAAGTTGGGGTAGCTCAGCCTATTATTACTACACAGCCTGAGGTTAAGCCCGCAATGTCAGTTGATGAGATAAAGCGGATGGATAGGTTCAAAAATTTGTCTCCTCCTCACTTTAGTAGTACACCTTCAGAGGATGCCCAAGACTTCCTAGACCGTTGTCACGAGATTTTATGCAATTTGGGACTAGTTGAGTCCAATGGAGTGGATTTCATCGTCTTTCATATGCATGGTTCATCCAAGAGGTGGTGGTAGATTTATGGTATGGGTAGACCAGAAGGATCAACTCCTTTTACTTGGGATCAATTCTCATAGCTTTTCTTGGAAAAGTTTATTCCCCTCGCTAAGATAGATGAGACACGCATCTAATTTTAGCACCTTCAGTAGGGTAGCATGACAACCATCCAGTATGAGGCGAGGTGTTTGCCTAAGTAAGTTTTGATGATTGACAAAAGTAACGAAGTTGAAGATAACTAGAACTCTTCCACCATGGAGGAGTATAATATTAGAACTTTGGTTAATCCTATTCTACTAAGTCTATGTATTTCAGGATGATCTCATTTTACAGGTACGCACAAATGTTGAAGTTAAACGAGAGTTGAGAGCAACATAGCAAAGATTTTGATAGCAATTCCTGTGTGATTCAAGTGTGCGAACCTGAAGCTACATGAACTAGATAAAAGAACCAGTTTCATGTGTCTGTCTTTTATTCTAGTTTCATTGTAGTAGGGCTTTTATGATGTACCTTTTAGCTTTCTCTAGAAGCATTTGTACTAGGTACTTTGAGTGTATTGTTTAAGTTAGAGTTAACTTTAAATTGTTGCAACAACTTGAGGCTGGTTTCCACAAAGGGTTAGAGGTAATCCTTAGGTTTACAAAAGTTTTGTAAATGCTATTTTTGACTCAATGATTTAGTGAAGTGTTAGGAAAAATTCTACCGGGTAGTAGGTCGTGGTTTTTCACCTTTTGAGCCAGGTGTTTTCCACGTAAAAATACTTGTATTTTTTACTTTCTACATTTATTATTCCTCAACTGCAGTATAAGCAACACATAGAAAAATCGGGTCCTTCTATAATCTGTGCACGCAAAAAATTGGACACCACACAAATCACCACCCTCTTGTGTGGTACAAAACATCAATTCATATAAGAGCGAATTATCCTTGAAGAGGCTAACACCTTAGGAGAAGATCAAGATGGGTGCACCACTTGAAAATTAGGAAGGACAATCTACTGTTAGACCACCACTCTTAAATGACCAGTACTACTCTTGGTGGAAATCAAGAATGAGAAATCACATACAAGGAGAGGACTATAGCTATGGCACATTGTCACTAATGGTCTACTGGCTACTTTGAAGAAAAATGCTGAATGACTAGATGTGCCAAAGACAAGAGCTGATTGCAATGCTGAGGATCTAAAGAAGTGGGAAAAGAATGCCAAAGCCAAGAAATGGCTTGTTTATGGACTTGGTCCAGATGAGCATAGCACAATCCAAGGATTTTCCATTGCTAAACAAATTTGGGACACACTGCAAGTGGACCATGAAGGAACAACTCAGATGAAGAGATTTAGAGGAACTCTACTGTACTCTCAGTATGAGAACTTTTCCATGAAGGATGGAGAAACCATTTAGGAGATGTACACAAGGTTCACTACATTGACAAATGAACTAAAATCTCTCGGAAGGATTATCCCTAAAGAAGAAAGAGTTGAGAAGATAATCACTGGGGTCTTGCCAATTACTTGGAAAAGCAAGATCACTGCCTTCCAGGAATCAAAGTATATTGCTACTCTCCCACTAGATGAATTGATTGGGAATATCATTGCCTATGAACTTAGGAGACAAACCATGAAAATAGATGTACATAAGAATGAAAGGAGTTTGGCACTCAGAATCACTGAAGGTTCTGATATGGAAGATGATGAAATGACAATGATCACCAAAGACTTCAAGGAGTATCTAAGGAGTGGAAAGGTTCTTCCAGAAGTGGAAGCTACAACAAGGCAAGAGTTCCGGAGAAGCAAACTAATGATGGCTGCTAGAAGTGTGAAAAGACTGATCACATGATAAAAAACTATCCTTTGTGGGAAATTGAATGGAAGAAGGAAATAGTTGAACAAAGGAACAAGAAGAATGAATAGGTTCAACCCAAGAAAGGCAACAACAAAGGATCAACCAAGGCTATAGTTGCTGCTTTGGGAGAAAGCTTAGATGATGATGATGATGATGATGATGAACGAGCGCTAATGGCCATTGGAGAATCTAATGAAGAAACTGAGGTAAGTGTCCTTCATCTCAAAGACAAGATTAAATATTTGTCTAAAGAAGGATTATCTAAGTTATTACTATAAGTAATTGATGAATCAGAGGATATGAATAATGAAAAGGAACATCTGTCAAAAAAATGTGTGATCTTGAAAGCTAAGTGCAAAAACCTGGAACTTAGGGCTTGTGAAACTGAAAGTGAAAATACTATGTTGAATAACCAGGTTCATGCACTTGATACAACTATCCTAGAACTTAGATCTGAAAATATAAAATTGAAATTAGGAACAAGCAAAAAGACAGTCGATCACACACAAATTACCTTAGAAGAAAATGTAGAAAAAATGAAAGATGAGGTGTGTAAGAGGGATGAACTGGTAAGAGTCTTAAAGGAAGATCTAAACAAGGTCAAACATAAGCTAGACAAAACACCATAGTAGCAACAAAATAGGACTTGGCTTTGGGAACTCTGCACCTAAGTGGGATCCTAAAAGCAAGTACCTCATACTATCTAAGAATAAGATTTGTAGACACTGGGAAACACCGGTCACTAAAAGAGTGATTGCACTGCCAAAAAAAAAAAGCAGATCAAAAGATCAATAATTTTGTTCTAGGGAAAATCAGACTGCCAAGTTGGGCTAAAAAGTACTTGATTTATTCTTTTACCTATAAAAAGGGACCCAAACTAGTTTGGGTTCCTAAGACTAAACCCTGATTTCTTTTTGAAGGTCCAAGTGAAGGGAAGCAGCCAAATATGGTACATGGATAGTGGTTATTCTAAGTACATGACATGAAGCAAGAATCAGTTCCTTTCCCTTGAGGACCTTAAATGAGGTAATGTCTCCTTTGGAAATGAAAAGAAATGTGAGATCATTGGGGTTGGAAAGGTATGTAAGACTAATTCTCACTTCATTGAGAATGTCCACTTGATAAATAAATTGAAGTACAGTCTAATAAGTGTATCACAATTGTGTGAAAGAGGTAACATGGTAGCCTTCACCTCTACAAAATGCTTTATGATTAATCTTACCACTAACAAGATAGTTTTGCAGAGAAAGAGAGTGAATAACATATATGTGGTGGATTTGTCCACACTTTTAGATTATGAACTGCCTAAGTGTGTTGGACTCCCCTCCTTTGGCACAAGTGACTTGGACATGCTAGTCTAAGCTAACTCAACAAACTAGTCTCCAAGGACTTGGTGATAGGGCTGCCTAACATTAAGTTCAAAGAAGATAAAGTTTGTGAGGCTTGTGCAAGGAAGATGCAGATAAGATCCTCATTTAAAAGCAAGAAAATGGTAAGTACTTACAAAAAGATAGAATTGGCCCATATGGATCTTTGTAGACCAATGAAAACATTGAGCAGAGCTGGTAAGAGATATGTTGTGGTGCTTGTTGATGATTACTCTAGGTTTACTTGGACACTGTTTTTAACATCTAAATATGAAACATTTAACATGTTCACTTCATTAGTTAGAAAAACGCAGAAATAACTAGGTAATCAACTTATATCAATTAAGTTTGATCATGGTACTGAATTTGAGAGTGCTAAATTTGCTTAATTTTGTGATGAGCATGACATAGATCATAACTTTTCTTCTCCTAGGACTCCACAACAAAATAGAGTAGCTGAAAGGAAGAATAGGACATTGGCGGAAATGGCTAGGACTATGCTACTTGTTAGTAAATTTCCCTATAGTTTCTGAGCAGAAGCTGTGAACACTGCATGCTTTATCATAAATAGGTGCATGACTAGACCTCTTGTTGAGTAGACTTCATATGAGTTACTTAAAGGGAGAAAATAAAATGTATCCCATCTTAGGGCATTTGGATGCAAGTTCTTTTTGCACAATAATTGAAAATGCTCCCTAGGTAAGTTTGATCCCAAAAGTGATGAGGGAGTATTATTAGGATAATTCTTCACATAGTAAAGCTTATAAGATTTATAACAAAAAAACTATGTGTGTAAGAAAGTGTACATGTGGTTTTTGATGAAATTAACATTCTTTCTGAGAGGCATGAACAAGATGATGAAGCAATTGGGCTGGTAAGAAAATCAAATGAAACCACAGCCCAGACTGAAGCTGCACCAGGTCCTTCCACCCAGGGCAATCTGACAGGGGGAACTGAATAGAGAGGAATTGATCCTCAAGCCTCGAGGAAACCTGTCTATGAACCTGTTCCTCAACAACAAAACATTGAAGGAACATCTAAGGGAAACCAACTGGTTGTGAAACTTTACAAGTATCAATGTTTTCATCCCATTGGGAACATAATCATTGATCCAACCTCTGGAATCAAAACCAGATCTCTTTGAAGAACCTCTCTGCTTTTGATATTTTTTTATCTCTTATTAAACCTAAAATTGTTACTGAGGCTTTGTAGGATGTTGAGTTGGTAAATGTAATGCAAGATGAACTCAACTAATTTGAGAGAAGTCAAGTTTGGCATCTGATACCAAGACCCAAGGACAGATCAGTAATTAACACTAAATGGGTCTTCAGAGACAAACTTGATGAAGGTGGAATAGTTACAAGGAACAAGGCAAGATTGGTGGTTCAAGGATATAGTCAAGAGGAGCGCATAGACTATGATGAGACTTTTGCTCTAGTTGCAAGATTAGAAGCAATTAGACTCTTTATAGCCTTTGCTGCTTACATGGAATTGACTCTCCACCAGATGGATGTCAAGAGTGACTTCCTCAATGGCTATCTAAAAGAAGAAGTGTTTGTCAAATAACCTTCTGAATTTAAAACCAAGGAAAGTCCTAATCATGTGTACAAGCATGACAAGGCACTTTATGAGCTCAAGCAGGCTCCAAGAGCATGGTATGAACGATTGTCTAAATTCTTGCTTGAGCATGACTACAAGAGAGGCAAAATTGACAATACTTTATTCTTGGAAGAAAAGAGTAAAAATCTCTTAGTAGTTCGGATATATGTTGATGATATAATCTTTGGAGCAACTGCAGATAGGTTAAGTAAAAAATTTACTAAGCTAATGGGGAATGAATTTGAAATGAGTATGATGCATGAGCTTAATTTCTGTTTAGGATTACAAATTTAAAAAAATCAAATGGAACTATGATTCATCAACAAAAGTGTGTGAAAGAGTTGCTTAAAGGTTTATAATGGAAGATTCCAAAGAAATTGACACTCCTATAGCAACAACCACAAAATTGGATATAGAAGAACCCGGTTCATCTGTTGATCAGAAGATGTATAGAGGAATGATTGGATCTTTGTTATATCTCACTGCTAGTAGACATGACATTGTTTTCAGTATGGGCCTTTGTGCTAGATTTCAGGAAAACCCAAAGGAGACCCACTTGACTGATGTCAATAGGATCTTGAGATACCTAAAATGTACCACTGATCTCTGCCTATGGTATCCAAAAGGTAGTAATTTGAACTTAGTGGGATATGTTGATGCTGATTATGCATGTTTTCTTGTGGATTGAAAGAGCACTTCAGGTATGGCATACTTTCTTGGTTCATATCTTGTGTATTGGGCCAACAAAAAGCAAATTTTCGCGACCTTGTCTACTGTTGAAGTTGAGCATGTGGCGGCTACCTCATTATTATTATTATTATTATTATTATTATTATTATTATTTTCGTTTTATTAGAGTGCAACGGTAATGCATGCGTACAGTTTCTTTTGTTATCAAGTTTGTGGGTGATTAATATTTAACTTTTTTGATTTTAGCCTTTCGGTGGTTTTTGAGAGTTCCAGATGTTATGTTTAAGTGTTTGGGATACTTATTTGGCCTAAGTCATGGTTAAAAGCTTATTTTGTAAGTAAATACTTTGTGAAATTAAAATGAAGTGAGAGGGTCTTATTAGTTACAATTAATTTTCATTGGATGGAAGCGTTTTCAGTCATATAGGCTTATGAAGGTTACTGGTTGTGCTAATTGTTTTATTATTTAAATGAAATGATTTCTTATTAGAATTCTCTGTTGCAATCCCATTGGAGTTTTTGATGGTATCATTTTGGCCTTATGAAATTGGAATCTACTTGTTAGGCATGCTTTGTGTTCCTTGCTCATTCTTTCAATGTTAATTTACTATCCATTGTATGTATCACCTTAGTCTATTGTTGGGATAGTTTGGTAAGCATTTTAATAAAAGTGGAGTTTGTTGGGTTAATCTTTAGGACTAGAGATGGAAGATTTGTCGAATGTGATCCTTTATGGGTATAAGCAGTTTATTAAGATTTGATATGATTATTATTTACCGCTTTGATATTATTTGAATTGTATTAAACTGTCTTCTTACGCCTTCCTTCTGAGTCTTCTAAAATATGGTGCACACGTACGCGTGGCCCACTAAAATATAGAACGGGGTCGAGTAATCTTTTGTGTTCCCAATATATTGCTCCCACCTCGGCTCGAGCTGTCCGCTTGGGTAAGCCATGTCTAGAACACATCCCTAGGTTTAAACCTAGAATAACATAGCCTCATGCCGGACCCCTAGTAGAAATATTTATTTGCATTACGTGCATTTGACTTTGCGGACTCAACACAGAGGTTGGGTCTGTCTAGGACAAGTGTCCCTAAAAATATAAAAGACCATTCTAATACATCCCATGTGCTACATGTTGCATTATTCAAGGGTAAAAGGGGTCATTTGGTGAACCAATGATGGTTGAGGGTAAATGAGAAAGAAAAGAGGGCAAAGTATAAAAATAAAGCAAGTAATGCCCAATTATATTTTTCTTTCGCAATTTTGTTCAAGAAAAAGACAAAAAAAATGAAAATAAAAAATCCAAAAATAAAATAAAATTGCACTTTCCCATCATTTTTTTTAAAAAAGACAAAAAATATGTTTTCTCCAAATTAGTTGTTTTGTAAAATTCTCGCCCGTATCCAATTTGGCCGAACTACACGGGTCTGATTCCCGCCGGATGTGAGATACGTAGGCAAACCTCATCGGTTCCGGCCCACAATTTTAAAAAATCCAAAAATATTTTCTTTTAGTTTCTTCTCAAAATTCAAAAATATTTTCATTCTTCTTTTGAAAATTGAAAAGAAAATTCAAGATTCAAAAATAATTTTCTTTTTCTTTAGAAGTCTTTCTTTCATAAATTCAAAATAAAAGTCCAACAATCAAAAATATTTCTTTTCTTCTTTTGAAGTTTTTCTTTCGGAATTCCAAAAAAAATCGAAATCCAAAAATATTTCAAAACAAAATTTAAATCCAAAAATATGTTCTTTGTTTTTTATAAGTCTTTCTTTCAAAAATTAAAAAAATTCAAAATCCAAAGAAAAAAGAGTTAGTTTATTTACTTTATTCCCGATCTTTCCGAACTACGCAAAGATCTGATTCATGTGCGTCATGATACGTAGGCAACCTACATAGGGTTCGATCGATTCATTTTGAAATTAAAAAAGGGAAAAAATAGATGAATTTATGGGATGTGAGAAATGAGAGGAAAGAAAAGAGTGATAGTCAGAAAGAAAAAGAAAGGAAAGAAAATTAGCAAATCAAGGCGTGCATGAGAGAAAATGAAGAAGACGGGGGCAAGAGAAGTAAAATTGGGATGATGCCAAGTTGACTTTCGCATCCTCGAAGTCATTTTACAGCCGATAATTATAATTAGGTGCATTGCACATAATGTTAGATTATTGTATGTTAAATGTCCTAATACTAACGTAATGATCTCATTTTGTTCATCTTTGTTATCTTCATTAAGCAGAAGGGTGGTTGGTTTGTGGTTCTTAAGGTAACTCATCCATATAACACAAGGCCAAAGGGCAAGGTAGCAATGGCTAATAAAGACTTGGACACAAGTGTTGTTGATCCGTCCAAGGAGATTGTTCAATCAGAAACTGAGTTGAAAGAAGAGGTCCTAAGATTGAAACGACAGATGGCCGATATATACCAAGCCTGGATTAGTGGGCATCCTCCACCATTATTTCCCACTAACTACACTAAAAGCCTCCTCACCATCCTGCCATTGTCACAAACCTAGATTCTTACTACTGATGATATCTCCTTACAATCTTTTCACACTCCACCTGCCAAAACTACCTCATATCCCGCTATTCTAACCACTCATGCTTTTGTAGCTCCTTCACAAGCTACCCTTCATCGATCCTCTAGCGAGACTGTGTTCAAAGTCCTCGATGCTCAATACTATGCTCCGGAACCAACTTTCAAGGTCTCAGATCCATACTCTTACACTCCTCATTTTGAGCCTCCCAGTGAAACTGAAAATCTTGCTAAGACAGTGGAGCAAGATGAGATATCCAAGAAGGTGAAAATCTTATAGCAGTCTTTAAGAAACATGAAACATGCAAGGGATAGGGAGCCAGGTGAGCGTGTCTTGCAAAGATTTGTGCTTGTTTCCTGAAGTCCAATTGCTTGTTGGGTTTAAGATGCCAAAGTTTGATTTGTATGACGGACATGGCGAGCCCGTAGCCCATTTGAGAGATTATTGCAGTAAGATGAGAGGCGCTGGCAGGAAGGATGAGCTATTGATGGCCTATTTCAGTCAGAGTTTGAGCGGGGTAGCCCTTGAATGGTACACCCGTCAAGATGCTAGCAAGTGGTATACATGGGACGATATGGCTCAAGCCTTTGCCCGACACTTTCAGTACAACATAGATATTGTCCCAGATCGCACGTCCGTCACCAAGATGGAAAAGAAGCCTAATGAAAGCTTTAGGGAATACATGCTTAGATGGATAAATCAAGCTGCCCGAGTCAATCCCCCGATGGAAAAAGACGAGATGGTGGAGTACTTTCTTCAAGCTCAAGATCCTACTTAATTTGGGCATTTGATCTCGGCTGTGGGTAAGCCTTTTAATGATGTGGTAAAAATGGGAGAAATGGTAGAAGATGGGCTGAAGTCGAGCAAGATCATGAGTTGTTCTGCTTTAAAAGCCACAACACAAGCAATTCAGAATGACACAAGAAGCTTGCTGGGTCAGAAGGAACATGATGATGTTGCCATGGTTGTCTCAAGATCACGACATGGCCCAACAGGTCCGCCTCACCAATATACCCAACCTCGACCCCAACCCCAATCCTAAACCTATCCCCGAGCTCCACATAATCCACCTCAGTATTATACTTTGAACAATGTCTGGTCATCTGTCCAACCACTGGGTCACTCTTTATGGCAAGCTCCAATACCGCATAATACACTTTTGCCTTCACAACATTTTTGAGCATCCAAGAACCCTAAAAAACTAGGGCATGGAGGGGAACAAAGGCAAAGAAATAGTTTCACGCCAATAGGAGAATCCTACACAAGCTTTTTTGAAAAGTTAAAATATTCTGGCCTGATTGAGCCACTCCTCGGCTACACTCCGGACCCATATGCAAAAGGTTTTGATCCTACTGTGCGGTGCATGTAACACTCTAATGTCCAAGGGCATAGCATTGAAGATTGTCGTGCTTTGAAAAGGGAAATAGAAATAATGATTCAAGAAGAGATAAATGTGATCTAGGACAGTGGCACCCGAAATATCGTGCAGAATCATTTACCTGCACATGATGATGCACACTTTGTGTGGATGATGCATGGTGACAAGGAGTATGAGAATCCTCTTGGGAACTTGCCGACTGAAGTTAATGATATTGAAATTGGTAATGGTCTTGGTAATATTGATGTGGAACTCAGTGGCTAAGATGTCGAGCTTGGTAATTGGAAAGACGCTCCTTTCTTGGTTAGCCGGGGAGGAGTCCTGGTGGTTTATTTTGTTGTCATTTATGTTGTCCGGGTTATTTCAGGATTGTAATCTAGATATTGTCTGGTGACTCAAACCATTCTATCCTTTTATTTTGCCTAGTTTGTTTAGTCGTAGTAACTCGTCTAGTGTTATCTAGGTTTGTTCCAAGGTTATAACCCTAGTTTATTTTACTTGTTTTGTTGTTCAAACCTTTTCACTGTCTGTCTAATGCAATTTCCTGTTTTATGTTATTTCTAGTCATTTTTTGTTTAGTTCCCTTTTCCTTTTATAGTTCTTTTCATGCTGGCTTTAGTGATATGATATACACGTATAATTCTAGTCCTGGTCTTAAAAGTTAGTCTAATTATGAAACAATGAAGCAATTTTGAAGATGATAAGGACGTTTGAGGGAAATAAGTGCAGATTTGGACATTTTGAGATCATTTAAAGCCCGAACTATGTGAATCTGGGGTAGATAATTTAGGAAGTTAATAGGATGACAAGAATTCGTTAAAGGAGAGTGCATCCTGAACAATTTGAAGTGGGCAACTTTGAGTTCAAGTGCATGTAAAGTTATGAGATAAAGCCAAGGGAGTTTGCTCCAAACAGACAGAGGGTATCCTTCGTGAAGAAGAAATCACCCAACGAGAGTTCTATACTTGACAAGGCACTAAAAAAGTGAAAGGCATATCTGTGATATCAGTGCCGATGCTGTAGAAGGAGTGCTATACATGATCTTCATTTTTAATTTTCAAGTTGCATGTGTTGTACCTTACATTTTCAAGGATTGGAAGACCCTCTTTCAGCTACCCAAACACTTTATACCATTTGGTACCCCTTTTGAGCCTATGCTAATTTTTTTGACGTCCCCTCTTTTGGAATCAAGTAAGAGTAAAACAAAAAAGTTCATTTCCCTAAAGGTTTATTTTAGAAAGTTCATCGCAAAAGAAATTTCAAAGAAAAAAGAAAAACAAGAGAAAGAAAAGAGAAAAGAAAAAAGAAAAAAGAAAAAAGAAAAAATAGCAACAAAAACAAAGTATCCTTTTGAACTACGTTCGACCTGATTCTTGTCACCACAAGATACGTAGGCAGCCTTAAGGTTCGGTCGCACCTAATAAAATATTCATAATCCCACGAAGTCGAGAGTGGGATAGTCTTTCTTAGAAATTCCATCTCCAAAAAAAATAAAAAAAGAATCAAATTACCTTGTTTTAGAAATTGGGGAAAAGTTTTTATAATGGATTCCAAAAGTTGTAGATAAATTAACCCTGTTGTCTTAGTTATTTTGAGCCTTTATGATACCCTTCTTTTTAACCCTGTCAAAAAGCCACATTACAGTCCAAAAGACCTTCCAGATAATCTTTGAGAGTGTTGAGTCAGACATGCCAGGAGCATATGATATTTCTATCGTGGTTAATGCCTTGTCATTTGTAGAATTAGAGGAAATAAGAAGAAAAGGAAAAAATGAGAGAGTCGTATCGGTGAAAACCTTCATAGGCACCATAAGGTGACGTGGAGTTGAGAGAAAGAAAAAATGAGAGAGGCTTGATGGTGTAAACCCTTCGGGCACTACAAGTCGAATAAGGATCGTGAATCAGATAGGATAATCGGAGCATTGAAGCCCAGTTTCACGGCGAAGAGGTACAACAAGAGTTGAATATTAGACTTGCTTGACAGATTAGACCACTTAATCCAAAAGTGTGTGTCATGGTCATTAGAGTTTGTATCCACATTGGATAAGTTTCTACTTTGTAATTTTCTAGTTAGATATCATCCCTTTTCATGTCCCTTACTCTGTTCCTTTTGCTTTGTTCACGTCCTCTTTTGAGTCCGTTTGGTCATAACAAGTGATAAATGATTTCAAAATTTTCTACTAGCTTTCCAATTGCACAAAAAGGAATCTGGCTAGCACATCAAAGCAGTATAAGTTAGGAAAGTGGCATGCGCACTGAGTTGATAACAATTGACGTGCTTTGGAACTCATGTGAAATGTAAAGGTTTGGTAAATGTCAATTCATAAGCACAATGCAATAGATAGAGGGTATTGGGCCTGAATGGATCAGATGTGTTTTTTGTGATAAGGGTTGACAAGAAAGTGGTTAGCACATAACAAGCAAGGTCTCCAAGTTGAAATCAAAGTTATCATGGCAAGTGTAGAAGCAGTCACCTTCAAGGTCAAGGCCACAAACTAACCACCATATTTTAAACTCACAAGTTTTCTTTGTCTGAAACAGTGATGAAGGCTATGTTCATATCAAAGCTTGGAAGCTTGAATTTTTCAGATGTAATGCCCCAATTCTGCTTATGCTAAGGCTATTGAGAAGATCACATATCACCCCTAGGAGATGCACTTCCTAGTCTGGGTATTTTAGGTTATATTTTATTTTAGGAGACGCACTTCCTAAATTGAGTTTATCCCTAGGAGACGTACTTCCTAGTTTGGTTCATTCAAGTTTCACTCCTAGGAGACGCACTTCCTAGTCTAGGTATTTCAGGTTATATTTTTGTTTTGGGAGATGCATTCCTACATTGAGATATCACCCCTAGGAGATGCACTTCCTAGTTTGGGTCATTTAAGTTCATTTCTAGGAGATACACTTTCTAGTTTGAGTCATTGAAGTTTTGCCCCTAGGACACGCACTTCCTAGTCTGGATTTTTCAGGATATACCTTTAGGAGACGCACTTCCTAAATTGAGATTTTACCCCTAGGACACACACTTCCTAGTTTGGGTCATTTAAGTTCATTCCTAGGAGATGCACTTCCTAGTTTGAGTCATTGAAGTTTCGCCCCTAGGAGATGCACTTCTTAGTCTGGGTTTTTCAGATTTTACCCCTAGGATACATACTTCCTAAATTGAGATTTTACCCCTAGGAGACGCACTTCCTAGTTTGGGTCATTTAAGTTCATTCCTTGGAGACACACTTCCTAGTTTGAGCCATTGAAGTTTCGCCCCTAGAAGACGCACTCCCTAGTCTGGTTTTTTTCAGGATATACTTTCAGGAGACACACTTCCTAAATTGAGATTTTACCCCTAGGAGACACACTTCCTAGTTTGGATCATTTAAGTTCATTCCTAGGAGACACACTTCCTAGTTTGAGTCATTGAAGTTTCACCCCTAGGAGACGCACTTCCAAGTTTGGGTCTTTCAAGTTATATTTTGTTTTAGGAGATGCACTTCCTAGTTTGAGTCATTGAAGTTTCACCCCTAGGAGACACACTTCCTAGTCTGGGTTTTTCAGGATATACTTTTAGGAGACGTACTTCCTAAATTGAGATTTCACCCCTAGGAGACGCACTTCCTAGTTTGGGTCATTTAAGTTCAGCCCTAGGAGATACACTTCCTGGTTTGGTTCATTCAAGTTTCACACCTAGGAGATACACGTCCTAGTCTGGGTCTTTCAGGATACACTTTTAGGAGACGCCCTTCCTAAATTAAGATTTCACCCCTAGGAGATGCACTTCCTAGTTTGGGTTTTTCAGGATATATTTTTAGGATACGCACTTTCTAAATTGAGATTTCACCCCAAGGAGATACACTTCCTAGCTTAGTTCATCCAAGTTTCACCCTTAGGATACGCACTTCCTAGTCTGGGTCTCTCAGGATACACTTTTAGGAGAGGCACTTCCTAAATTGAGATTTCACCCTAGGAGATGCACTTTCTAGTTTGAGTCATTGTTGTTATATTTTTTTAGGAGATGCACTTCCTAGTCAAAGTTTGTTAGTTTTACTCTTAGGAAATGCACTAGCTAGTATAAGTTTGTCAGTTTTATTCATAGGAGACACACTTCCTAGTTTGGGTCATTTAAGTTCATTCCTAGGAGACACACTTCCTAGTTTGAGTCATTGAAGTTTCGCCCCTAGGAGACGCACTTCCTAGTCTGGGTCTTTTAGGAATACTTTTAGGATACATACTTTCTAAATTGAGATTTCATCCCTAGAAAACGCACTTTCTAGTTTGGGTTATCCGGGTTTTATTTTTAGCAAACGCATTTGCTAGTCAAAGTTTCTTAGTTTTACTCACAGGAGACGCATATCCTAGCCGAGTCTTTAATTTACTCTCATCATTGCATCCTTCATCAGTAGCATATGTGATTTATAGTCCTGCTAACAACTCACAAATCTTCCTAGTGCAAACTAGGGTAGAAAAGTTTCTTTTGTTTTGCCTGTTTTGTTATAGTGTCAGGCGCCTGCCTGGAGAACGAGGGAAGTCATTTCAAAATTCAATTCAAGTTAGAAGTAGCAAAAGCTCGCCTCAAGAATGCGAGTTGACAGTCCGAGATGACCAAAAGAAGAAGTCTCAATTCAGAATAAAAGAAAAGAAAAAAAGTGCATCCAAAATGCAGAAGCAGAGACAAGATATGGATAGCTCAAGACATGACTGAGTCACGAGCTTTGCATGTCTTGTCGTGATCCGAAGAAGCCGTGGAAGAATGAATCAACACCTGCAGCTAGCAAGCATCAAGGTTCAAATCAAAGTCTGCATGAAGAATCGTTCAAGACTCAAGATCAAGCTTTAAAAGACTTATAGATAAGAATCTTGTAACTCATAGTTGACAGGCTTAGTTAGTCTTTTTCATTTTTGATTTTGATGAAGTAATAGGACCGCAGACCGGAACCTCGACGGAACCTCACTCGACTCTCTCGTCCTCTCCACACACTCTATCACTTCATTCACTTCTGAACTACACGTGGTCTGATTCCTTTATAGCCAAGGATATGTAGGCAGCTCAGATACCAGGGCTCGATTGCAATCTTTTACCCATCTTTCTTTTCTTTTGAATAAGCGTCATCAATTATGTAGCTTATTGTTCTTTGCTCCAAAAATTCTTCGTGTTTCCAAGCAAAGAGGGGCAGTTGTAAGCACGTAATTTTTGACCTGCACAACTTTTAAAAGTAGTATTTTTAAAAATATTTACTTATTTTCATTTATTTTTGATTAATTAGGCCTATTTTAAGCACAAATCTAGCCATTAAAGGCCCAAATCAGACAACCCATTACCTCAGCCCACATACCCCATCAGATATAACACCGTAGCTAACCGTAAGAACCCTAGGAAAGATAGCAGCCTTCACATCTTCTTCTTCAGCAAAAGAGACAGCAGACTTAATCCTCAAGAAAAGAAGAAGCAGCCGAACTCCCCCTCGCTGTCCAACCACCGAATTTGGCCACCAGCAGATCTGGTTGGCCACCACGATAGTCGATAGCTTCAGATCCGCTCTTCTCTTCTCTCACATCATCATACTCTTGATGATAGTATACAGGGAAGACAAAAATTCGCTGGAAATACCATGAAATCCGGCGGAACTCCATGAAGATCAGTGACCCTCTCTTTAATGTTTTCCAGTGACTCTTTCCTTCCCATTTGTGACTAAAACAATGACAAGAAATAGAGATCAGTGAGGTGTCCGGTTCAAGGTTTTTGTTTGCGGATCTGATTCGTCACGGAGGCTCGACGTCGTTGCTATATTATCTAGCTTATTGGAGGTTTTTGTTTATCAATATATTTGTTTAAAGGTCCGTTTTCTTGTTTCATTGGGTTTTTTGATTCATGAATCTTAGGATTTGCTTCTTTTTTTGGGAGGAATAATTTGGTGCTTAAATGATTGTTATTTTGAATTTTCTTTATGTGTTATCTTAACTGATTCATGAGACTAATTTGCGTAGATAAGTTAAAATCAGTAGTGACTTCTAGGATTTCGTTTAATTCCTTGAACCAAGTTATGTTGCGTTGATTGAGCTTCCTTTAAATTTTATTCCTTAATAAAATTTCAGTTTGAGTGAATTTAACTTGTATTCAAATATTAATTTCATAGAACTTTCATATTGAATCTGCAATTGGTTTTTGAGTACATTTTGGCCTTTTGCCGTTCCATGTGAACTGCTACCACTGTTTGAGTTTCCTTCATTTTTTTTCCGTTTGTTTCCTTCACCCTTGTCCTGTCTTGATTAAATATAGCAGCACCACATTATTATTATTATTATTATTATTATTATTATTATTATTATTATTATTATTATTATTATTTTCGTTTTATTAGAGTGCAACGGCAATGCATGCGTACAATTTCTTTCGTTATCATGTTTGTGTGATTAATATTTAGTTTTTTAGATTTTAGCCTTTCGGTGGTTTTTGAGAGTTCCTGATGTTATGTTTAAGTGCTTGGGATACTTCTTTGGCCTAAGTCATGGTTAAAAGCTTCTTTTGTATGTAAATACTTTGTGAAATTAAAATGAAGTGAGAGGGTCTTATTAGTTACAATTAATTTTCATTGGATGGAAGCATTTTGAGTCATATAGGCTTATGAAGATTACTGGTTGTGCTAGTTGTTTTATTAATTAAATGACATGATTTCTTATTAGAACTCTCTGTTGCAATCCCATTGGAGTTTTTGATGGTATCATTTTGGCCATATGAAATTGGAATCTACTTGTTAGGCATGCTTTGTGTTCCTTGCTCATTCTTTCAAATGTTAATTTACTGTCCATTGTATGAATCACCTTAGTATATTGTTGGGATAGTTTGGTAAGCATTTTAATAAAAGAGAAGTTTGTTGGGTTAATCTTTAGGACTAGAGGCGGAAGATTTGTCGAATATGATCCTTTATGGGTATGAAACTATTTATCATGATTTGTGTACTCGTTTGCTTGACATGATTATGATTTTTCCCAAATAAACCAAGGTATGCGTACACGCAACTTTGGACAAAATATTCTTGTTTACTGTGAAAATGGTCATAACAATTAAATTTGATTTTGTGGTTCTAAAAATATGTGATCTATTTTTATGCTAGTTGTTAGATAATTGATGCTAAGTGAGGGATTGAAAAAATAATATAGTAGCTTGTAAATAGTGGAATAATCAAACCAAATCGCTGGAAATTGGGGCCTTGAGCTTCCGTATTCTGGGCCTCGAGGTCGAGTCGGATGTCCGACTAAGGTCAGTCGAAGAAGGATTAACAGTTATGATAAATTTGATGGTGGTTCTTTATGGACAATAATGAGTTATAACTGAAGAACAATAATTAGAACACGATTAATGCTAGCAATAAATATAAATAAAGGGGGGCGAGAGAAAATGTGTTAGAGAGCAAAGAGAAAGTTCTTGTGTATTCAATATTGTATGAATGATATCTTTTGTCCGTGCAAAAAATAGTAAATGTCCCCTTTATATAGGAGGAGGTAACCCCATCATAGTATGTATGTATTTATTACAAAGTAAAGTAGCTGGCACAACTACCTAGTAGTCTGGGACAAACTGGTAATATTCTTGTAGGTGATTGTCAGTTCGGACCACATGCCTAGGGAACTTTATGCTTACCCTTGATAACCATCGACTCATGCTTCATCGAGGTCGAGTGTGGAGAATTCTCGAGGCCAAAACTTCGAGCTGCGCCCCCGGGTCTTCGAGGCCTTTTTGAAGCTAAGGGAAAGACACAGTGATCATGAAATTGGGCCTCCCGATTTCACCCGTATACAGATAGTCCCCGCGTTTCTTAGAGTAAAACGATAAGAAACGATCTCGATTTCCTGCCCCTTCGATACTTCCATTATGACGGTAGTTACCCCCTGCCAAATGATTGGTACGACAAAATGAGGTGCCAAAAGGTCGCGTACACACAACCCTTAAAAGCCTTCGAATTGATTACATCGGTTGGCTGTCCTTTGGCCTTCTCCAACGTGCGTGTTAGGCCTCTATAAATACTTTTTCTCTCGCTCTTTATTGTTCACTACACCACCAAGCCCTCAAAAAGGTTCTTTCTACCTTTTCCTTTTGTTTTCTTTTTGAAACGCAATTTTATTTTCCCCTCTGAAATCTTTTGAGAATGGAAAAAACTTCCACCTATGTCCCTCAGGAAAGTGTATCCCCCTCTTCCTTGTTTTTGTCTAAAGGCAAAACAGTAGTGCTCCCTCGCGCTAGGGAATGTATTCCAAGGTCCTTTACAACAACTTCCGACTTCAAGATCGAAAACCATATTTAAAGCCAGGACGACACGAGCCTGCGTCTCAATATATTAGCTCAATAACAAACGTCGAAAGGGTGAAGACTGACTGCCGCTAGGGGGACGCGGTGCTTGAGGAGATCCCTTCTCAGGAGGAGGATATAACGACATACAAGGCCGATTTTTTCAGTGTGTATACTTACCCATTTACCCTTGGTCCAGTAGGGCCATCCTTGCCTCTGATAGACTCCGTGATTCTCAACTTCTGCAAATGGTATCGAGTGACCCTCGGCCAAATTCACCCTTCATTCTGGCGCATTGTCTACATGATCAGGTATTATGTGAACATGATTGAGGAGATGCCCTTCACCCTCGATCATCTGGTCAGGATGTATAGTCCCTGACTCTTCTGTGGGGGCCTGATTAAGCTCCACTATCGAGCTTCGAGGGCCCTTTTTGCTTGTATCGATGAAGTTAGGAATGGAGGGTGGATGAGCCGTTTTGTCCGAGTTAGAACTTCAGACCTGATTCCGGTAGAGAGAATGTCGTTCCTCAAAAGGTGGAACATGGAACGTAAGTAGATACATTATTTAATGTTCCCTTTCTTCTTTTTAAATACATCCCCCTACGCGCTAACTTCCTCTTCTGATGCATCCATTGCAGTTTACCCTGGCGCGGTTAAGGACCTCTCGGGCTAGGTTGACTGGCTGGATTCGATTTGCCTATATGCTGAGCGCGTGTGGCTTGATCTGCCCCAAGTTCGATGGGAAGCCAAGGACCACGGTGAGCCTTTACTCCTGCTATAGTCGTACCCTTTAATAGAACTGCTGCTGATAGCGTCCTCATTCTCTATGTTTACCTTTTGCATTTGTGTAGGTCTGGGGAAGGTCCCCTTGATGAGGGAAACTCTTCTTAGTGAAGCGGATACCTCGAAACCCGACGAAGGAAAGAAAAGACAAAGGGAATCGTCGAATGAGCCTTTGGAATCTAAGAAGACCAAAGTGGAAGAACCTACGGCTGACCCAACAGCCTTAACTCCAGAAGTAGCGGGGAGTCCCCGAGCTGAAGGTGAGGGGAAAAATGATTCGATAGCATCCGAGGGAGGGGAAAACTCGATCAACCCTTATACCGCAGAGATGGTGGCTCCCAAGTCGGAGCTTGGTGCCGTCGTTGTCCAACCTTGGGCTGAAGAGGCTACCGAGGAGGTATTGGATAATGTCCTTGAACCAGCTGATGGCCAAAATATTCCTCGAGATGAGACGCATTTGGTAGGCGGTTCGGAGGAAACCAGTTCTGAAGCCCTGCAAGGACAAGAGACGACCCTGATTGATCCCATCAGTATTACTAACGTGAGTGATTCTCCTATGGGGATGACCTTACCTCATAAGGAAACACAAGATGCCCAAAATGAAGAACTTTCCAATGTGGGGGCGCCCCTCGGAGGTAGAGATGCGTTTCAGAGGCCTTTAGCCGCACCTGAGAAAATTCTCGAGCTCGATGCCTCACTCATATTCAGCGAGATAAACAGGCATTATGAGCATGTAGTTTTTGTAAATTCTGCCTATCGTTCTGATCTTTGTCTCTCTAACTTGTCTCTTTCATGGCTCCAGGCCAGGGCACTTTATAATCAGACCTTCGCTCAGTTTCAAGTTAAGATGACCCGTCACAAGCGTTAGAAGACTCATCTTGTCGAACAAGTTACCTAGTTTCAATTTTCTTTTGTTTGAATGTTTGCCAGATCTCAGCGTTTTGATAGCTTTGATCTGATTTGTGCAGTTTGAGAAGAAAGATGCCCTACTGAGGGAGGAGCTCCGAGTTAGAGACTCTGAAATTCTCGAACTCAAATGACACGTGAGAGAGATAACTTTCGAGAGGGATATCCTCCAGGGAGAGATGGCCTTAGTCGGGCACCAAATTCATGATGCGAGTAGAGGTCTCCATACTGAGTTAGTTGCTGCGCTATCTAGGATCAAAAGTGAAGCCGAGGCGCTTATATCCTTGCATAAAGAGGATGTCGTTGTAATAAATGCTCAATCCAGGAAAGTAACCGAGGGGGCCAAGCTGAAATTGACTCGAGCCGTGGAGCATGCTCGATTAGAATCTCGGAGGTAGACTCTTGAGGATATACATGTGGGGGGCATTGACCTGTCTGCCGAGCTTGAGAGGGTGAAGACCTTAGAGAAGAAGGATGCTTCCCTGTTTGCTTCTGGAGGTGTGTCGAGCAGCTTTAGGAGATGATGAGAATGAAGGCAGAATCCCTAGAGGGAAAGAGGCCGTCGAAGGTCCTGGGGCCGTAGCCAGAACCTTTAGGACACAACCTCCGATAGAGCTGTCGAAGGTGTAGACCCGATAATAGATTAGCGTTCTGTTTAACTTCTTCCTTGTAAGGGCTTTTAAAGGCCTTGTAAACGTGCTTTTGTGAGCAATATATATAGAAGGCTTTTCATTTTTTATCACTTCTTTTTTCCTTGGTCTTTCAGGAATAATGTGTAGTGTTTTTTGATACTCGGTCTGAGGTCTTAGACCTTGGGTTAGACTCTTGGGTTTTTGCTATTGCTGAGCGATTCGTAACGGTTGAAGATTGAATATTCGGGGCCCAAGCCCCATGTCGGGACCTCGACGCTGGTTTACCGACCCTTAGGTCTAGAGACCGGTCCTGGATTTTACGCGTTGGGTCGGTGCGACCTTCGATTTTAGGCTGGCGATAGTGGCTCTTAGCGTTGGATCAGTGTGACCTTTGATTTTAGGCTGGCAACAGTGGCTCTTACGCGTTTGCCCTTAGGCTCTTTTAGTTAACTGTTTTGGGCTCGATCTCCGATTTGGGTTTTGACTTGAGCTCATTTGCCCTTAAGTTTTTGAATTTAAAGCTGGCCCTTAGGCTCTTACGCGTTAGGTCAGTACGACCTCTCATATGGGCTGGCGACAGTGGCTCTTACGCGTTGGATCGGTGCGACCTTTTTAGGCTTTGCTTTCCCTCGTCAAAGATTTTGAATTTTTGTGTTCGCCCGACTCTTCGACGGCTTGCTAAGAGCCTCGATTGTGAGTCGTTATGTAGCGATGAACGAGTACCTCGGGAGGTTTTGCTCGGTGGCTGAATGTTTCGAAGCCTATAGTTTGGAGCTGACATGGTCAAAGCTCTTTTGCCTATGTCGAGGGTAGCATGTTTAACCAGTTCTTTTGGAAGTAATTTCGAAGTATTTGAAGGCCTGTGATTTTATAGCGATGGTCAGTGATCGGAGCCAACCCTGCACCACTACAAAGTAGCGAGAGTGGATGAAGCAGCTTCTACCCGAGATGGTCTGGATCGAATCCACAGGGAGCTAAAAGTGGGAATTGGATTCTTATCTAAACTAGAGATGCGTAATGCTCTTAATTACTCTTCCAACCATCTTTTGGTTGGTTTTTACTTCTAATATTTTGTGCTAATAGTATGCTAAATTAAACTGCGAATGATTGCTTGTAAGGTGTTCTAAATAGTTAAAGAGACACTAGGGAAATGACTTTCTCCTAGGTGAATACTTGACGGGTTCTCGAATCTAAGGAAAGGTTGTCATGTTGGGGATTACGATATAAACAATGCACTAAACTTGTAACTCTATAACTCTCGATAGTTTGAGTGATTTTGCCCTAATTGACTTTCTCAAGACCAATTGGGTATGATAATTTGTGCAAGCAATTTAGGCTCAAGTGGGGTATTACTATCTCTAGGTTTAACTCTTTAATTGGAGCTATCAATCTCTTAAATACGCCCCAATTCCATGTTGTACTAATTTTTCTAGACTCAAACTCTCTTTCTCAAGAAGAGCACAAGTCAAAAAGGCACAATTTAGTGTTTGCAACCACTAATTCAACATGAAAAACACAAATTAGTCCAAATATCAAACATCCATAGACATTCAAGCCTTAAAACTCAAGACCACCAAATACCCACACTAGGGTTGAGCCACAACCTTAGCTAATGGGTCTAGCTACTCATAATAATGAAAGAAAAAGAAGAAATAGATGAAGAACTACCCATAAGATTTAATTACAAACTAAGATAAAGAAACTTCAGTGTTAAAGTAGCTACAAATGACTCAAAATGGTCAAAAACCACCGTTCACGAGTGCAGCTCAAAGTTAGATTGCAACTGATGACCTAAAAATAGGAAAAGAAAGTATTTATACTAGGCTGAATTTTCTGTACAAAAATACCCCTGAGGGGGTAGTGCGGTCCGCACAAAATCGAGTGTGGCCGTGGTGAGGCTTCTTTCCTTTAGATCTACGCTCTCTGAACTTGACCACCGCGGGTTGCATAAAAAGCACCGTGGCCGCAGTAGATTCTTCTGCAGTCTGCACAAAAAGAATCGTAGACCGCATTGGCTATGTCCTCAAAACTCCTAACTCTCTGAACCTCATCTTTGAGGACCGCACAAACTCGATTACGGCCACGATTAGACCATTGCATTCCGCAAAAAATGCTTTGCGGCCGCAACGCTTGAGTTTCCAAAATATGCACCTCTCTGAATCTCCTCACTGCGGACCACACTAAATGGAATGCGACCACAGTGGATCTGTTGCACTGTGCTTGGACTTGTTCTTGGTACTTGTGCATGTTTCACTCCTTTTTGAGCTGGTTTTGACTAATTGTCACCTTTTTGACCAAACCCTGCAAACAAGTACAACATGTAAGCCTTTGGGACTATTTTGTATACATTTTTAATCAAAACTCAAGTAAGAAGGAGTGTAAAATGAACCATAATCCCTAGTTATCAACTCCGCCAAACTTAAGCTTTTGCTTGTCCTCAAGCAAACAAAATAAGACCCACATCCTTGAGAGTAAATCCAAGAAAATTTAGCTGACCTAAAGTGACCTCATCTAGCATCAATTGGGACTAACAATTGCCCTCAATTCAAATGAATCATTAACAACATTCACTCTTTTAAGCACCATGGTTTTAATGCGACACAAAAGCATCAAGAATTGACTAAACCCATCAAGGGAAACTCCTTCTACTACTTTGGTCATTGTGGAACCCAAACTCACAAATTCTCAACTCTCTCTAAGCAAACCTCACTTTTAGATTGTAGCTCACAGAACGAGGATAGTGGAAACACACTCATCTCTCTCAAAGAAAGGTCACAAGTCCGGCTCTAAGTACCATAAGCTTGCCCCTTATGTGAGTCACAACTAATGTAAGCTTCATTCAACTCAAGATCATATAAGGCTTTTGTGGAGATATAGTGAAGCCTTTTGGTTCAGGGTAGGAAGTGTTTGGTCTAAGTAGGTTCCATCTTCCCTTTCACACTTCAATTTGCTTCATTTTGGCACATATTCTCTTGACTTTTTAACTCATTTAACTTCTTTCTAAGGGGTTAGAGTAATACACTGTCACTCTTTCTTGTTCATTTCAAACCTTTTTATCCGTTCTCAACTTTCCACACCTTTCATATATTTACTTTTATTGAATCCCTTCATTTTTTTTCTACATTGATCATTCTTTTTGTCTTTTTGATTTTTTTCTTTTTCATTACCTTTCCTTTTCTTCATTTTGTACCTTTTACCATTTTGTTGCATTCCTCGTCTCTCCTCCCAAACTTATGCTTTTGCCTTGTGCTAAGGAAAGATCGGGTGCCAAGAGAGGGTATTTTTAGAACGGGTAAAGGCTTGTATCGTCGTTTTTAAAAGAAAAAGGTCTATGACTCAAAAGGGTTGACTAGGGATATTATCATTTGTAGGCTATGGAAGTTTTCAAGGCATCATTCAGATCAAGGAGACCTATAATCACATCTCGAGTTAAACTACACTTAGGATTTCGCCTAGACAAACATTCAGGGCAAGTTCTAGACTAATGGCACGGGACTTGGACTTGCAATTCAAATTCTCACCACACAAGTTATGGGATTGCTAAAGAGACAGAGTCGGGGGCCCACAATAACCTTAGCTAAGATTTGAGAATCACAATGGTCCCGAAAAACAACTTGATGATTATCGGCCAACACAAGAGTCTTAAGGTCACTACTTTCACCATCCTATACACAACAATTTGTTTTTGACCATAGGATCAAAGGTAAATGTGATAGGCCCAAGTGAAGCTTTGCCTGAGGCACCATTACTCACTAGCTACTATTTACATAAAAAGCAAAAAGAAAACAGACTCAAACCCTTAAAAAGGTTGTCATGCCATCCATCATCGGGAAGAGCCACCCGGTTCACACAAATTCCACCTTTGGAAAGAACCATGGAATTAAGAAAACCAAAGTCTTATTGCACGCAAAAACTCAAAACGAGAAGCTACGAAAATAAAATAAAAAGCTATGAAAGGAAAAATGTGGAAAGTAAAATAAATATATACAAGAGGGGATTTAGTCGAATATACATAAGGGAGAATGAGTATATACATTAGAACGTAACTTTATATACAGACCAAAAGTAAAAAGTGCGAAAGGTGCAATAAAATGATAAAATTATATATATACCAAAAGTAAAAAGAAAGCATAAAGAAAAGGGTAATGTCATATATACAGTCATCCAAATAGAGCTACCCCCTCGAATGAAAGCTAGTATTGTCCTCAATGCTAACTAACCAAAATAAGCACAAAAAATAGATAGGAAAAAGAAACTCTCTATTGGCTTTCCGTCTGCATAGGATCCTGAGTCTGGGTCCCTAGGTCCTCGGACTGCTCTGAAACCTGTGACTGGCTCCCTGAAACCTGTGTCTCCACTAGGACCTGGGCCTGTACTGGAATCTAGGGGTGGCTAGAGGAGCCTCCCTGCGGGTCCTCCAACTGTATAACAACATCATCCGTACGGGGAATCACCCTCTTCCTCTTGGATGGCCTCTCTGTCTCCTGCTCCGGCTCAGGCTGGGTAGCTGGAGCCAGGTCATGCAATATAAGGTCTAAAGGCAAGTGATCCACCTTCAACCTCTCTACCTCCACTCTCAACTCTTTCACCGACTCCTTGGATGCCCGAGTCTTCCTCAGTTTCTTTGCTTCTTTGGCCAAATCCTTCAATGCTTTTCCGTGTGAACCCACAACATCCAATATTAATTGTTGGTTCTCTAAGAGCTTCTTCTAGTTCTCGAGAAGCTCCTTGAGAGTGTCCTCCATTGATTGTGGGATCCGTGGCTGAGGAGGTGTGAACTAGGTTGCCACCGAAGTAGAAAGTACAGACAACTTAGAAGTGGTTGCCTGCATCCACTTGTTGATACTGGCAAGGGTCTAGCTTTGGCGGTAGGCAGTCAAAGGATATACTGTAGATGAGGGGATCTAGAACTGTAGAAGTAGAGGGTCCTGGGGCCATGTCTGGTATGGCTGAAAAAGGCTGAGTAGGAGCCACTACTACTACTTCTAGCTCTTCAGACTGGCCAGTTGAAGTAGTGGCTTTGCCTTTAGGGTCCTTGGGGTTGTCAGGAGAAAATGCATTGGCTTTCACTTTCACATCAAATCTTCTCTTCTCCACATCTAGATCCTCAAAATACATGGTCAGGAAATTTGGGAAGGGGTAGGATCTATCACCTTCATTCACCACCCGTGTAATCACCCTGGACATCACATTCCCGATATTGATCGGGTACCCCGCCATGATAGATACCACCAATATAGCTCGGGAGATAGGAAGAGAGTTGTCGTGAGTGGTGGGGTTTATCCTACTACAAACAAATGTCTCCCACCCTTTTGCTTCGAAGTTCAGGGTCCTTGATAAGTTAGGATTTTAACGTGTTATTGCCCCTGCTTGCCTATTCTTTTAATATAAATTGCTACAAATTAGTTCCTAAATGCTGATAAGTTATGCTTGATTTCAGGTTTGATCGACAAAGTGACAAAATGTCAAAGATCGACTCAAAAAGGAGTGAAACCTGCTGAAGTACCAAAGACCAAGAGAATTGAAGAATAAAGGGCCTAGTGCGGACCGCACAACAGTGACCGCGGCCGCACTAGGAGGTTCAAAGACTTGACATATTCAAGCTAAAAGGCATGCGACCGCGGTAGGATCTTCGCGGTCCACGGTGGAGCTTCGCGGCCGCAGTCCTGCACTGTGCGGTCCGCGTTCATAAGGTTCAGGGAAGGGCATTTTTGATCACACGGTCCGCGGTCACGACTGTGCGGACCGCGCCAGTTGCCATCGTGGCCGCGGTACACTGCCACGCGGTCCGCGTCCCCCAACTCAAGTCATCAAACAGTTGAAGTTCAAGAGCCAATGCGGCCGCGGTCTATTTTGTGCAGCCCGCACTGACCCCGTAGGGGTATTTTTTTCCAGTTTTTCTAACCTAGTATAAATAGAACATTTTACTAATTTTTTAGGCATCGATTTATCTAGGAACTAGAGACAAAAGCTGCAGTTGGTGTTGTAGCCATTTTTGGCATATTTTGCTTTCCATTAAATATAGATTACTGTAGTTTCTTCTTAGTAATTAATTAATATGTTAAGTTCTTCATCTATTTCTTCAATTTCTGTAGCTAGCATGAGTGGCTAAACCCATAATCAAGGGTTGTGGCTCAACCCTAGTGTGGGTAATTGATGGGTGTTGCCATCTAAGATTATATTGACTATGAATGTTTGTTATTTGGGTTGAATTTATGATTTAATTTAGAATTGGTGGTTGCAAACACTGATTCAAGCTTTGTGGGTTTAACTCTTCTTGAGAAAAAGAGTCTATGACCCCAAAATTGACCCAATAAGGAATTGGGATGGATTCATGAGAAATGATAGTCTCAATTAATAGGTTAAATCTCGAGAGAGTAATCACTCTACTTGAACCCCAGTTGCTTGGTCTAATTTGCCTACCCAATTGGCCTCGAGGGAGTCAATTGGGGAAAAAAATCACTCTCTCTACCGAGAGGTGTGAGAGTGGGTAAGATTGTGCAACGGTTATAGCATAAGCCCCAAATATGTCAATCGAACCTAAGTAACATCTACTCATCAATTAGCCACCTAGGTAGTGTCACGACCCTAGTGCCCTTCTTCCCATTAGATACAACTTAGCAATATTCTTGTAGTATAATTTAGTGTTAATCAATAGTCTTATAAAAATAGTTATAAATCAAAAACCCAAAAATGTTTGAAGTGACATTAGAAGCACAACCGCAACTCTAGGCTAAACAGAAAATACAACTCCACGACTAGCTCCCTGTGGAAATTCGATCCCGGACCTCTATTCGGGTAAAAGCTATTGCGACCCGATCTTCCTACCACAGCGTAGTGTCGAGTCGGCAGCGATCAGTCCTCCTTAGAATTTTCACTCCTGTGGTCAACCAAGCTGGGGTGGTACCTGGGATTTCCAAGTACTCTGCTAACTAAGGACGAGTAGCCTCACCCAATGCCACCTTTTCTAAGTACAATGCTTCATCCTCTTCCGGGAAGCCTAGGTAGTCATTGATCGTTTTTCCATCAAATTTTACTTTCAAATTTTGCACCTTGGTCACTGTGGTGCCCTTTTTGATGTGGGCAACATTTGTGTAAAACTCCTTCACTAAGTACTCATTTGTATCCTTCACGTGGCCTATGAAATAGTCTCATCCTACTCTTTCTCTGAACTGCCTCAGCACATTGGGGTTATAAGGCAAAAGGTCCTTTGTGATGAATTTCCGCTCAGGTATTAACTTCCTATCGGGCCACCATTCTCTAAACTTGTGGTAGGCCACTTCACTCACAAACCTGTCTTGCCATGCCTCCAGGTTCCTGGTTCTATCCACCCCTCCTACTTGGGGCTCACCCCCTCCTTCTTCTTATACAGGATCCTCACCGGATAGTAAAGTTGTAGGTGAGGTAGAATATGCATTGTCACTGCCCATAGCTGAGCCCTTGGACGACTCAGAAGAAATGTGCACTAATGCTTGGGCAGTAAGGGTGCCCGGAGGTGAATCCCTCAATCTAGGCCTCTCCGGCCAGTCAGGAACATATTCTGACACGGAGTCGAATGCCTCCCGGAAGGGCATATACTCACTTCCTGAGTGGGAAGCAGCTCTATCAGCAGCCCTTATGATTCTCCTGGTGTCCTTGATAGCTTGTCGGGCTTGTGGGGTCAATCTAATCATGCCTCGTCCCCTACCCCGGGAGGACTCTCCTTTCCCTGTCTGTTTATCGCCTCTGCCTCGTGATTTCATCATTATCTGCAAGGAGAATGCATTCTGTTCTTATTAGTATCCCAGTATTAGATGAAGCAGTGCAGAATAAGATTGCAAGCAGTTGAAAATGAAAAGCAGACCACGGACCGCACAAAATGAAGTGCGGCTGCAAAGAAGCTACCGCGGACCGCACAAAATGCACCGCAGTCCATACTGAGGTGGGGGTCAGACTATCCATTCTCTGATAAAGGCCTCCAAAGACCACACAAAATGGTATTGCGGTCCGTATTGAGGCACCGCGGACCGCACAAAATCCACCGTAGCCGCGGTCCTCAACTCACCACTTTCTTAAGTTATACCATTGCGGTCCGCACAAAATGGTATTGTGGACCGCGAAGAAGCACCGCGGACCGCAAAAAATACCATCGCGGACGCGGTAAGCCAGGAATAGTAATACCAACCTAGGTTTTCAAATTTTTTCTCCATTTATGCGTAAAATCATATATCATTAATTCCCCAAGTGTTTAATCATTAGTAGTCACTAATTAACACTAATCCCAGCATGATTAAACAACCTTACGATATAAAATTGAAAGAAAATGGGAAGAAAAAGAAGAAAAACTAAGAAAAATAAAAGTTAAAAGAAAATAACAAAGTTAAACAACTAAGAAAAAATTAAAATTACTAGAAGTGGGATGCAATGTAGATTAATGAGACTTAGCAGTTGAATTCAAGCAGGTATGAGTGATGAACAGTGATTTTTTTCTATTTAGTGCACAAAAGAGTGAGAAGTTCAAAATGAAGCCCTCAGGCCCTATTTATAGAAAAAAGACATGGGGCCCACTTAATCTACCCACCGCGGACTGCACAAAATGGCACGACAGTCCGCGGTACTCAGAATCAAGAGGCACTGGGAGATGTCCACTACGGACCGCAAGAAATGCAATGCGGCCGCAATGGTCCACCACGGACCACACAAAATGCACTGCGGCTGCGGTGGCGAACTTCAGAGACTCCTCATTTTTGACTAATTAACTCTGCGGTCTGCATTGAATTGTTGCTCCTGCATTAAGGACTTTGCGGCGGCACAAAATACAATGCGTCCGCAGTACAAACTTCAGAGAGTGTGCATATTTTCCAACTTAGTCCTGCACTGCATCAAAACAATCCTACAACATCTCACAGCCAGTTAGTCCGAAAGCAAATCCAATACTACAAATAAAATAAAAGAAAAACAAAAAGAAAGACACATGGGTTGCCTCTCAAGAAGAGCCTGATTTAACGTCGCGACACAATGCAAGTTACCAACAAATCACTTTAAATGGAGCAGTGTCACCATGTGGCTGTCATCAATCTTGCCCAGGTAGTGCTTGACCCTGTGTCCATTAACTCTGAAAATCTCCCCATTTTTGTTCTTCAAGTCAAGTGCACCAAATGGATTCACAAACACCACTTCAAAAGGTCCACTCCATTTCGACTTAAGCTTTCCCGGAAATAGACGTAACCGAGAATTGAATAAGAGAACCAAATCACCCACTTTGAACTCCTTACCACAAACATATTTATCATGAAGGTACTTCATCTTGTCCTTGTACAAGGATGAACTGGAGTAGGCATGGAATCGGAATTCATCAATTTCATTATGCTGCTCCACACGAAGATTTGCTGCCACATCCCATTCAAGATTCAGGTTCCTCAAAGCCCAATGGCCTTGTTCTCTAACTCAACCGGTAGATGGCAAGCTTTACCAAACACCAACCGATACAGAGACATACCAATCAGAGTCTTGTAAGTAGTCCTATAAGCCCATAGAGCATCATCCAACATCTTTGACCAATCGGTCCTATTTGCATTGACCGTCTTTGACAATATACTCTTGATTTCCCTGTTTGAGACTTCAACTTGGCCACTCGCTTGAGGATGATAAGGAGTAGAAACTTTGTGATTGACACCATACTTTGCAAGCAAAGTGTCAAAAGCTCTATTACAAAAATGAGACCCCCATCACTTATGATTGCACGAGGAGTGCTAAACCTTGTAAAAATGCTCTTCTTAAGAAACACAACAACACTTCAGGCCTCATTGTTGGGTAAAGCCACGGCTTCAACCCACTTTGAAACATAGTCAACCGCTACAAGAATGTATGTGTTCCCACACGAGCTAACAAATGGGCCCATAAAATCAATGCCCCATACATCAAAAATATCAACTTCAAGAATGGTATTGAGAGGCATCTCATCTTTCTTCGAAATCTCACCCGCTCTTTGACATTCGTCACATCTCTTTACAAGTTCACTTGCATCTTTGTACAAAGTTGGCCAATAAAACCACAACTAAGATCTTTTGAAGCCGTCCTCACCCGCCATGATGGCCACCATAGGGCGAGGAATGACAAGCCTCAAAGATACTCAATTGCTCTTCCTTTGGGACATACCTTCGGATCATACCATCCGTGCAAATCTTGAACAAGTACGGCTCATCCTAATAGAAATCCAAACTATCACGTTTGAGCTTCTTCCTTTAGTTAGAAGAGAGCTCACACGGGATTATACCAGTCACAAGAAAATTAGCAACATCCGCAAATCATGGCATACCATACACCGACACTGAAAGGAGTTGTTTGTCGGGAAATGAATCATTGATCTCTAGGCCATCACGAGGCATCCCCTCCTCCTCCAAGCGGGACAAGTGGTTCGCCACTTGGTTTTCACTACCCTTCCGGTCCACAATCTCCAAATCAAACTCTTAAAGTAACAAGACCCATCGCATCAGTCTAGCTTTGGAATCCTTCTTCATCATCAAGTACCGGCGTGCGGTATGATCGATATGAACTATGACCTTGGCACCCATGAGATATGACCGAAATTTCTCCATCGCGAACATAATAGCCAAAAGCTCTTTCTCAGTCACCGTGTAGTTCACTTGAGTATCATTCATTGTCTTGCTCGCATAGTACACCAGATAAAACATTGTATTCACTCTTTGACCCAAAATCGCCCCAACCGCAACATCGCTCGCATCACACATGATCTCAAAAGGCAAGCTCCAATTGGGTGCGGTAATAATAGGAGTAGTGGTCAACTTGTGCTTGAGAAGTTCAAAGGCTTGCATACATCTCTCATCGAACAAGAACTTGACATCTTTTTCTAATAACTTGCATAAGGGGTTCACTACCTTCTAAGAGTCTTTGATAAATCTCTGGTAGAACCCTGCATGCCCAAGAAAACTTCTCACTCCCTTGACAGAAGTAGGGGGAGGGAGCCTTGAAATCATATCAATTTTTTCTTTGTCCACCTCTATGCCATGATTTGAAATTTTATGCCCAAGAACTATGCCCTCTTCCACCATGAAGTGGCATTTCTCCCAATTAAGAACAAGATTGGTTTCTTCACAACTGGGCAACAATCTATCAAGATTTTTCAAACATTCATCAAACGAGTCCCCACAACACTACAGTCGTCCATGAACACCTCCAAAATATCTTCCACCATATCGATGAAAATGACCATCATACACCGCTAAAATGTAGCCGGTGTATTACACAACCCAAACGACATCCTAGAAAAGGTAAAGGTGCCATATGGACAAGTGAAGGTGGTCTTCTCCTGATCTTCCGGAGCAATCAAGAATTGGTTGCACCAAGAATACCCATCCAAAAAATAGTAGAAGGTACGCCCAGCTAGTCGATCTAACATCTGATCAAGAAAAGGAAATGGAAAGTGATCCTTGCGGGTCACTTTGTTCAACTTGCGATAGTCCATGTGACAGTCCTTGTTGGAATCAACTCATTCTGTGAATTTGTAACCACGGTCATACCACCCTTCTTCGACACACATTGCACCGGCGAACTCCAAGAGCTATCAGATATGGGGTACACAACCCCGACATCCAACCACTTGATCACCTCCTTTTTTACAACTTCTTACATTGCCTCGTTCAACCTCCTTTGATGTTCCAATAAGGGATTTGCGTCATCTTCCAGAATAATCTTGTGCATACAGAATGCGGGGATTATCCCCTGAATATCAGCTAAGGTCCATCCAACTGCCTTCTTCCGCTTTTGGAGCACCGCCAATGTGGCATCAACCTGCATGTTAGTAAGACAAGAGGAAAGAATCACTGGCAAAGTTGAACTAGGGTCTAAGAACTCATACCTGAGGTGTGGAGGCAACGACTTCAACTCCAACGCTGGAGGTTCCTCGATTGAAGGTTTTTTTGGTAGAGTCTTCCTATTCTCAAGATCCAAAGAGAGTTTCCTAGGCTCATAAGAGTAAGAGACCATTCCATGTAAAGCATTCGCACACTCCACTCGGCCTCCATCCTCATTTACATCAAGATTCAACAATACTGCCTCTAGAGGGTCCTCCACATTGATCATTGCACTAGTATCATCAACTATCACTACCGTGACAAGGTCCACAAAGGAGCACACCTCAGAACTGTTGGGCTACTTCATTGACTTGCACACATGAAAGACCACTTTCTCATCACCCACCCGAAAGATGAGTTCCCTTGCTTCCACATCAACTAAGGCCTTCCTAGTAGCAAGGAAAGGTCTTCCCAATATGATTGGAACTTCATAATCTACCTCACAATCCAAGATCACAAATCAGCTGGCAAGATAAATTTGTCCACTCGGACAAGGACATCATCAATAATACCCAATGGTCTATTCATAGTTCTATCCGCCATTTGCAATCTCATGGAAGTCAGCCTCAGTTGTCCAATACCCAAAGTCTTGAAAACTGAGTAGGGCATCAATTTGATACTTGCCCCTAAATCACATAGAGCTTTTGCAAAGTCCCCACTCCCAATGGTGCAAGGAATGGTGAAAGCACCGGGATCTTATAGCTTCGGGGCCATTGAGTGCACTATTGCACTAACTTGGTGGGTCATCTTGATAGTTTCACAATCCATGGATCTTTTCTTTGTCACCAAGTCCTTCATAAATTTAGCATAACCCGACATTTGCTCTAGAGCCTCCACCAAAGGCACATTAATGGATAAGCTTTTCATCATGTCAATAAACTTCTTAAACTGATTCTCATTTTTCTGTTTTGCGAGCCTTTGAGGATAAAGTGGAGGTGGCCTTGGCAAAGGACCCTTGGCTTTAGGCACAACCATTTCTGGCATGTCTATTACGTGTTAAGTAGACGGGTTCACATCATTTTAAGTCTCCACCTCGGCATCTTGAATATCAATCCTCACTTCCTCATTAACGTTCTCATCAATAACATTTTCAACCACCAAAGGAATCTCATCTTCTTGCAACTCAACTTCATCACTCAAAATTTCTTTTTGCTTGGGGGCATGCACATCACCGCCTTATCCACTTCTTGTAGTTACCGTCATAACATGATTGTTCTCACCTTTCGGGTTAACTACCGTATCACTTGGTAGAGTCCCTTAGGGCGAGTATTCAAGGACTGTGAGATTTGGCCTTATTGATCCTCCAAATTTCTGATTGAAGTATTGTGGGAAGCCAACTAAGCATCAGAGTCTGCATTCTTTTTCATCATCTATTCAAACATCATTTCAATTCTCCCCATTTCATTGTTAGAAGAACTAGGACTTTGGGATGGAAATGGGGGTGGATTATTCGGTTGTTGATACATCGTGGGCATTTGAAAGCCTTGCCCCCGATTTCCTTGATTGCTATTGTTCCAACCACCCTGATTGTTGTTATCACCCTAGTTGTTGTTATTGCCATTCCAATTACCCTGATTGTTCTGATTGCCCCAATTGGAATTTTTGTTGTTGTTCCCCCAATTACTATTCCCTTGTTGTTATTGATTGCCCCAATTACCTTGGGGTCTCCATTGTTGTTGGTTGGAAGAATTGCACCGTTGGCCTTGATAGTTGTTCACGTATTGCACTTCTTCATTCTACCCATCATAACCATCATCTTAGAATCCACCACAATCATTGTCAAATTGATCTGAACTCTCTTGGTTCTGTTGACCTCTTTGTCTTATTTTGTTCACTAGCATGTTGACACCCTCCATGGCATTTACTTGGCGCGAATTTTGAACTTGTTGTAACTGTGCCTTCACTAGCTGGTTCATTGTTGTTGTCAACTCTGCTATAGCATACCCAAGATCATGTAGCTCTTTGTGCTAGTGGGTGACTGTGGGGTCACCCTATGGCACATTGGCTCTACTTTGCCAAGCGAAGGACGTGTCAGCCATCTCGTCAAGAATGTCACAAGCCTCATTATAAGACAGTTTCATGAAATTACCCCCAACAAGTTGGTTCACTATGCACTAATTTGTTGTGTTAATGCCCCAGTAGAAAGTCTGTTGTATCATTTCCTCAGTCATATCATTGTTGGGACATTCCTTTACCATATTTCTATATAGCTCCCATATCTCATGTAATGGTTCGGTAGGCTCCTACTTGAAAGCTAAGATCTCATCTCTCAATCCTGTCATGTGCCCCGGTGAGAAAAAATTTGCAATGAATTTATCCGCCAACTCATCCTAAGTAGTGATGGAATGGTTGGGAAGTGGTTCAATCCAATCCAATGCCTTCTCTCTAAGTGAGAAAGGGAATAGTCTCATCCAAAGTGCATCCTCTAACATATTAGTTTGCTTGCTCCCCCAACAGGTATCCACGAAACCTTTGAGATGTTTGTAAGCATTCTGATTGGCAGCACCCGTGAAATACCCTCGCTGCTCCAGCAACGTCAGTATCACATTTGTAATTTGTAAATTGCCTGCCCGGATCCGGGGTGGGACAATTACACTAGCATATCCTTGATTGGGAAGCACTCGAGGATCCACTCTTGGAGGTGGCGGGGGAGGTTCGGGAATATTATCATTGGCCTGGCGGCCTCTCCTTTGTCCTTGAGGTACAATAGGAACCTCATCATCAATATTGTCATCTACCTCCTCCCCCGATGGAAGATCTCCAAGAGGTGTGTTGTTCGCTGCCATTTTGTACCTGAAGTTGTGACACACACAAATTAGTAACGCAGAAGCAAAGAAGAACAATACACAAAACTATTTAGATAGATAGCCAAAACCGTTAGCTCCCCGACAACAGCGCCAAAAAGTGATCGGAGCTGCCCCACTACAATGTAGCGAGAGTGGTCAAAGCAGTTTTTACCCGAGATGGTCGGGATCAAATCCACAGGGAGCTAGAAATGGGAATTGGATTCCTATCTAAACAGAGATGCGTATTGCTCTTAATTACTCTTCTAATCATCTTTTGGTTGGTTTTTACTTCTAATATTTGTTCTAATAGTATGCTAAATTAAACTACAAATGATTGCTAGTAGGGTGTTCTAAATAGTTAAAGAGGCACTAGGGAAGTGACTTTCTCCTAGGTGAATACTTGACGGGTTCTCGAATCTAAGGCAAGGTTGTCATATTGGGGATTACAATATAACCAATGCACTAAACTTCTCACTCTATACCTCTCGGTAGTTTGAGTGATTTTGCCCTAATTGACTTTCTCAAGACCAATTGGGTATGATAATTTGTGCAAGCAATTTAGATTCAAGTCGGGTATTACTATCTCTAGGTCTAACCCTTTAATTGGGGCTATCAATCTCTTGAATACGCCCCAATTCCTTGTTGGACTAATTTTCCTAGACTCAAGTTCTCTTTCTCAAGAAGAGCCCAAGTTAAAAAGGCACAAAATAGTGTTTGCAACCACTAATTCAACATGAAAAATATAAATTAGTCCAAATATCAAACACCCATAGACATTCAAGCCTTAAAACTCAAGACCCATTAAATACCCATACTAGGGTTGAGCCACAACCTTAGCTAATGGGTCTAGCTACTCATAATAATGAAAGAAAACGAAGAAATAGATGAAGAACAACCCATAAGATTTATTTACAAACTAAGATAAAGAAACTTCAGTGTTAAAGTAGTTACAAATTACTTAAAATGGTCAAAAACCACCGTTCACGAGCGCAACTCAAAGTTAGATTGCAATCGATGACCTAAAAATGGGAAAAGAAAGTATTTATACTAGGCTGAATTTTCTGGACAAAAATACCCCTGTGGGGTAGTGCGGTTCACAGAAAATCGAGTGCGGCTGTGGTGAGGCTTCTTGGCTTTAGATCTTTTCTCTATGAACTTGGCCACCACGAGCGGCACAAAATGCACTGCGGCTGCGGTGGCTTCTTCTGCGGTCCGTACAAAAAGGACCGCGGACTACATTGGCTATGTCCTCAAAACTCCCAACTCTCTGAACCTCATCTTTGCAGACCGTACAAACTCAATTGCGGCCACGATGAGACCATTGTGGTCCGCACAAAATGCTTTGCGGCTACAATGCTTGAGTTTCCAAAATATGCACCTCTCTGAATCTCCTCACTGCGGACCGCACTAAATGGAATGCGGCTGCAGTGGATCTGTTGCACTGTGCTTGGACTTGTTCTTGGTACTAGTGCATGTTTCACTCCTTTTTGAGCTGGTTTTGACTAATTGTCACCTTTTTGACCAAACCCTGCAAACAAGTACAATATGTAAGCCTTTGGGACTATTTTGTATACATTTTTAATCAAAACTCAAGTAAGGAGGAGTGTAAAAAGAACCATAACCCCTAGTTATCAGTCGAGTGTCCCTGAATCGTGTTAGTTTGGTTGGTATAGCCTTGTGACCGTAGTCATTGTGTTTGGCCGGAGCCTTTCAGTCCCCGAGTGAAGTAGTTTCGACGTCTATATCGAGGGTATGCCTTTTTAGGGGTCTTACAAGTTCGAATATATAGCCTTAACTTTAAGGTCGAGATAATATCTTTTCGTAAGGTCTTATAATTTTTACATGCCTTTGAGGTCTTACAATCTTGGTTACTTGGTACAAGTATGGTTCATGCCTTGCTTGAGGTCTTACAGTTTTAGTGTTGCCTTATAAAGGTCTTACGGGGTTGAGGTTGCCCATATGGGGTCTTATGGCCTCGGCAGTCCTTGGGACATTGAAAGTTTTGTTGGCCTTGGAGCCATTATTGTAGACTTGGCATTGCCTCATTGAGGGCTTACGAGTTTGAAGCTTCCGACCCGGGGGTCATACAGTTTTGAGTTTTTGACGTCAGTCCCCAAGTGTTCGGGACATTTTTGGATCTGGAGCCAATTTTGTAACCTTGATATTGCTTCATTGAGGGATTATGAGTTCGAAGCTTCCGACCCGATGGTCATACGACTCCAAGTTTTGACGTCAGTCCCCGAGTGTTCGGGATGTTTTTGGCTCTAGAGCCATTTTTAAAAAAATACCAAACTCCTTCGAAATGCTTTGATGGAGGGGAAAGTATTCTTTGATTACTTGGTGCAAGTATACACTTTTTTGTTGTCGAGGGCTCCTTATTCTATACGGACACGGTTCGTTCAACCGTTTGGCCCGGTACATCATTTCTCTTTCGAGACCCTATTTAGCACATCTTGGCTTCTTCGAGGAGGTTACATTCCGTATGGATGCCCCCAGTATTCGAGGTTGGTTGAAGAGAAGCCTTGAATATTTGTTGAGTCTTCCTTAGGTAGCATATGGGTGTTGCCTCATTAAAAACCTTGCCGGTAAAACCCTTTTCAGGATAAAAATCCGGTCGAAGGAAAAGAATGCAACATATGCTTTGAAACCTTAAGGTCTTCGAGCTGGAGGGTTGATCATAGGCTAAAAACTCGTGTTTTAGTCATTGTAAAAACACTTTAATTACTGCATTTTACAAAGGTTTGAGCTTAAATAATAATGAATTGTACTAAATTCATGCTTTATGCCTTGCAGGAAGCTAATCCGATTTAAGAAATAAATTTGGGATGAATTTGACTGATTTGGAGCTTTGAAGTCTGAGTAAAAGCTAAATAAATTAAGTCGAGATCGTGTTCGGGGGTCGCAAAGCAAGCCCGGATAGCAAAACAAATGAAAAAATGCAACAACACAAAAAATTGCACTGCCGCACCGCGTGGGGCGCCGCGGCAGTACAAATATTTTCGCTACATTGTTTTGATCCGTTAAAATGTATTCTGCCTCTATCCAATCCATGTACGCATCGCACGGGGCGCCACAGGTGTGTAAAATTCACAAAATTATTCTATTTCGGACTAAAAAGGGCATACTTGTCAAAAACCCTTCCTACACGATTAAAAAGGAAAAAGCAGTGCCATTATTAGGGAGACTTATTTTTGGAGAGAAAAAGAAGAAGGAGATTCATCTTGAAGAAGAGAATCAAGGAGGAACATCAACTTGGAGCAAGGATTAAAAGAGTTTTTCTAAACCTTCTCCTAGTATTTACTCATATTATGTTTAAGATTTTTATTGTTAATGTTTGTATAATTATGAGTGGCTAAAAACCCAAATATTCTAGGGTTATGTGTGTTAGATGATTATGTTGTTTGAATCTTAAATTGATGATCTTGAAATTATCGTTAAGGGTTATTTATTTGATTCTGCTGTTAATTATTTTACTGCGTAGCTAACAATGAAATACTAATTACGAATCTTGAGTTAAACTTGAAAAAGGAAATTCTTGATTGCATATAGAATCAAATAGAGCAAGATTTGGATCTTGGGCATCGGGTGAAAGATTCGCGATTAAGATAGAACTATACTTAATTGCCTTGTTTGATTGAGAAATAGGATTTGTAAATGCATTTGAGTTAATATTAATACCATAAAAATATAGGTATTAATTTACCTTGAATAGGCGCATAAGAAATCGACATATTCTTATGGGTATTATTAACCCTATAATCAATAACCCAGATAATTCAATAAATCATTTTTAAGCTAAAAACGTAGCATGATCTCTAGCAAGCCCATAACCCCGGGATTTCTCTTTTATTAATTGTTAAAAGAAAAATTCATAAGTGGCATAGTAACTTTACATTGTATTATTGTTTGTCTACTAGTTAAATTGTAAATTGGTTATTTAGGTATTTTGTGATGAATTAGCTTGAATCGATAATTGTTTGAGTTTGCATCAGTCTATAAGTTGATCACAAGTCCTTGTGGGAATGATACTTTACTTATTACTATATTACTTGAAGATCGTGTACACTTGCGTGAGTGTTTTGGTCGCAACAAGTTTTTGGCGCCATTGCCGGGGACTTAGAAATTAACTGTTTTTCTATATCAAACTTTTATTCTTATCTTTACAAGTTGTTTTTTTGTAAATATTTTATTTTTATAACTATTTGATTTTTCTCTTAGTATGTTTCTAGTTCTCTCAGGATGACATATGGGGATGAAATATACGGAGGCAAGGTTAATGATGAAGACGCTTGGTTGACGGAAGATTTTTATGGCCCGTATTTTTGGGCTAGCCATGGTCTCACCTCTTGTAGATCTGATTTGAATATGGGAGTAAGGGTTGGTATTGGGACGGATATTCTCGATTAGGGGAATCTGCGGAACGACGTTGTTTACTAACAACGTTGATGAAAGATTGGTCTAAGGAGAGACATGAGCTTGCACAAAAAATTGATAATTTTTGCTTGGTTGTGCATGACTTGGATTCAGATTTGAGTGCAAAGGTTGATGTGTGTAACGCCCAACAATTTAATGATGAGTTGTATGAAGCTGAAAAAAATCTTCTAGACCAAATTGAGGAGCTAAAACAAGAATACCAATCATTAGATCATGTTTTTCTTAATGATGACAATGTTGAAAAAAGTGCTCTAGAGTCATGTGAGGGAGTAGATAACATTACTTTAAGAGAATTGAGTGTGTGTATAAATGGGGATGTAAATAGTAGTAAAATTCATGAGTTAGGGAGCATTAGACCTCATTCCAATCATTTTTCCACATTGTGTTTAGATAGTAAGATAGTAATCGAGCCATCTAAGCCTATGGGGGTGTCAAAGAGTGAGGGTGAAAGTGCCTATATTCTTGAATTTGTTGTGCCAAAAAGCAAAAATTACATTCCTCATCTAAAGGCCGAGAAGTGCCGAGTGAAAAATTTATTACTTGGCCTGGTTATCTTTGTAGCCCCACCAAATGAGCATAGCCACAGACTGGATACCCTATTAGGAGTACAATTCATAAGTTCAAGGTAGAAGCAAAAAGTGGTTCACGTCGTGCCACGACGTTATATCAAGCACTTGTTGGGAGGCAACCCAATGACTAACATCACTAACTTTTAATTGTAATTTAGAAATATTAGATTTTAAAAGTTATGATGTTTTTAGTCAGGTACAAGCATGCATTTGTGCATTGAATATTATTGTGAAGATGTGGTGATGTTATAGTTGTGAAGTGAGGTATATTTGTGTTGTTAATATGGTGAATTTGCCTCATTTCAAGTTAAAATTTAAAGAATGCAAGACATGCTTACAATGTGTTTGTTAAAATGTCTAGTGACATGAATTGAGTAATATTGCAAATTGAGAAACAAATTGCATTGTAAGATGTTATTAGTAGTAACAACTATAACATTAGGCTAAACCATGATGTTTCTCTTGCTTTATGTAAAAATAAGATGTAAGATTCATGCTAATGTGCCTAAGTATTATATTTTGTATAATAATTTTGAATTTTGTAAAATAGACTAATTTCTTTTTATGCTTATGTTTAATATTAATCTAGCTTGTAAAATCTAGCTTAGTTTTTGGTTTTTATTTTTATTTTTAATTGTTGCAAGTCTCTTTAATGATTGGGTAGGCCGATAAGCATTATATCATTCTAATTGAAGAACAGGGTAGTCTGAATCCCTGTTATACATGCTAAGTGTCAACATAATAATAACATAAGTGTGGGAGATTTATTCCACTTGCATTTAAAATAATTTTTGTATGTTTTTAGCTAATATATCATGTTGTGTAGGTGTAATGTCTCGGCGCCCAAGCAAAAGATCAAACACTGGCCTATCGGAGGTTGCATCTACTAGCCGACGGGGAGGCATAAGGGCACCCCCTCCAGCACCTTTGAGGATGACGATGCTTAGGCCAATGGCCTCAGGAAGTCTTTTCTGATCTATTTTTGATCTTTTCGCATTAGGGACAATGCAAATTTTTTAAGTGTGGGGTGGTTGGCCCCTATTGTAATGTACTTACTTTTATATTTTTCGTATTTTGTTTGATTGAGTTTAGTTATTTTGTTTGATATTGTTTAGTTTGTTAAAATTGCTTTTAGTTTGTTTTGTTAGATTATAGTGTTGATAGATAGTAAGTAATCCTAATTTCGGTATAGATCCCTGCTGGATTTTCTTGTTGAAAAATAAAGTCGAAATTCGAAATATATATATATATATCCATCAGAAAAATTCAAAATTTTTGACTTTGCAGTTTTTGTTTTGTTTTACTTTCAGTTTAGTGTATGCTAGTTTTGGTTTAAATTAAAAAATTTCCCTTGGTTTTTCTTTACACTACGGTTCTTTTCCAAGGGTGTATTTGAATCGGGTATAGTGTAATTTTTTAGTTCAATTGAATAAAAAGTTCCTAACTACAGAGTTAATCTCCTCAAATGCACATGTTTTAGAAGTTGTATGTACCTTATATGTGATGCTCAATCTCAATTCTTGATTCTAAAGTAAGTACCTTAAATTGTGTATTTATAACTATGCTTAACTGCTTTGAGTAGAGAGTCGAGAAAGATCCAAGCTTGAATGAGTTGTGTGCCAATGTGTGAGTGAGGTTGTTGAAATATTCTGTGCATAACAGTTGATATCTAGAACTTTCCCTCAAGTGTTTTGCAAAGCGAAATAGTAGCATTATTCAGTTTAGGAGATGATATAGGCATTTCTTTGTTGAACCAGTTTGATAATTATCTCCACCTAATTGTATATATCTTAGTCAAACCTGTTGAGCTATTAATCCTATTTCTGTGGCATCCGCATTATAAACCTTACCAATTTATATAAATATATCAGTTGTTGGAACCTCTATCTCTTATGAGCACTTAGTCTTGTTTTAATATTGTTAAAGTTGAGAAGAGATTTTTGTTGGTTTATGTTTATTTAAAAAAAAGTGAAAAATAATTCATATATGTATATATATGTGTATATATATATATAGGGGTGAATTTTCAGTAGTAACATTCTCTAACTTATGGTGCTTAAAGAAAAAGGGATTTGTTGTTAGTATGAAAAATCTCAAAAAGGTTGGAGATGGTTTAACATAAGAGTAATGCTGAAATTGTGAAATGAAATGGTGTATGTATGAAGTTCTCAAAGAGATGTAGCTACTACATTCTATATTTATCACACCCTTCCTAAGCCTACATTACAACCAATTAAAGTCCTATTTGATCCTTGATTGAATAAGCTCAATTAGTAGAGTATTACACTAGGGGCAAGCATATGGTATGTCATCTGTTGCACATGAATTTCAATTCTGAGAGTGAGTTAATTCTTCCTATTTTGAGTTTCTAAATATTTGTGAATAATATGTTGAGAGGAACTAGTCTATATTAGTTGTAGGAGGGCACATGATTTGTGAAAGCAAGAAAACGTTTTGACTTTTGTGTTAGAGTAAGTGAGCAAGTTATGAAAATGCGTGGCACTTGTGAGTCATGTCTTGAGGTTGAACTATTATGAATTGGTACTTAAGTATCGGCATGTGTTGTTAGAGAAATTGTTTGATAAAAAGGTCGTCCTTATGTGAAATGTAGGTCAATTGATCGAGGACGAGCAATGGTCTAAGTGTGGGGTGTTGATCATAGGCTAAAAACTCGTATTTTAGTCATTATAACAACACTTTAATTATTGCATTTTACAAAAGTTTGAGCTTAAATAATAATGAATTGTACTAAATTCATGCTTTATGCCTTGCAGGAAGCTAATCCGACTTAAGAAATAAATTTGGGATGAATTTGACTGATTTAGGGCTTTGAAGTCTGAGTAAAAGCTAAATAAATCAAGTCGAGATCGTGTTCGGGGGTCGCAAAGCAAGCTTAGATAGCAAAACAAATGAAAAAATGCAACAACACAAAAAATTGCACTGCCGCGTCGGGGGGCGCGCCGCGTGGGGCGCCGCGGCAGTGCAAATATTTTCGCTGCATTGTTTTGCTCCGTTAAAATACATTTTGCCTCTGTCCAATCCATGTACGCATCGCGCGGGGCGCCGCGAGTGTGTAAAAATCACAAAATTATTCTATTTCGGATTAAAAAAGGCATACTTGTCAAGGATTAAAAGAGTTTTTCTAAATCTTCTCCTAGTATTTACTCATATTATGTTTAAGATTTTTATTGTTGATGTTTGTATAATTATTAGTGGCTAAAAACCTAAATATTCTGGGGTTATGGGTGTTAGATGATTATGTTGTTTGAAGCTTAAATTGATGATCTTGAAATTATAGTTAAGGGTTGTTTATTTGATTCTGCTGTTAGTTATTTTACTACGTAGCTAACAGTGAAATACTAATTACGAACCTTGAGTTAAACTTGAAAAAGGAAATTCTTGATTGCATATAAAATCAAATAGAGCAAGATCTGGATCTTGGGCATCAGGTGAAAGATTCGCGATTAAGATAGAACTATACTTAATTGCCTTATTTGATTGAGATATAGGATTTGTAAATGCATTTGAGTTAATATTAATACCATAAAAATATAGGTATTAATTTAACTTGAATAGGCGCATAAGAAATCGACAGATTCTTATGGGTATTATTAACCCTATAATCAATAACCCAGATAATTCAATAAATTATTTTTAAGCTAAAAACGTAGCATGATCTCTAGAAAGCCCATAACCCCGGGATATCTCTTTTATTAATTGTTAAAAGAAAAATTCATAAGTGGCGTAGTAACTTTGCGTTGTATTATTGTTTGTCTGCTAGTTAAATTGTAAATTGGTTATTTAGGTATTTTGTGATGAATTAGCTTGAATCGATAATTGTTTGAGTTTGCATCAGTCTATAAGTTGATCACAAGTCCTCGTAGGAACGATATTTTACTTATTACTATATTACTTGAAGATCGCGTACACTTGCATGAGTGTTTTGGTCGCAACAAGGGTGTTTCAGAGTCTTCCATCGGACACCTTAGCAGTAATATCGTTTGAGCATTCATATTGTCCAATTTCTTGGAAGCTGTTCCCCTTCCATGGTACCGAGCTTGTAGGACCCTTTGCCGATCACTTCGAGGACGCGGTATGGTCCTTCCCAGTTTTGGCCTAGCTTTCTCTCATTAGGGTATCGATGCGTTGTACCTCATGTCACCAACGATGACGTGGAATTTGGTGTTCTGAACTGTACTAGACATGTCAACCGGGAGGGTGATCTCCCCTTTCGTTACTTCACCGGCCATGTTGAAGCCGTTGAGGACCTGAGAGGTGAGTACGATCTAGTCAAACAACCTGAGTTGTTCTACTACCTTTGACTTGATTACGTTGGCCAAGCTACCTGGATCCACGAGTACACGCTTAATTTGAACGTTACTTAAAAGAAATGAAATTTCCAGCGCATCGTTGTATGGTTGGGTCAAGGTCTTGAAATCTTCCTCGCTGAATGCAAGGGTGTCTTCGGTCATGCAGCCCTGGATCGGCTCTTCTATTGCAGCGGACATTTTTATCCGTTTGATCACAGGTCCTTGGGAAATTTCGGTCCCCCCAATGATCATATGAACGTCATGCTGAGGAATCTCTCTTTTCTCCTGGGTAGGATTTTTCTGAGTTTTTCGCTGAATTTCATGGCATGCGGTCCCGTTAATCTGGGGACTGGTGTTAACGCGTTGGGCGTTGCATGAGGCCATACCCTTGGGAATCGATTCTAGCACGCTCTCAGGGATTTGCGGTGGCACACCTGTACCTGGAATAACCATATCATCTCCTCCATAGTCCTTAAGGCCGTTATTTTCAGGTGCGTTTACTGGGTTAGACATTTTGACCTGAAATCAAAGATTCTTGGACAAGAAAAAGCATGAAAAATACCTTGTGTTATGTAGTTAAACTAGCAAGAAAACAATCACTATTATTTTTAGCCCCACGGTGGGCACCAAACTGTTTACCGTGAAAAATGGTAATAACAATTAAATTTGATTTTGTAGCTCTAAATACATGATATGTTTTTATGCTAGTTGTTAGACAATATATGCTAAGTGGGGGATTGGAAAAATAATATAGTAGCTTGTAAATAGTGGAATAATCAAACCGAATGGCTGGAAATCGGGGCCTCGAGATTGCGTATTCTGAGCCTCGAGGTCAAGTCAGATGTCCGACTAAGGGCAGTCGAAGAAGGATTAATAGCTATGATAAAGTGATGGAGGTTCTTTATGGCCAATAATGAGCAATAACTGAAGAACAAATAATTAGAACACGATGAATGCTAGCAATAAATGTAAATAAAGGGGGGCGAGAGAGAATGTGTTAGAGAGCAAAGAGAATGTTCTTGTGTATTCAATATTGTATGAATGATATCTTCTGTCTGTGCAAAAAATAGTAAAGGTCCCCTTTATATAGTAGGAGGGAACCCCATCATAGTACTTATGTATTTATTACAAAGTAAAGTAGCTGGCACCACTACCTAGCAGTCTGGGACAAACTAGTACTATTCTTGTAGGTGATTGTCAGTTCGGACCACATGCCTAGGGAACTTTCCGCTTACCCTTGAAAATCGTCGACTCGTGATGCATCGAGGTCGAGTCTGTAGAACCCTCGAGGCCGAAACTTCGAGCTGCGCCCCCGGGTCTTCGAGGCCTTTTTGAATCTAAGGGAAAGACACAGTGATCGTGAAATCGGGCCTCCCGATTTCACCCGTATACAAATCTTAATAATAATTAACTGTTTTGAATTGTGTACATGTACGCGTGACATGATTCTTGACGCGCCAAATCAAAAGAGTACACGTACGCGTGACTCGTTTCAAGATAATTCCATAATCGCGAATAATCAAGTAGTTAAAAGCGGTAAAAGGTAAAAATGTACATAGGTTCTAAATGAGTAATTAAATAATTTATTTATGCCAGGTATGATTAAGCGACCGTGCTAAAACCACAAAATCTGGAAATGCCTAACACCTTCTCCCGGGTTAACAGAATTCCTTACCCGATCTTCTGTGTTTCGCGGATCATAAATAGAGTCAAATTTTCTTGATTTGGGATTTAAAATAAACTGGTGACTTGGGACACCATAAATTATTCCAAGTGGCAACTCTGAATATAATAAATAATCCCATTTCGATTATTGTCACTTTAATTGGAAAAACTCCTTATATTCGGAAAAAAGAGGTGTGACAGATATTTTGTTTTCTTGGAAAATTCAGACTTACACAAGTGAATTCTTTGTGAAGAACCTAGTTCATCAAGATTACATGGTATGTACTCTCCACTCCTCATATTTTGAAATAATTGTATTTGGATAATGATAAAAAGGAGAGTCCCATTTAATCCCAATTTTCCTCAAGTTTATCTGTTACAAACGAACCAGTTTCACCCAAAGAGATTCCCACGTGCCATAATTGCCTAGATTCTAGGGAATAGTCCAATGTCCATTCAAACTGACTTTCCTAGTTTGATTAGACTTCTGAACTTAAAAAGAAATTATTACCCACTCCAAATCTCCCTCTTTAAATTCATTAGGCCTTAACCATTTCTTCACTTCTAATTTTCAAGCTGCCAAAAATTCTCTCTATCTTCTCTCATCTCTTTTACACGCATATCTCCTCTACATACATCAATGACAAACCCATATAAAAACTTTTCTTCACCACCCAAAGAATCATCACCTACACATTCGACCACACCTTCAACCATACCTACCTCTAAGAAATGAGGGTTCAAGATGCTTGCTCATAAGACAGTCGCTGATAGGGAACAAATCAAGAAAATAAATGAGATATTGAAAGCAAGCCAAGCGGAAGAACCCCAAAAATCTGAAGAAACTTTTAAGTCTACAACTGAGGGGGAAGAAACTGTTTCATCTGAAACAGAACAGGTAACCTCTGGTCTAAATACTGCTTCTGAGGTCATTTCTGAAGTGGCTGAAAATTTGGAGAATAGATTTGTTTTGGTTGGTACTATTGTTGGGGTAGAGACTACTGAGTTTAATAAAATTGGTGGCAAAAATAAAAAGAAAAAAGAAAAGAAGAGTGAGGGTGTTCAAGGAGATGTAAGGGGGAAGGGAAAAGATGAAGTGGTTGAATCTTCACCTACTTCTGATGGGTTGACTAAGGAAACATGGGTGATGGTGTTATGGAGTGAGGAAGATGTTGATAAGGAAGAAAGTTAGAGAGAAGAAGGAGTTAGTGGATCATGTGATGCAAGTGAAACTGAGGGACTGGTAAGGTTGAGGAAGAGGTTCCAAGAACCTGTTCTATCTGTGAAGGAACCCCTCGAAGAATTATTGAAAAGGGTGTCTTATAGCAACAATCCAAAGAAGAAGAAAAGCTCGGGAGTTAAAATCCCTAGAACTGCTAGGGCACACAAGAAGAGAAAGGTTGTCTCTTGTATCCTTATAGAGAATCCTCCTATAAGAGGAAGAGCTACATAGAATTAGAAGAAGTAGAGGCTGAACTTGAAAGAGCCTTAGAATAGAGTAAAAGAAAAGTTGTTGCAAAGGGAAATAAGCAAGTTAACCAGTTGAGTCAATTGAGATTGAGTAGATGGACCTGGTTCTTCATGGTGAAGACGATGTCGAGGAGGTGGAGGTTGTGACTCCAAAAGTAAATAAAATAAAGACTTCCAAAAATAAGTCTCCTTCAAAGCCTGTTGATATAGAGCCTTCTGCCTTGGCAAAAAGAACCAAGTCTGCCAGGAAATCTAGGAAAGTGCAAGCTGTGGAAGAAGAAGAAGAAGAAAATGAAAAAGAAGATGAAACTGATGAGGGACAAGACAAGATGGTGAAGTTTGGTAAAAGAAAATTTTGAAGGGTAGACTCCTCAAGGACTTGGACGAGGAAGGAATGGTGATGCTGCTGAAAAAGCTAGAACTTCAGGGATGGAAGGACATGGTCCTTCAGATGGAAGGAAGACTAGCTCGAGCAGAAATTGTGGAGTTTATAGCTAACTGTGAAATCAAGAATGGCAGGGTCAGCAGTGTAGTGAAAAGGGTGACTGTGAGCTTTGATGCCATCGAACTAGGAGAAATTCTAAGGGTACCTGCTAAATGGTACAATGACTACAAGAAGCTGAAATGGCCAAGCCTAGAAAACCTACCCCCGTCCCTTGCCATTACAAGAAAATTTGTTGACAATGACTTAGAGCTATAGGCAAAGGTTGTGTACAAAAGTGAGATGAAGCCCGCCCACAAAATGCTTTTTGAATTTGTCAACAAGGTTGTTCTGCCCAGGCAGGAGAGAAGGCACATTGCAACTTTCATGGACCTAGTCCTTATGGAGTGCCTGGATAGTGGGAGGCAGATCAACTGGCCAATATTTATCATCCATCTCCTTGATAGTGTAATCATTGGCACTAAAACTCATGCCATACCCTATGGGTTCATTCTCACTTTTGTGCTTACTCACTTCAAGGTTCCCCTAAAGAAATGGGATGTTAGCACAAGCAAAGATCACATTGGGGCCTACTCTTTGACTACATGTGACTATGAAGTCCATACTGCTCCCAAAGAAACTGGTTCATCCAATATGGTGCATGTGAACAGCAAAGTGAGAGCCTTGGTGTAGGATAGTGGGGCTAAGCATGCTAAGAATGAGAGACTAAAGAAAAGGCTGGCAGAAGTAGAAACTGAGAGGGGTGCTCTCAGAACTAAGCTTGCAAAGGAAAATGAGAAGAATGAAGGCATTCTTCATGATATGCTAAAGCTGCTTTAGGCCAGGAACCAAGAACCAGGTCCTTCCCAGCTGTAAACCCTTCCTAGCCTAGTAAGAAAACTAGTTACCTGAATGACTTGTTTATTTTCTCATTATACAATACCTTTATTTCATTCTATGCTTTGTGGACGACTCTTATCAATGATAATCACTACTTTTTGCTCTAATTATTTGTTGATGCTTCTTAGATGGCTAATATCCTTAGATTGATAAGTGATACTTGACTCCATGATTTCAATTGAAGTAGCCTAAATGGCCATAAGTAAGATCTGATAAAATCTGGTTACCTAACATAATTATGCAACTTTTTGATGATGCCAAAAGAGGGAAAATAAGTTGTGCTTTTTTACTTTGGACTATGATGTTTATAACCTAATGAACCTGGTCCTTGATAATTTGTGACTTTAAAATGGAAAGTATTCTAACATTGTGTTGATGTTGAGCGGAGTTAAAACATGTTTCATGCTTATGAAAAGGACAGAGTTTGTCACATTAAAAAAGGGGGAATTTGTTAGCCTAAGTAAGTTTTGATGATTGACAAAAAAACATGCATAAACCAGATGTTTTTTACTTCGTTCCTCTTTTACATTGAATGTCCCATTGACTTATTTACCACAAGGAGGGAGTCTCACTTAGCTTCGACTACTTTGTCCCCCAAGATTTTAGCCAATTCAAGAGCTACAATCATGACCTCATATTCGGCCTCATTGTTAGTCAATTTCATAGTTCTAATAGATTGCGTAACTACGTTGCTATAGGCGGCTTCAACACAATGCCGAGTTTAGACCTTTTTGCGTTCAAGGCACCATCAATAAAGAGGGTCCAGATTCCCGAGGAAGTCCCCGAGGTTAACAAAAATTCTTTTTCATCTTCGGGTATTAAGGCCGGTGTAATGTCGACCACGAAGTCTGCCAAAATTTGAAATTTGATGGTCGTCCGGGGTCGATATTTGATATCGTACCCACTAATTTCTACGGCACATTTGGCCAACCGGCCCGAGAGCTCAGGTTTGTGCATTATGTTCCTTAGTGTGTAAGAAGTTACGACGCATATGGGGTGGCATTGAAAATACATCTTTAACTTTCTTGAGGTGTTTACCAAAGCAAGCGCCAATTTTTCTAGGTAAGGATACCTTGCTTCGGCCTCACCTAGAGTTCTACTAACATAATAGATAGGACATTGCGTACCTTCCTCTTACCGGACTAAGACTCCACTTACCGCTATCTCGGATGCCGCTAAGTACAGGTACAACTGCTTGTTTGCCTTCGGAGTGTGGAGTAAGGGTGGACTCGAATGTACCATTTGAGTTCCTCCAAAGCCTTCTGGCACTCCGGGGTCCATGAAAAGTCATTCTTCTTCTTCAATAACAAGAAGAACTGATGGATCCTATTGGAACACCTCGATATGAACCGGCCCAAGGCCTTTGAACGGCCTTGACACTGTCCACCACAGTGATATCTTCTATAGCTTTGATTTTATCAGGATTGATCTCGATCCCTCGGTTGGACACTATGAATCCAAGGAACTTTCCGGACCCAACCCCAAAAGCGTACTTCTCCGGGTTCAGCTTCATATTGTATTTCTTTAGTATGTTGAAGGTTTCCTGCAAATGTTTCAAATGGTCCTATGCTCGCAGGGACTTAACCAACATGTCGTCAATGTAAACTTATATCGATTTTCCTATTTGTTCTTTGAACATCCGATTTTCTAGGCATTGATAAGTGGCACCGCCTTTTTTAGTCCTAATGGCATTACATTATAACAACAGGTGCCGAATTTTGTGATAAAAGAAGTTTTTTCTTGATCACTTGGGTCCATCCGGATTTGATTGTACCCGGAATAGGCATCGACAAAACTGAGTATCTCGTGCCCGGACATAGCATCGATCATGTAATCGATGTTAGGCAAACGAAAAGAGACCTTGGGGCATGCCTATTTCAAATCTTTGTAATCTACGCATATTCTTAATTTATTTCCCTTTTTAGGCACCACCACAATGTTGGCTAACCAATCCGGGTACTTGACTTCCCGAATGGAACCTATTCTAAGGAGTTTGGATACCTCATCTTTGATGAATGCATGTTTGAGTTCGGATTGAGGCCTCCTCTTCTATTTATTCGGGTGAAACTTCGGATCCAAGCTTAGCCTGTGAATGGTTATTTCTGGCGGGATCCCTGTCATGTCAATATGGGACCAAGCGAAACAATCTACGTTAGATATAAGGAAATTAATGAATTTTTTCCTGAGCTCGGGGGTTAACCCCGTTCCCAAGTATACCTTCTGATTGGGCAAGTGTTCGATCAGTATGACTTGCTCCAGCTCCTCGACTGCCAATTTGGTGACATCAGAATCATTAGGGGTGATGAACGACTTAGGAACTTCATAATCATCATCCTCACCCGCTTCTTGCTTTTCCGGTTCGATCGGGGTTGCTGTCAGTGATTGCTAGTTAGTTCCTTCCTTCATAACCGGCTCCGGGTTCTTTGATGTCAAAAGTGCTGACATCGACATTGCCTCATCGACCACGAACATTTCTTTTGCTGCCGGATGCTCTTCGTAAATTGCCTTGATCCCTCATGGTGTGGGGAAATTCAGTGCCTGGTGTAGTGTCGAGGGTATTGCCCTCATGTTGTAAATCCATGGCCTTCCGAATAAAGCATTATATCTCATATCCCCTTCAATCGTATAGAACTTAGTTTCCTGAATGGTACCGACAGTGTTCACCGGCACGGTTATCTCCCCTTTAGTAGTTTCACATGCCATATTGAATTTGTTTAAAACCCAGGATTACATGTACTATTTGTTCTTGTAGACCCAGCTGCACTACGACCCTCGATCTGATGATATTGGCCGAGCTACCTGGATCAATTAACACACGCTTAACTCGAGATTTATTTATGAGTGCAGATATTACCAGTGCATCATTATACGGTTGCACGATGCCTTCAGCATCCTCATCATTGAAAGAAATGGTCCCCTCCGATATGTAATCCAGGGTTCGTTTTTCCCTTGTAATGGACACCTTAGTGCGTTTTAGCATTGGGCCCTGGGGATATCGACTCCACCAATGATCATGTTGATGACATGCTGAGGTTCCTCTTGCTGGGTCTATTTATGGGAGTCCCTATTCCTAAAGTGATTTTTGGCTCAATCACTCAGAAATTCACAGAGGTGCCCGTTATTGAGTAACCGAGCCACTTCTTCTCTTACTTGTCGGTAGTCTTCAGTCCTATGACCGTGAATGCCATGATACTTACACATCAGGTTGGGGTTCCTTTGGGTAGGATCGGATTGCAATGGCCTAGGCCACTTGGTATCTTTGATGCGTCCGATGCAGATACGATATCGGCGGCATCGACACTAAAGTTGTATTTCGATAATCTCGGTGCCTCACTAGCCTTGAATGGCCTGTTGAAACCATTTTTACTCATGAGTCCCGGACTATTGTGGCCTCGATCACTCCTTTTTTCATTCCTCGTAGGGTTACACCAGGATCTATTACCTCTTCGATCTCCACTATATGGTTGATACTGATCTTTGTTCGTTCTTGGTTCATGATCGACGACTCTTTTTGACCGGTCACTAGTTCTGATGAGATACACGGACCTGGAGGGGGCCCCAAGCTAGTCATTTTCGACTAAGATTTTCGATTAGTAACTATTATAGATGTCAGCCCAAGTTACCACCGGGTGTTCTATCAAATTCTGTTTTAGCTGTTGTGAAGCCAAAGAGCTTTTGGGGTTGAGTCCTTGAGTGAATGCCTGAACTGCCCAGTCATCCACAACCGGAGGCAGATCTATTCGTTCCATTTGAAACCTCAACACAAATTTCCTGTGCATTTCGTTATCTCTTTGTTTCACTTTGAAAAGGTCTGATTTTTTGGTCTCGACCTTGATAGCCTCGGCATGAGTTTTTACGAAGGCATCTGCAAGCATAGAAAACGAATTAATGGAATTAGAGGGTATGTTGTGATACCATATCATTGCTCTTTTCGATAGGGTCTCTCCGAACTTTTTCATCAAACCGACTCAATTTCATCATCTTCTAAGTCATTTCCCTTTATGGAACATGTGTAGGAGGTAACATATCCATTCGGATTCGTGGTTCCATTACACTTTGGAAATTTGGACATACAAAACTTCTTCAGGATTGGTTTCGTTGTTGTGCTTGGAGGGAAAGGCTTTTGGACAAATTTGTTGGAGTCCAGGCCTTTCAATATCGGGGATGCTCTTCGGATTTGATAAACCCTAGAGTTATAGGTCTCCACTTTTTTGTCGTTGGATTCGATCTTCTTTTCCCCCGATTACACCCGCTTTGTTAGTTCCTCAAGAATCTTTATTATTTCAGGGTTGGTCCCGGGTTCAGCTTTGCCTAGTCTTTTGTGGTTTGTTCATTTTTTCGGGTATTTTCCCGGGTTGGTTCAGGCTCAACTCTACTAGGGGCATGACTTTGGTTCTGTAATTGTGCTATCGCCGCATGTTGAACTTGTAACATTCCGAAGATCACCCACAAATTGATCCTATTACCTTCACCGTCGTGCGTACCCCGAGATACTGATCGAGCTCCTCCGCGAACGTTGTTCTCTAGGTCAGTAGGCAAGTTTGCATCGATGGCCACATGTGAGTTGGCATCGATTGGGTCTGCGACCGGGACTCCATTGGGGTCAACAGGGGGCACATCTTTGCTAGGCACTATATTGTTGTTCTCGCCATGGTGGCCAGACTCAGCATCAACGTTCAAGTGAGCAGATTGAGAGTTTGACATTATTAAATTTACCTAAAATTAAAATCTCAAAGAACAAGCGTAAAACAGAGTGTGTTATGGAAATTTGTATCAAATTACTACTATTATCCTTAGCCCCACAGTGGACGCCAAACTGTTTACCCTTAAAAACGAATAATAATTGAATTTATACGTGGTTTTAAGGATATATAGGTTAATTCAATACAAGTGATCAATGACGTTAGATTAAGCAAATAAAAGAAGTAATAAATGGTCAAACCAATGATAAGAGAGAGCCCTAGCTCGGTTAACAGCTTAATGAAGAACCTGCCTTCGGTTCTAAACTTGCACTTATGAAGAACTTATGAAGAAAAACAAGAACTTTAAAAAAACAGAGAGAACAACAATATATTATCTTGATATGCGTGTTTCAATGTGTCTAATGAATTATAAGTTTCCTCTTATATAGTAGGGGTTAAGTACAATCCTAAGAAAGGTAAAAATCCTCTATTTTGCTAATCACTGATTTTTTGCCGAAACGGGCCGAGATTCACGCCGTAATATCCGGTTGGGCATGGACATCACGGCCCTTTGTTAGTCGTGTGCAGTTGTTTGATAATGCTCCCCTAAGTCTTGGGACTCAAACCGGACCCGAAGGTCGTAGTCCCGATGTCCCCGAGGGCAGGTGTTTTGCTCGAGCCCGTTACGAAGGGCTCTTTGCTTTGACTCTGATTCCTTACGATCACGTCCCTGCTCCATTTGTCTCACCGAAAAAGGGGATGATCAGTGGGCCCGATTTTACCCGTATACAAAGTGACTGATGACCTATTGTCTTTAGTATATGAAAATTTGACTGTACGGACAATCTACAGAATCCTTGACAACTGTTATAAGTAATATAATTAGGAAAACAAAAAGGACATGCATTCAATAAAAGCCTCCTTGCCCACTTGCAAACCAACTTGCAAAGTTGTCACCTTCTTTGCATTCCGGAACACAACATAAATCTATGGAGACCCAAAATGAAAAGGTTTTTAAAGTAAATAAAGCCACCACTTGCCTTTTGTTTGAACGTCAAGTTGGTTAGAGAGAGCAAATGTTGATTCTTCTCATACAATGACCAGCTTTTTCTAAATATAAAAATTCATGTTGTGTTTATTCCTTTTTTATTTTCTCCGGTCAATTATGCAGCAGTTGAACTAGCACATGTGGGATCATCCCTACTACAGAAGATCCCCAATATATAATTTCCTACCAGAAAATAGATTTAAACTATATACAGGATAGTGTAAAGATTTTTACTCTATCAATGAACTTCTACATGTTATTACATACATTCTATTTTACAAATTGTCATATGAGGCTTACTATAAACTAGAACATGTAACTTAACCTGTTGATGGAAATAAAATATGATACTCTTAGTGCACGAAATTTATACTCTTTAGAGAATCAATAAAATCAAGAAAAGCCAGTTCCCATCTCACCAACAGCAACAGGTTCAGTACGTATTCAGTAACTAGCAATTTTGTCACAAAGAAATGCAAACAGTACTAGATAAATTAAAAACAATGTTATTCCCCGAAGCTTACAACTGGTGAGGCCTTTTACAACTATGTTTAGTTGGAAAAATTAATTAGACCATATGAAATTTAAATAATGGACATTCGTGCACAGGGGCGGATTTAGGGGGCGCAAGGGGTTCACCCGAACCCTCTTCGCCAAAAAAATACACTGTATATATAAGGCAAAATCTATTTTTTACCTCTATATATTAAGTTTTGAACCCCCTTAACACAATCAAAAAGTTTAGTTTAGTGGTCAAGGGGGTTCAAAATCTACATAAGATTATGAGTTCAATTCTCACTAGATACAAAAAAAAAAAAAAAAAAATTGAACCTTTAGTGGAGATCCTGCCTCCGCCACTGTTCGTGCATTGTGTTATTTAACAAATTAAGCCTAATGATATATTAATCTACAAGTTGTAGAGATTTCCAAGCCGTGGTTGCTGCCAAGGAGGATATGTATACTATTACTGATCTTCTTTATTTTCTTGTTAGAGCTATGGAGATAAAACAACTACACTATAATATATAAGTGTGTGTTTTGCTTCTTCAGCAATGTATGATCAGTACACGAGAGCAAAAGAACATTATAGTAGAGGTGCATTCAAGATTTAAATTTTATGGGTTCAAACTTTAGGGTTCTTAGTATTGAACTCATTATATACTTAAAATTATGAGTTCATATGGACAATCATAGCAATTTCAGTAAATTTTTACACATAAATGTGTATTCCGCATCGAAAGTTATGGGTCCAATTGGAGTTGTTATAGGACTACATCCGCACCTAATTATAGTGTAATTGTTTTATCCTCCAAAACCCTAACAAGAAAATAAAGAAGATCAGTAGTATACCGTATACGTAGACCGTAGTATATACCTCCTTGGTAGCTACGGCTTGAAAACCTCTACAATTTATGTAGATTGATATCTTTGACAATGTGAAGCATTATTTTTGCAAATTAGAGCACTTCACGACAGCAATTCAGTTCTATATGGTTTCTACTATCAAAAGTGAACTAGTTCCCGCGTTTGACCTTTATTAGGCCATTCCACTGTCAAATTCATAAGCTAAAAGCTTGAAACTTTAGCACTAGCAAAGGAGATACTCCCTCTATTCCAACTGAACCTATTTCTTTTTTGAGCTTTTCCAAAAAAAATGATTTCTTTCCAAATTTAGTAATAATTTAGCTTAAACTTACAATTCTACCCTTAATGAAAAGCTTTTATAACTCTGAGCCCCTTTTTGACTTGTTTAAGACCACAAATTCCAAAAGTTTTATTTTTTCTTAAACTTGTGCCCAGTGAAACATGTTCACATAAATTAAAACGGATGAAGTACGATTTTTAATGTAGCTGGGCCTCGCTCTATCTAATATTAAGAAAAAAAATGGAGCTCAACTATGTATACACACTAACAACTAACAATTAAATAGAATCACTTAACTGAAAAATAAAGCTGCTCAAGATGTTAGCTAGTACGGTCAGTCTAAATATATGTACATTACATTCTTACAAAATGCACCCCTCTCAAAATATCATTATGAATGAAAAAACTTAAGACAGTTGCATTTGGAAAATTTCACCGCTGCAAGAGTACTGTAACGGTGTATACGGGCTACAAAAGCACCAAAGCTATTTAACTCGGAAGGCAACTTAAGTTAAAACCTCCTAAGCAAACAAAAGCAAAAATATCTATCAATATATGAACTTTCATTCTCGTCATGATCTACAACATTGAAAACTCTAACTATCATCCCAAAATTAAAAAAAAATAGAACAAAAAAAAACTTAAAAAAGATTTCTGGGAGACTAAATGAAATATACAAATTCTAAGGGGATTAATTAGTCATTTTGATTTACTTTTGCTTGTAGCGAAGTTCCCTGCGATCTGCGCTAGCGATTGCAAATTGCAACGTACAATTGTATCCACAAATACACACGTTTCTTCCTTAGTATTCCCTTGTGGAATATCCACCACGTACGATTCCACCACCACCGTCCCGATATCATCCGTCGCCGTTGACGATGGGTGCAACGTCGTCACCGACCGGTAATTATTCAACCTATGATCGCCGCCGACTACGCTGAAACTGATGACGTGCTTCTCATCGTCTAAAATCTCCAGCCTCTCCGTACTAGAAGCGGCGGGAAGGCCGGAAATTACGCGAACTTCCCTCAACGTGCCGACGTTTCCATCGCCGCCGATGACGTGGCAGCTCTTAAGGAAATGCTTGTACGCTTGCGGGTTGTCGAAACGGCGGACTAGGGACCACACGGCGTCAATCGGGGCGGAGATGGATTGCACCACGGCGGAGCAGCACTGGTTGGGATCTACAACGTGAGTGTGGTAATGTAGGAGATTTTTGGGGATATTAGAGATGGGAACGGGGATAACCCACGTGGGCTGAGGTTGTTTGTGCAAGTTTACGGCGAGTGTGGCGGCGGGGGTGGCGGTTGTAGGGCTGATCCGTTGAAGCTGGAGTGAACAAGGCATTTTTATTATCTCTACTTCTCTTCTTCTTGAAAGGAGATCAGATGAGGATGGAGTCTTTACAAGTAAAAATGGTGATACTAGTATATATATACAAATGCCTATAGAGAGAATTAGAGAAATAAAGAAAGACTTTTGATATTTATAGTAATAACACCTCATAACATTTCTTTGGTTACGAGACTTTTGAAATTTGTAACTTAAAACATTTCATAATATTTTTGGGACAATAAAAGTTTCTTATTAATGATAAAATAAGAAAATAAGTTAAATTATTTTTAAATTTAGAAAAAGTGAGTATAAAAACTGATGACACATAATAATTACAAAAGAAGTAAATACATTCCAATAAAAATATTTTTGCAATATTTTATTATTTTTATGCATTAATAATGTAAAAAATATTTTCACAATAATCATTTTGTAGTAACAAGCTAAGTAGTAATCCTTATGACATTCACTAATAGATAATAATTAAAATAATAACTAATAATGTTATCACATGTTCAATTGATACAATTTACTTATACTGTATGTATATATAACCTAAATCGTCTTTTTTAAAAATACATATTGAAAATTAAAAATATAGCGTTTTAACTATATTAAGAGTTAATAAGTTATTATTGAAAAGGAAAAATATGTCACTTTTTTGCTTTTGGTGAAAACCAAACATTAAGAAATTATTTTGATCATGCTAAACACGCCAGAAAAGAATATAAATGTGTGTCTAGGAGTCTAGTTGTGTTAGTTTAATCTTTCCTCGGAGAACAAGTGTTAAAAACCAAAATCAAAGAGACAGAAAAGTTGATGCTTCCATGCAAGTTGACGATCAACTTGCCATACAACTCATTTACTAATATTTAATTGCCCCTGTCCTTCCCTCTAATTACGTGATTTGCCTGATCTTTAGTTATCTTAAGTTTTTTTTCCCAAATGACATAATAGCCCTTGAAGTTTCTTCTGAAGACTACCAAGCACCCACGTCACCCCAAAGCGGTTCCGCGGAGTCCAGAACCCAATTATGATCTTTATGGATAAGTATGACATAAATATGTGTAAAAAAAGAGTGATCGTTCTATATATATAACGCGGTTTTATATCGCGCTATACTTTAACGGTATTTTAGCCGTTAAAGTATAGCGCGGTAAATAACCGCGCTATAGCTGATGTTAGCATTTTCATGCATAGCGCTTTAAAATACTGCGCTATACATGTTCATGTACGATTTGTATATCTATCCTTCTCTTTCTTTGGAATCTATCTATCACCAATCTTCTTTGGAATCTTACACTTCCTTTACAAAGATTATGTATTTCGTTACGTTGTTGTTTGTCTTTTAGCTTTTAACGCTAAACTTCAAAGAAGAGTGAAAAGAGAGAATGGAAAATGAACTATGTATAGCGCAATATTTTAAATCGCTATGCATGAAAATGTTAACATCAACTATAGCGCGGTTATTTATGGCGCTATACTTTAACGGCTAAAATACCGTTAAAGTATAGTGCGGTATAAAATTGTGTTATATATAGAATGATCACTCCTTTTTTTATATATATATTTATATTATACTTGTCCAAAAATACCACAATTAGGTTCCAGACTCCGATTCCGCGTCCCGCAGCCCTGCGAAATATACGCAATAGTAACGAGGCAATCGTAAGGAAAAGGGGAAAGGTGACAGTTGGATTCGACCTTTTTCTTGTCATCAAATTTTAGGAAAAATAAATGAAATATCTATCATCGATTGTCATATGATGCCACCATTATTTATAAAAATGAAAGGGAAATAGGTTTAAAAAAATTAGAAAAATGAAGCAGTAACTTTTAGTGGATATTATAGTTTTGAACATAATGAACAAATTTTTAAGTCGTCCTTAAGTCCTCAATGGATAGTTCAATCTACAGGAGTTCACTATATTCGAAATACGTCATTGAATTATAGCTACACTTTGCGCTCCTAGTTAACTACTACTAATAGAAACGTAAACATTCTTGTAAAGAGATTAAGGAATTAGGAAAAGTCCTCTCATGAAAATCAAATTTGACCGTCTTCTATGAAACTGTAACATCAACGGAAGCTTAAGGAGAAAAAGATGCTTAAGAGCCCATCCACTCTTAATTGTGTAAGTGTTTACTCGATTTGACTAAATTATGTACATAATTGATTAGTGATTGGACTCACAAGAGCGTTGCATAATAAGTTTTAATTTAGTTGAACTTTTAATATTTCCCTAAAAATCATATGAACAAGTGGGGCAAGCTTATTACCAAATTGTTGTATAATAACAATAGAATGGCTCGTTGGTAAATTCAGCAATCAATCATTCGAATATGAAATTCATACTACTTGCAATTTAATTTTCTGCTACAAGTATAACTTTAACTGTGATTAATTCCAATATGCATCACGAGGTCTTCTAATTAGATGTCCTTTCTTCATATCTTTATCTCCACCCCTTTTTATCAACTTGATTTTTTTTTTGTCGCCCAACACAAAGTAATACTCCATGTGTCCCAATTTAATTATAATATATATATATATATATATATATATATATATATATATATATATATATACATATATATAAAACAGCCCAACTAAGAAGAGAAAGATTTAAAAAAAGAAAAAAAAGAAAGGTAAAGTAATTAAGTACAATACAATAGACACGATTAATAATAAACACGGTTAATTTCATGCAATTTATATTTGATAAAATATCACATTTTATTTAATTCATACCATATAGGAGTATGTTTTATTATCACTATTGTATTTTAATTATCTATATAAACAAAGTGGGTAAGAAAGAATGTGGTGTGCATTCATTTACAGATTCAGCTATAAGAACTTGTGTTTTATTGGGGCATTTTACTATAGGAATGAAAAGAAGCTTTTAACCTTTCTATATATAATAAATACATATAAATAACATGACAACAGACGTGTGGTGAAAAGTCATTTTGTGTTAAAATATTTTAGTATGTATTACTATCATGTTTTATGGAGTCAAAATAAGAAGGATTTTACTTTCACATAATAATTTGACAATCGATATCCCATCTAGTTGATTGATATATTTATTTTTGTAGTTATTGTAGTAGTTGCCATAATGTATTTTGCGGAACTTACATTTTTATTTAATGATGAAAATTATTAAAAAATCTAGCACTACTATAACTGTTGGAATTGACGACCAATTATTTTGAAAGGAGACCAAATCTCTTATACGCTCTTCCAAGTTTGTCATGAGTGTTAGATTTATTCTAGCTCTTGTATATATTGTTGGTTGAATCTTTTTTATTTGATGCTAGAAGTATGTTTTTTTATCAAACCTATATCTACAGTCTTCGCTCTCGTCGATTTTGGAACTACTTGTAACACTTGATGAAAATTACTTCCAAATCTCATTACTTTTCACCATATGATTCATAAATGTTTATTATACCTCCGAAGCTCTTGTTAACTACTTTGATTGACTGACACTTAACCATTGATGCGTATGTTCCTTTTTAGAGGAATCAAATACTTAAACTTTATACCAAAATCATTAACTATTTTAGGACAAAACTAAAAACACGTGCATTTTGGAAAGATCCAAAGGACCTATAAATGATGCGAATTAGGAGTACCAATTAAATAATATAATAGTTAAGCCAAGTGGAAAACACCTAAATATAAGCAAAGTGGAAGAAATAATACCTTTTGATGCAGAATTTTGTTATGGAGTAATATACTTGTCAAAAGGTTTATGATGGAGAATAAAGAATAGTGACTTCTTTTATAGAAGTGTTTGAATCCTTTTTTCGGGAATGGATTCCTAGAGGTATTGGTATTAGTTTTGGATTCAGACAATATAATTAGACGTTGTCAAATATATGAATTTTTAGGAAATATAATGTGTTCCTAGGAGGAATTGGTATCAGGTTTAGGAACAACTGGATGTATTCATATATGTTTCCTACGACTAATAGGATTAGAGGGCCGACGTTGGAATTTCAATTATGAACTTTCCTTCGGAGTTATTATATTTAATATTTTAAGGCTGTATTGGTAAACCAACATTGTGTTCATGCTTTTATAATAATATAATAATAATATATAGATTACCAAATACTTTTCAAAAGTAATAAACATTCTAAAATGACATAATTATGCAATTATAGTTGTAAATCACTTAAAGAATACAATAATACCTAATAGTGTTTTGTGATTGGATGATTTACTTTAATTTAGTCAAGCCTTAATAATCCAGGTACATAGAAGTCATATTTCTATAGATTAAGATATATTAATAACGAAGAATACACGATAAAATTAACGTCAATAGATAATAATGCAATCTCTAAATTCAACTCCAATTCTGGTTAATTAAACTTTAGTCGTGTGTCTCATCCATAAGTGTACATGCTCGTGCTTGAAATAGTTTAGTATGTTTAAATATCAGTCATCACTCATGTACCTCGTGTTCTTTTTTTTTCCCCTCTCAAAATAATCAATGTGGTTGTTCATTATTTGCATCATATTTGAACAAATATTTTACTTGTAAGCTATTTTATTATATTATTAGTGAGTGGTTATTTTTGGTTGAATTTCGTAGTGGCTAAAGTTTTATACATGATCCATCCAACGGCAAAATTATTTTCTAGAAGAAATATATAATTTAGCTTTTAAAGGGCATAAACATCAGTTTACATAACGTATGACATAAAGTGCTACTTTTTTTATTTTTCATTTGCCATTTTCTACTCGTTTTCGGGCCTAAATTATTCATATTCTTTTTCTCTTCAAAACTTTGAAATTAATATTGAGCATGTCTTTGTCTTTGCCACGTAAATTAAGAGGAGATTACTTATAGTCGAAGCGTACAACAAAATATTAATCCGAAACTGCAAGAAAAAGAAAAAGAAGAGTGAGTAGACAGAAATTTATTAATTGATGAATTTTCTTAATTTTAAGAAAGTTAAAAAAAAATCACCAAGTTAGTTAGTTGTGTACTTTAGCGAATTATATAAACAAAAGTTTTCCTCAATGATTTATGCAAATCTATAGTACGAATCACATATTATTTAATTAAGAGTAATATAGTAAAATATAGTAAGTACACACAAAAATGTAAAAAGTAAAATAAAAAATAAGCATATTCATGAGTGAAAAATGTCTAAAATAGATGTTTTGAACATTTATCATAAATATAAAATTAAATGAAAAATAAAAAATTAAATGCTAATACATTAATATTCAAAAGACTGCGTACTGTCCAGATAAAGCTAACCATCTAAACTATTGTACAATAGTCTCGGAAGTCGAAATCAAGTTACTCAATAAAAATAAAAATAAATAAAAAAGGTTTTATAAATTACTACTACACTATTTTCGGAATACCAAAAACAATCGCAAGAGTTATTTTATACTCCTGCTTGAAAAGTTGTCGAAAAATTATTCTTTTTTTCCTTATATAATAAGTCCAATTTTTTTACTGTTGCAATTCATTAATAACAAAACATATGGGTCGGCTTTCAGAACTTTGTAAATGTTAACGAAATTTTTTATTTTACTTGTATCTATGTACCAATTTGACTTGAACTCTACCATTAATGAGTTACTTTTACGTTTTTGTACATAAATAATGTAAAAAGTCAACTGTAATATTTTAGGGTTATTTTGGTCTACCAACATTGTATTCATGCTTATATATGTGTGTATATTAGCCTGTACCAAAAAATGATACTTTTATGTATTTAAAAATAATAATTTTTTTTTAATAAAATAATTTATAGTCTATGTCTTAAGGTATTGGTAAAGTCTGCATACATATTAATCTCCCAGGACCCGACTAGTGGAATTACAGTTGACTTGTTATTGTTATTGTTGTTATAGTAATGAGATAATTTATAGTCATAAATATCTATACATTATTTTAGATGATAAGTTTAAAGTTTTTTTTTATTACTCTCTCTGTTTCAGTTTATGTGAACCTATTTTCTTTTTGGTCCGTTCTAAAAAGAATGAATCCTTTCTAAATTTGGTAACAATTTAGCTTAAACTTATAATTCTACCCTTAATGAGAAGTTTTACAACCACATAAATACTTTGGGGCACTTTTTGACTTGTTTAAGATCACAAATTTTAAAAATCTTCATTTTTTCTTAAACTACGTGATCACTCAAATAGGTTCGCGTAAATTGGAACGGAGCGATTAGTTTTTATGTCAAATAAAAGTGCATCACATAAGAAGGAAGAAAAAGTCCATCATATCTACTGCCAAAGGTCTCTTCAGATTATAACCCCAATGGTACACTTGCAGCTTCTGCAGGCCAACCACTTATCAACATTATCTAAAGCACTGGTGTTTTGTCATGCCAAATGTCTTGTAAACCGCAGTTTTATCCATGAATAATAAAAATATATTTTTCCGGTTACTAATAACAATTAGCTGGTTATTCATCATTTTTCGTGTTATCAACCATGCTTAACGACGTAAACACGTACCCTTAATTTGATTAAGCAGATTGATTGTGTATATACAGATGCTTATACATAATCAATGAATAAAACTTTGTCCTCAAAATTCTCTGGAGTAGTTGATTTGATGTAATATTAACATTTTCTCACCGTTCTTTTGTTCGTGATCACAAATTATTGGCCATACATGGGTTTAAAGAGATAATATTGTTTAACCAAAAAATTGGTTTTTGTAGTCAAAGCAAATAAAAAAATAATTCGAATTTCTAACAACCAATTTTACTTCACTTTTATTAATATAAAAGAATAATAATAATGAAAATAAGACTGAGAGAATAAGCAAATGAAAATATTATTGATGATGATTGTTGCTTTCTTCCAATAGGAAAGAACAAGATTTTCCAATGGCAAAGAATAATAAGAATATTGACAACTGATAATATTGCTTTCTAGTTTTCTCGTTGGGGATACAAGATAAGGAAAGGTGATTTATATAAGGATACAATTCATAACTGTTTGCCCTATTTAATTCTTGCTCGTTACTAGTATTTATTACATTAATTATCCTTTACGTGAGTGATTTGTAACGGCCAAAGCGATAATTGTCAATCGCTCATAATCATGAATTCAGCTGATTTCTTTTCATATTCGTGGCTATTAATGATCTTTCCATCTCTGTGGATTCTAATGTCCTTAATTATCAGCCTCGTACCTAATTTCTCTTTCTCAGCTAACAAACACGGTATCTTCATAAACGATCTCGTGGGTGTTACCATATCTTTTCCGCACATCATTATTCTTTATTGCTTCGACTCTCATGCCACATGTCATCATAGTATTGGTCCACATGGTGAGTTTATTTTCCACCAATACAGATAGTTTTTCCACTTTCTGAATATTCTCAACTGAATATTCAGGAAGTGGAGAGTTTATTTATGGTGGGAATATTTTCCCTCCGCGTGCATCTTTCTTTCGTCTCATTAAAAAAGGCTTCTAAATCTTCAAATCGTTCTAAACTTTCTAATCCTCGTCGTACTATATTAGTAGATGGCCTCCCTTCCACAGTAGCTCCAGTTAGGAGTAGAAGTAGGGGTTGTAGGCTTCGTAGCCTTGGTTCAATATCGAATAGAAACACCTCTTCTTCTAAGAAGAGTTCTTCAAAGTCTGCCTCTTCTTCCAAGGCAAAAACCTCTGCTACTCCCAGATCTTCTTCTAAAACTAGAGATTCTAATGAACCATTGTCTGAACCCCTAGTTTATGAGATTGTTCCACATAAGCTCTCTTTTATTTCTGATTGTGAGGTCTGGAACAAAGTGGTTATCTCAATAGTAGGCCACAATCATGTAATTGTTACTTATTTCTTATCAAGTCTAGTCTTCTTCCTCTTACTCGTAAAGAGTGTTATTGAAAACTTGACTTTTCAATCGTGGCTCCTGGTGTAGATGACCGTATAACCACTTATCGTGAAGGTTATTCGTCCATATGCACATATCCCTTTGCTCTTAGATTCAAACCCCCAATAGATCCAATGATTCTAAAATATTCTAGTTATTTCAATGTGTGTCTTAGGCAATAGACCCAATAGTATAGGGCCCGTAGCATGTCTTCGCTACTTGTTAGGTTTAGTTTCTATCCCTTTTTCTTTACATCATCTTCTTCACTTATATTCCCCAAAGCTCTTTCGTGCTGGTATGTTTACACTCGGCAAGGAGAAACCGAGTCTTGGTTGGCCCTAGTGATGACCATGATAGGGATTAGTATAGCCGGTCTGTGGCTGTCCCAACTCGTGAGTTGGTGAGAAACGAGAGCGTGCCTTTTTTCAAAAAATGAAATTTTGCCTATAAGTTGTTTTTTACTTACGTTATCTGTTACCTTCTTCCCTTCTCTCTTAGGATACAGATTCTCTCATATGTTTTTTTTCTCTAGCAATTATGAAAGTTTTTGGTGAACTCCCGAACTTTCGTGGATGGGTTGAGTTAATGTTATCTGCTGCCCATATAGAGCAGAGAACCTGAAAGTTTCTTTCTCATAAGTTTGAATGGAAAGTTAAAACCCATGGTATGCTGTTTATTTTATAGCGTGTATTTTTGCCGTCATTTTTTCTTTTGACATTCCTTCCTTTTGGATTTCATAATATAGAATCTGCGGTGTTCATCCCTCTCCCGTACCTATAGCTAGACTTGACGTCAGTACTACCCAAGAGAGTATCTTGAATTTGTCCTAGTCGAAGAAGAAAAATAAAGAACCTCTCGCTTCTGATGGGGAAGAAAAAGAAGAAGGTTCACTTGTGAAGAAGCCTCGAGAGGAAAGTTGTTTTAGAAGATGAACAAAGTGCCCCTCAAACCCTGCTTTCAGAATCTATACCTTTTCATTTGGTTGATGAACCCGAAGATACCCTACTGGTGAATTCAGAGAAGGAGACTGTTGAACCAACTTTGAACTTCCCCTCTAGTTGAGAAGCTTTTTGCTTAAGGAATTGAATGCGACGAGGATTTTGGTTTTGTTTCTGAAGAACAACCTCTTGCCACTCTCCCCATGAGTCTTGTTGCTCCCGTTGCTGCTTCCCAAGATGAGTAGAATAAAACAAATTACAATTGACGTTCCTAAGGGTATCAGTCTGCTAAGGAAGCCTGACCGGGTTGTTGTTTGGTTAAAACATTTGATCAATCCTCTTGAAAGGGAAAAGCTAGAATCCTATTCTTCTATCGCTCTTATGAATGATGTGATTCATTCTGCTATTAAAGTATGTTTCTCTAACTTTAATCCTTTCATTTCTCCCTCCCTCAGGTATATAACATATTTCCTCTTCCTTTCTTTTTTATAGATCAACTTAACAGACACGAAGCTGATGAGAAGGTTAGCTTGGACTGAGCAGCGGGTTGTTGACTTAGGTACGGAGGCTGACAACTGGAAGGAACAACTTGAGAGCCTTCAATTGAAAAATGATGTTTTGGCTGGTGATAAGGAAGCTTTAGAGCAATAACTCAGGCTAGCAACTACTAAACTAGCAGTGGTGAAAGCATCAGTAGATTAGGTAGAGAAGGAAAAATCCAAGATGGAGGCTACTTTTGCTGAGCAACATTCGAAGATAACCAAAGAGACTTGGAGTTTCAGAGAATATTTGAATCAAAAAGAAGTATAAGAGGGAGAACTAGTTCGAGAGTTTAACTAAGCTCAGGAAGATCTCCGTGCCTCCTCCAGCAAAATTAAGCTCCTTGAGTTTACACCGGAGCTTTTGAAGAGTTTCGTATGATGCCACTGAAGCTGAGAAAGAAAGCCTAAGGGCCGAAGTTGAGTAGTTTGAAATGGATTACGAGGCTCTTAGGGATAAGCTAACTTTGGATGTGAGTTGGGCTTATATTCACACTCGCCTTGAAATTTTGACTGAGGCTATCTAAGAAGATTTGAACCTCAAAGCTGAACTTTCCAAAGCTAAAGAAGCTGTTGAAACTACTTAGCACAGTCAAAAAAATTTCCACACCTGAGAATGAAAGTTCTAAAGGTGATCTAAGCAAGGAAGATGTGGCGGCGGATCCTCAGCTTTCAATTTCAAGTCTTCCAGTTGACCCCTCTTCAGCTGAAAACCTTCCTCCCCAAGATGCTTCTTAGTTTCTATTTTTTATATTAAAGTTTATGTTTGCCTTTTGAAGATTTATCACAAGTTATCAATATTGTCAACTTTCAGCATGTTTTTCCTTATTTTTGCTCGTTTAATTTCTTGAGCTTTTTATTGCATCATCTCAATAGAATGAATGACTTAATATGTCGTGTCTAAATACATACGATATTAGTTATAAAAGATGCCCCTTATATGAAATCGAACCTAATGAAGATGGCGTCTCATCTTCATGTTGGTGTAAATATATAAAGTAATTTGAGAAGTTTTATTTGAATTTTCAAGACAAATACTCATATACATCATTTTTTCAACGGTTTTCTTGTGGCAGAATTACAAGCAGATTTTGGGAATATTCATCCTATGACTATTTTTGTAGCTTTAATTTAATAGCTCTTGGTAGTTTTTGTTGAATATTTAATTCTTCCCTTCCCGTTTGTTCTTTGAGCTTGAAATTTTCCTTATTCAAAGTTTCGTTGAGAATTGTTCTTCAAAATTTCTTCAAATTCTTGAGATATTTATTCAATGTTTCTTCCATATAGAAGTAGTCCTAGTGTTTGAGTTTGAAATATGAAAACTTGAACACTGGATCAGCTTCTCTCCTTGGCCCTTTTCCTGAAAAGGAATTACGCGCCGGACACGGGTTTTTTTTAGATGAAGACTACTTAACTCTTCCCATCACAATTATTGTAACCCTGAACGAGAATTATTAGATATTCCACGTGTTTTTTTGGGTCTAATATTCATCTAGTTTGAGTTAGTTTTTTGCCTATCACAAAAAAGTTAGTAAACTTTATATGAACAAATAAATAATGAATTAAGAGATACCTAATCGTGAATACTTTCTCAAAAGTAATATCTTTTCAAGTATATTGCATTCTTATTGGAGGGTAATACTTTCCTGTTCTTAATCTCCAACTCGTATGCTCTTTTTCCAGCGATTCCTCAGAGTTGATATGGTCCTTCCCAGCTCGGATCTAATTTCCTTGCATTCACAGCCTGTGTTGACTGAAATACCTTCCTAAGGACGAAGTCCCCAATCTTGAAATATCGAAGATTTGCCTTTCTGTTATAATATCGTTCTATCCTTTGCTTTTGAGCTGCCATTTGTATTGAAGATGACTCCCTTTGTTCTTCTGTTCTTCTGCCAAATCCAAATTTGTACAAAGTTCCTCATAATTGGGCTTGGCTCTCTTATTTCCATCGGGATTAAGGCCTCAGTACCGTAAATAAGTGATAATGGAGTTTCTCCTATGCTTATTTTGGATGTCGTTCTGTAAGCCTATAATATCCTGGAAGCACTTCGGGCCACCTGCTTTTTGCTGCTTCTAAATGCTTCTTCATACTATTGACAATTATCTTATTTGTCGACTCTGCTTGCCATTAGATATGGAAAGATATGGTGGTGATGTTATTCTCTTTATTTTCCAACCTTTTAAAAATTTGATTGCTTTATGACACAAACTACGGTCTATTATCACATACGATCTCTTTTAGAACCTCAAATCTATAAATTATATTCTTCCAAATGATGTCTATAATTTTTTTTCTCGTACCTGTTTGAAGGCACCTACTTCAACCCACTTAGAAAATAATCGGTTACAATTAATAATAATGCCTTTCCAGGTTCTTGCGGTAAAGGACCTACGATATTCATCCCTTACCTGTTAATGCATATTATTTGCATACCGTTGACAATTATTGCACTTTATTGCGAAGTTTTCCGCTTTATCTTTTATTTTTTGCCAATAATATCATGCTTTTATCAGCATTTTTACCAAAGATCTTCCACTTACGTGATTTTCATAGTGAGCTTCATGTACTTCTCGCATCACATATTCAGTTTGTGAGGGCCCAAGGCATCTGGCTAGAGGTCCACCGAATGTTTTTCAACACAGATTTCCTTCTATCAAACACTATCAAGATTCTTGTACTATTAACCATTAGGATTACTTTTTGTACTCAAGTAGTATTCCATACTGCAAATCATTCACGAATTCATTTTTCCAATCCCACATTAAATTATTAAAATTTACCTTGTTCTTAGTTTGATCGATTACTGGATGAAATAAATGCACCACAATTGGATTTTTAGAATTTGTCACATCAGCTACTGATCACAGGTTTGCCAACATATATGCTTTTGCATTCTCTTCTCTTGGAATTGAAGGGCTTTCCGTGCTCGGAATTGGTGCAATATTCCTCGCACCTTTCTTAAATATTGTTGCATTCGTGTTACTCTAACTACGTAGTTCCTTTGCATTTGGTTAACTACTACCTCAGAATCACTTTTGATTTCAATTTGGTCAATTCCTATATCCTTTGCAAGCTCCATACCTACAATCAATATCTCATACTCCGCATTATTATTAGTAATAGGGTAACATTTTATTGCTTCTCTAATAATCTCCCCTGAAGGTGATATTAAGACAATACCCAAACCCGCTCCCTTTACATTTGAGGATCCATCAGTGTATAAGGTGCAAGTTAGATTCGGCAGATGCCCATACCTCATTTTTACCTTCAGAAAGTAAGCTTGAACTTGTCACGCCCCAAAACCGAGGAGCGCGATCGGCGCTCAACCGAGTAAACCCCACTGAGCAAGCCTGTTAGATTTTATTCTACCCAAATTCATCTTTAAATAAAGAGGAGATGTAATCCATTAATCATACTCTGAAAATATTTCATTAACAACTTCCATGTCATTTTCATTAGTAGCTTCAACCGCAATTTCCAAAATATTACAATTTTATAGGTATGATGAAAAACATGTTTGTCAAATACCAATATTTCTAATTCAATTTCGAATATCGAACACCACCTACAACCTATCTAAGGAGCCCTAGTACAACTGGAGAGTAATATGAAAATACCGGCTATAAGGCTTCGGCTATACCTCAAAATATAAAGTACATGAGAAACAAAAGATACAGGACCCCGAAATGGAGTGGGGCTCACCAAGTCTGCTGAAAGAGTATACCGCTATCATTAATCGATGCCACCTACTGTGGAACTACCTATATCAATTAAAGATACAACGCCCCCGACAAAAGAGATGTTAGTATAATCGAATAGCACTAGTATGTATAGCTAAAAGTCCTCTTTCAAAACAGAATGATCATATAAGAAAGGAAACCATAGAAACAGCAAGTAACAATCAACAATATCCAAATTCCCAATTGAAACATAAAAATGTCAAAATACAAAAATAATGTATATATTTTTGGTTGGGAAATCTTTAATACCGATAATACCACAGTTCATCATACCACTTTCCACAATACCACTGTTCACAATGCTACTATCAACAATGCCGCTATTCACAATACTACCGTACTCTTGATACGAAGTCCGATCACGACCCGATCGGCTAGGCCATCTCATCCGAGATATTAACCGCAATCACAATCTCAAGCACAATCACATTCTCTGTGCAATATACCACCATGAATCTAGAACGGATTCCGATCATGACCTGATCGACTAGGGCACCTTATTGAAGGAATCAACCACAATCACAATTTATATCACAGATTTATACCATAATTTCCAGTACAATCACCACCATGTGTGCGGTATAGCGTCCGATCATGGCTCGATCGGCTAGGCCGTCTCACCAGAATGTCGTGTGGTTTGACATCATCCACTTTTACCAATAATCTCATCCCAATTGAGGGGAATATTTTCATCACATCAATCTCATCCCAAATAAGGGGAGCATTCATAATTCACTCCTACACCGGCACGTGTAGTTTTGGGGTTAGGTTACTTCAACCTACCCTTCCTAGGTGACTATCGATACTCCCAAAAAATATTTTTTTTATATTGATTTGAACACAAAGGTAACATTAATACAAATGTACTCACCTCAACATCTTTCACATTGTATAAATCTTCCTTAGTATTCTCAACCGCTCATAACCATAATATTTCCTTGGCTCTTTTGGTTGTTCACAAGATTCTCTATTCATGGCACAGTGGCCGTATTTCATATTCCACATTTTCACTTTTTTTATTTCCAAGGATCGCCATCCAATATTAATATATAGAATATTTCATAAATTATTTACCTCAAGTTCATTAGTTATAGAAACTTTAAGAACAAAAGGTTTCTTCTAAAAGAATGGGGCATACCAGCCAGCAATAGAAACACACATCAAGATCATAAATAGTCAATATGCCATTTATTCTTACAATTCCCTTTCCCGGAAATGACAACGTACAATTTCAATACTTGACTGTATAATGACTCGAATCACACTGGATATATTTATAAAGCAAAGCATTTATTTAAAACAGCCACTTATGGGTATAAATTGGGTACAAAAGCTTTTAGGTGATTTTATTTTTGAAGTCATTTATGAACCGTAAAGTCGAGACTTATTTCATAATCTGTTTCATATTTCTCATTTCATTCGCATCACTAGTCAAAATTACAACTTAAGTTCTTGGCACGTTGGTCACACTCTATTTCCCCAATTCACTTAATTCATTTTCAAACATCTTTATAGATTATCAACAACAATACATTAGGTACACATATGACCAATTAGAAATCTTAAGCATATCGAGTTTTTCTCACCCAATTGGTATACTAGATTTCATTTAGACGACTTAAAGTCATCCCTTTTTAATAAGCAAACCATAGTTTAAATATCTAGCCTTCGACATAGGGCTCATTCAAAATAATCAAGTTTATAGGGGATAACCCGGAATATAGAAATTAGGGATTTTGAGCCAACCATACTTGAACTTACGAAAACATTATGGAATTCGATTCTGAGAGAGAAAATTTAGCCAACATACCTTGTTTGAGCTTTACTTAAGTTACTACAACGCACCAACACTTCTAGCAATAACAATCTATAGGAAGATAGCAAAAATCGGTTAATAATTAGAAGCATTCCCATGTTGTAACTCTCTTAGGAATTTTGTCAAACAGCTATCATAAAAAAAAAATAGACTACAAGGATCTAAAATGTGATCCCTTCCTCCCTTAATAGATTTCAACAAGAAACTACCCACAAGGGTTCATTAATCCCATATACTATAACTTAGTATCACATGCATGGCCTATTCCCAACCCCACAATATATTTGAACTCTTAACCTTTTACATGAAAGCTTAGGAGTAGGACTTACCCGGATAGCTGATAATCTAGTGGCTAGCTCCCTTAATTCTTGAAGATTTGAGCCAGATTGGATGATTGGAATACTAGGTTTCCTCATTTTCTCTCTAAATTGCTCTTACCTCTCTCTAAAAACATCAAGGAAATGTCCCAAAATAAGCCCCAAAGGCTATTTATCAAAATAGGATCGGGTTATGCAAATAGGAAAATGAAACCTCCAAAATTAGGTTTGTGGTCGCAGAATGGACCGCAGAACGGGAATGCGGGTCGTAGAATGGATCGCAAAACTGGTGATCAGAAGTGATCTACACTGGGCAAGTCTGCGACCATTTTGCGGTTCGCATACCATTTTTGCGCTTCGCAGAATGATTCTGTGATCGCAGAATGATTCTGTGATTGCAGAATTGGTTGCAGAATCGGATTTTGCCAGCTTTTGGTAATTTGGTCATAACTTTTTGTAGGAGTGTCCAAATGACGAACGGTTTGAAGCATTAGAAACTAGACTCGAAGATATTTGATTTGATAAGTTTTCATCATATAACACAATATATATATATATATATATATATATATATATATATATATATACGCTCGTCCAAAGTTTGGTCTTGTACGTACTCATTTAAAATTTTAGTCTATCATGTAATTTTCCAACTTGACTTAGACTTAGGCCTCTCCTTAGACTCAAATCACTTATAATATGACTTAGACACTTATTACCATATCCAATTGATATCCATCATATTAATAATCCTCGTTTGCACACAAAATAAAATAATTAGCCTACCTTGGTACCACAAAATCTTAAATTACTTAGCGAATTTTTTCGGGGCCTTACAAAAATAAAATCTACAAGTACCTTTGACTTTATGGAAGTCTATGGCTGATAAACAATATCATATTCACTAAGTTCTATTGCCCACTTTGCTAGTATTCCTGATAATTCAAGTTTATGAAAGATGTTTCATAATGGAAAAGTGGTTACGACAGATATAGGATGATATTGAAAATAAGGTTATAATTTTCTTAATTAAAGCCAACACTAATTTTTCTAAATGTGGATATCTTGTTTCAGCTTCTAGTGATGCTTTATTAACATAATAGATAAGAGACTGCGTACATTTTTCTTCCCGTACCAGTACTGCATTTACTACAACTTCAGATACAACTAAGTAAATAAGTAATTTTTCTTCATCACTTGGCTTTGATAACAAAGGCAAATTTGAAAGATACGCTTTCAAATCTCTCAATTCTTTTTGGCCTTTGTCCATTCAAACTTATTCTGCTTTTTAACAACGAGAAAAATTTAAAACATTTCTCTGAAGATCCTGATATAAATCTCCCCAAGGCTGCTACTCTCCCTGTAAGCCTCTATACTTCTTTTTTGCTTGCGAGCACATCCAATATTTCCTCAATTGCTTTAATTTGAGTTGGATTTACTTCAATGACCTTGTTAGAAATAAGGAAACCGAAAAACTTATGCCACTCTAAATGCGCATTTTTGGATGCAACTTCATATTATACTTTCGAAGAATGGCAAAAGTTTCATTCAAATGCTTGAGATGATCTACCGTTTGCATTGATTTCACCAACATGTCATAAATGTAGAATTTCATGTTTTCCCCTGTAACAACCCGACTGGTCTTTTTGTGTATTATAGTCTTGTTCCCCTATTTATTTCCTCTTCTATGTTTATTTGTGGTTACATGACTTTCCGGGATGGTTGCTTTGGCTTCGGGGACTGTGACGACCCGACCAGTCATCTCATGGGTTACCGCTCTATTTTCTCTATTTCTGCTTCTTATTACTTTATGTATCGGTTCTATATGTGATCAGGTTGGTTGGCTCGGGTTCGGAAAGGATTTGTTAAGGTTTGAGACACTTAGTCTCTTTTGAGGAAGCTTAAGTTGGAAAAGTCAACCGGATGTTGACTTATGTGTTAGAGGGCTCGGATGTAAATTGATGGTTCGTATAGCTTTGGGGGGTGATTTGGGACATAGGAGCGTGATCGGAATGTGTTTTGGAGGTCCGAAGTAGATTTAGGCTTGAATTGGCGAAAGTGGATTTTTGGCGTTTTCCGATTGATAGGTGAGATTTTGGTATAGGGCTTGGAATGGAATTTTGAGAGCTGCAGTAGTTCCGTTGTGTCATTTGGGATGTGTGTGTAAAATTTCAGGTCATTCAGACGTGGTTTGGTTGGGTTTTTGATCAAAAGCGGAATTCAGAAGATTTTGGAAACTTAGGCTTGAATCCGATGTGTTTTGGTTGATTCGATGTTGTTTGAGGTGTTTTGAAGATTGGTATAAGTTTGAATGAGGTTATGGGATATGTATGTATTTTTGATTGAGGTTCAGGGGGGCTCGGGGTGATTTCGGATGGTTGACGGAAGGAACGGAAGTTTGAATGGCAGCTGAAGTTGGAAATCTACCGTCGAAACCGCATCTGCGGTTGGGAGGCCGCAGGTGCGACCCCCACAGATGCGGAAAAGAGTCTCAAAAGCAAAAGCTGGTGAAGTTGGCAGGAACCGCATAAGCGGCAGAAGAACCGCACATGCGATGACGCAGGTGTGGGCTAGGCATCGCAGATGCGGAGCTGTGCGACTTAAGTGAGGACCGCAAATGCGGTACCACAGAAGTGGGAATTTGGCCGCGGATGTGAAATCCTTGGGCCAGAGGTTATAAATTGTTTCCTTCACGATTTTTGAGCTATTCCACCATTTCTAAGTCGGTTTTGGAGCCTTTCGGGCGATTTTGAAGAGGGAATTCAAGGGGACTTCATTAAGGTAAGGATTGGACTTAAAACACGTTCCTATGGTATTATTTCACGGATTAGAGCTGTAATTAATGGAATTTAAGGGTTAAAATTGGGGAAACTAGGGCTTGGTATTGGAGACCTAGACTTGAGGATTTGAGGGACCATTTGTGGTCGGATTTTGGTACTTTATATATGTATGAACTCGTGGGGAGATGAGGAATCTATTGATGTGAATCTTATCAAATTCTGAGACGTGGCATCGACGGCCGGGTTTTGGTAATTTCGGAATTTGTGCTGTGAATTGATTATTTTAGCTTGAGCTTCGTACCCTTAGCATATTTTGACGTCGTAATTCTGATTTTAGATAGATTCGACGTGAGTGGAGGCCGATTCGAGGGGCAAAGGCGTCGCGGGCTAGAGTTTGGACCGGATTGAGGTGAGTAATGATTGTAAACGATGTCCTGAGGGTATGAAACCCCGCATTGCACATCGTGGTGCTATATTGAGGTGACGTACACGCTAGATGACGAGCGTGGGGTCGTGCATTGTTAGGGATTGTGACTTAGTCTGTCCCGAATGATTGTTTTACTGCGTATTTGACTGAAAACTATTTGCTATTATCATGTTTTGGGCTGAATGCCATATTTGAGCCTCATACCAACTATTTGAACCCTTAGGGGATTTTTATTGATATTTCCTCATTGTTTTGACTTTATACTTGAACTCAGTCATGCTCTATTCTACTGTTTTCATAACTCAGCCATGTTTACTCTGCTTTAACACTTAAATGAGATTTTAAATGATATTTTGGGCCGAGCATTATGTTTTACTGTTGCCCCAGTGGCTCGTGAGAACTTTGACTGAGTAAGGCTGAGGGCCTATGTTGTGAGGAAATACCTGATTATGATTATGAGGTCGAGGGCCTGAGATTTGTACGCCACGAGGTGGCATGTTGATCTGAGGCCAAGGGCCTCATGATGATGCCACGGGATGTCTTGATATTGCGCTTGGGCCGTAAGGGGCCCCTCCAGGAGTTTGCACACCCCCAGTGAGCGCATGTACCCATTGTGATGTGAGATATGGCCCGAGGGGCTGGTGTTGTTCTATGATCTTGCCCTAGGGGCGATCCTTTATGTGTTTATCTTTCCTAGTTGCCTATCATTTACCTGCTTAATTGTTAAAAAGGCATTTCATGAAGTTTAAACTAAATTAAAATGACTTTACATATCTTCATTGATTCACTGTTTTTACTGGTTTTTACTGCTTCATTATAGCCTGTAATGTGCCTTATATGATTTCATATTTCTCAGTCTTTATTTATGATTATTACTCACTGAGTTGGAGTACTCACTTTACTCCCTGCACCCCATGTGCAGATTCAGGCGCTGTTGATCCTGCTTGCGAGGGTTGAGAGCTCCCAACAGATTTCGGAGTTCACGAGGTAGCTGCTCGGCGTCCGCAGCCCCATGCTTCTCCCCCTTTTATCTCATTTCCTTTCCCTTATTAGTGATTCTGTAGTAGCTTTGTATACTCTTTAGACTTGTATTAAATTGATAGATGCTCATGACTGGTGACACCCCGGTATAGGGCTATGTTGGGCTTATTTTCTGCAACTTTACTATTTCATCTTATCTATCTGGGATATTTAATGTGTTTAAGACATATTGGCATTATCTTAACTGTTTAAAAATGAATTGGGAATGTGTCGACTAGCCTTGTCTTCACGAGAGGCGCTATCACGACCCGGTTCAGGTTTAAGGTCGTGATAGGGATATTTCAGAGTGAATTGGGACACTTAGTTCCAAGGTTGGAAGCTCCAGTTGGAAGAGTTGAGCGGAGTTTGACTTTTATGTAAATTACTATGGAACGGCGTTTTGATGGTTGCGATAGCTTCGTATGGTGATTTTAGACTTAGGTGTACTTCCAGATCTAGATTTGGAGGTCCGTATATATTTTGGCTTGAATTGGCGAAAGTTGGAAAGTTGAAAGTTTGGAAGATTGATAGGTTTGACCGAGAATTGACTTTATTGATATCAGGTTTGGATTTTGGTTCCTAGAGTTGGTATAAGTTAGTTGTTTCATTTAGGACTTGCATGCAAAATTTGAGGAATTTAGAGTGGATTTGATATTGTTTGGCATTAGTTTTAGAAGTTGGAAGTTCATTAGTTCATTAGGCTTGAATTAATGTTCGATTCGTGGTTTTGGTGTTATTTGATGTAATTTGAGGCTTCGAGTAAGTTCTTACTGTGTTTTAGGACTTGTTGATGTTATTAGATGGGGTCACACTCTTGCTTGACTCATACTGATTCTGCACTTGCCGAGTGAGCATAACTTGCAATCACTCTGAGTCTCGCTAATTGCTCTGATCCATTTGCTTATTCTTCTCTCCTTTTGCGCTAGACCAAGTTCATTCATGCTTATTCATAGTAGGGGGCTTCGCTGATAGAGTGCTATATATTGTCTAGCCTTCGTCAACTTTCAACAGTCTTCTACTTACGCTGCTAAATAAGCCTTCAAACCAATCAAGAATGAGGCAGACTAGCGACCGGCTGCCAACTAATAAAGGAGAATCGAGGTCGGAATTTGATAAAATTGGTATGGTTGAACTCGTAATTAAATGGGTGTTCAGAATTTATGATTTTGATCAGGTTCTAGGGTGCAAGCTTGGGGTCGACTTTTGGGTTGACTTTTTTTTCCCGATAAATATTGAAGCTTTATTGTTTGAAGTTATTTTTCACGACATTATTTGTTGATATTAATTTGTTTGTGACTAGATTCGAGTCGTTCAGAAGCCAATTCGCGGAGGAAGGGCTTTTTGGAGTATTGATTCATGCATTTTAAGGTACATAACACAACTAAACTTGAATTTGGGGGTCTTTAACCTGGAGACTATATTACATAAAGGGAATTAGGGTGAGGTACGCACTAGGTGATGGGTATGTGTATGTGCACCGGTATGTTCATGGTTTGGAGAGGCCTTTAGACTATTACCTGGCTTGTCTTGCTATCACACCTTGTTATACCCATGTTTTCCCTACTTGTTTGATTATTTGAACTGTGCTTCATGTTAGATATTATGTCTAGGTTATGTGTTATTTGTTAGAGACTTGATATGGCTATCCTTGTTGTTTCTGAGCTATATGTCTTATTTGTACCCATGTTCTAAGTCGAGAAGCTATATCCGTGTATGATATATCTATCTCAGTACTTCTTATTTGTTTCCTCACTTATTGTTGATGCATCATATGTGTAACACTATTAAATTGAGTACTTTGAGATGTGTTATTTGAGACTTAAATGGTAAATGTCTGAGTTTGGGCGATAGAGTCGATCTAGTATTGATTTGTAGGTGCCAGGCCCATATTGGGTTAACTGTTATTGTTTTAGGGAGACGCATGCACCAAACATCACTATTGGGCTAAATAATTACGATTAACACTTGGACAGGATCTGCCCCTCCGCAGTTTGACATGCTAATAGTGGGCGCATGTGTAGTGTTTTACATACGTGCTTGATGATGGGCAATTATGGTAAGCACTTGTATCGTTCCAAGTGTGATTATTTTGATGGATACATTATAATATTGTTGATTTGACATGTATAGTTGACATGTGGGCATAAAGATGTAGCTTTCTCATGCTAACTGATAAATAAAATGCTTTATCTATGTAGGGCTTAACTGTTATACTTGAAAGCATGCCTAAACTCCTGAAATGTGAACAAGTTGAACATAATACCATTGAGCTACCTGTTTCTTCCGTTTCCTTATACTCTAAACTATTACTGGCTGTTGATATTAGCATTTGACTAATGTTTCTAAGCTAGTCACTATTTTCAGCCAAGGTTTTACTCATTGAATATATAGGGTTGGTTGTACTCATACTACACTCTACATTTCATGTGCAGATCCAGGTACATCCGGCCAAGGCAATTTCCATAGTTGAGTTGCTATTATTTTTTGGGATACTATAAGGTAGCTGCTATGTTGTCCGCAGTCCTTGAAGTTCTCTTTCAATTATTTCTATCTTTATTGTTTTATTGTTCTGACAATTGTATTTGAGGATTTTGCTTGTATATTGTTATTGAGTAGTGCTCGAGTACTCGTTATCACAAAATTTTTGGGAATACTTGTAACAGTATTATGGCTATATTCTCAGATATTTTATGATATGTTTCCGCTGTTGAGATATTACACTATGTTATTCGATTTTATAGTTATTATGTGAATGTTGGCTTACCTAGCAGGTCGGGTTAAGTGCAATGACGACTAGTGGATTTTAGGTCATGGCATCCCCAAATGTTCTTGAAATAATTTAGTCATCTACCTTTGATACGTGGCTCCAACATTTTTAGACCAAAAGGCATGACTTTAGAGCAACAAGTCCCCCTATCTGTAATAAAAAAAAGGTTTTTTCCTCGTCATCTAGATCAATTTTAATCTAATTATATCCAGAATATGCATCTAAAAAACATAAAAAGTTTATGTCCAGAAGTAGAATCAATTAGTTGATCAATATGTGGTAAAGAAAATAACTCTTTGAGGTATGACTTATTTAGATCAGTATAATCTACACATACTCGCCATTTACCATTCTTCTTAGGAACTACGACATTATTTGCTAATCAGTCAAGTTATTTTACCTTACGAATTGAACAATTTTTTAAGAGTTTACTTACCTCTTCCTAAATTACCTGATTTTTGAAAAGCTCCTTGCTTTCTCTTCTTTTGTTTCACTGATGGGTGTAATGGATCTTCATTTAGCTTATGAGTCATCACCTACAATGGGATACCGGTCATGTATGAATACGACCAGGCAAAACAATCAACATTAGTGCGTAAAAATTCAATTAACTTACTCTTCATGTCACGACCCCAAAACAAACCTGGTCGTGATGGAGCTTATAATGAAACTAGGCCAGCCGAGACAATCCCAAATTAGACCAATATTTCAAAATAAGGACATTTTATGCTATTAATTAAATAAAATCCCCATAACATGAGTCTAAATAGATCAAGCCATCGGCCTCATAACAACAACAAACCACCTCGTGGCATAAATCAATCAGGCCATCGGCCTCACAATATCATGAATTAGTAACAACCTACTATGGCATGCAACCCGATCCCATAATATCCTCACAAAAAAGGCCCTCAACGTCACTCAGTCAGAAACCTCTCATGCCACTCGGGCTATCAATAAAATAGGGTGCTCAGCCTAAAATATCATTTTTGCATAAAAAACGGAGTAATAAAGACTGAGTTATGAAATCAGTAAAACATAGCATGACTGAGTACAGATCTTAAATCAAAAAAGTGAGAAAATAATAAGAAAAGGTCTCTAAGGGTCCAAACAGCTTTGGCACGAGGCCCAAATATAGCATTCAGCCCAAATCATAGAAATTCTTTTTAAAGCATATAAGTATCAAATAGTTTTCAGTCAAATACACAACTTAATAGTCGCTACGGGACGGACCAAGTCATAATCCTCAACAGTGTACATCATCACGTTCGTCATCTAGCATGTGCATCACCTTAAAATAGTGAAACGATGGGAAATTCGGGGTTTTATACCCTCAGGACAAGATTTACAATCATTACTTACCTCAAACCGGTCAGATCCCTACTCTGTGATGCTCTTGCCCCTTGACTCGGCCTCCAATCGCTCTGAATCTATTCACAACAATAATAATACCATCAATATACGCTAATGGAATTAATTCCACAAGAAAACTATCAAATTAGGCACAAATCCCGAAATCCTCTCAAACCAGGACCCAGAGACACATCTCGAAATCCAACAAAAATCACGAAACTAGAAAGCCCTTTCACTCACGAGTCTATCCATACCAAATTCATCAAAATCCGACATCAAATAGTCATTCAAATCCCCAAAATTATCTCTCCAATTCTCTTCCTTTCCCCCCAATTTTCACCCCAAATTCCCAAGTTAGATGATAAAAAACAAGATACAATAATGGAATTTAACCAAAAACAAGTGAAGAACACTTACCCCAATCATTTGAAAATCCCTACAAAAATCGCCTCAATCCGAGCTCCATAGCTCCAAAAATGCAAAAATGGCCGAAACCCTCGAAATAGAGTACATTATAATCTGCCCAGGTATTTACCTTATGCTACCACGGATAAACTAATGCTATAGCGAAGCACAAAATTATCCAACCCTTCTTTTACCTTATGCGATCGCGGCCATTCCCCCGCGATCGCGTAGAACAAATATTTCCAACAGCCTTTTCCAACTCTTACGAACAACCTCTAGTATAATGGTCATAACTTTTTGTACAAAACCCTAAATTACAATTGGTTGAAATTTCTGAAAACTAGACATCGAGGGCTACAACTTTTATTTTTTGAATCATCTTCAAATTCCTTATAGATTCTGAGGTATAAGCTTCCAAAGTTGGGTGCAATAGAGATTTTACTCTATGCGATCGCGGAAAGACTTACCCAATCACATAGAACATCTCCATTTTTCCAAATTTTCTCTATGTTAATGCGGCTAGATCTATGCTAACGCACTGTACACCCCCGAAGCCAAAAACCAGCAACTAGAAATGGCCTAGAAATGGTCCGAAACCACCCCGAAACTCACCCGAGCCCCTTGGGACCCTGTCCGAACATACCAACAAGTCTCAAAACATATCACGGACTTCGTGGAGTCCTCAAATCACATCAAACAAAGCTAAAAAACAAATCATACCTCAATTCAAAATCAATAGACTTTAAAACTTTAAAGTTCCATAACCGATGCTGAAACCTATCAAATCACGTCCGATTGACCTCAAATTTTGCACACAAGTCACATTTGACATTACGGACATGCTCCAACTTTTGGAATCGGAATTCAACCCCAATATCAAAAATTTCACTCCCGGTCAAACTTTCCAAAATTCCCACTTTGGCCATTTCAAGCCAAATTCTACTACGGACCTCCAAATCACAATTCGGATGCGCTCCTAAGTCCAAAATCACCCAGCAGAGCTAACGGAACCATCAAAAATCCAATCCGAGGTCAAATACTAAAAAGTCAAACTTGGTCAAACCTTTCAATTTTAAAGCTAATAGTTGAGAATCATTCTTCTAAATCAATTCTGAATAACCTGAAAACCAAAATCGACGATTCACATATGTCATAATGCATCATATGGAGCTACTCGTGCCCTCAAACAACAAAGCAAAGTGCAATTGCTAAAAACGACTGGTCGGGACGTTACATCCTCCCCTACTTAAACATATGTTCGTCCTCGAACGTGCCCATGGTTGTTCCAAAAGCCATCAAATCGCTGTGTAACATTACTCTGCACATACCCCGGGGTGATCCCAAGTATCTACCCCATATAGGTCTGATAACACAACTTAACTGAAATTTTATAATTCAACCTAGCCCATAAGCCTTAAAACCAAATTTTTTCATATCCAAAATTTCCATAAAATTAGAATCTCGCATCTACACACTGTATAATTTCGAACAAGCTATATCAAACCATATTCGTAACCCAAGTTGTAATCACATGATATACCACATGACTCAAACACTCATCACGATAACTTCTAATCACAATAGTTGCACAAAAGAACCTAATACCGGTAAATGACCTCTTATCAAGAAAAGCCTCGTTCTAACACTTTCATATACTGCCAATGATGAATGGAACACACAAAAACTCGTAACCATTTGTCCGATCAAGCAGACATGGAGCTCCCCCTTCTCCAACAGGAACTATAGCAGATTTCTAAGCCGACTTCCTATATTATCCTTCCAACCATGATGTAGTCAATTCTGATAGTATTTATTCTAGGTCCAATGACCTCTTCTCATCCAACACGAGTACTCTGATGACATGACATATCAGTACAATCCAAAGCCATAACCTGTGCAATTCGTGCACCCAATAGCAACATCCCAAACATACTCAAATCATAGAAAAGATTTACACGAGAGGACTGTCCTGTCAGCTTAACAAGTACCATCACAACACCATGCTAAGAGCCTGACACACATCATAGAACCAAACACACGAATCCGACACCAAGGATCATACCTCTATATAACTCCGCTACAATGCGTGATCCCATCCACATGAAATACTTGAAGCCACCTTACTCAAAATCAATAACCACGCGCAAGTCGACATCTAGTACTCAAAGTGCATTACCATAACCACGGAGAAGCAAATGACACAACACTACACAAAATCCGAAAGAACATAACCAATACGCCATCCACCAAGCAATACCCAATACTCTTCCCGCTCAAATTCCGCTATAAGACCCCAAAAGAACCGCACCATATGTGCATATAAGCAACAAATCATAACTCCTCATAACACAGAAGGGTAACTCACAGATCATTTTAGAACACGAATAAGCTCAACAACCACTAAATGGAACCCCCTCAACAATAGCAGTTCAGAATCAACAAATCCGACTCGATGCATAACACACATCTATATTGGGCTTACCGATGACCCCCAAATCAGCTCTAGTCAGGCACGATAGATAAATAACCCTCCAAAAGTCCACAATAACTGAATCACAACCACAAAACCATCTACTCATGAGAACTGCAGTCTCCAAATCCCTAGAACACACAAGTCACTATCTCTAATCTCAAGTCCACCGCCTGAATGTCCACACTTTGCCAATTACGCGGTTATCCCACGAGGAATACTTCTAAAATTTCTTCTGTGCCACAAAGGCAAAATTTGAACTCTAGTAGTCGATCAAACAAGAGAGTGCTCCAATACCAATGAAGTATCCATAACTCCCACACATCGCCCTTTCTGAAATGTATTCTCTTATCAAGCCATACCAGTTAGTAATATCATTTACTTAGTCATCTAAAACTATCCATACTGCCTAAGAATTTATGAACTTCCTTTCATAACTGAATCGTGACCTTACACATGCAAATCTCAATCCTACATAACATACCACATATACCATGTCATCCTATGACAAATATGAGAAACTCATAATCCATTCCGAGCCAGCAACTATGTACTTAACTAGCCAAGAACTTTCCATTTGATCCCACCTAGGAGAAAATCACCATACATCACATGCTCCTCACGCCAGTGGGAAATATACATCTCTAACCGTGGTAGAAACCACCAAGAACTCCCCGAATCCCATTTGCACAAAACCAAACCGTTAGGACTGAATCCTTCTAACTCAACCAAGCTACGCTGGTCGCCAAAAACCCAAGAGCATTGCCACGAAACACCTATAGAAACTCATTACCTCCTAAGCACCCAAAGAACTAATCATATCTACCATGCCGATCCGACCTACTACCAAGCTGTCCTATTTATACAAGTTCCCTCTGAATTACCTTCAAATTGGTACTTCTCCTCGCCATAATACCGCAATTCCTCAACCCAAACTCACCACACGAGACGCAAGCATAAAACCACACCGTCTAAGGATTATAAGCCGCTAAATACTCTCTTAAATATACCCAAAAGCACCATATTCAAACTTACCTTGAAGAGACTTCTTGCGAATCTAATGCCATTACCTTCTCCTTCCTGATACTGATTGTGAGCATGTGATTTTTGCCCTATATGAATTACTCCTATAAAATCCAAGAAAATAGATTTTTTCCTAATTATTTGCCATTTTAAGAATTTTGTAGATTTTATTAATTGTTTAAATTTCTATGCATGTTTAATTTTTAGTTAATTCATAAAAAATACATTTCATTTGCATTTAGGATGTAATTTCACATTTTTAGATTAATGAGTAAATTAGTTTGTTTTACAAAAAATGGAAAATCACAAAAAATAACTTATTTTTGCATTTTTATTGTTTAATTTCGAATTTTGGTAGTTTTTTTAATTTGGTATAATTTGGTAGGTTAATTTGGTTAGGTATTAATTTAGGCTTTATTTGTAATTTTGAAAAGAAAAAGAGTTTTGAAATAAAAGAAAAAACGAAAAGAATTGAAAAGATTCTGATTTTTGGGCCAAATATATTTAAAATCCCTCAAGACCAAACAATTACACCCTGAAACCCGACCAAACCAGCCCAAAATCCATTCCCCAACCCGGTCCAATCTCGCTCAGCAACCAAACGACCCCGTCTCATTCGTTTTCAATCTGGACCGTTGATCTTATTTGATCAAACGGTCCGGAACTGGGCACCCCAAAATATATAACTATCCAAACGCCCATACCCCCCTCTAACTCATCTCTCTTATCCCACCTCATCTTCAGAGGTCTCACCCAAACCCTAGCGCCGCCCTGTTTCTCTACCACTTTAGGCCGTCGGCGCCACCCCCAATTGACCCCAAATTCACACCACAAACTTCCCTTCACCTCTCCATCCTAAATCTCTATTCCCTTTCACTCAAATTAGACTCGAACTCTTCGAATCTTAATTTGAAGATCTGAACCCTAAAATCCCAAAAACCAAATCGGCGAGGTTATTGAAGATTTGAGGTTGAAATCAACTTTATTCGCATGTTTTCAGTCGAGAACACACGATTAAGGTCTATTTCGGTCAAAAATTGAAGATCTCTTGAAGATTAGTTCAAGACTGTTGTTCGTCTGGTATTGATAGGTATTTTCAGTATTTCCTCTTTTTCATTTTTTCCCTATCTTCTTCTATTTTCTTCTTTATTCTTCTGTTCTCTCAAAATCATCTCTGCATGTGTTTCTTTTAATGTGGGTTGTATGTTAATTATTATATTCTTTAGTTTTGTTTTGATTCGATAGTTTAGTTTTGTTCGATTTTTCCTTTAGTTTTGGGCCATTGAGAACCTTTGGTTTAGGGAGTCTAATTGACCCCGAATTGCCCTTTATTTTTCTGTCTTTTCGATTCTTCTGTTGAATTTCTGACTTGGACTTGGGCCCAAAGAAAAAGGATTAGCCCAGGTCTTGTTAGACTCATGCTGGTTTGAAACATTGGGTCAATTTGACCCATGACCCGTTTGGGTTCAGAGTAAATAACAGGGTTTAAGGGAGTACTCTAGGAATTTAGACTAGGGAATATTTTTATAACTGATTTAGGAAGCTGCTAGGAAGGTGCCTTTAGGACTAGACTGAAAATGCTGATTTTTAATTAAGGGTACTTGAGCAAAAATGAGAATTTGAAAAGAATAGAAGTGCAAATCTGAATCCCTTTTATGATGTCCTAAGGCTTGTCTATAAAGGCACTCTTTCTTCTTTAGCAAGGGAGAAAATTAGAGACTGAAAAATCCTAAAAATTGAAACGGTTGGTTTTGGACAACTCTGAAGAACATCACTGAATTTTCTGCATTTCTTTGTTCAGTTTGGTTTTTGGTTTCAAGCTCATGAATTTAGAACCTTTAAAAGATCTCTGACTCATTTGGAAATTGAAGAATGGCTTGAAAACTGTTGAAAAACTTGCTTGGTTTTTGGTCCTTTGATTTCCTTTGGTTAATTAGAGTTTTCAAAAGTTCAAAATCGTGCACCTGGGTTTTAAATTGATTTAGGTTAATTTCAAAGTTTGGTTTGAGCCGCTTGGTTTGGGTACTGTTCCATTCTGTCTCTTAAGCTGATTTCTATTGCTGCTGATGTTAATTCTTCATTCTCCTTGCTTCCTTCTTAATTTCCAGGTATTGCACTCGACCATGAGATGCAAAGCTGAAATGTTGTTGGTTCAGGATGGTTAAAATATAAATCAGTGCTCTTTTTAGTTCACCATGTTTTCTTTCTATCAGTCTCCTTCTTCATTTGTTTAAGGATTTCTTTATGTCATTATGAAGAATGTGTAATGAGTTGTATTTAGATTTCAGATTTTGTCAATTTGATTTTCTTTGGGTTTTAACATTTTCCGTCATATTCTGAGGTGGACTATTATAAGGTAGTTTTGGTTGAAGTGGGAACTCCCTTTTGTTAGGCTTTTGGTTATACTGGGTCAAGCTGTTAAGCGATAACAAGACCACATCTAATTAATCTGTGGTTCTTATCTCTTTCAGGTGTTTGTTTTAAGAATGCAAACAAATTCAATACATGTTGTTACAATGTTAATATCTGATTCGAATAGCTATAAGGTTCCAAGGTAGATTTGATGAATGTGTTAGTTCCATGAAGGTAATGCAGTAATTTTGATTTTTTCAAATGCAAAAGGTTGTGCATTTTTTAGCATGAAATGTACTGTGTTGTAATGTTTTGTTTTGTGAATCCAAATGTTCTTTTGTTCTGAAAGGGGTTCGACCTTGGGCCCTGTTCTTTTCTGCAATCCCCGCCTCACCAAGTTTGGGCTTATGTTGAGCTTGGATGTGAGGCCAACCGTAAAGAAAGGACTCGCACGTCCTATGGAATTTGGGGCCAGTTGCTTGAGCCCAACATTCCTTTTAATTGATGTTAATTTGGGCCTATTCAATCAAGTACTTGTTAGCTTTTAACATTAGACCGTTAATTTAAAATTAAGTTGGAGCATTAGCCTAAAAGCAATTATAATTCCTTTAAGCCTTCCTCAATTAGTTAGATTCTTAAAATTAGTTTGAGATGTGCCATATTAGCCAAACGTGTAATATATGGCCCCCAAAAACTAAGTTTAGAAATAATTTTAATAGAATAATTCGAGGTGTGCCGTACCAAATAAAATCTCAAAACGCATGGCCCTCATTTAATCAATTCTAATCCTTAGAAATCGAGGCGTGCCATTTAGTTGAATTTTTCATGGCCCTCGCAAATTTGAAAATGTGTAGTTGCTTTAGGCGCGCTGTTTAAAAATTACTCTCCTAAACTCGGGTGTGCATTTCATATGACTCAAATCCAAATCTCAACAATGTTAAATAAAATGTGTCGTGGATCGCGGGTGCATTTCATGTGGCGTGGTTCAAAAACGTGTTTTATTTAACGTTGAATCTTCCTAAAATTAATTAAAAAGCGGTTAATAATTTAAATTTATACCATAGGCTAAAACATATATTAAAATCAGATAATCGGCTAGTTATGATAGTTTAAGCGAGCGTGCTAGAACCACAAAATCCGGGGATGCCTAACACCTTCCCTCGGGTTAACAAAATTCTTTATTCAGAATTTCTGGTTCGCAGACTTCAAAAGGAAAGTCAAATTTTCCTTGATTTGGGATTTAAAATAAACCGGTTACTTGAGACACCAATAAAATATCCTAAGTGGCGACTCTAAGTAAATTAAATAAATAATATCATTTCGAATAATGTCACTTAAAGTGGAAAAACTCCCTATATATACCTTCGGGTGTGTAAAAATAAGGTGTGACAGATATGTAGAATCCATAATGATATAGAAATGTCATAAGTCTTGACACCATCCAATGTAAACCTCAGTTTCTAGCTAATTACACATCCTGAAGATCCCCAATTTTTACATATAAATCTTGAATCCATTAGAACCATTCTCGAGAGTCATGCACTATACTCAGGTTTCAATTAAACTGATCAAACGAACCGAACGACCTGTGCCCATTAGTACAACAATACCTAAGGAAGTAACCTATCCTTCTAAGCAGCCAAGTGATTTCCTACTCCATACCTATTACATCCCTTACAACAACAACTAATTCATCTAATGTTTCTCATACACCCATAAAGCATAACACAAACCTTATCCAAAATTTTCCTTTACTCGAGTCATCCTCGATCTCAACCTCTGCAAGTCATAACCGATTCACCAGTATACCTTAAACTGAAACTAATACGACACTTAGTCGTGCAATCAACTTATTAATAGCAGACTCCCCCACTTGGCTCAAAGCCATAGATCAAAATACACAAAAATTCAAAATGTCCATACTCTATTAGTGCCATAATACCATAGTGATATTCAACTAGATCCTCTCATAAGCTCATGCAACACAAACCACCTACTATTTTTAAATCCTCTACAAATCTAGCATTCACCCTTGTAATAGACAAGCCCATTCTCATAAGCGATCCAAGCTCAAATTGCAACACGTATATTTTTCTTGTAAAAGAGGACTCCCAACAAACAACATAGGGATCACACAAACCTCAGAACACTCCGTAGGAGATAACCCACCTGCTTCGCCTAAAACTAACATCTCTTTATACCCTTCCACCGTCATAACCATCACACAATCACTTAATCTTCCTGAGTTAGAACTCATATCACGATATGAAATCTACTTCATTTCCAACTAAACAACCTGGAAAGATCCTTCAACACACCCATAACTCGGGGCTATACATCAAATCAAGATGGAAATCAAGCACCAAATAGTTCTTTCTACACCTCGACCAGACACTTCTCGTCACATCCAAAACATATGAACATCTCGCAGTCATGTCATACTCATCCCGTAGCTATCCAGTCATCACTCCCACTAATAGGGACACTACCAAGCATATAAATCCAAAGGCACGTGCTCACATAATCAACACCTCAGTGCTCAAGCTACAGTCAAATCCCGGCCTCAAGTCCTCCAGATTGGCCCAACATCAACACATAAAATCACATCTCGCACCTCATCTAGGGAATCACAAGCCGTCAATGCACAGCTGATACCGAGCACTCATGTGCGCACACGAATGCTTGGAAAGAATTCAAGGAGTTACACTTCAAGCTGAATAAAAATAGCACGATAAGAATTCAAGAATGTGGGATTTCCTAAAGGTTTTGCAGCCTCTCAAAGATAAGTACAGACGTCTCTGTACCGATCTGCGAGACTCTACTAAACCTGCTCATGACTTGTAAGACTTATGTAACCTAGGCTCTAATACCAACTTGTCACGACCCCAAAACAAACCCGGTCATGATGGCGCCTATCATGAAACTAGGCTAACCGACACAATTCCAAATCAGACCAATATTTCAAAATAAGGACATTTTATGCTATTAATTAAATAAAATCCCCATAACATAAGTCTAAATAACAATTGTGGAAATAAAACATAAGCCAGACATCGGGGTGTCACAAGTCACGAGCATCTCCTAAGGACTGTCTGAATACAAGTAAGACTATCACAGTCTGGAAAAATACTAAAATAGTCTAAGAAAGATAAGAGGGAGAAGAGCAAGGCTGCGATCGCCATGCAGCTACCTTGCCAACTTCGGATATTCACGACGGATGAAGGATCAGCGCTCGCTATCACAACCTGCAACTCCTGGATCTACACACAAGGTGCAGGGAGTAATGTGAGTATGCCAACTCAGTAAGTAATAAAAGTAAATAAATACTGAGCAGTAAGAAACACATAAATCCACGTTATAACACCATAGTAAGTACAATATGTTTTTAAAACAGTATATAAATCAAATCATCTCGTTAAAAATCCAATTTCAGTAAAACCATTTAAAACATCTTTCAACGGTTTTCAAACAAAGTGATGAAACAATGAGTAAAATGATGAAAACATAAATAGCCCCTCGAGCAAAACATGTATCATAAACCGCTCCTCGGGCATAACATCAATTAGAACCAGCCCCTCGGGCTACCTTACAATCACTCGTAATCAGCCCCTCAGGCACAACATAAATCAAGAACAGCCCCTCGGGCAACATCATATCACTTACTCAGGGTACCCGCGCTCACTAGGGGTGTACAGACTCTGGAGGGGCTCCTACAGCCCAAACACTATAACAGGCTACCTCGTGGCATAAATCAATCAGACCCTTAGCCTCATAATAACAACAAGCCACCTCATGGCATAAATCAATCAAGCCCTCGGCCTCACAATATCATCAATCAGTAACAACCTGCTGCGGCGTACAACCCGATCCCATAATATCCTCACAAAACAGGCCCTCGGCGTCACTCAATCAAAAACCTCTCAAGCTACTCGGGCCATCAGTAAAACAAGGTGCTCGGCCTAAAATATCATTTTATGCATAAAAAATGGTGTAATAAATACTGAGTTATGAAATCAGTAAAACGTAGCATGATTGAGTACATATCTTAAATCAAAACAGTGAGAAAATTATAAGAAAAGGCCCCTAAGGGTCCAAACAGCTTTGGCATGAGGCCCAAATCATAGAAATTTTTTCTAAAGCACATAAGTATCAAATAGTTTTCAATCAAATACGCAACTTAATAGTCACTACGGGATGGACCAAGTCACAATCCCCAACAGTGCACGCCCTCACGTTCGTCATCTAGCGTGCGCGTCACCTCAAAATAGTGAAACGATGTGAAATCGGGGGTTTCATACCCTCAGGACAAGATTTACAATCATTACTTACCTCAAACTAGTCAAATCCCTAATCCGCGATGCTCTTGCCCCTCAACTCGGCCTCCAATCGCTCCGAATCTATTCACAACCATAGTAATACCATCAATATATATTAATGGAATAAATTTCACAAGAAAAACTATCAAATTAGGCACAAATCCCGAAATCCTCTCAAACCCGGCCCCGTGCCCATGTCTCGGAATCCAACAAAAATTACAAAAATAGAAAGCCCTTTCACTCACGAGTCTATCCATACCAAATTTATCAAAATTCGACATCAAACGGTCATTTAAATCCCCAAAATTATCTCTCCAATTCTCTTCCATTTCCCCCCAATTTTCACCCTAAACTCCTAATTTAGATGATAAAAGATAAGATACAATCATGGAATTTCCAAAAACAAGTGAAGAACACTTACCCCAATTATTTCTTTAAAAATTCCTTAAACAATCGCCTCAATCCGAGCTCCATAGCTCCAAAAATGCAAAAATGGTCGAAACCCTTGAAATAGAGTACTTTATAATCTTCCCAGGCATTTACCCTATGATATAGCGGACAAACTAATGCGATAGCGAAGCACAAAATTTTCCACCCTTCTTTTACCCTATGCGATCGCGGCCATTCCCCCGCGATCGTGTAGAACAAATATTTCCAACAGCCTTCTCCAACTCTTACGGACAGCCTCTAGTATATTGGTCATAACCTTTTGTACAAAACTCCAAATTACAATTGGTTTAACTTTCTGAAAACTAGACATCGAGGGTTACACCTTTCTTTTTTTGTATCATCTTCAAATTCCTTATATATTGTGAGGTATAAGATTTCAAAGTGGGATCAGTGCATTGGAGATTTTACTCTATGCGATCGCGGGAAGACTTACGCAATCGCATAGAACAACTCTATTTTTCCAAATTTTCTCTATGCTAATGCGGCCAGATCTATTATAACGCATTGTACACCCCTAAAGCCAAAAATCAGCAACTAGAAATGACCTAGAAATGGTCCGAAACCACCACGAAACTCACCCGAGCCCCTCGGGACCCCGTCCGAACATACCAACAAGTCTCAAAACATATCGATGACTTAGTGGAGGCCTCAAATCACATCAAACAATGCTAAAAACACAAATCATACCTCAATTCAAAATTAATGAACTTTAAAATTTTAAACTTCCACAACTGATGCCGAAACCTATCAAATCACGTCCGATTGACCTCAAATTTTGCACACAAGTCACATTTGATATTACGGACATGCTCCAACTTCCAAAATCGGAATCCGACCCCGATATCAAAAAGTCCACTCCCGGTCAAACTTTCCAAAATTTCCACTTTCGCCATTTCAAGCCAAATTCTACTACGTACCTCCAAATCACAATCTGGACGCGTCCTAAGTCCAAAATCACCCAACGGAACCATCAGAAATCCAATCCGAGGTCAAATATTAAAAATTAAAACTTGGTCAAACCTTTCAATTTTAAAGCTAATAGTTGAGAATCATTCTTCTAAATCAATTCCGATAACCTGAAAACCAAAACCGACGATTCACATAAGTCATAAAGCATCATACAGAGCTACTCCTACCCTCAAACAACCGAGTGAAGTGAAATTGCTCAAAATGACCGGTCGAATCATTACAGTTCAACTCTAGGCTTAAGTTTATCCCAATATAAACTTTTCTTTCGAGCTAATGAGTGAATAAGATAACAGCTTCGAGCTCTTATATAGTTGTTTTGATATTCTCATTCTCTTCTGGTTCCTGAATCAAATCAGGTCTAACATCCAAATCTGCTTTGTCTCCCGAATCTGATGTTGAGGTAGAGAGCATATTTTCCTCAACTGGATATTGTAATGCTCCGTCTTTGGTTGTTCCACTTGCTACATCTACCGTATTGGTTTCTCGTGCTGCTTTTTGATCTCCTCTGATTTGACGAATTCCCCATTGTGATAGAACTTTGTAACCTGATTCAAAGTCGGCGGTACTTCATCCATATCATGAATTCATGGCCTTCCTAAAATCATATTGTAAGTTATGTCTACATCCACCACTTAGAATTTGGTATCTTTCACTACTACTTCGAAAAATATGGATTACATAATTTCTCCCTTTGTTATGACACTATAATTTTCGAACCAGAAAAAGATTGAGCCTTGGGTATTATACGATTAATTGCTTGCAGTTCATTGACCATTCGTAATATTACAATATTCACTGAGCTACCTGAATAAATCAAAATTTATTTGACATTAGTATCATGAATATGTAAAGAAATTACCAATGCATCTTTGTGAGAGATGAACAAGCAATCTAAATTTTCATCGTTAAATGTTATGCTTTGTCCCTCTAAGACTTGCCAAATTCGCTTCTAGTAAGTCACTAATATTTTAAGTGTTCTTTTTGCTGCTGCATATATTACTCCATTAACCTCCTCACCCCTTATTATTACGTTAACCGTCCTGTTTGGTAATAGGGGCTTTGGTGGCTCTTCCCTTTTCTTCATATAAGAATGCTTATCTTTCTCACTAAATAGATCAGTTGGATAAATTTTTTTCAATAAATAATCAACCTTCGCTTGTAGGAGCTTACAATCCGACGTTCTTTGCCCATGATCATTATGAAATAAACACAAAAATTCTTATCTTCTTTTGCTAGGATCTAACCTCATTTCTGTTGGCCATCGTACCTTATCACCTATGCATTTTAACATTGCTTCTAATTCGGAAGTACTTACATTGAAGTTCTAATCACTTATTTTTGAATTTTGATCGTTGTACCTTGTCATATCCCATTCCTTTCCGAATAAAGAAGAGGAACCTACTTCTTTATTCCGTGATCTTTGATCAAACCGTGCATGTTCTGATTTCAACATAAGATCTCGCTTTGCTAGTCCCATGTAAGGCTCGTACCAATTTTTTCCGGTCCTTCGTTCCGGTTCTGATCGTCTAGATCCAAACCTATCCTCCAAATTTGGTAGGGATACCGTATCTTCTTCTATTCAAAGTTTTATGTTGTACCTGTTATAAACATCATTCCAAGTAGTTGTTAGGAACTTCCACAGACTCTCCTTCAATCTTCTTGTAGCTTCTGAGCCTCTCTCATTCAGGTTGCTCACAAATGCCATTGGCGCCTAATTATTAGGTATGCGAGGTCATGGCATCCTTTCTCGCTGGAGGCAATGAGCAATTCTGTACTTCCGTTTTTAACCTTGAAGATATCTTCTTTTTTTCTATTTTTGAGCTTTCGAATGTGCTTTGATAAATAAATATGCAAGCTCAGCAAAACGAGTCAACTAAATTTTCCGATAAAAGAGAATACCATGTTAGTGCACCATTTGTGAGGTTTTCATCGAAGATTTTCACCAACACCGATTCGATTCCTACTTGGTCAAGTCATTGCCTTTGACTCTTGTGGTAAACGCAATAACATGATCTCGTGGGTCGGATATCCCATCGTACTTAGAAATATTGTAAATCTTAAACTTTTTTGGTATCAGTAATAGTGTTGCACTCGGTTTCTATGATTGTTGTAAATATTTGTCTATATCCACTCCTTTGATTATGGGTAGCACTCCCGGTATCTGCTTTATCTGCTCATTTTGTTCCTTGAGTTGTTTCAGCAAGGTTATAACTAGATTTTATAAACTAGTTTTATTTGGAGTACTGGAACCTCCGGCTCCAAAACTATTTGGAATTTCTCTACTTTCAGAGTATTCAAGCCTTGAATTGGGATTTCCACAGTTGTATTAAATGGTGGTGGAGCTTGAACAACAATTGGCAATCTACCTATCAAAGCACGTAAAACTTCACCGATTTGCTGCGCAAAATATTATTTCAAGTCATCTTGTAAACTTGATTGTTCTTCATTTTGCTTCCCAACGTTATGATTAACAGATTTGATTGGTGAATTTTCTCATAAACGTTGTGGAGAATGTACGGGTGATTTGCATTGAGGAGACCCTCCTAGTCCATTCCCCTTAGAGGAATTTGATTGGTTCTAGACAAAATTTGTTGCTAAAGACAAAGTACATAAATGAAAAATGAAAAAATTATTAAATTTTCCTATAACAGAGCCAATTTATTTAACCAAAAAAATTAGTTTTTTTTGGTCAAAGAAAATAAAAGAATTATTTGGATTTCTAACAATCAATTTTACTTCACTTTCCTAATATAAAAAAATAATAGTAAAGAAAAATAAGACTGAGAGAATAAGTAAATAGAAATCTTATCGATGATTGATGCTTTCTTCCAACAGGAAAAAACAAGATCTTTCAATGACAAAGAATAATAAGAATATTGACAATTATTGCTTTGTAGTTTTCTCGATGGGAATAAAAGATATGGAAAAGGAATTTATATAAGAGTGCAATTCACAACCGTTTCCCATATTTAATTCATGCTCGTTACTAATATTTATTACATTAATTATCCATTATGTGGGTGATTTGTAACTATCAAAACGATAATTGTCAATTGCGCATAATTTGGAATTCAACTTATTTCTTTTATATTCATGTCTATTAATGATAAATCAATCTCTATGGCTTCTAATGTTTTAATTATCAACCTCGTATTTATTTTCTTTTTTCCAGCTAATAGGCAGGGTATCATCGTTCGTGGGTGTACTATATGTTCTCTGCAAATCATTCTTCTTTATTGCTTCGACTCCTACGCCCATATTATCATAATACTAGTAAACTTATTCGCGCTTCGCGCGGTCATAAAAGATATTAAAAAATTTATGAATAATTTATTTAAATATTTTCCCTTTTTTCTATGAGAAGGAAAATGCTCATAAACAACATTTGGGGTTAATTATAGTCATATGCTTATTCATACGTTTGGATTATTTTAATTCTATCTAATTAATAATGATTTAAGGAGTATTTTTTAAAAATAAAAAGGTAAAATTAAAACTAAAAGTTCTTAAGATTCATCTTATGATTGCAAATTACCATAAACATAAAAACGTTTAAAATACTATTAGTTGTATATTGAGAAGGTATAATTTTATACAAATGAATTTAATAAAACTTTTTGATTACCAACGTGAAGTGTTCGTAAGCAACAAAATCAGACGGATATTAAGAATACCGCTAATAGTCACACCAACAGTTAGTTTCTCAATATTCCTCATAGTCAAAAGTAAATGTCTTGAAATATTAATTTTATTCTTGTGATCTCAAACCTTCATTCTTAACCGATTCTAACACCTATAACTTTTAATTACAAGTTCACTAAACAAAATAAATTATGCACATCTAAAGACTTGAAAACCACTACTAACAAATCAAACTTCCCCTTAATATATACAACTAAAAACTATTTGAACACAATTCACTCCTTTAAATTGGACAAAATCTTGAAACTTTGAACCATAAGTAACACAAATAGTTGTTTTGAATTTTTTTGCTCAACCAATCACTCCGTTCTAGACAAAATACAATTAATTATATTAACATTATTTTTCAGAAACCAAAATAAAAAACCTTCTAATTTGCAGAAAAGTAAAAATCGATTAATTTCCATACGATGAGAAAATTTATCATTAAACATCCCTATCTTATCACATCTCTAATAAGCACACGCACAAAAACTAAAGGAAAAGGAAAAATATTGCTTACATAAATAAAATAATGTAAAAAGAACAAATTAAAGACGAAAAACTAAAAAGGGGCAAATAAACAATATATATTAAGTAAAATATAGTCGTCTAAATATATGAATTATAAGAAAAACAGATGCCTTCCAGCGACCATATTTATCCTTTTGGGTGAAGATACTCAAGTGAAGCATAACATTGTATTACAAGACGTTTTTACAAGTACCTTCTTCCATGTTTGCTCCTCCATAGATGCATCAATAATGACAGCACCCATCACACCCCCTTAGCAGCGAAATGTAAATGCCATATGATCACTAAAATTGTCGATAAACAATTGCTTATCCATATCATGGATGCCTTCTCATATCACTAAAAAATAGAATCACCAATCAAAACCAAAAAATGTAAATCTCATTTTTTTGGAATAGTTATAAGATGATGACTGGAAATTTGTGGAATGCTACACATAAGACATCTGTAACAGAACAAACTTAGAAAATAGTAAGGAAATTTAGTTTACTGTGTCCTCTTTCGATTTTGGCTGCCGCAAATGACTCACATGCATTCTAATAGAAAGCTTGAAAACTGGGAAAGAAAAGATAAATTGGAATGTAGTTGGGAACCCTTGGAAGCAAATGGCAAAAGACAGACACCTAAATTAGAGCTCATTTTCCTATAGTACCAAAAGTTAAAAATAGGGACCATTATAAGGAATACGAGTGGAATGATCAGTTACAATAAGGAGGAATATGAAAGGCTGGAATAGTAACTGTTGAGACATTTTTTACAACGTTTTTTACAATAAAGAATAGAAAAGAGAGTAGTAGTAGTGATTGAGACATTTATTCTTATAACAATAAGATAAGATAAATAGAAAGTAAGAAAAAAGTCAAAAAAAAAAAAAAAAGATAAATAGAATCCTTGGTCAAAAAGAGGTGTCAACTCATCTTTTATTGTCCCAACTTTACATATATACTAGTTAATTTGTTCGCGCTTTGAGCGATTTAGTAAACTTCATCAATTAAATTTCAAGTTATACATTTTACTATTAATACTTCAATTAGATACTTCTAATAGTTCTAGAGATACTTGGTTTTTGTTTAATCTATGCTAGCGTTTGGACATAGATTTGATTGAAACTTGAAAAAAGAGTTTTTAAAGTTATATTAAAAAATAATTTTTGAAAGTTGAAGTTGTATTTGGACATGCATTTTATTTGGAAAAAAGTTAAAGTTTTACGAGTGGGAGAAACATTTTCGCCCAAAAACTATCCTAAAACAATTTTTGAGAACTTGAAAATTTAATTTTTCAATTTTTTTTCAAAGCATGATAATATTTAATGAACAAACAATATTTTCAAAGGTAATCAAAATTTATGGTCAAACAGGAGTTATATATATGATATGTTTTAAAACATAAATAAGAAGTGTTTTTTTAACTAATTTACTCTTATCTTTCTTCAATAAATGTGTAGTCTACTATTATTGTTTACATCTAAAAACAACTAATATTAAAGGCATAATACATAGTTTATCCATTAAACTTGTACCGGAATCTCTTTTATACACCTATTTTTCACGAGAAACTTTTTACATATCCAACCTTTCAAAAGTGTATCTAAGACATATACCTGTTTGGTGTTTCACCACTTTTTTACCTCTAGTGAAGCCACACACCAATAATAACGTAACACGTGTTATTGACTTTAAAAAAAAAAGAAGAAAATATTTGAATTTACAGGTATATCCAACTTCTTTATCTTCCCCAAGTTGTACCACCCTGGATGCCCCCCTCCCAAGTGAGTACTTCTGCACCAATATCAACGACATGTAATCTTTATTTTTAGTTTCAATTTTTAAAATATTACGACAACATTGAATTTCTATCATCATTACCAATTAAATATTTTCCTAAAGTTCCTCGTATTTGTATCATCCCTCTTTCAATTTGGCCTAACGATAATATAGTTGAGTATCAAAATTACTTATACCAACAACAATAATACCAGAAAAGAACAAAAAAAATCCAACCCATCAATGGCTGAAATGGAAGGAACTCCACAGACCCAGTTAGAACCCACAATTCTCACGACATACATATGAAAAATTCCATGGATTTTTCCTTCAGATTTGGTCACCCACTAAGCTCACCCATGACGCCGCCATTCAGCGATTTCCTATGTTGAATGTAAAACACTGCTTTTTCTTTTTATCCACCTTCAAATCTTGGTATAAATATTTGGTGGTATGGTGGTACAAGAAGGCGATGGTGCAATAATTGGTAGAAGATGGAAAAGACGTAGAATTTTTTCTGAAAACGAAAGAAAATGATTTAGAAAAATGAAAAATGAAAAGGTTGGACAATTGGCGTCAAAATAAGCCTTTAGACACAAAATTTTAGTTGTTCACTCGCCTCTCATGTGTGTAAAATAGGTGGAAAAGTAACAGAGATTTCGGTGTAAGTTCGATAGGTAAACTATGTATTTTGCCAATATTAAACCATGTGTATGAGGCTATAAAAATGGTAGTATAAATCAATTCTTATTGGTAAAAAAAATATTTAAAAAACCAAAAAAAAAAAAAAAGGGAAAACCGAAACCATGGCTCCCAAATCCAAGGAATCAAGCTGTACATGAATCTCTTCTGTAATATTTTTCCATTGATTTTCCTTTTGTTTACCTATTTATTTATTCCTTTCCTTTTATATTTTTTCCCCTTCCTTATTCCCTACCAGTTCATTTTTCAGTAAAAGAATATCAAGTTTCCCTTTTCTTTCTTCTTCTCAATGTAGGAAACCAAAGGACTCAAAACATAATAATAAGGAGATAGTTTAAGAAACTCATGCCATGATGAAGGTATATAACCTAAGATACTCGAAAAGTAGTGGACAAATTTTTTAAAAACATTTGCCATAAAGTCAATAATCACTTCTAGTCAAATTTAAATGGTTAACTTTTCAAATATTTTGATTCCCTCTCAAGAAATTTCCCTCAAAAAAGAATTATGTTCGACATTGGATTATTGAATTAGTCATATGTAAATTAAATCACATAACCTCATAGAGTATTAGCTTCAGAAAATCTCCATATATAGCATGAAAAAACATGCCGCCTCTCCCATCTGCAAAAGAAACATAAACAAAGAGATTCAAGACTCATGCATGTATAAAAATGTAACTGAAAAGAATGTCCAAACATTTTTTTCTAACCGGTGGAAAAAGATATTTAACAGAAGAAGTAATTAAGGGGAAAGGGGAAATTGAGAAAGCAGAGATAATTAACATTGCTGGTCCCAGTAATTAAAAATGTCTCAAAACCAATCTAATACTCGAAAGGTTTTGGAAGCCTGCATTTATGTGAGCAATATGCAACATATATAGATTCTTTAAAAATGAAATGTTTCTTCATATTGTTTTCCAAAAGAAACAGTTACTTATTTTGTAACTGATACTTTATGTGAGGATGTTAAATGGGATAATGGAATTGTGAGAAGGAGGTAACTGAAAATTAAATATAAAAACTGAAAGAGAGAATTAAAAGTGATAAAAGGAAATTAAGGGAAAATTGGCAAAATTTGAGAAATTAAATAAAAAGGAGGGAGAATGCTAAAAAAGGAGATACAAAAAAATAGATTTGCCGGCTTTAGGGGTATGCCACATCATCTCTACTAAGCCCTCCTTTATATTAATATATAGATAGATTGGTCTATATGGTGAGTTTATTTTCCACCAGTACAATTTTACTTGATATCAATTTCAAAATTAACTAGACCATAAGGTGAAAATTATTCAAAACCATATAAAAAGTCCTCCTCATCCCTAATGAGCCAATGTAGGACTCAACACCTCCTGGCGCTTTGAAGATGAAACATATGGAGCGTCAATAATAAGATGAGGGCCAACATCGAATAAACAATTATTGAGATGAGTCTGCTTTTATACCATGGTAAGAAATGGGCTTCAGGAGTAATTCAACTTCAAAAATAACTTATAAGGAAGGATTCTGTAAGATCATATAAAAAAATGTGCCCGTCCCTAATTAACCGATGCGGAACTCAACATTTACACGGGATAGTAAATAGTACCATAAAATCTGTTGATCTGATCAACAAGGTTGAAATAAAAGAAATCTTCATATTTATCAAAAAAATCAATCTCCCATAAAATCAATTCTTATGAAACCACAAAGTTACATTCGGAAAAGTAAAATAATCAGAAGCATAAATAGAATTAACTTGAAAAAAAAGGGGAAAAAAGAAATTATTCGAAACTCTTTCCTCAAAAAGGAATATCTCAAGATTTAATAATAATCCATTAAAAATGTAAAACTATTTTTAAAGATCGAGTAGAAAAGTTGAAGTAAATTATATTTTAACGAACAACATAAATTGTAATTAATTACGTCAGTATTATATTTTATGGATTAAAGTATAACTTATTCAGAAGAGCTGTTAAATTATCCTAATCATTAAAATCAGGCTCACAATGTCTAAGGTACCTTCCGCATAAGAGCAGCCACCCAATCTCAGGAAATTCAGCTTCTACTTTATTTAGGTTTGTGATATTTCCAAGAAGGTTATAAGATATAGTTTATGTTTCTTGAGATTATTAACTTGTTATCATTGAGGGTGTATATGGTAGAAATCGGAGCTATCCGATTTCATTCTTTGATCAAGATAGGAATGTCGCGTCAAGGAGCTAGGATGTCGAGTTCGGATTCGAAGCCTCTTTTCGGACCGAGGTCGACGTCAATCACGGCCAGAAAGAGACAGACTCCGAGTGACATCGGCATAACTTGATAACGGAAAAGGCGAGTTATCCGTGATTGGTCGAGGATCGCGGCGTGAATCTCGGAACGGATCAATCTACGTCGGTTAATAAGATGTTAATATGGTTTCCTACTATAATTAGAAGTGTACCTTATTTAGGATTCCTCTATTATATAAAGAAGGATCACATTCATTTGTAATCATCATTGTTCACTAAGAAGAATATATACGCTCGTTACTTTCCTGCTATTACACTTACTGTTCATCAGAGTTACTTTATCATTTAATGTTCTTACTATTCCACCTTGAGACTATCCTCAGACGATGTCGAGACTTGGTTAGCATATCAGTTTGATTTATTTTATTCTCTAATTTATTTATTTAATTTCTCGCTTATCAATTGGTATTGGACGAAATCACATATCCTTAAAACCAGAATATAAGTTTAATTATAATCCGAATTTGAGGGTAAACAGTTTGGCGCCCACCGTGAGGCTAAGGATAATAGTGATTGTTCGGTGCTGATTCTGATAACACATATTATTTTACGCTTGTTGTTGTCAAGTATCTTTGCTCTCAGGTTAAAATATTTGAAACTCATAAAACGCACCTACACATAGTGACAATGGCCTCGGGTTTCACAGGGAAAACGACAATGTAATTGCTCCAGTAGCCGAGGTGCCATAGGCTAATCTTGGGGGAGCACCAGTTGCCAATCCAGTCAATATCAGTTCACACGTTGCTTTAAATAAAGACCGAGGCACAGACCCCGAAGGGAGTGTACGCAGAGAAGGCCGATCTAGTGGCCAAGGTACACATGGCAGAGGAGATGGAGGAGTCAGTCTCCAAGTGATATTCGAGATGCTACAGGCTCAACAAGCCACTATTTCTCAGCTATAAAATCAACATAGATCTCCAAGTGGGGTCGAGCCAGAAATCACTCGTCGTACCGAGCCAGTACCTGAGAGGTCGAATGGTAATGAATTGGGGACCGATCATGTAATAATGAAAATGTTCGAGGAACTCACCAAAAGAATTGAGGCAAGAGAGAAGAAAATCGAAGTTAATGATAAAAAAAAAGGAAACATACAACTCCCGAGTTGATCAGATACCGAGGGAACCGCCAATCTTGAAAGGTATGGATTCGAAGAAATTCGTACAAAATCCGTTACCTTCGAGTGTGGCTCTGAAACCCATTGCAAAGAAGTTTCGTATGACGGAATACCTAAATACAGTGGGACCACCGATCCCAACGAGCATCTCACCTCCTACACATGTTCCATCAAGGATAACAATTTGGAAGATGATGAGATTGAATCTATTTTATTGAAGAAGTTCGGGGAAACCCTATCGAATGGAGAAACGATTTGGTACCACAATCTACCAATAAATTCCATTGACTCGTTTGTCATGTTGGCAGACTCGTTCGTAAAGGCACATACCATAGACATAAAGGTTGCGACAAGGAAATCAGACCTTTTCAAATTAAGACAGAGGGATAATGAAATGTTGAGGGAGTTTGTATCCCGATTTCAAATGGAATGCATGGAGTTGCCACCGGTCACAGATGATTGGCCATTCAAGCTTTTACTCAAGGATTGAATGAAAGAAGTTCGATAGTATCACGTAAACTGAAGCAAAATATGATCGAGTATCCGGCTGTAACTTGGGCAGATGAACACAATCGGTACCAATCAAAGATCAGGGTCGAAGATGACCAATTAGGAGCTCCTTCTGGTTTAGTGCACCCAAACAAGTCAGCCGCCAAAAATCAGAGGGACATCGATAGGGAGCCAAGATCGAACAAAGACTAATTTCAACCGTACACCTCAGATCACAGGAACAGTGGTCCAGGATACAATTTCGCCCCAAACAATCGGAGAAACGATCGAGGACAGAATTCTCTGGGACTCATGAGAAAAACTGGTTTTGATAAGTACGCCAAACCTACAGAGGCAACTCGATTGTCGGAGTATAATGTTAGTGTCGATGCATCAAGCATGTATCGACAATTGGAAGAATCAAAGATACCATATGGTCCAGGCCCATACAAATCGATTCCTCCTAAATGAACCCTGTTCTGATGTGTAAATATCATGTCATGCATGGTAACAGGACCGAGGATTGCTGGCAATTGAGAGAGGAGGTAGCCCATTTATTCAATGAGGGCCACCTTCGAGAATTCCTAAGTGATCGAGCCAAGAATCATTTCAAGGAAAGGGATGCCAACAGGAAAAATGAACAGGAGGATCCGTATCATGTCATTCATATGATCGTTGGAGGGGTCGATATTCCACAAGGGCCCATGCTCAAATGCACTACGGTATCAATTAATAGGGAGAAACAGACCCGAGACTATGTGCCAAAAGGCGCCATATCATTCAATAACAAGGAGGCAGAACAAATTTCTCAGCCTCACAATAACGCTATAGTAATTTATATATTATTAAATAAAGTTCAAGTTAAGTGTGGTTTAGTGGATCCAAATAGATTGGCAAATATCATCAAGGGTCGTGGAGCAGCTCGGCCTACAAGATCAGATTATACCCGCAACTCGAGCCTTAAACGGTTTCAATATGGCCAGTGAAACAACTAAAGGAGAGATTATCCTATCGGTGAATTTGGATGGAACTATCCAAGATACTAATTTTCATGTAATAGAGGGCGACATGAGGTACAACGCCCTGCTTGGGAGGCCTTGGATCCACAACATGAGGGCAGCCCCTTCGACTCTCCACCAAATGATGAAATCCTCAATGCCGGACGGGGTAAAAATGTTGTACGGGGAGCAACATGCTGCAAAAGAAATGTTCGCGGTCGATGAGGTAATACCGATATCGGCGCTATCAACATCGGAAGAATCAGGCATCAAGGGTAAACAGGAAGCAAAATAGCAATCACCGCCACCAGCATCGACCGAATCGGAGAAGCGGGAAATGGTAGAGGAAGAGGAAGATTTTTTGACCCCTCAAACTTTTGTTGTTCCCGAAGATTCCGACGCCACCAAATCAACAGTCAAAGAGTTGGAACAGGTTATATTGATCGAGTACCTGCCCGAGCAAAAGGTATACTTGGGAACATGATTAACCCCCGAACTCAGGAAAAAGCTTATTCAATTTTTATTGATAACATAGATTGTTTTGCTTGGTCCCACTTAGACATGACAGGGGTCCCGCCGAAGGTAACAACTCATCGACTAAGCCTGGACCCAAAGTTCAGACTGGTGAAACAAAAGAGAAGGCCCCAGTCCGATGTAAAACACGCATTCATAAAGGACGAGGTAACTAAACTTCTCAAAATAAGGTCCATTCGGGAAGTGAAATATCCCGAATAGTTAGCCAATGTAGTCGTAGTTCCTAAAAATGAACAAACTTAGGATGTGTGTAGTAAGAATTTAAACAAGGCATGTCCCAAAGATTCTTTTCCACTGCTTAACTTTGAACTCATGATCGACGCCACGGCCGGCCACGAGATCATTAGTTTTCTCGATGCCTATTCCGAGTACGATCAAATTCAAATGAATGCGGAATGCCAAGAAAAGACTTCATTTATCACCAAGTATGGAACATATTGGTATAATGTAATGCCTTTCGGGCTAAAAAAACGCATGAGCTACCTACCAACGCCTAGTAAATAAAATGTTAGAAGAACAAATAGGTAAATCAATGGAAGTATATATTGATGACATGCTAGTTTAATCCCTGTGAGCAGAGGACCATTTGACACATTTGCAGGAAACATTCAAGATAGTGAGAAAATACAACATGAAGCTCAACCCCGAGAAATGCCTTTTCGGGGTCGGTTCGGGCAAGTTCCTTGGCTTCATGGTGTCGAATCGGGGAATCGAGATCAACCCGATAAAATCAAGGTTATTGAGCACATCACCGTCATGGACAACGTTAAAGCCATGCAAAGGCTGACGGGGCGGATAGCTGCCTTAGGCCGATTCATATCGAGATCGTCGGATTGGAGTCATAGATTCTTCTCTCTACTCAAAAAGAAGAACGATTTTGCCTGGACACCGGAATGCCAACAAGCATTAGAAGAATTGAAGCGATACCTCTCGATCCCACCATTGTTTCATACCCCAAAGGCAGATGAAAAACTCTACTTGATTACAAAAACAGTGTTTTAAATAATAATTTAAAAAGACTCTTTTTGCGGCCTGAGGGGGTGGGGTGGGAAGAGGTGGAGTGGGGGTGGGTGGTGGGTGGTGCAGAAAAATAAAAAAACAGAAATTTGAAATAAAAAAAAGTAAAAAAAATAATTTTTTTTTTGCAGGGGGGAGGGGGAGCATGGTGGGTGGTGACGGAAAAAATAAACTGAAATTTTAAAAAAAAGTCTTTTTGGAGAGAGGTGGTGGGGTGGGTAGGCGTGGCGTGGCGTGGGGTGGGTTGGTGAGGGTGGGGAAGGTTGAGAAGGAGTTTTGGAAAAAAATTTCCCTTCTATTGATAAGGAAAATATTTTCCTCCAATTGGAAGAAAATGAGTTCATAAGGATAATGTTTTCCAAAACATTTAAGCCAATCAAACATGGGAAAATTGGAAAATGTTTTCCTTCATATCAAACACACCCTTTACATTTTGCCAGCTATTATTTTTTAGAGCGGCTATATTGTGTAGTTTTTCCTAGTTTGAACAAATCAAAGCCCAGTATCAAATACCGTAACGTCAGCCCACTCCAAACGTGTTGATAAGTTGGTAAAAATAGTACGGGCTAGCTAGTTTTCGGAATGGCCATTCAAAAATAACCAGTGATTGCAAAGTCATTGAAAAATAGCCACTATTTTGCTGCAACACGAAAAGTTCCAGCATAATATACTGGAGATCGATGCACATGTGTATGAACTTCGAGCATATTATGCTGGAACTACAACACGCGGAAAGTTCTAGTATAATATAGAGTACTGGTGCTTCAATCTCCAGTATATTATGTTGGACCGGTATATTATACTTGAACTTCAGTATATTATACTGGAGTATTTTTCCGGATTTTGAACAGTGTTTTTGTTCAGATTTATCTTTATATGAAAAGTGGCTAAATTTCAATTACTTTTGAAATTGTGACTATTTTTGAATGATCACTTGTAAATCTGGTCGGACAATCGAGTCGAGTAAGAAACAAATGTGGTTTCCCAACTCCGAAATCACACAAGCACGAAGCTGAGGATATGAGTCTAATAATCATATCCTTTTTTTACTATAAGAAGAGTGGAGGGAACTAAAATTATTTAAAAATCAAATAAATTCTTTACAATAAGAAGAGTACAACTGCTCTAAAAAGCTGGGATTAATTATACCATAGACGATGGTGCATTGATTTAGTAGCACCATCTTTACCCAGTGATCCATAAAAAAATTACTCCTAGCAATGAGGGAATATAATTGGAAGGAAAGAATTGGAGAAAGAAACGAACTAGCTAGCCCCCAAATGCTTGTTTGGGGAATGGGGGAAAAGGGGCCTCTTTTAGTATGACTTATGAACATTTGATGCAATTAATTGTTGTGTTTTTCAACAGACAGGCAAATCGACTGGAGGATCTTCCAATGATTCCAATTCACTAACTCCATTTTCCACCAGGAAAGACATGGCCAAACCCCAAGTTATATGAACATCCAAGTGGCAGTGCATTAACCAGACTCCTATTTAACAACAACAACAAAATGTAAGTCCAAAAGCTCGATGCGGAGAAGAATTGGAATTTATAAAAGGATTGGAATTATATACACTGATAGTGAAAATATATTTTCAACAAAAAATTATAATGTTGTTTTGGAGGGTGCATTCATCTGTTGAATCTGATACCGATAGTATCACCCCCCAAAACAACATTCTCCTTCAGGCTTTACAACCAATCAATACGACCCCGGAGAGTCTCTTAGGTCCCCAAATTACGATAGAAAGTTTCACCTTCATAAATCAAGGTTCATATTAGGGATAGCATGTTCATTATCATTTTTATCATATTACCTATAAATTTCTATCATAAAGATTTATCTTGTAATTGTTTCTAAGTGACCTAATTATGTTATATAGTTTATACTGACGGTGAATAAAACTTAAGTTTTTTGTATGCCATAAAATAAATATTTGTGGCCCTTTTCTGTTCTCACCTGGGTTGTCAGCAACAAATCGGATGACTGACCATCCATTGACAGGTAAACTTGCCGTGTTTCTACGAGGTGGGTCAACAAGATTGAATTTAGCTGTATCAGTTTGAGGATTAAAGTTCCCAAAGCCCTCAGCAATGATGTAAAAATCATATCCATGAAGATGGATTGGGTGGTTTTCACCTGTGACAATGCTTGTTCCCTGTAATACAACTTGCACTTTTGCCCCATATTTTAGCTTGTAAACCTTAGTTCCTGGAACTGGTTGCCACAGTGATTGGCTGACATTACCCGTATAATCAAATTTCACAAGTGGGACTGCTGGGAAATCAGTTGAAAAAATTCCAGGTATGCCTTGTTGATGTGCTTGCAGAATGGAGAAGTTGGGCGGTAGCACAAAAGACACATTGTTCATACTGGCAGCGAATCGAGTTCCATTTGGACCTTGACAACTGCTGGAGCTTGCACCTAGTTTGAAATAATAAACTTAAATGTTAAACAAGTGTTCTCTTGAGTTATTCAATGACCAATGTGTCATCCTAGAATATTTATTTTCTTCTATTTGTTGTTCATGCAACTAGGAGTTTAAGGAACGTTATGAAGAGCTTAGCTTGTATTTTATGAAGAGCTTAGTATATTTTAACGCACCTTTCGGGCAATTTTTGAGTCCCAGCCCAACTGTAATGAACAAGTTCTCATCGATTTCAGTGGGCAACTCGACCTTGCTTGGACTTCTGAAACTTGTTGTGAATGCAGTGGCTGTGGCAGTGTCGTTAAATGGTGGTAAAGATGGAAAAATTGGATTGATCTTGATCCCCTGAACAGCGCAAGGAGTATTCTTGTACTCAAGGATAGCAGTGGTAGTAGTGTTGTCAAAAGGTGCACCTTGAGCACTTGCGTAAGCTTGTGCTGCCATGTAGTATCTGGCTGGTGGCTGGTTACCAGTGATAAGGACATCAGTAGTTTGGCCTGGACCTAACATAAGCACTGATGTGGTGAAGGGTTGAACATAAGAGGCGTCTGCTCCAACAACAGTTAACTTGTGGTTGGCCACAGTGAAGAAAAGCTGCTGATTTAGTGCAGCGTTGATAACTCGAAGAAGGCTGGTCTCACCAGAGTCCACAAGCACTATGGTAGTATCTGCATAAAGGTGAATCCAACATGATAGCTGAGCATGTTATATATTCTGAATCCAAACTAATGAACGCTCGCATGAACTAGTTAGTATGGCAATATCTTTATATATATCTTTATTGAGCATTAGTATCCGCATGCTTTTTATTGATTATCATAGAAGAGCATTGAAGTTTTCAACACACTTAGAGATAATTTTGGCTCTGTTATGCGATCATGAATCTTAGTGTACAAGGAGTAGAGATACCAGCTCTATTGATTATGTTTTCAATATTTGAAAGGTATATTTCTTGGTATATGTTTCAAGAATTTAACTTCTACGCAACTGACGCTATATAAAATATTTACACCATTAAATCAGTTATAACATACTCCCTCTATATCAATTTTTAGGACAGACTCTCATAATTTAGTCTGTTCCAAAAAGAATGAAATATTTTTATATTTGGAAAATTTAACTTTGGATTTTGTATTTTACCCATTTTATTTTTAATAAGAAACTTTTATAGCCACACAAATGTTACGGCTCCACAAAGCTTTTGCCCTTTAAGCTTTTAAAATCACAAATTTAAAAATCTTATTTTTTTTAAATCTTCGTGCTAGAGGTAAACTAGTAATGTCATATAAATTTAAACGGAGGAAGTATAAGGTAATCACATTTACAAGTAATCTGTGTGATAAGCAGTAAGAATTATTAGATACCTGGTAAAGATGATAATCGCCTGCTATCGCAGTAAATTAAACTACATCATCAATAGTTAAAAAGTCTTTACACTATGTATATGACTTAAATTGATCATGTTTCAAATGTTTCGGAGATTGGAACAAACCTTTACTTGAACACCTGTAGAGGTCACCTGGTTGACCATTGATGGTGTATGCATCTGATACATTAGGCGCTGCACCCGTTCGTGTGGCCTGTCTTACAACATCAATAGGGTTTGCATCCCACCACTCACCTAATCACAAAATTTCAAACCATAATTTTGATCTGGAACTACTGCTTGGCTGGTAGTATTTGTTTTCAATTCTTTCGCTTATTTTGGGCAGGAATGAGTACCTAGCAGAATGGGTGTCTCTCTTCTTGGGTTAGGAAATGGGTAGAATTCTCCTTCTTTTGGGTGGATTATTAAAGCTCCGTAAACAGTGGCCCTGAGCCATGAGCTGTGGGCGTGCCACCAAAGTGTGCCTTCCTGTTCTTGAATTGTAAAGCGGTAAGTGTAACTCCCTCCTGGTCTAATTGGGCATTGTGTTATAAATTCTGGTCCATCTGCCCATGCTGTTCTTATTTGCTTAACTCCATGCCTATCGAAATGCAACAAAGTTGTAAAAACCACACGAAATAACATTGCATATGTATGATATCACTGCGTTCACATATATATATATATATATATATATATATATATATATATATATATATTGTAGCAGGTAAGATGCTTTATTTAACCAAGTTACTTATTTCACATCTTAGTAGTTCATTTTGCATTATGACATGCATGCTTCTTACCAGTGAATGGTGACATTGTATCGAGCTCTGTTGACCACGTTGATGACTAAAGTATCGCCATTATTCACTTCCAATGTTGGTCCAGGGAATTGTCCATTCACTGTTATAGTGTTATGGGTCTTGCACAGCCTCTTTACTGGTGTTGCTTGAATCTGTTTCATAACAACAGAGGTTAGGATCCTCCAATTCTAAAAATAAAAAAAAAAAAATGTTAGTAAGACAAAGAATTAAGGGAAACATGAATGACATACAACAAAATGGTGGTACTGTGTTTTCGCATTTGCAAAGAGAAGTAAAATGGAGATGAAGAAAAAATAGCACAAAGGGTTGGCCATGCTGTTGCAGGCATCCAATATTATGGTTCTTTTCTTAATTAAACTGTCAATTAATGGAAAATTCATGCGTAGTGCTTATTTTTAAAGAATAGAGAGAGGGTGGTTTGAGGTTGGCAGATTAGGTTTTAATTTAGCATGAAGGTCAGCTTAGAGGGCAGAACTTAGAAGTTGGTGCACCCACTATATATATATATATATATATATATATATATATATATATCAATTACTGCAAGAATTTTCATCAATGCTTGTTTCATAAGTCTCTTCTTGAGGTTACTATTTTATGTTTTCACTTCACATTGTGAGTATGCTCTTTTCCACCAAAGAGATGTTTCTTGTTATGATTATACACAATACCACCTATCTATCACATTAATTAAAGGAAACTTTTCCTTCTATCGTTAATCTTGAGTGGTAGCAAAACCTTGACAACCCAATCTTGTTTGACTTAAAAATTTCAGTTAGAAGAACCTAAAACACGACATGCTTTGACTTTTTCAACATGATCTCAGTGAACAACGTCAAAAGGAAATCCGAAGATGTTGAACAACTCGGTCAGATTGCTCCGGATTAAGCATACTTGGAACGACAAATTGATTCAAACGTCTTAAAATAGTTTGCTATCAAACCCAACACCCGTTTGTGTTTGAATTTCTCCCTATTTCTAGAATTGTGCTTTGTCTTCTGTTTTTCTTGAAAGCTCATATTCACAGTTTTAGTTACGAGTGGTTGTGATTTATGAACACTTTTAAGTATATCTTTAGTAGTCAAAAACTGAGAAATTACGTACCAATTATTAATGTTACGTAAATTTTTTTTGAAAAAAAATATTAGGAGTACCATAAGACAGCATCGGTTTTATGGCTAATATCTTGAGGAAGTAGTAATACATGCTAGTATAATAATTACAAAAATCAACGACCACCAAAACAGAGCAGCACTTGTGTTTACAGCCAACAGCCCAGAGTAACATTGTCTACTAAAGCAACTTTCCAACAAACACTCTTCGAGCCCGTTTGGACATAAGAATTTTCTTCTTCTTTTGTCGATTTTTTTTTTTCAAAATCAGCATTTGTTCATAAAATTTCCAATTTTCACTTGAAGATGCATTTTGGAATTTTTTGAAAATTTGAAAAACTCCAAAAAGCTGTTTTTCAATTTCACTCACAAAACTTCAAAAACAACCCAAAACTATATCCATGTCCAAACATAACTCTAATTTTCAAATATCATTTTCCCTTGATTTTTTTTTTCACTTTTTTTGGAATTTTACAATTCTTATGTGCAAACGCCCACTTAGTTACATTTTGAGAGCTACAACAAACAATCTTTAATAAGCATCATATAGTATAAGAAAGAAGCAGAAGTGTCCATCTTGTAAAACTTGAGCAGCAGAGTGACTCTGTCAAAGAAAAGCAACAGATGGCCTTAACGCACATATCTTGATGTCATAATTAGTTGTACAAGCTGAGAGCCCATCCCAATTAGGTGTTGCATCTGATCCTGACTTCACATTAATATTTTTCTTGGCAAGAGAGGCAGCACTTGTATTATTATTAGTATTTACTATATGAGCAATACCAATGTAACTACTACAATTGCGACAGAAAAGTTTAGTATGTTGTTTAAAGAAACCCCACGAGTTTTTGGACCTAAAATAAGGTGAGCATCTAAGTTTACTTATCTGAGTAAATCTGCTCTTATCAATGCATAAAAATGAGAGTACCCCTCTCCTCATTGTTTTCCCATACTTTGATCCAATGACTCTATAGTATTAGAGTTGAGGTTCAACTCATATCCACACGATCCACAACTGAAACAAGAATAACTAAGCAAATTTTGTTAGAACCGTTATCACAATATCCTGTATTAATTTCATGAGAGAGAGTTTGCCTTCTTTTTATTCCCTCCAATTCTTGAAACCTTGCGCTTTACTATCAAAATCAGAAGAAAAGAAATCCAATTCCAATAACGGAGTATAATTAAGACGGGAAACTCAAAAAGCCTTTCGATCCAGAAGCAGTTAAATGACGATAAATTCACCTTCATTTTGGTTGTACATTGTGTAGTAATTCTTGTACCTTCCAATCTACTAATATACTCTCGCCATTCCATTTTATGTGATAAAATTTAAATGGATACGGAGTTTAAGAAAGAAACAAAGAAAAAAAAAGTTTTAAAATATGCTATCTGAAACAAATAAGAAGTTTATGATTACTGTTTTTAAGTATAAAAAACATATCAATTTGTTTTTTTAAAACATAGTAAAAAGGAAATAGATATCTTATAAATAAATTAGGAGGGACAGAGTAATAAATTTCTACAACTAGAAGAAAGTAGTATAAATAAAAACCTTACCTGTAAGTGACGCCTCTTTCAGCATTGCTTATGAGATGAGAGGAAAAGGGAAGAATATCATTAGCAGCTAGTGATTGTGAAGAGCAGCTGAAGAAATCTGTTTCGGCCAACATCTTCAAATTGAGAATATAACCCTTTTTATTACTCCTCTCTCGAAACAAGTCTCTGCATATATGCAGTGTTGATATATATATATATATATATACTCTTGTCTTATGTGACAGCTAGCTTCACACTTTCGGTAAGGCTCCTAACGGTAACTAAGCCTAGGAATAATTGTATGCTAAGTATTAAACTGTCATCTGCTTTCTGAGTTAGGGCTTGGATGTCTTACACGTGTTAAATTTGATATTATAGGGTGTTGGATTAATTAGACTTGAAAGGGTTCACAATTTATTTTTCTTAAATAAAAGCTGCAATAATAGTATCTCTCCTTCCTTATTAATGACGATATTAATTAATTGAGTACGGATATGATACAAAAACAAGGAAAATTTTATTTTGTGTATCATACAACAAACACTAGTTGTATGAGACAACTTTTTTGTTTCACAGTTTTTGTGGACCTAGATTTCTGTGGACCCAAATTTCTGTGGACCCAGAAGTGTAAGATTGGGGTCCACAAATTTGTGAGACAAAAAGGAGCTCCATACAACTAGTGTAAGTTGTATGAGACACAAAATAAAACTTTTCCAAAAACAATAACAATCAGGTCGGGTAGAGACATGCCTAAGAAGTCTTGGGGCGAGGTTATTATACGGGACATGACGCAGCTGGAGTTAATTGAGAACATGACCCTAGATAGGAGAGTGGAGGTCGAGAATTGGGGTAAAAGGCTAGTAGGTAGTCAAGTGTATCTCTTTGTCTTACCAGTTTGCTAGCATTAGTGTTAGTATGATATCCTTTTATTCATATATTGCTATTATTACTTAGAGTTTAATTGTTTCTTGGCTTTAGTACTTTATCTTGTTGTTATTCCTTCTTGTTGCCATTACTTTTGTCATTTGTTCTCCAGCCGAGAGTCTATCGGAAACAGTCTCTCTGCTGTAACAACCTAGCCGGTCGTTTCGAGAGTTATAGCCCCATTCCCCCATTTCCTTCTTCTTTTGTGTTCTACAACTATATTATGATATATCAGGTTAGTTGGTTCGGGTCCGGAGTGGATTCAGAGTGAATTGAGACACATAGTCTCTTAATTGAAAGCTTAAATTGAAAAAATTGATTGGATGTTGACTTATGTATAAATGACCTCGGATTTGAATTTTGATGGTTCCGTTAGCTCTGTTGGGTGATTTTGGACTTAGGAGCGTGTCCGGAATGTTATTTGGAGGTCCGTAGTAGCATTAGACTTGAATTGGCTAAAGTCAGAATTTTAGCGGTTTTGGCCGACAATGGAAATTTTGATATCGGGGTCGGATTGGATTCCCGAAAGTTGAAGTAGGTTCGTGGTATCATTTCTGACTTATGTGCAAAATTTGAGGTCATTCGAACGTGATTTGGTAGGTTTCAGCATCGTTTGTAGAATTCGGAAGTTTAGAAGTTCTTTAGGATTAAATCCGGGTGTAATTTTAGTATTTTGATGTTGTTTTGAGTGATTCGAAGGTTCGACTAAGTTCGTATAATATTATAGGACCTGTTGGTATGTTTGGTTGTGGTCCCGAGGGCCTCAGAGTATTTTCGGGTGGTTGACAGCTTGATTTGAGTTGAGGAAATTGATCGGCTCCAACCCTGCACCACTATATAATGGCGAGGAGTGGTCGATGAAGCTTTTACCCGAAAGGTCAGGATCGATTTTCACAGGGAGTTAATATTGGTTGAGAGTTGAGTTTCTATCTAATCTAGCTATGCGTGTTGCTTTTAATTACACTTCTAACTATGCTTGGATTTGTTTCTATTCTACTTTTAATGCTATCGATAGCTGAAAATAATCTAAGTACAATATTTTTGTAAGGGTTTTCTCAATTGATAAAAATCACTAGGAAAGTGACTTACACCTAGGCGAGTATCTAATGGGATATAAAATTTGGGACAAGCTTGTTATATTTGAGGTCTTGATATAACCTTTACACATAATTACCCACTCTATACCTCTCGGTAGTTTGAGTGACTTTGTCCTAATTGGCTTTCTCAAGCCTAATTGGGTATTCAAACAATGCAAGTAAAATTGGCTTAAGTCGGGTTTTATTATCTCTAGGTTTAACCCTTTAATTGGGGTTATCAATCTCTTGAATGCACCACAATTCCTTGTTAGCCTAATTTTCCTAAACTTAGTACCTCTTTCTCAAGAAGAGTCTAAGTCATAAATGCACGAACTAGTGTTTGCAACCATCAATTCTACAATTAAAGCATGGATCAAGCTAAATATCACTAACTCATAAACAATTAAGCCTTAAAATAGAAGACCCATTAAACACCACACACTAGGGTTGGGTCATAACCCTAGCTAATGCGCTTATCTACTCATAATCAAGGTAGAAATAAAAGATGAAGATGAAATATAAGCCATAAAAGTTGATTACAAGAATAAAATCTAAGAATATAAGCTAGAACTACTCTAAAATTATTCTAAATGGTAAAGTACAAAAGATAACCTAAAAATGTGAAAAAGATCTATTTATACACAACTAAAATTATTGGACAAAAATACCCCTACGAAGGTTCCACTGTCAACAAAATACTGAGCGCCTCAGCACATGGACTTCCGCGGCCGCGCAAAAACAAGCGTGGTCCGCATTTCTTCAATTTTGGACTGGGACTGGGTTTGGTTTTGCGGACAGCGTAAAGTTTATCGCGTCAGCATTGGCTTCTATTGCAGCCACATAAAATGTTCGCGGATCGCGTTCCTCATTTGAGCTCATATTGCAAGGTCTCTGATTCTCTATCTCGCCCTTAACGGAATTGCACCGCGGTCGTGTCAGGTACCTGACGCGACCACGCTATTTCTTCGCGGTCAGCGGTCTCTGTTGTACCCAAAATGCCTTCTCTAAATCTCAATTTTGCGAACAACGTACTTGTGGCCGCTTCAGCGGTGGACCTTTTGCGACTGCTCTTTTCCTTCGCGGTCAGCTCTTTTATCTCAGCTTTGAACTTGTGCAAATTTAACTCCTTCATGAGTTGGTTGTGGCTTTCTTGCCTCATTTTGAACAAACCCTGTAGACAAGCACAATAAGTCAGTTTTCAAAAATACTTTTACACATGTTTGATCCAAAACCTAAGCAAAAGAGAGCATAAGATAGTCTAAAATCCATAGTTATCAACTCCCCCAAACTTAAGCTTTTTCTTGTCCTCAAGCAAACAAAGTAATTCCCACCTCCACAAGATAAAAGAAAGAAAAATTTCAGCTGTTATAAGGTGACTTCATCAAGTATCAATTGGGACAAACAATTACCCTCAACACAAATGTATTATCAACAACACACAATCATTTTAGCACTGTTGGTCCAAGTAAATGTGAAGTTTTGAATACTGACAAAGGAACTCAGACATGGACCAGGTCCATCTTGTAAAGCACATTTATGATCAACTCAAACATGTGAGATGCACGTGAAAGAGACAAACCTAACTTATCAGAAATGATATCTCCTAATCATGATAAAAAAGGTTGCATATTGGATAAGGAGAAAGACTCTTTACATAAAGAGAACACAGTTTAGGAAAAGGATAGAGTTAGTGTTTGAGATCAACTAGAACTCTTCCACCATGGAAGAGTAACATCAATATCCTAGTCAATATCTAATTGCTAACCCCTTAAATATTAGTGTTGTTCTCTTTTAGAGGTAACTCACGTAAGCAGAAGTTAAGCGTGAATTGAGAGCAAAATAGCAAGGCAATTTATGTGTGATTCAAGCGTGCAAACCTGAAGCTACTTGAACCAGATTGAAGAACCAGTTCCAAATGTCTATCTTTTATTCTAGTTTAATTATAGTAGGTGATTTTATATTGCACCTTTCATCTTATTTAGAAGAAATTGTATTAGGTACTTAGAGTTTTCAAGTTAGAGATAACTTGAAGTTGTTGCAATAGTTGAGGCTGTGTGCCACAACGGAATTAGAGTTAATTCTAGGTTTACAAAAGAGTTTTTGCAGTTTTTTGGATCAGTGATTTTAGTGGAGAGTTTGGGAAAATCCTACTGGAAGGTAGTCGTAGTTTTTTTTACCTTTTGAGCCAGGTGTTTTCCACGTAAAATCTCCGTATTCTTTATTTTATGTATTTATTATTCCGCAACAGTAGTAGTTGGAACACATAGAAGAACTAGGAACTTTCTATAATCAAGTTAAACAAAAATTGGGTACCACACAAATCACCCCTCCCCCTCTTATGTGGTATTGAAGTATAAAATATCAATTGGTATCAGAGCGGGTTATCCTTGAAGAGGCTAACACCTTAGGAACAGATCAAGATGAGTGCACCACCTCGAAACTGGGAAGGACAATCCACTGCTAGGCCTCCACTCTTTAATGGCCAGTACTATTCCTGGTGGAAGAACATAATGAGAGACCACATCATAGGAGAAGACTATGAACTTTGGGACATTGTTACTGATGGTCCCCTGACTACTACAAAGAAGAATGCTGAAGGAGTGGACGTGTCAAAGACGAGAGCTGACTATTCTGTTGAAGATTTGAAGAAATGAAAAAAGAATGACAAGGCCAAGAAATGGCTTATGTGTGGACTAGGTCCAGACGAGTACATCAAAATTCAAAGTTGTACTATTGCTAAGGAGATTTGGGACACTCTACAAGTGGCCCATGAAGGAACTCCTCAAGTAAAGAGATCAAGAGGAACACTGATGTATTCTCAATATGGGAATTTCACCATGAAGGAAGGTGAAACCATCCAAGAAATTTACACACGGTTCATAACACTAACAAATAAACTTAAGTCTCTTGGAAGAATTATTCTTGAAGAAGACAAGGTTGAGAAAATATTGACAAGGGTCTTGCCAGTAACTTGGGAAAGCAAAATCACTGCTATTCAGGAATCAAAGAACATTGTCATTCTAAGGTTGGATGAGCTGATTGGAAATCTCACTGCCTATGAACTGAGAAGGAAAACCATGAAAATGGATGCACCCAATAAGGAAAGAAGCTTGGCTCTCAGAATAGCTGAAGGTACAGACTTAGAGGATGATGAAATGACTATGATCACAAGGGATTTCAAGACGTACCTAATGAGAGGAAATGGTTCTTCAAGAGGTGCAACCTTCAACAAACCAAGGGCCCCTAAAAAACAGATCAATGAGGGCTGCTTCAAATGTGGTAAGACTGACCACATGCTCAAGAATTGTCCTTAGTGGGAAATTGAATGGAAGAAAGAAAGGGTTGAATGAAGAAACAAGAAGAAGGAACAGGTTCAACCCAAGAAGAACAAAGGATCAACAAAGGCTATGGTTGCTGCTTCTGGAGAAAGCTCAAATGAGGATTCAAAAGATAAAGCTGGAGATGAAAAAACAATTATGGCCATTGGAGAATCAGATGATGAACAAAAGGTAAGTGTGATTCATCTCAAAGACAAGATTAAATTTTTGTCTAAAGAAAAGTTATCTGAATTACAGCTAGACTTTATTGATGAGTCTGAGGTCATAAACAATGAGAAGGAACAACTATCTAGGGAATGTGTGATCCTAAAAGCTAAGTGCAAAAATCTGAAACTTAGGGCTAGTGAAAGTGATAGTAAAAATACTGAGTTGAAGAACCAGGTTCTTGAACTTGACACCACTGTCTTAGAACTTAGATCTGAAAATTTAAAACTAAAATTAGAAACAGGTAAAAAGAAAGCTGATCACACACATCTCACCTTAGAAGAAAATCTAGGAAAAATGAATGATGAGTTGTACAAGAGAGATGAGCAGATAAGAGTCCTAAAATAAGATCTAGGCAAAGTGAAGCATGAACTAGACAGAACTTGCAAATGGAATAAGTCCTCTGATGCACTATCCTGGCTACAAGAGCACCACAGTAGCAATAACAGAGGACTTGGCTATGGGAACCCAACACCTAAGTGGGATCCAAAAAGCAAGTATATCACACTTCCTGAGAACAAAATCTGCACACACTGTGGCAAGACTGGTCATTACAAAATTGAATATAATGCAAAAGAAAAGGCCAGTTAAAAGAACAAAATCTTTGTTCAAGAGAAAAATAGGCTGCTTGGATGGGCTAAAAAGAATTTAATTCACCCTTTTGCCTATAGAAAGGGACCCAAACTAGTTTAGGTTCCTAAGACTAACCCCTGATTTCGTTTTGCAGGTCCAAGTGAAGGGAAGTAGCCAAATATGGTACATGGATAGTGGCTGCCCAAAGCATATGACTAGAAGTAAGAACCAATTCCTTTCACTTGAGGACCTAAAAGGAGGTAATGTCTCCTTTGGAAATTGGAAGAAAGGTGAGATCATTGGGGTTGTAAAGGTAGGTAAGACAGACTCACATTCCATTGAGAATATCCACTTGATAGATGGCTTGAAATATATCCTAATCAGTGTATCACAATTGTGTGACAGAGGTAACCTGGTAGCATTCACCTCTACCAAATGTTTTATGATTAATCTTACCACTGACAAGATTATTTTGCAAGAAAAAAGAGTTAACAATATTTACATTGTAGATTTATCCACTCTTTCAGAAAACGAACTCACTTGCTTAAGTGTGTTGGACAATGATCCCCTCCTATGGAACAAAAAACTTGGTTATGCAAGTCTAAATCAACTCAACAAATTAGTCTCCAAGGACCTGGTGATAGGGTTACCTAACATCAAGTTCAAGGAAGACAAAGTTTGTGAGGCTTGTGTAACGGGGAAGCAGGTAAGATCCTCTTTTAAAAGCAAAAAAGTGGTAAGCACGACCAGGTCGATGGAACTAGTTCATATGGATCTCTATGGTCCAATGAGAACATCGAGCAGAAGTGGTAAGAAATATGTGATGGTACTTGTTGATGATTACTCTAGGTTTACTTGGGTATTGTTTTTAACATCTAAGGATGAAGCATTTGATATGTTTACTGCCTTTGTTAGAAAAACTCAGAAATAACTAGGTAATCAACTTGCATCAATTAGGTCTGATCAGAACTGAATTTGAAAATGCTAAATTCGCTGAATTTATTTATAAGCATGGTATAGATCATAATTGGCCCCTACGACTCCTCAACAAAACGGAGTAGTCGAAAGAAAGAACAGGACTCTTGAAGATATGGCTAAGACTATGCTTCTTCCAGTAAATTGCCCCATAGCTTCTAGGTAGAAGCTGTTAATACTGCATGTTACATCATTAATAGGTGCATAACTAGACCTCTTGTATAGAAGACTCCCTATGAGTTACTTAATGGGAGAAGCCCAAATATATCCCATCTTAGGACATTTGGATGTAAATGCTTTGTGCACAATAATAGAAAGGACTCCCTAGGTAAGTTTGATCCCAGAAGTGATGAGGGAGTATTCTTGGGATATTCTTCACATAGCAAAACTTATAAAGTTTACAACAAAAGAACTTTGTGTGTAGAAGAAAGTATACATGTAATTTTTGATGAAACTGACATTCTTTTTGAGAGACATGAACATGAAGATGAAGCTATTGGGCTGGTAAAAGAATTGAGTGAAGTCACAGCTCAAGCTGAAGCTGCACCAAAAGAAGGAACAAGTGATGGAACAGGTTCTTCCATCCACGGCAACCTGACAGGGGGAACTGAACAAAGAAGAAGCGAATCTAATTTCCAAATGGAACCTGTCCATGAGCCTGTTCCTCAGCAACCGAACATGGGAGAAACTCCAAATAGAAATTAGTTGGTTGTGAAACCTTACAAGTATCAAAGTTCTCATCCCATTGAGAACATCCTTACTGACCCAACTTCTGGAGTTAAAACCAGATCTCAATTAAAGAATCTGTATGCTTTTGATGCATTCTTATCTCTTATTGAACCTAAAAATGTTGTTGAAGCTTTGCAAGATGCAGACTGGGTGAATGCAATACAAGATGAACTCAATCAGTTTGAAAGAAGTCAAGCGTGGCATCTGGTCACAAGACCCAAGGAAATATTAGTAATTGACACTAAATGGGTCTTCAGAAACAAACTTGATGAAGATAGAACGGTTACAGGGAACAAGACAAGGTTGGTGGTCCAATGTTATAGCCAAGAGGAGGGCATAGACTATGATGAGACCTTTGCTCCAGTTGCAAGACTGGAGGCAATAAGATTCCTTATAGCATTTGCAGCACACATGGAATTTACCCTTCACCAAATGGATGTGAAGAGTGCCTTCCTAAATGGCTACTTAAAGGAAGAAGTCTTTGTCAAACAACCTCCAGGTGTTGAAAGAAAGGAATGTCCAGATCATGTATACAAATTGGACAAGGCCCTATATGGACTCAAGCAGGCTCCTAGAGCATGGTATGAACGCCTATCCCAATTCCTGCTTGAACATGGATACAAAAGAGGTAAGATTGATAGCACTTTATTTTTAAGGGAAAAAGATAAAGATCTATTAGTAGTACAACTATATGTTGATGACATAATTTTTGGGGTAAACACTGAAAAACTGAGTAAGGAATTTACTAAATTAATGGGGAGTGAATCCGAAATGAGTATGATGGGTGAGCTTAACTTCTTCTTAGGCTTACAGATCAAACAAAACCCAAATGGAACCATGATCCATCAGCAGAAATATGCAAAAGAGTTGATTAAGAAGTTTAAAATGGATGAATCAAAGGAAATAGACACACCCATCACAACAACTACTAAATTAGACATAGATGAACCTGGTTCATCCGTTGATCAGAAGCTGTATAGGGGTATGATTGGTTCACTTTTATATCTTACTACTAGTAGACATGCCATTGTTTTCAGTGTAGGGCTTTGTGCTCGTTTTCAAGCAAATCCTAAGGAATCCCAGTTGACTGCTGTCAAGAGGATACTGAGATATTGAAAGACACTACTGACCTTTGCCTTTGGTACCCTAATGGTAGTAACTTTAATCTAGTAGGATATGCTGATGCTGACTATGCAGGTTTTCTTGTGGATAGGAAAATCACCTCAGGTATGGCTCATTTTCTTGGTTCATGTCTGGTATCATGGGCCACTAAAAAGCAGAATTTAGTGGCCTTATCCACTACTGAGGTTGAGTATGTTGTTGCTGCCTCTTGCGGTGCTCAACTGCTATGGATCAAACAGCAGCTGATGGATTTTGGCATTGAAGTTGGTTGTATTCTTATTTTTTGTGATAACACAAGTGCTATTAGTATGACTAAGAAGCCAGTTCATCATAAGAGGACTAAGCACATAGATGTTACACATCATTTCTTACGGGATAACTATGAGAAAGGATTAATTACTATAGAATTATGTGCTACTGATAAACAGATTGCTGACATCTTTACTAAAGCACTGAGTAGAGAAAGCTTTGAAAGGAAAAAGTTAGAATTAGGAATAATTAAGATCACCTAATGGGACCAGCTCAGAATGCAGAATGAAAAAAAAATTGAAAAACAAAATGAAAAAAAATTAGCTAGGAAATCTGGAACTTGTGTAAATATCTAGATTAATTTTTACTCAGTTTCATTCTGTAAATAGTATACTCCTGTGACATATGTTTTTATGACTCACTGATCTCTAACAAAATTTTCTCTATTTTGGTAAATTGAGGCATGATCAAGAGGATTCTAAATGAAGAACATGGTTCATCAGTATTGGTTCATCTAAATAACGAGGTATGTTTTCTATACTTTGCACAATTAGAAATATAAATATTTAAATCATAAGCAGAGTCCTACCTATGTTCAAAAATATCAGAAAATCCTATCCGTTTATTTTTGAACCAGTTCCGTCTCTACTAGAATTCTCACCACAAAAATGCCTAAAATCTAGGGAAGCTTAACCGCTCATTCAACCTGAAATTTCAGGTTGATCGGACTTCTAATTGACTGCAAAAAGTTACCGTTAGTCATTAATTAAGTTTCTCTCTTTAAACATCCATCATCAACTTCTACCACCCTCATTATTCCAAACCGTCAAAGTTTTTTTTCACTCTAAATTGGTCTCTCTTCCAAAAGCCAAACTCCCAAATTCTCTCACGAAATCAGTCACAATGTCGAACCCTCAAGATAACCCAGGCACTCCTCCACAACCCTCTTCTTCTGATTCTTCCACACCTCCTCAACCTAGTACAACCCCCCAACCTAGGAGGAAACATGTTAAGATGCTCGGTCGTAAAAGTATGGCTACAGGTGCACTATCAAAAAGATTGAACGCACAATTGAAGGCTAGCCAAGCCCAAGAATCTATACACTCAGACGATTCCTTCAAGTATGCAAATAAGGGGGAAGGAATTGGGTCTTATTATTCTGAGAAGATTCAGAGTTCCCTTTCTGAGGTATGTTATGTATTGGTTGAAAGTGTAGAAAATAGGTTTGTTCTTGTTGGGTCTGTTAGAGATGTGAAAATTCCTGAGTTGAGAAGAAGAGGAGGTAAAAATAAAAATGAAAAAGAAAAAAGAGAAAGAGGGTGCAAGCTGTGATGTGAGAGGAACAGGGGTGGAAGTGGTTGACTCGTCACCCACCTCTGAGATGATTAGACCAGCAATCTGTGGGACTGAGGGTGAAATTGTAGGAGAAAGTGGCAAGAAAACAGGGGAATGTCACGACCCAAACCGATGGGCCATGACGGGCACCCGGTACCTTACTCAACCGAGTACCAACGTAACGTATCTTTCTTATTACATCATCATATACACGTGACATACGGGCCTAATAGGCCAACATGATCATTTATAAATTTAAAACATAGGCCGACAAGGCCGTACAATCTTTCACGTACACAACATATGTCTACAAGACTCTAAAAGTACATAAATGTCATAAAGGTCGGGACAGAGTCCCACCATACCAAGCAATACACGTCTAAATCATACTAACAAAACACGCAACTCCGAAGCAAATGGAGCGCACCAACATCTTTTGCTGAGCTGGTAGCCTGCTTGGAGGGCTCTCGATCTGTGTGTCTGGACCTGCGGGCATGAAAAGCAGCGTCCCCAGGCAAAAGGGACGTTAGTACGAAATAATGTACCGACTATGTAAGGCAATATACTGAAAGCTGAAACTGAACTGATAATATAATAATTGCAAGTAGCTGGAAGTCAAAGATAATCTGAAGATATGCTTACCTGCTGATACTGACTCAAATCTCTCATTATAGTAAGTAAAATAGCTGTCCGGCCCTATAAGGCTCGGTGTATATATATAACTGCTCTGCCATAGTAGGCTCGCTCATAGGCGCTCGGTCATACTAGGCTCTGTATCTCGACCAACTGGCTCGCTCATAAGCGTTCGGCCACAGTAGGATCGGTATATATATAATCGTTCTACCGTAGTAGGCTCGCTCATAGACGCTCAGCCTTACTAGACTTTGTATCTCGACCAACTGGGCTCGCTCATAAGCGTTTGGCCATAGTAGTCCCGGTATATATATAACCGCTCTTCCGTAGTAGGCTCGGTATATATATAACCGCTCTTCCGTAGTAGGCTCGCTCATAGGCGCTAGACAATACTAGGCTCTGTATCTCGACCAACTGGGCTCGCTCATAAGCGCTCGACCACAGTAGGCTCGGTGTATAACTTACCATCTGATCAGAGGTTGCCTAATAGAGGCCTACTCATCGATTATAGCTCGATGGTAATGAAATACTTTTAATACTGTATATATGCAAACTCTCTGCCCTTTTAACCGAAAGAAGGAAATACTCAACTGAAAATGCAGTCCCGATAAGAAGAATATGGCAACTTACAAAACTAAGAAAATATATGTAATTTGCGAGACTAGAAAAATATACGTAAATTTCGGGATACGAATTTTTCTTTATGCCTCGTTATCAAACTTGTGTAATTACGATATCATGCTAAAATGAAAGAAAAACTTAGCCTTAACATACCTCCGTCATAAGGATATTCTGACCCTTATTTTTCAAAACAAGGAAATGCTAGTAACTTCGCAAGATCCACGATAAGTCACATTATGTTAAAGATGCCTTCCGATAAAACTTTTCAGAACTCCAAAGCATACTGCACGATACAATCTTCTTCACCTATTGAATCCAAGATTTCACATAAAATCATTTGCTTATTTTCCTTTGTCATCAAACTTCCATATCACTCATGATGTCGTGCTCCATCTACTACTATCTCTTTCCATTTTATTGCTTTCATCTCATAATAATAATAATATCCACTAATTGCCTAGCTAAAACCATTTTCCATCCTAAAACTCTATTTTGAGGAAAAAAATGCTAAAATTGTAAGACGTTTGCTGCTTTTCAGAAGAGCAAAAAGTTATGAAAAAATCAACTTGAAAATGACTGGATCATAGCAGGAAGTACTATGCCATCATAACAGTACACATCTTACCAACCAAATACAGTGTTTTTTTTTTCAATAAACTTTCCTTTGGACCCAGCATAGAGTACGGTCTATGAACTATGGGTGTTTATCGGGCGGGCTGGGACGGGCTGAACGGGAAAAACCCCAGCCCGTTCGGTTAGCGGGCGGGCTGTTAGTGGGCTGGGGATAACGGGTTGTTATAGGGCTGGGATTTTTCGGGTTTTCGTGGGCCCGTACGGGTTAGGGCTCACACGGGCTCGGGCGGGCCGAGCTCAATTTTTTTTTTTTAAGTTAAATTTTATTTTTCTTATTCAATGTTATTGATAGTTAAGTATTTGCAAACTTTTAAGGGTTAGAATTAAACTTTGAAGTTTAAAGTTTAAAGTTTTAAATTTGAAATGTGTTTTATAATTATAAAATTGAAATTGGAAAGTAAGTGGCTACAAAAAATTATTTAATAAGAGTATAAGACCAATAGGCAAATGTAAGGAACAAACTCCGAAGGCTTTCATTTATATTTTTAATATTTCAAATTAATTTGCAAGTTCTTTTTTTATTTTTTTTATTTTTATTTTTGAACTTGCAAATTAAAACTTAAAAGTTTACAATAATTATAAAAAATAAGAAATAGTACATCACATGCTTTGCATCATTTTTGTAAGTTCTTCCATGTCAACATGAGGTTCTTGGTTTCCGGGATTGGTTGAATCGGAACCATAAACCATTATATCTCCAATTTCTTGGTCCTCCTCTTCGTCTACCTCGTCACGCCCTTGATTTCTCCGTTCTGATCTTATCCAATCTCTGACGCACACTAGAATTTCCAAAGCGTTGCTGCCCAATGAATGACGGGTATCTCCTAGCTGCTGCCTTACTTGGCTAAATGCGCTATCTGATGCGACTGTTGAAATTGGCACATTTAGCACGTCTCGAGCCATGGCCGAAAGAACAGGAAATTGATTTGAGTTGCTCCTCCACCAACTCAGCGGTAGAAAATCCTTTGTGAGGGGCTCTGATGACTTTTGCAAGTAGAATTGTAGTTCATCAATATTCCTGCTACCGGTTTGTTGATGCTCTCCTAGTGTAGACCAAATCTGATAATCTTGAACACAATCATCATCATTCATAGTTGTTCCAGATGTTGAAGGATTAGTTGAAGGAATATTTGCATCTACAACTGAAGAAGCATCTACAATGTTAGCATAATAATTATATAAAGTTTGTAAATGTGTGTGTAGCTCAGAAATACAAGTGTCAATATCAGGAGTTTCAGTTGGGCCAATATCCATATAAGTATATAAAGCTCTAATTAATTGGCGACACTTTATCATTTTGACAGTAGGGTTTAAAATAGCACCAATTAGGTAAATATAGGGAATTGGGTAGAAATACTTTTTAAACTTATCTAGCATAGATTCAACAACAGTAGCATATCCTTCTTTCTGCTTCAAATTATGTAGTAAAAGAGAAATTTCAGCAATATGAACTAAACCATTTGAAATGGTAGGATAATAAGCTCCAGAAAACTCAAGTGTAGCCACATAAATTTTTTGTAAAAATTGTATAACATCATGAATGACTTCCCAAGTTCTAGATGTTAACAAACGGCTAGGATCGGTACAATGAGAATTAGCAACTTCAGTTATAGGCATTCTATATTTATAACAACATCTTAAGAACAAATAAGTATAATTCCACCTAGTAACTATTTCTTCAGGCATGAGTCTTGGTTTTAGTCCATAGTGTACACATTTTTCCTTAAATGCATTTAATCTAGCACTTCTATTATTTCCTTGAATTACACCAACAGCTCTCCTAATTAAAGTAATTTCATCTCTAAATAATTCAAGGCCACTCTTCACAATCAAGTTATAAATATGACATGCACATCTAACATGAAATATTTCAGGAATTGGTGGGTGTAGATGCAATTTTAATATTGTAATAGCAGCAGTGTTGTTAGAAGCATTATCAAATGACATACACAAAACTTTTTCTGCAAGATTATAAAATATAGCAACTTCATGTATAGTATTACTTATAAATGCACCAGTATGACTTTGATCTTCATCATATTTAAAAGCAATAATACGTTTTTGCATACAAAAATTATCATCTATCCAATGGCATGTAACAGTCAAATAATCATTTCCATTCACAGCACGACCAATATCAGAAGTAAGAGAAACTTTACAAGGAAGACTTGCGAACAAATAACGTATATATGTCTGATATTGTCCAAAAAGCCTAAAGATATCAGCTCTACAAGTACTTCTAGGAATACCTTTAAACATAGGGTTATAAATTCTTTGAATATAAGTAACAAGATACGGTGAAGAAGCAAAACTAAAAGGTAAACAACCTAAAACAATCATTTTAGCTAATTCTTCCCGATCTTTCTTAATATCGTATTTTCCAAATAACCCACCAATACTCGGGTTAAGTCTTTGTTGCCTAGATAACTCATCTACTCCCCATTCAAGAGGGTATTTCTCTTCTATATGCCTACGAAGTTGACCCGTTCCCCCTCCTTTACCGGGCTCATGTTTATAATGTTCACTACAAATTTTACATTTTACATAATTTTTTTGATCTTCTAGTCTTTCAAAAAACATCCAACACTTACTTCTTAATCGTCGATTCTTCTTAATAGGGAGATGAGGCCTACTTGTTGCACTTGCACCCCTAACATTTTGAGTTTGACTAGCATTACCAGGTGTAGGTGGTGGTGTGTCAAGATTATCGAGTGATTGAATATCATCTAACAAAGCATCTAAATCATCATCTACACCATAATTTTCTTGCATTCGCTCATAATCTACATTTAAATTTTCAGGTGAACTTTCAGAAATATGTGTAAAGCTACTAGAAGAACCAACACCACCTCTTGTTCTTTTTGAAGTTTTCTTACTACCACCTCTAGTGCACGCTTTTTTGGCCGCTCTAAGTAAATCCATTATATAAATTAAAGTAAGAAATTAAATTAAGAAATTCAAGTAAGAAATTAAATTAAGAAACTAAATTAAGAAACTAATTAATAAAATAAGTGTACACCAAATAAGAGAAAGAGATGGAACGAGTGTACCGGGATTCCTTATGCCGCACTAATTTTGAATTTTTGATATCAAAATTCAAACTTCAATTGATAGACCGAAACTTGATAGTTGATAATACTTGAATACTTGATAATTGATACCACACTTCACTTGAATAATTGATATTTGATAATAATAATTTTGTAATGGCTAAACTAAATAATTGATGAAACTTGAAATAATAAATAATTGAGAATTTAAGAACTATAATATCAAGAGAGAATTGAGAGTTTGATACTTGAGAGAGAATTAGAGTAGTAAGAGAGTGAATTTGTGAGAAAAAATGAAGAAGAAGGGGGGCTATTTATAGATTTTGAGGTGGGAGGGCTATATTATTAATGGGTGGGCCGAAATTGGCTATTTCTGCAATTTCTGGCCGTTCCCCGACGGTCATTTCTGAATTTGACCGATGGGAACTGTCCAATTTAATTAAAAAAAAAATTCAAACGGAAACCGGGCTGTAGCCCGTGTTCAGCCCGTTAAGGAAATTCGGGTTTAACGGGTTCGGGGCACCGTTAGTCTAAACGTGAACGTACACAACCCGCCCCGACCCAACGTGAACAGTAGCGGGCTGAACCGGGCTGACCTGGGTTGAAGAGGGCTGAAAACGGGTCAGCCAGACCCGATTAACACCCATACTATGAACCCAAAAGGAATACGTTTCCCTTCAACATTATGTTGCCCCCACACAAGCAGTCATTTTAGATATGTTAATAAAACTTCCCTTTTTAAAAGTTTCATAGAAAGACACCTATTTTGTTGACTAATGAGTTATCAATGACAAGGTGAGAGGCTGCCACGTGGGGATGGGGTGGGTGAGTTTAATCTCTATCCACTTATTAGGTAATTAGGTAATGTTCCGTTACCCGGTAGTTAACCAATTACCCGTATAATTAAGAAATA